>NC_081201.1:5621287-6821287 GCF_902713425.1 Acipenser ruthenus | reverse complement strand
TCCTCAGTGATAGATTTAGGTCTAGTGACTGTGATGCAACTTGAGCTTTGGAGTAGCTTGCAAGTTTTCATTTAAACCCGCCACAGTGGATTCTAGTTAAATTGGGAATTAAGAAAGGTTGCAATTCTGTTTTGTGCAGGTATGTAGATCTCATTTGAACCTTTCTTGTATGTGTGAATTAATTAATTAAAGGATTAAATGTATCACTAGTTACCCTACTTATAGGCTTACTTGCATTGAAAAGGTACATTCAATGAGTCTGAGATGCTACAGAAGAAGCAGAAGAAAGTGATTTACTTGATGTACTAGCATCAATTGGGCCACTAGGTGGCAATGTTTAATTATTATTCTATTCCGTGTATCTGTTGTGAAGTTACTGGTTGTGTGAGCTGAAGTTTTTCAATGAAAACAGAACAGTGGCTGTTTTAAAAAACAACAACAACAAAAAAAATTCTTCAAAGCAAATCTATTATGCATGCGGAAAAGAGAAAAATGATTTTGCTTACCAATTCATGAGCTCGCAGGGCTTTTGACTTAACATGCTGACAGGGGGAGACTTTTTTCTGTTCTTTATGTACAATAAGCAGCATCAGTGTGATTGTGTAACATTATATACCATATTTCCTTCGGGAAAGCACAGTCCATTTCAATTGAGAAACTCTGGTGCTGTGATCGATACTTGTTTTTCTTTCAGCGTTGCTGTAGAATTCTTGATGAAGATCTCATTTGAAATGTGGGGTAAAAGACAATTCACAGTTGATCAAGCACATTGAGACTGGTGCAGGTCAATGGAGCAGATCCACTTTAGAAGGAAGATGAGACAGACCATCACCAGATATTACACAGACACTGGTAGATGGAACATTTCCTTCATTACCCTTGTTAGTATCAACACACAATGCTGATAAATTGAAAAGGTCCAGTTTTATGCTAAATAGCATACATGGGGTGTTTTGGGATGTTTTCCTTACAAGCTAGTTGGCCTAACAATCAATGTGGTGACAGGCTAGCTTTGCAACTAAGTGATGCAGTTTTTATACAGGGATTCAATTTGCATAACCAAGTAATCAGTCATGTGAGCGATGTCCTGTTTACACAAAAGTGCTTTCCACATGATTTCAGTTTTTTCTTCACACTGTGTGAAACACAGGACAGAAGGTTCAATTCATGTACTCGCCAGGCACATTCAGGTATTAACACTTTTTTAAAAATTGTTTTCAGGGAACAAAGAGGGTGAGTAGCTGTGAATCGGAGAAATACATTGGATTAAGATACAGCAAGTGCACAGTAATCACTTTGCTAGCATGCAGAGCTTTTAATTACACCAGGCTGGTAGTGTTGAAAACACACAAAAAAAAAGTCTGAAGAAAAAAGAAAAATCCTTGTGGATGCATAGAATCTGGGATTTACCTACAGACAGCTAAATATTTGCATAAGATTAAATGAATGCTAATCAGGTTACTGTAATTAATTGTACTAACTTTAGGCTTTGAAAGCTGAAACAGCTGCTGAGCAGCAACCTAAATCTGGAGGCGATCCAGGTATTTCTCAAGCAAACTAGAGCATGGCAGCGCCTGGCAAGGAAGAGAGGGTTTCAGCATGTTAATGATCGGACTGGAAACTCCTGGACTGTTGGTTAGGGCTTACTCTGCTTCCCAGCTCCCCCGGCTTGGAGGGCTATTCTGTTTATGGACTTTTCTGGAACAGCTTTATCTAACAACACACCAGATTTCTGTGTTGGGAGAGATACCTGGTGTTTTTTCGCATTTGAATTTCAGAATCATATGCAAAACCAGATAGTGGAGGCTGTTTCAATTGCATCACACACATAGTGGTGCTCATAAGTATCGACGTTGGAGGTTTATTAGTATCAGTTCTTATGATCAAAGCTTTTCATTACTAAATGTATTATTGTTCATCTGTATTTTCGAGTAATAAATAAAAAAAAAAAAATCATTTTACTACTGTACTATAGTAACAGCAATACTGAACCAACTGGTTGCCAATACTTACGGGCTCAACCACATGCACATTGTAGCACAGAATGTGGCTTCACTTGCATTCGTGTTATTACTCCCAAGCACCCGAAGTTTTCCTTTTATATGAAGAAAGTTTTACAATTATATAGGAAGTCAGAGCAGACAGCATCTAAAAAGCACAACTGCTTTAATTCACTTCATTCAGCTCGAGCATGCCCGATTCAACAGGATGTTGAGCGATTAGTGCAGTTTGCTTTTTGCTGGGTTACTAAGAGCTTTTCGGTTTTACAAACAAATTGCATCAATAGAAGTCCCTTTTGCCCGAGGTCATTTAAATGTCTTTTTTTTAATCTGAATCCTGTCTGGTTAATTTATTTTGTTAGACAGCTGAAAAGGGCAGGCAAGAGGATTAGAACTTTTGCTTTTTCCCCCCCCAGACACTTTTATTTTCTAATCTGGGGACATACAACCAAGGTTGTTTGGGCAGAAAGATACTTGGGTGCTGAATATTTATAAAATGGATATCTTAAATACTCTATCCTGATTGGTCAATATAGGTCACATGGGGGTGTGAATATTACAGCATATTCCTATGGGTTGAAACTTTTTTCAAAAAGAGGAGAATCACTTGTAGATATCCATACGCCACTAGAGTTTTGAAAAAGTTTGAAAAAAAAACAGTAGCCATATTTAAATTTGCAGTAAAGTTGACTGACGAGGTATATCAATTTTTCAGGAAACCGAAGTCTAGATGAGTTTTTTGGAATTAAATGGTGAAAAAAATACTGCTAGGCAATACTGCTAGGCATCGAACTTACCGAAGCACAGCTTCTGGACATAGAAAAAGAAAACGAAAAAAAATAAACAGAGGTCCACTGCCTGGGCACCGGTGTCCTTTTTATGCCACTGTCCCAGTATTTGAAAATGCAAACAACATCTTTGTTGCCACTGAGAAACAGTACCGCAAGTCTGGCATGGATATCTCCTGTCACTACTCCTGTATCACAAAGGACGATTAAAAAAATAATAATAATAATCTTCCCCAACACTGTCACCAGACACTGCCGCAGCTCTTGATGTGCAACTAAATATGGCCAGACGTGGCAAAGAAGGTCTGCGTGATTGTCCAGCTGCATTTCCTCAGACAACAACAACAACAATGAATCAAACACCATGCTGCTCAAGATCGCTTGCTGCAGCTCCACCTACTGTTCAGAATCTAAGAAAAGGGCCTGTAAATCTTCAAAGCTGCAATTTCAATGGCAGTGTTCAATTTAACATCTATAAATAGTGCTTCTTGTTTTTAATCAGTTCAATGTTTATTATCCCACACCCTGTCGTGCCTTATTGCTTACTTACATACCGGCCGTCCAGGTGTGTCCCTCAGCTTCCTAGGTCCTTGAGGTAGGGAACGGATTTCCTGCCTCTCCAGCTCATGAATAGAGGTTCTGAAGCAGTTAACTGTTTAGGCAGGGACAGAACTTGCATATCAAATCCATTTGGGCTGTGAACACAGTGAATGTACAGTGCAGGTAGCAGCATTGTAAAACCTGAAAAGCAGTGTGCCAGGGCTATGCTTTATTACTATCCTGGATTTTTTTTGCACCCAGATAGCTGTATTCATTATAATAGCTAAACTGTTCAAATTACCTCGGTTATAGTTTATACATTTTAAAGCATAAACAGTTTATGAATACAAAAGCATCTGAAACTAGGGCTTGATGTAATATAAAAAGGCATCTGCACTTCATTAAAACACATTAACATGACTGCAGCCTTTTGCATCTGATCCAGATTTTTATTTCTCTTTGCATCTTTGTCCAAAATCCAAAAGGAATCTGTCCGAGATGAAACAAAAGGAGTAATGAGTGATGATTCAGCCTGAAGATCAGCAAAGGAACAGAGTTTGAAGATGATTCTCTGCCCTTCAGGTTCCGCTGTGCAGATCTGTAGAAAAAGCAGACACGCTAGTTTCTAGTTAGTAGGAGAGTTTGCAAGCAAGGATTGTTGGCTGAAACTTTGGAACATGTATATCTGCACTCATACCAATCTGCTCCTAATTCCGAGGGACACACTGCCCTTTTGTGGTAGTGTGTCAGGCTCAGCATGGGGCCCAGGCTTCAGGGGATAGTCACCCATTCTACCTTTTTGTATATATTTTTTGTATATTCTTCCGTTATGATGTGGCATACAGCATTTTTTTCAGTTCAAGACACATAAGCAGAATAAGCAGCCACGAATGTTCAGCCCCTTCAAGACCCCTGTATGGGGGTGTGCACAGTTTCCTGACCTGTGTATTGTCTATGATATCAGGGCTTCTGTGAATTGTGCACCATGATAAATGTAAGCGAGGGTAATAAATCCCATTCACCACTATTTCAGATCATTTGCTATTCTAGTAGACCTCTGAATGCTGATGATAAGAACATAATGCCATTGACTGCCGCACTAGCAGAAATATCACTGTGTCCATGAAAATCACCAAAACCCGGCAGATTACACTTTACTAATTTATTTCAATAACTACCGGCTGTTTTCCTTTGCATTATTTTCAGTCACAATGGTGAGATAATAATGGCTGACTGAAAATGTGCTGTTGAAGGTTGGGTTTTCAAAACTAAAGGTCTGATGTTAAAATGCAGAGTGATTTATGAAGCCACTTTAAAACTGCCAGGTAAAGGGGACCTTCCATAATAACAAGTGTAGGCAGTCTTGTTGTCCGCTCGTCAGTTATTTGGTGACTCCACGTGTTAGCTTTCCCATAATAGCAGCACAACATGGAGAAATGACTTTATAATCACTGTCTATTTGGAAAAGCGCTTCCTAACAGATGGAACTATAAATACTTTATTTCCATAAAGCAATCTAACACTTTATTATGGTAAATGCCTAGGGTGAAAATTACTTGTCACATAAACCCATTCGCCAGAAATAATAAACACAGTTTGCTAATGCATTTCCGGTGGCTGGTTTCCAGTGATTGTCTTTTAGGATGGGTCCCAGCTAGACACTTTTTTAAGAAGCACTTGAGCTGCGAAAAGTCATCCGTCTGACGTGGTCAATTTGCACCCGGTTTGGTGAAAAGGAAAATGAAACCAATGCTAAGGTTTAAGTGGATTACATGGACTCTGAATGTTGTCTATCACTAGTTTTATGACCTTGACAGTTTCCTTGCTCCAAAAATGGTGTAAAATATTGCTCCAGGCTTTCACAACGAGGGCTCTTCATGTGTTTGGAGGAGTTTTGCTGTTCTTTTTGTATTTGAACACAGATCAGAGCAGGTAGAACCCCTGGCTCAGTAACCAGCTGTGATTGGTCACAACATGTTCTCCAGAGCGGCCCCCTCTTTAGACCTGGCTGGAAGCAGCTTTAGCTTGTGGAAGTAAAGGTGCTGTCAATCCTAGCAGGTTCAGGGAGATTTCAGGATTTGTTACTGTGATCATTCTTTCAGGATTTGTTACTGTGATCATTCTTGGAAAATATCTTTGAAATGCCAGTGTGACTGTCAAAAGGAGGTTACATTCACACTGACATCTCAAAGAGATTCTCCTGCTGAATTTTGCCAATGATTCTGCTGTTTTGTTTTTTCTTTAACTGTAATTTCCACATCTCATCTGAAGATCTTTATGGTCTTGTGTGGTTTATATATATATATATAATTTCAAAGATATCACAAAAAACATGTTTTTACAAATCAACCTTTGTCTTGACAATCTAATAAATACAAAATAAAAATCATAACTATCTTTTATAAGAGACTCTTCTGCCCTTTCAAATGCACTAATTAAAGGTAGGTAACAAAATCCAGTTCTAGAATACAGCTGCACAAAGCAATTTAACAAATCCCTTTTTGTTTTTTGTGAACGTATAGGATTTAAATAGACCCATAACTGAAATTAAAAATACTTTTGCATTCATTTAAGCATTAAATGTTGCCAGATTTGAATTAATTGTACAGGCGAGTGAAAGCAGAGGGGAGCTCCAGTATCTGCTGCTGTTCCCAGTGAATATGCTCAGAGAGAGCTGGGGTTTGTTATCTCTGGCTCTGCACCTCTCTGGCTGGGTGCTGAGTTGTGTTCTCTTGAAGGTTTGTGATACGGAGAGCTAATAGCCTGTGAGGCGGCTGTCAATATCACTCAGTCACGCTGCTCAAGGACTGCCCGACGCCACTCAGCGCTGTTCAGATCTATCGATTTTGTTCTTTGTAAGCAGTTGAGAAAACAAGCCAGCTCTAATTATTCCCTAGTAGCAGCCATTAGGGACTTGTCACCTGTTTGATTTTTCCAGCAAAGATGTCCAGTTTGGTCTTCTTCTTCTTCTTCTTCTTCTTCTTCTTCTTCTTCTTCTTCTTCTTCTTCCTTTCTTTCGCTTTGAAAGATTTCCAGTTTTATAGGATTTTCTTTCTTTCTTTTTCTTTCACCATTTCAGTGCTGGCACTGTAATCCGGTTCTGTTGTAATGAGGTTTAGTTGTAATCGGTTGTTATAATGGGAAATGGATTTTAGATACAGACAATATTAACAATCACCTTGGTAAAATATGAGATTAAGATTATGTAATGATTTGTATTAAAAATGCTTTGTCTGAAGACTATCCTAACATTTAATTCCAATTATGGCCTTGCTATGCTAATACAAAAGGATCAAACAAAACAAAATCCAACATTGTGATGCTAGGTAATCTAGAATTTTATGCAACAGTTGCACATGGTTTTCATACTGTTGTAATGGGCACTTTTTTAAAATATAGGGATAGTGGTGTAATAATGTCCGATTATTATAGTGAAGATATAGGCAGTGACTTTCTCTTGGTTAATGAAGAATAACACTTTAAAAGGAATTCGCAAATCTGAAAAAATATGTCTAATTATTCGTTGTTTCAACACAGCTTCTTTCAGGAAGTCAGCAGAGTTCATGAGAAGATTTTTTCTGTCTACAGCATTTGTTTTCCAGAACCACGTGTGAGTAGCTCAGCTATGTAGTTTTACTGGCAATTAGGTACAGAGCTTGCTGTTTATATATATATATATATATATATATATATATATATATATATATATATATATATATATATATATATATATATATATAATAAGTATTCCTTTTATTCATGTATCCCAAAAATATATTTTGATTTGTATGTCTCTATATGAAATTGCCTTGTCATTTTAAAATGATCATAAAAGCAGTGATCACTAATGTAGAGTTATCAAAGCAGACGCAGTCTTTGAAGTAATCGTATCCTGGCTTTAATAAAAAGAGATGCAGTTGAAACAGTGGATAATTCTGAAATGAAAGTAGTTTAGCTTGATTACTGCATCACAATTAGTCTGGAGTTTTTGTCATCAAGATGCTAATGCATGCAGGGTGGAAGAGATGTCAGGCTTACTAATGCAACACTTTTACAAAGCTGTGATTGCATGATGTATCGGGTACTGTGCATGTACACATAGGCCAGCATTCCATGCTTTTAACAAAAAGTACCATACATGTAGAGGTGATCTAAATACAGTGATTCATTCAGGGTGCTTCATTTTGTTAAGGACGATATCATTTGTGTGTTACCTTTCATTCAGCACCAGTCATTGAAAAGTAGTGAGAACTTGATCAAACTGTGTTCTGGCTGGCCAAAGTCATCATGCTGAAAATAAAATACGACAGATGTGAAGGATAGTAGAGCGTGCATTGTCAAGATTTTGTATCGCTTCATCAGGTAAACGGACTTTAGTAACCTCCACACAGTGACGTTTTGGGCACACAAACGCATCAACTAATCCTGTTTGCAGTCTGTGAAACAAAGTCAGGAAGGACTTCCCTAGAAATGAGTTGTAGCATTGTGGAAGTGTTATGCATAGTCAGACACAGGAACAGTAATGAGCTCCCCAGTTGGATCCGTGCGGTGTCCTTTCTGTCACTGGAGCTCCAGGATGCTAGTCTGCATTACAGTCAGGATGAGGAATTTAAAGGTATGGCAGTCACTTTGAATAAGTGCAGTTGGGAGCCAATGACAGCTCAGTCACATCCGATATTCGATGCTGCACCTGCAGGTAAAGCAAGGGTCTTGTCAGCCACAGCCTTGTCGCAGTCAGTTTACTACGGCCCTCCAGATTCATCTCTCTCACAGGAAAGCGATTGGTATAAGCACGTCGGTGAAAGGCTTAGTGCTTTTTTTTTTAGTCAACCAGCTACTGAAAAATACTTGTAACTCGTACTGTTACTCAGACTCCTGCTCACCTGTTCTTTCAACCCTCTCTTGTTGTAAGACATTAGGCTCTGTATAATGTAGTACAGGCCATTCTCTTCAGAACTGATGCAGCATGTCAAGGCAATCCTACCATCCAGTCAATCAGATGTGTATTGAGGGGTTCTCTGTGTTTATAGGGGGGGTCAAGAGGATCTATTTGTTTTTTTTTTTATTGTATTGGAAAACCTTTATTTTGCTACTTTGAGAAATGTCATGGGTTCAATCTTTGTTGTTGCATGGGAGAGCAACGTGTATGATAAAACATGATATAAGACAATTCCTGCAGTAACATTGTTTTCTTCTGGTTTAGCCTTATGCAGTATTACCTGAAGGCAAAGAGATTCAGAATACCCAGGGGTCAGTAGGTTATATATATTCTAATAACTATAAAAGAGATTTTGTTTGTGAAAAAGACTTGGCAATTCCAGTCTTTATGTATTATCATGTACAATTGTGGATTTTCTATTTATAGAAAAACTGTTACATCCCCCTTGGTAAGCAGGGGTAGGTCAAGTTATCACAAGAAGACCATTGGCCCATGACCTTTCAGACAGCAGGAGGGGCAATGCTGCTTGACCCCTAACCCTGACCTCGAGTTTGGGGTTATGACCTTCGGGGAAGGATCAGGGCTGGCTTAATTGTTCACGGTAAGAGAAACTGTGGTTCTGTGGTACTGCATTCTAGCAGATTCAAAGCATATAAAAATATCCCAGAGGAGATGTGTTTTGATTGCTGTGACTTCAGGAATATCTGTAGCTCAATACATGGAGGTAGGGACAAGTTTTTTAGTTGTGCATTCATGTGTGTTTCTGCATTTTAATACCTTTTTGCTTGCGTTTCTTCAAAAACTCTAATTTTAAATTCCATGAGTGTTCTCACATTTATTAAGAAACATGAAAGCACCTTGGAAGTGATCTGTTTTTATTAAACTTGTGAAAACATCATGAAGAACCACGCGGTGGGTGTGGGTGTGGGTGTGGGTGCAGTGAGCCGAGACCAAGCCTAGGGTTAGGGTCTCGCTGCAATCGCTGCACCTGACTCTGCTGACAACTCAACTGGATGCTTAGAGGGTCTGTTTTGAAATGTTTCATAACATTAAGAATAAAGCCTGTGTTTAAAACGTCAGCGCTTTTCGTGTTTTCTGTAATATATTTTACCCAAATGTTTAACAAACAAAAAAAAACACTCTGACCACATAAGGTAGCTCCCCCTTTCTGTTTTGATTCAGAGCTTGGAGATGTCTGTCCATTGGATAGTAGTGTTGATGTTGTTCTTCTTTGGGCAACTGGGTATTGTCTGCCTGTAATTATGCAGCAGGGAACTACAAACAGGAATCGCTGATCTGTCAGTATTTTGTGATTTATGGGTTGTTCTTTTTACTTTACATTTATGGTTTTATTTTAATAAATCATTTTTTTTCATATCCAAATAGTACTTTTTTTGACAGAAATTCAAACCCAATCTGGGAAGAGCGGATTTGATTCAAGTGCTACCTATATACAGGGTTTTACTGACCTTTTGCACATTTAGAGGGTGATGTAAGTATAGGTGCAGTGCAAATAATTGCGGATGCAAAATTCACATTGCATTGCGGCCAGGCAATTATTTTGCACTGCGCCCTATGTAAGCTTAAGAGTAATGCAGATTACTCAGCAAACACAAATAATGATCCGCAATGATAATGAGGGTCTCAACAAAAGCATTGTCTATTTAGTGGCTGCACTTGCAGTGTTAGGAGTACAGAGAGCAGTATTCGCTGTATGATATTTGTGGAGCACGAAAATACAAACCAAAAAAATGTCAGTGGAAGGCTAACAAAAGTCCTCTTTTGGCACATGGAAAAGAAAAGTTTTCTGAGTCCTTACGTTTGAGGTCAGAGTTGTTTGGAAAAGCCTCAGCCAACATCAGCTATGCTATTATCCTTAGGAAATGATATGTTTTAGCCTGCCCTTTTTAGCATGGCATCCAATTTTAGCATGGCCTAGCACTCTGGAAAAAGTGGATTGGGCTATCCCTCCAGACATTCCAACTGCGGTATAAAAGGAACTGGAGGCGGAGCAGTTTTTAACTGTGATGTGGCGTTAACATTTTTCATGCAGCAGTGGCACTGAACCAAAAAAATGAAGATGTTTTGATTATTTGAGTAAGATGTTAAACCTCTATGTGATATCTCTTCCCATATAAGTACGCACATACACACTCCACCTCTCTTCTTCTCCCCCCTCTGCTCTGTACTGCCTGCTCATTTGTAACCTCTCCTCTCTCCCCCTCTCAGTGCTCCCGACGCTGCGGAACTGCGATGGAGAGCCGCCCGTCCCTGAGCCCAAACCAGCCAGAGACTCGGAGGAATTGGCAGCCAGCTACGAGCGCAAGCTCATTGAGGTAGGAACCCACTAGACCGCCCTGCGACTCCTCTGCCAGCCCCCTCCCCCTAGCGCCTGTACCTTTAAGAGTTTAACATGGAATTAAGAGCCACAAATCACTACATACAACCAAAGCAGCTCCCAGAGCACACATGTGCATCAAACAGAGTCTTAAAAAATGCTTCTTATGTTATTAACCTAATAGGAACCGGGAGAGGATCTTCAAAACCCTCAAATCAACAGCAGTATTAGTATGCTTGTCCTAGAGATGCGACCAGATACTGAGGAAGAGCTTACATAAAACACAACAGGAAGAAAGTGGAAAATCCTTCAGATATTGGGTTTTATAAGGGCAATAAATCTATAGAATGTATCTAGCTTCACTGTCATGATTATGGACAAGCTTAGATAGAAGTGTAGGAGATGACCTTATAATAGACAATGGGTAGTATACTTTGTGTTCAGTTAGTCAAAACATAAGCACATACAGTACTGTGCAAAAGTTTTAGGCAGGTGTGAAAAAATGCTGTAAAGTAAGAATACTTTCAAAAACAGACATGTTAATAGATTATATTTATCAATTAACTAAATGCAAAGTGAGTGAACAGAAGAAAAATCTAAATCAAATCCATATTTGGTGTGACCACCCTTTGCCTTCAAAACAGCATCAATTCTTCTAGGTACACTTGCACAAAGTCAGGGATTTTGTAGGCATATAGTCAGGTGTATGATTAAACAATTATACCAAACAGGTGCTAATGATCATCAATTCAATATGTAGGTTGAAACACAATCATTAACTGAAACAGAAACAGCTGTGTAGGGTGAGGAACAGCCAAACTCAGCTAACAAGGTGAGGTTGCTGAAGACAGTTTACTGTCAAAAGTCATACACCATGGCAAGACTGAGCACAGCAACAAGACACAAGGTAGTTATACTGCATCAACAAGGTCTCTCCCAGGCAGAAATTTCAAGGCAGACAGGGGTTTCCAGATGTGCTGTCCAAGCTCTTTTGAAGAAGCACAAAGAAACGGGCAACGTTGAGGACCGTAGACGCAGTGGTCAGCCAAGGAAACTTACTGCAGCAGATGAAAGACACATCATGCTTACTTCCCTTCGCAATCGGAAGATGTCCAGCAGTGCCATCAGCTCAGAATTGGCAGAAAACAGTGGGACCCTGGTACACCCATCTACTGTCAGGGGAGAAGTCTGGTCAGAAGTGGCCTTCATGGAAGACTTGCGGCCAAAAAGCTATACCTCCGACGTGGAAACAAGGCCAAGCGACTCAACTATGCACGAAAACACAGGAACTGGGGTGCAGAAAAATGGCAGCAGGTGCTCCTGGACTGATGAGTCAAAATTTGAACTATTTGGCTGTAGCAGAAGGCAGTTTGTTCGCCGAAGGGCTGGAGAGCGGTACACGAATGAGTGTCTGCAGGCAACAGTGAAGCATGGTGGAGGTTCCTTGCAAGTTTGGGGCTGCATTTCTGCAAATGGAGTTGAGGGATTTGGTCAGAATTAATGGTCTCCTCAATGCTGAGAAGTACAGGCAGATACTAATCCATCATGCAATACCATCAGGGAGGCATCTGATTGGCCCCAAATTTATTCTGCAGCATGACAACGACCCCAAACATACAGCGAAAGTCATTAAGAACTATCTTCAGCGTAAAGAAGAACAAGGAGTCCTGGAAGTGATGGTATGGCCCCCACAGAGCCCTGATCTCAACATCATCGAGTCTGTCTGGGATTACATGAAGAGAGAGAAGCAACTGAGGCTGCCTAAATCCACAGAAGAACTGTGGTTGGTTCTCCAAGATGTTTGGGCCAACCTACCTGCCGAGTTCCTTCAAAAACTGTGTGCAAGTGTACCTAGAAGAATTGAGTTAAAAAAGAACTGTTTTGAAGGCAAAGGGTGGTCACACCAAATATGGATTTGGTGTAGATTTTTCTTCTGTTCACTCACTTTGCATTTTGTTAATTGATAAATATAAACTATTAACATGTCTATTTTTGAAAGCATTCTTACTTTACAGCATTTTTTTCACACCTGCCTAAAACTTTTGCACAGTACTGTATACTGACACAGAGCACTTGTGTAATAGAAGAGCACCCTGTATTTGCTTACGATTGTAAGTCGCCCTGGATAAGGGCATCTGCTAAGAAATAAATAATAATAATAATAATAATAAATAATAATAATATGCATCTATTGATGTTAAAGGTCTTGACTCAGGGTCAGCTGCTGCTGTTGTTTTTCAGTTTGTTAGATTTTTTTCTGTCAGTGACATTCCAGATGAGACCAAAAACAGCATACGGCAATTTACCCTTCAGTATTCCTCGCAGCCCTAATGCCTCCTTCAGGTGTTCCATATTATGGCTGCAGACTGTTCATATTGTCTCAAGGCATATCCCAGTCCATCTGTGAATCTAACAGAGGGATTAGCACTTGCAAGTTCAGCCCCTCAGTAGAGTGCCGTGGGCATTGAATTGGATTGTGCGCTCTTAGGCATGTCAAGACAATGATCACAACAAGCATTTTGTTTTGAAGATGATTGCACACTACAGACAAGATCCATTGAGATGAAGCAATCTGCTCCCTTCCAGACGACTGGGGAAATGAGGGCTTTCTGAACTCAGCTGAGTGTTTTAGATTTAGAGCCACTTGGTCTTTGGCTTACAGAGGGCACGTTGCTATAAGACTTGGATAGAATGCCACTTTTTAGAAGTACTTTCAGTAATATGTTATGCATTATATATCCAGCTGCTGGGGTTGAAGGCTATACTTATAAGCGCCCAGTAATGCTTTCAGTATTGTCCCATTGAGTCACAGCTTTGCCTGGGTCACCAATCATCCTTGTCAGCAGACCCACAGTTACCTCTCATGGTTCAGCTTTATATACGTTTGTACTGTTTCGTGTTGATAGAGGTGCTTTTGTAACCCCCAGCGGCAGGTTTCATTTCTCTAAATTCTCTAGAGATGAGATGGATCACTAAATAGACATACACTGCACTTTTTTTTTTTTTTTACCTAGTATTTTTTTTTTTCCTATCTGAAATTGCCTGGCATACAGCAGGAATGTGAGGCAATTAGTCACAACAAAACAAGGCTGCATACAGGAGGGTTGAGGCCAAAGAGGATGACGAAGGAGCCTTGGAGCAACAGCTCCTGTCTCTACAGCACTAAGACCAGGACTGAGGTAGAACAATATAATCTCCTGGTTTGGCCCTGCGTTGGTCGCCTTTAGGTTGAAATTAAAGAAAAAAAATGAAAAGAAACGGGTCAAATCAGGAGGTGTTTTTTTCTTTTTTTTCCATTTTCACCAAAGCCTTTTGTGCAAGTGCACCCAAGAAATATATATTTTTTTTACCTTTGATTCGTATGTGATTTTATCATAGCACGTTATGCCAACTTGTAGGTTACTGGTTAATTGGGGAAAGTTAAAAAAGGGGAGGCATTCTTTTTGGATTTAGATTACTTTGACTGGCCGTGCAGAGGTTTGACTTGTTTCCCAATTGGATGCCCTCCAGGTCTCCTGGCTCCTGGTCCTGAGGTCCACGTGCTAGACAAACAGCTGTGGGTATCTGGGAGGCGCTGTGTAGGGAAGGAGAAATGTGGGCTGAGCTCTCCTGAGGGACTCCTAAGCACAGAGAAACTTTAATTTGATCTCGAGGCTTATTAACATCACCAGCATAAAAAATATAACAATTAGTATTCTCTGTGTCTCTGATCTCTTGCAAGGTTATTTTTTTCTTCTTCTCATATTTAGCATTTGTCAAAAAAATATCTTGTCTCTCCCAAATGAGATTTAGAATGGAGGCTGATTTGAGAGACCCACAAAGTACCATGGCTTTTATTTATTATCATTACTTTCCTGACCTTTTTTTATTGTAATCAGTTTTATGTTAAGGTGGGCTACAATTGTTGGCTTCAATTACTGCTGAGAAATGTATGAGATTTGGTTGCATGCTGCATCATTAGAAAACGGTCATCTGATCTCATTGTGGTTGATCTGACTGTCTGTCTGTATCTCACACTTACACTTACATCAAGAAAACCGCTTGTTGAAATAGGCAATAACAGATGTGACTATGTACCATAAAACACTGTTCAAGTTGGTTTTGAAAAGCTGAGGTTTAGTTAGAGCAGTTAAAGTTGGAAAGTCAACAAGACAGACTCTGCTCAGTATTTGCACCAAGATGGTAAATCATGACGATGCACCCTCAGCTTCCCAGTGAGAAAATCACGCCAAGGCCCCCAGCTCAGCAATCAGAGGATGATGAGGGCCCTCGTTACAGAGACCAGATTCATTAGAAAGGATTTGATGAAATGAATATTCATCCCTGCTGTGCTGGGAGAGGGATGCTCTCCATTGAGCAGGATGCGTGCAATTAATTTTTATATAAAGCTGAAAAATGATTTACTGTGCTAATGATGCTTGGGCCCCCTTCTATATGGAACAGTAATGCCCCCCCCTCACACCTCATACTCATCTGGAGTAGCCAGATGGCTAATGAAAGACCCTCATCCTTCTCCGTGGATAATTGAACCTAGTGCGGCACAATTTCAAAACCGTACTCCAAGTTTTCTCCCTACTACTTTACCGTGAATTGGGAAGTGAACTTAATTTGATGGGACTCGTCAGCGGTTTTGTGTGTTTGTAATTAGCGTGAGATTGCGGTGTTGCTTGCCTGCCCACACAGAAAGACCCGTCCTTGTAATCACATCAGCTCAGCTCACTAAGCACTGCTGGAAGAAAGTTTGAAATTAGAAGTAAATAAACAAACTATCTAATGGCCCAGGTTGGTTAAAAAGAGCTTGAATAAAATGAAGCAAGTGGGAAGTTCTAAGTGTATTGATCCTGAAATTCAGGAGGCCCTTAGTCAGTGCTAGTTATTCTTGTTTTCTTTTATTATAATATGTCAATCTGAGTTGTTACTAATTAATCAATAGTCACATAAAGATGTAGTTCCATCTCAAGCTTCTGGCCATTGTAGACCAAGACTTCTAACCACATCCTGAATCATTTAATGGATGTTAGACCTCAAGCACTAGACTAGGTGAATCTGGGAGCCGTTGAGATGGTAATAATCCTCTAATTATAACGAACTTGACTTTGCTGCTCCCCACAGGGCTCTGTCTAATTAACTGAGAAACATTCTCCATCGCCTCACTCGCTTTCCCTCACTCTTGTTTTCTTGCGAATTAACAGCACAGTAATACCTGTGATTTGTATCATAATCCCACTATCCCAGGTAACCTACCTGTTTTTTTTCTTCTTTGTCCTTGTTTAATTGTAATACCGTTTTTCAGTGATGCAGCTCACAATTCTAACCTTCCTTGGTGTTGTTTCAGTTGAGTTGAGTTTGTTTAAGTGTGCTGTCTCCATTGCTTTTTTTTATGCTAGTATTGTTTCATGCTGTATTTATGTTCTATTAAACAAAGTCTGGAGCTGTGAATTATACCTAACAAAGTCTATTTCTTCCTCTAAGTCTTCTTGGTAGTAGGTCATCTTTCTTGAAGTCCTTTTCTTTGTTGTCTAATTCAACTTCTTCCAAGTTACTTGGGTTATCTTCATTTTTGAGGCATTTGTTTGTTTAAGCATTGCTTTACTGATACTTTGGAACCTTGGAGGAACTTTTTTCTTCACCCCTCTCGTCCCCTCTTGTGCTGTGGCTTGAATGCCTTGTGTAGCTGGAGAAGGGGGAGCATTTATTTTATTGGGAGTGATCCTATGAAAGCAATTCAGGGCACTGCATACAAACTTTGAACATGAAAATGTTGTTACAAAGCTTTTGGTGCCATTTAAAGGAGTCCTTGTAAACCATTTGCTTAACTATTCTTCATATCCGCGTCAAAGACTTAAACAAACAGCTGGCAGGAGGGCCCTTGGCCTGTACAGTTCTTTTTCTTTGTCAGTCTCATTCCCCTGCTCCATTTCTACTTTTCTAATACAGTATCTCATTGTAACAGGGGTGTACTGTTACGTGTGGGTATCCGCTGAGAGAAGGAGAGAAACACAGTGGGTTCGAAGTTGAAACAGCGCTCAGGTGCCCAGGTTTTATTAATAATACAGCCAGTTGTTGCAGTGTTGGTTGCTGCCACTAGGGTACCAACAATGGTAACCCTAGTGCAGGAGGATATATACAGAAGTGTACATTCATATTTATAAAAAGGCAAAACAAAACACTGTACAAAAATAACTAAAAAAAACAAAAGGTGGCCAGGCTTGGGCCGTGCACTACTCCCACTATACAGGGAGGAGCCGCACCAGGAACCTTCTTCCTAACACCATACAGTTTTAATTATCCCGGTTCAACATACCCTGGTTAAACACACACTTCTAAGTATTAAGTACAGTGTCATGCCGAATTTTGCATTATTTTGAGATCTGTTTTGATGTTTTATAATACCGAAAGTTCAGATTTTAAAAATACATTAATAATAGTGTAAGTAATCACACAGACAAAATGCAATGAACTGCTGACACATAAGCATATATTGAAAATAATGCAAAACAGATGGCCAATAGTGCTTAAGCAGCATGCAAATAATGATTAATACCAAAACACCAATCAGTGGAATAAAATGGTTAAATAATACTGTAGTGTGTGTGTTGTATCTTAACCTTATACCTAAAAAGAAGTATAGCACCTTTGGTAAATGACAAGGGGGGATTTCTCTGCCTTCAGTGCTAATTGTTTTATTTTGGTTTGTTTATCACACTGCATGGCATTTTATCTTTTCAAAGGAACTACTTCTACCCACAATCCCGTTTGGTCACAACCCTGTGATTGAAAGTGGTGCGATTTGTTCTTTCGCTGTTGATTTTGATAATCTGAAGAACTCTGCTGCCCGCCTGGTGTTCTGTCTGCCTCGCTTCGCCCACGCTACTCCACTACTCCGCTCGCTCCACTGGCTTCCGATCACCGCTTGCATCCAGTTCAAGACTCTTGTACTAGCCTACAGATGCCTTGACCAGACTGCACCCAGCTACCTCCAGACCCTCATCTCTCCCTATTCTCGCCTGCACTAGAAGACTAGCTCTACCTCCGCTACGCTCTCCTGCCTCCAGAGCCCGCTCCTTCTCCACCCTTGCTCCGCAGTGGTGGAATGACCTTCCTACAGATGTCAGGACTGCGCAGTCCCTGACCACATTCCGGCGCCTCCTTAAGACTCACCTCTTCAAACAGCACCTGTAGAACTCCTCTGTTTGTATCCTGGGACACTATCACCCTTCATGTAAATGTGCTTTATTTTGCTCTTATCTGCCCCCTATTTTACTGCATTTAATCTTGTACTTCAGAATACTGTAATCTGCCAAGTGTTTAACCTGTAGTACTTTGTATTTAATCATATCCTGATGTAACTATCACTATTTAATCATATCCTGATGTAACTATCACTATTATCTGCTGTATTATTGAATTGTGGTTTGTCACACTTGTACTTTGCTTGAACAAAAGTTATTGTATTTCTTGCTCTTATTGTATTACTTGTATTGTAACACTTGAAATGTATTTGCTTACGATTGTAAGTCGCCCTGGATAAGGGCGTCTGCTAAGAAATAAATAATAATAATAACTGAGGTTCGCAGAGATCCTTTGATATGGTAAAAAGGAAAGGCGTGCTTTTTGTCAAACAAATAATAATTGACTTTAGACGGACGCCATCTGCTCTGTAACCAGGGATATTTACATGTTTGCTTAAACAATTGGTTTCGGATGTGAAACCTCATTCTGTCATAAAAGCATCTCTTCAGATTTTAAATCATCATCTCTGAGAACAGTATTACCTAGTTCCCATGCTTTCCTTGCTTTTCATAGAGTCCACTTGACACATTTCTGTGCTGTCGTGCTTTACTGAAACGGTGTGAGACTTATAACTTTGAGCTCTAGGAGAATCTGTTGTCCAGGCCAGACAGCAATAATACCAGCAGATAAAGATTGTACTTTCAGAGATATTTCAAAATGAAGAGACTGTAACTAAACGTAACTGTTGAACTAAAGGTTATTGGAGCCAAGGTTAAGAAATAAAACTGAGCCACGAGGTATCCGCATGTTTGAAGACAGTATCCTGTTTTAAAGTAGGCTGTGTTCACGAGCACTGGGCTCTGAGAGTGGAAGGCCACACATTACAATCGTGAGGAGGTTACAAACTGAAAACTTGACCGAATCACATACAGAATCTAATCCATTCTGCACAAACACCCACACTCAGCATTCATCCTGCCCCAGTCCCAGCTCATTCTCACTCATCACAGAAGTCACACTGTGCACTGAGACCCATGTCATAACCTGCGCAATAAGCAACGCAATTCTCCCTGGCTTGACATCACGGCAGGCTCCAGCAGTACCATCAAGTTTAATCGGCACCAGCTGGGACCTGCACAGTTTCATCTTGCATGTACAAATGTGCGTGCGGAGCTTCAAGCAGATACAAAAAGCATACTGTAGTTAGACTGAAGTTTAGCTGCTCTGTAACGGCAAAGGATTACTAGATATTGCAGTAGCAGAATGTTAAAACTGCAGTGTAGCAGTATTCTTTTGGTAGTCAAATGCATTTTCTATGCACTTCCCTGTCCCAAACCCCATATATTCGATTCTGTCACCGATTGTATGAATTCTGAACACCTGACACATTTTTTTTTTATTTGCTATATATATATATATATATATATATATATATATATATATATATATATATATATATATATACTATGGTTTAACATTAGTTCATGTCTCTAGAAAGAGTGCAAAGAAGAGCGACCAGAATTATCCCGGGTTTAAAAGGCATGTCGTATGCAGACTGGCTAAAATAATTGAATCTATTCAGTCTTGAACAAAGAAGACTACGTGGTGGTCTGATTCAAGTATTCAAAATTCTAAAAGGGGTCAGAAATGGAGATTAGATAAAGGGGCATTCAGAACACAAAAATAGGAGGCACTTTTTTACACAGAGAATTGTGAGGGTCTGGAACCAACTCCCCAGTAATGTTGTTGAAGCTGACACCCTGGGATCCTTCAAGAAGCTGCTTGATGAGATTCTGGGATCAATAAGCTACTAACAACCAAACGAGCAAGATGGGCCGAATGGCCTCCTCTCGTTTGTAAACTTTCTTATGTTCTTAACATAATAAATAACTGATCTGTAACACTTAAAGGATATTTATTTTTATTTATTTATTTTTTTTGGTGAGCCTTGCGTTTACTATTATTTTTTATTATTTATTTCTTAGCAGACACCCTTATCCAGGGCGACTTACAATTGTTACAAGATATCACATTATTTTTACATATAATTACCCATTTATACAGTTGGGTTTTTACTGGAGCAATCTAGGTAAAGTACCTTGCTCAAGGGTACAGCAGTAGTGTCCCCACCTGGGATTGAATCCACGACCCTCTGGTTAAGAGTCCAGAGTCCTAACCACTACTCCACACTGCTGCCACTATGCGAGACTGAGGTGATCTTTTGCCAAGATGTGTATCATAAACGTATGCACTATATTGCAAAATATGAGCAAAGAAGAGACTACTAAAACAAGTGCAGTAGAGACACACTGGAAACTAGCAAATTGTAACATTCATCAGTGTGGCTATAGTAACTTTATACTGTGTGTACTCTATTACTCACTAGTATGTAAGGATATGCAGAAAATCTCATTTCATACTATACATGGTGGCAGTATGACAGATTTATCATTTTTCACCTCGTTGCAATTTGCTAACACACCTCTAATGCAACAATGTAGCAAGAAACTTAGGTGAACTTCAAAGTTTTTTTTAAATAACTTCTCTCTTCTAGTCTTTTCCCTTTACAAAATGAATCAAATTGCACCACAAAATAAACAACAACTCTGTTATATAAGTGAAGATGTGCCTGTGATTCAGTTGACATAACCAGTTTCGTTAAAGAAAAAAACTGAGTCACATGTCTTGCTGCTTTTTGACATCGAACATCAAGTCTTTGAGAGGCAGGAAGATGTTTCAGCAAAAGTGTCAACTTGAGAGATCGCAGCTGTCTGTTCAAAATCCACACTGTAATTGGTCTCTTTTATTTAATTTTGTAAATATGAATATTTGTCAGCAGCCGGCTGTCATGTTTGTTAAGTGCTTGTCATATTTGTTATCACTTTAAATGAATGTGTTTTTGTGTCTTTGCACATCTGCATACCATTGTGGGACTGTCTGCTTTCTCAACACCTTCTTAATTCAATTTAGACATGGAAAAAGCCCCTTAATTCTGAGTTGATTGATGCTGCAGAATATTGTATGGTTTTTTATAAGGGTTTATTGGGATACTAATTTTCAGGGAAGACTATGGCAAGAGGCAGTATGTTTACGATAGAGCAATGCAACTACTGTATAAAACATAACTATAGAAAACTAATTTTAAAGAAACATAAGCTGTCATTACAAATGACATTGAGGTTTCAATGATTATGATAGAGAAGAGAATAATGTCTGAATCCGTCAATTACCGGTAAAGTGTGTAGGTTTGAGATCAGTCTAAGATTTAGCAAAGTACAATTAAACAGTGATTCATCTGCGGTTATATTGCATTGTGATAAAAAAAGGTTGCTATTTAACTTTGTATTTTTTTAAGTTTGCTGGCCTTTTTTTTTACACATGCAATACTCCAAAGAAGTGATAAGATTTGGTCTGAGACAATTCCTACCAGCTAAGCAAAACAGAAAATGCATGAGAGCTAAAACATTTGCTTCTAAGCTGTCATCAGTGGCCTGCACCAGTAACACGGAGGATGCAGACTGTCTCGTAAGACAAATCTTACAATGTCAACACTTAAACATTTCAATAGGCACACCTCATGAGATCTATCTTTTTGGACACTTTGCATTGTACCATGCAGCATTCTCTCTCATGATGGCTCTTATTTCTTCTCCCCCGGCAGGTTGCTGAGATGCATGGCGAGCTGATTGAGTTCAACGAGCGACTGTACCGCTCCCTCATGGCCAAAGATCACCTGGTGGCCCAGATGCGGCAGGAGCTGATCGACCTGCGGGGCCCAGTGAGTACTCCTGCCCAGGCATGGGCAGTCTCTGCTGGGGGCACCGGGATCAGTCTGATAACCCATCCAGTACATTAGTACAGAGGCATTAATTCCATGGCTAGTTTACTCTACTGTACAAACTAAACTATTAGGATCCAAAATGCATTTTCTTACCACTCATGAGCAATTTTCTCCAAGTACTTTGTCATTCTTCTGCAGTTTTAGTTTTCTGGGCTTTTTTTGTTTTCACCTTCTTTCTGCTGTTTCCATTTAACCTGCAGCAACACTGTAGCTGCGCAGAGAGTGGAAAAGGGGCCAGGACCTTTACTCCACATTGGATTTTAGGTGGTGTCAGGTGGGATCCTATTACCTGCTACACAGGAAGAGAACTGCAGTGCTGTTGCAGGTTAAATGACAGGTCAAAATGAGAATTAAATCTGGAAAACTAAGCAATCTACAGAAAATGATAAAGGACTCAAAGGAAATAAATAGGCATTTGAATGGCAGAAATTTCTTTTTTCAATCCGTGGTTTTTACTCCATTTATTAAAATCATAAAAAGAAGAGCAGTAGTAAAATAATGATATTTTTTTGTTAATGTGAGTTTTTATCCATCAGATGTTTTTACTGTCATCTGATGGTAGAATGTCAATAGGTAGTGGCACATGGAGTTCCTTATGTCTGTGGTTTTCCAGTAGTAATAGTTTGGGGATATTCCTAGGCTAGACTTTCTATTACCAAGTTAAATGGGGCTCTACTTTATCTGACAGATGCATGGAGACATTGGCACTGCATGTGTTCTAGCATATCAGATAGCAATAGCATAGAGATATCTGCCCATCACAAACATGGAATTCTGTTGCAAGTAGACTTCAAAACAGCAATGAAATAAATATTGGAATAGAGCATTTGATTTTATGGACATACTGTCTTCTAATCTTTCAGTTCTAACAACTAGACCACATAACCAGAGAACATGCAGGGTCACAAGATCCGGTCAATGTAATGTGCAGTTATAATTTCCAACAGTAGGGGGCAGTAGCTTGAAGTGTTCCCTGTGCTCCATGCGGAAGGATTCTTGTGACAGAATTCCAAGTAACACTTGTACTGTAGCTAAACCTTGTGCTCACCTTTGGAGGTCCTGACAGTATGGAGGGTTGGGTCCCTTTGGGCTCTGAATCACCAGCTTGGAGGCAGTACAGAAATCAATGCACAGATCCTCAAAGGCAACAACACTGCATACTACAGCATTCATTCCAGTTAGCATTAAGAACATCTTTAAAATCTGTATTGTAGTTGCAGGTGTAGCAAATGATTGCAAGTCATATTATAAATATTATTTTTGCCAGATCCATTTACTGCCCTAATCCAACAGATCTTCAAAGAGATTCTTAACATTTAAAGCATGCTTACTACCTCTAACATCTGCAGCACTGTTGATGATAATTATTTAATAACCACCACTCATTTGATGTATAACTGCTCAAAGTAAGTAGTTCATTTTGTTCTCTAAAACAAAAGCTTTCTAGCAGCCTTCTGGAGTGTTTCTCAGCCAGGTTTTTAAACGCATTGAGAGCATGTCCGGTCAACACGACAAACAGCTCCCAATGGTATCAACTCCCCTTTTAACCGCTGAATAGAAACGGTTTAAAGGGGAATTCTAATATGAATAAACTCCTTCTGTTTCTTCCAGGTCCCAGGAGATCTTAGCCAGACCTCCGACGATCCCAGTTTGTCTGATTTTGAAACGTAAGCTGCTTTTAATGGTTTAATTCTGTTTCTTATTCATACAGTAGGCTTACCATTAAATGTATACTTTTTTTATAGAAGAAATGCACTTACTGAGAAGTTCCTGATGTATACACAG
This sequence comes from Acipenser ruthenus, assembly GCF_902713425.1. Lineage (NCBI taxonomy): Eukaryota > Metazoa > Chordata > Actinopteri > Acipenseriformes > Acipenseridae > Acipenser > Acipenser ruthenus. The sequence goes on along the minus strand of NC_081201.1, from coordinate 6,797,823 downwards.
TTATTGAAGGTCTGTGTTTAAATCACTGCTCAGGCATTCTGTAAGCACTTATAAACACAGGCACGCACTTTCACACTTGAGCACTGTCAAATGAGCAATCGTGTAGGGAATCAGCAGTGTGAATGTAATACACATTGTTCTGACATGTACTAATTAAACACGTCCTGGTTTATTTTAATGCTGCAACCCCTGTTGTTTTGTACTGTTGCTTTTCTTAACCTGTCTGACTTTTTAATGTCAAGGTATAGATAATGTCCTATTCAATGTCTTTCCAATGGTAACCTCTCTCTGGAATAACCAAAGCCCCAAGCAGCTTTCCTATGTTTAAGTCTACACTAAATTAATAGTTCGGCTTCCCTGGCAAATTGTTTTTATTGACATACTTAAATAATTCAGTGAGTTGTTACATTATAATGTCTGTCAGCAGGTTGCCTGTTATTGAATTCAGGAAGTCAGCTTTTATACAGCTCAAGAGGGTTTTATCCTGGGTAAATGTAATGTTGTAATTAATATAATACAGTATAAACTAACAGTGCATTAATACTTGATGAAAAGCCTGCTACTTTTTTTTCAATTTTATATTTAACTTTCTAAATGTAATAACAGTAATATACATAATATAATAATCATATTTACAGATTATAATCACAGAGTTACCATGTAATTATTGGCCCAGCATACCAGGAGGCCTCCCCCCCCCCCCCCCATTCATGTGCGTTATCTCTACTAAATCCCCACCAGTTGGACCTCTGACAGTTTCTCAGTGGCTGAGTGATAACATTGCTCCTGTGGTGTACATGTGTCTCCTCCTTGTGTTTCCTCACAGTGCTCACAGAGCCCTCATCAATGTGTGGATCCCCTCTGTGTTCATGCGTGGACGAGCCTCCAATGCCTACCACGTGTACCAGGTAAGAGCCGGCCAGGCTGGAGTGCTTCAACAAAAACTCAGCCAAGTACCGAGGAACTTTAGCCAGGCCGTTCAAACTTACAAGCCTTATCTGCACTTATACAAGTTTCACATAGTTAAAGAATAGCAAATTGCAATAAAGCATAGTGAAAGCATGGTAGAGCACAGGTAAGCATTGTGAAGCACAGAGGGATATGTCAAACCAGGGTAACCATGGGAAATGAATTGTAAAAGTGCAAAAATAACTTGGTACATTTTTTATAAGGGTGTAGCCAAATATCGTAATTTTCAAGATATAAAACATAGCTTTTTACAAAGGTTAGGAAAATGTATGTGTGTTTATCATACCAGTTGCATTTTCTTTTAAAGGCGCACAGTGTTCTCAAACTTTCTGCATTGTATACTGTGTGATTTATTATTTATTTTTGGTAGGGTAGTACACAAAACTGCTCATTACACAAGGGAAACAGTCATGCGCCAATATATATTCAGAGAAGATTACAATACCTTACAGTTTTGATAATAATAATATAATATCTTTATTTTTATATAGCGCCTTTCATAGTGGTCCACCATCACAAAGTGCTTTACAGAGGTAGGCTGTGAACTGTGCATTATATGCAGAGTCACTTACAGTAGGACATTGATTTAACATCTCATCCGCAGGATGGAACGCAAGAAGGTTAAGTGACTTGCTCAGGGTCACACAATGAGTCAGTCAGTGGCAGAGGTGGGATTTGAACCGGTGATCTTCTGGTTACAAGCCCTGGACTTTAACCTCTGGACCACACTACCTCGATAAGATAATTAGTTTGTTTAACAAACCATACAGAATAGTGCTAGTAGGATCTTCTGAATACCACCACTAAGGCACATTAGTACGTAGGTTGATTCCAGAGATTTGATTCAGAGATTTTTCATTTTTATTTTCAATGATTTTATTATCCCAAGTGAAAAGACATCAACATTTATTTGACATTATTTCTGGTGTACCTCAAGGCTTGTTCCTTGGACTTAAGTCCTACTTTAAGTCCTGCAGGTCTGTTTCTGTTATTCTGTGACTGGGATAGGAATTTACAGGGTAGTTATTGCTAGGTACCATAAACACTACCAGTCACTCAAAAGAGAAGATGACTTGATATAATGTGCACTCACATTGATGGCTTTATTTGTTAATGTCTCTTCATGGCCTTCCAAGTGGTTGATCTGTACTTGACATTATCATACATGTGGATGCTACTGAGATTATAGCTTTAGAGAGAATAGCTGTCACGGCTAAAATAAAAGACAGTCCAACTTTGATAACATAAGTTAAATAAACAACCTGTATTTGTCACATAAATTCAAGATCAGATTCTATGGAATGTAGTTTTAAAACAGGTCATAAAAATGAATAGCAGGTATATTTTGTTTGTGATTCTCTCCTACTGTTATTATCTTTTGTGATTTATCATGCAGCAGCTCAATCTTATCGATGTCCAAACTCGTAAGGTGACGCCATTTGTTCCAGAATTATCCAAACTGACACATTACCGTACTGTTTGCAAAGTTGAACTGCTTACTGCCTGGTCTCCAATAGCAAGATCCCTTTCTGATTCTATTTATTAAGTGCCATCATAAATTCTCTCTTGCCTGCCTGAATAGCCTTATAAATCATGGAGCTTCAACTTATCCTCTCTGTTGACTGGGAGTTGCTTACTCTTTCAACACACTCTTTCAAAGAAATGGAACTGCTTTCTAACAAAGGGCTACTATGGAATTTATTTTTTGTACTCTGTAAGATTACCTTTGAATCTGATCAGAAAATGATTTAATCTTAATTTTTTACGTTGATTTTTAAGACATTATCGAATAACACGGGTTGGTTTGTATTTTAGTTTCTAACGGTTCGAGCTAAGCACTGGACCGCAGTGCCTCCTAGTCCCTTTTGCTCAACCACTGGGACATTGTATGTACAGTAAACCTCTGTTGCAGTGACAGAGGCTGAATAGTGAGTGAAGGGTTTGTTGTGATTTATGGATTTTGTGGTATTAAATAAATTGAAAAGGTTATTCATTCTAGCTGATGTCTGAAAGGGGGAGCTGTGGGGTCAGGGACAGGCCAGCGATGGTTTAGACGGTTCATTTATTTTTGCACCGTTCTGTGTATGTATTTAGAGGTAGAGTTTCCAGTGACTCTTGTTGTTTAGTCGGTGATGAATTGGAGGACTGCGGCTGCTGCTGGTGTGTTTGTATGAGAACGTTCTGTGAGGCCAACAAAAACAGATTTTATTTTTTAATTGACGTTTTAATTTTGATCATAAAACAAGAGAAAATATGAGCATTTTTCTGGCACCTTTACCAGTATCCAATTTCTTAGCTACACTGTAGCCACCTTTATTTATTGCATGCATCTATATCATTTTTAATGTATGAATTACAGCATATTACATTATCCCAGTCACAGAACAGCATACTGAGAACGTGGTAAGTAATACATATTGAAAACAGGAGTGAAATAAGCATAGACGGCGCGTATAAGAGGTATGGGGAACGTGTCTGCAAGGAAAGCATAAAACCGCATCTGTCTGCTTACTGTACTCTAAATATGAAAACGTATTTTAATATTTTGATGGAAATGAATGGTTTTGTTTACCAAAGACAGTTTTTAGATAGTCAGTTAATAATTGATTTAAATTGGTGTGAAGTGATGGAAATGGTGTTCGAAGTTGGTGTAGGTACTGTAGGACTGCAGAACAGGTTAACAGATTTAAAGGTTTTAAACAGTGCATCTTGTTATCGTTACTGTATTTGCTTAAATAGGCAGAACATGTTTTAAAGTACAAGCTAGTGCTATGTTAAACTTAATTTATTTGGCTGTCTTAGGCTGGAAAAAAAATGTCAAATATATATGTAGCATCTCAGTGGTTTCGAGGTCTGTTTTGTGCTATAAATTATTATACAGTAAAAGTTCTCAAAAAGACTCAGGAGAATGAATCCGGTTTACAGCTTTTATTTGTGTCTGTCAGTCCGACTATTTTTCAAACTCAACACAATGAATGAAACTTAGTATACAAACTCACTAGCAACAGAGTAATAAAAAAATAATGCAAGTCTTAATTAAATATATATATATATATATATATATATATATATATATATATATATATATATATATATATATATATATATATAATGTGTGTGTATCTTACTGTACATCGTTGGGTTCAATAAATGCAGGGGGAAAAGTGTGGAATAGCCTAACCAAACGAAAGACTCACGCGCCGCCTATGGAATGAGATTAGTACAGTTATTTGACAAAGGATTTGACTAGAATTCTTTATCACTGTCTTCAATCGTTTATGTACCTGTATTTTGAAGTGTACTGTAAGCTGTTTATGAGAGGGGCATTTTGTTTTTACCCTGGAAAGCTGAACAGACGTAGATAATTTCATTGAATTGCCTCCCTCCTCCCCAGGGTACTGCAGTGAATGAGTGAGTCTCTGCCTGAACTAGGATTTGAACCCAAGATGCCCAGGCTTGTATAGTTTCACTGTGACTGCTAGGCTGTGCTGCCTCCTAATTTATTTTGTGATGGTGTGTATTCGTGCGTGCCAGATTTACTCAGCCTTCAGCGCCCAGACGACAGGTTTACGGGGAGATTGGGAGCTGGACAAGGCAATTTTATTCCCTTGTAATCGGCAAATACACATTTCACCTTTCGTGCTAATAGATCTTTCAGCATTTATAAACTAATTTTGTTTCCCTTGCCGGGGCTCCTGAGGGCCCTAGTTGGAGACGGATTTGTCAGCTACTGCACAGCAACTAAGACTTGCTGGAAGTTACAACAAAGGGCATTGTGAGATGGGCACGTTTGTTTTGCATTTAGGCACTCAAAAGGCAGCCAAACTCATCACTGTTTTTGAAAGTAAATCGTGTGTGAGCATTTTGGGGAGGGGAGTACACCATCATTTCTAATGTCATTTCCCTAAGAAAAAACACAGTGAAATGATGCAGAGAATGAGCAAGATCTGTCCAAATGTAGATTGCCATAAATTACCCTTTAGCATTTCCCAACATTGATTTCTTCCTTTGTACAGTACTTAGGAGATGGATCAGCCACTCAAACAAAGCCTTTCCCTGCTGTCACTGGCCACTAGAACCTCAGGAAGAAAACTTTTTCAATGCAATGTAATTGTCGATCTACCTGGAAATATGTTCCTATTGCAGTATATTTGTATAGCAGGTTTATAAAAAGCATGTTGGTTTCATTAGGTATCAGGCACAGTCAGATTGATTACTCATCTTTATTGAACATGAATGAGAAATTATAAACATTTTAAACAGTAAATATGATAATCTGCAAATGAACAAAAATATCTACATTTTTAAAAATTGTTATTTTTAACAAAGAGTTTGGAACTTTCGGTTTTGTGTCACCTCACGGGTCTCGGATTCAGTAAACTGAGACAGGTGGGAACCACCTTCTCAACAGTGGCAATGCCAGCTGAAACACCACCTACTGGGAGAGGGCATCTGGCGCTAATTGTGGCACTGTTAATATCCCCTCCCACAGCTCTCAATAATTTTCTGTTTTATTAACAGTGTTTATCATCCGGTAGTTATCGAGTTTTAGTCATCAGCAGATTGCTGCTCCCTGGGGTAGGATGCCTTTGGGGACCATTCACTCAGACAACTTCTTTAGAGGGATCTGTAAAAAAAGCAACTGCAGTTTGCCTTCAGTGAAACTGGTGCATCTGCAGTTTAACAAGATCACAATATATCATACACTGTAAAGGACGTCTAAACTATAGTAAAAAAAAAAAAAAAAAAAAAAGCATTTTTAACCTAGTGAATTAAAAGTTTACTCTGCCTCTTTATGGTCCTGTCATGGTCATCCTTTAGCATTCCCTGGAAGATTTTTTTTTTTTTTTTTTGGCCGTGCTGGAGAGTTGACCAAGGTACAAATAATAAACAGCTTTCAGGGACTTTTTAAAATGTATTGAAAGGATAAAAAAATTCTTATTTTTATTTGTTTATTTAGCAGACGCCTTTATCCAAGGCGACTTACAGAGACTGGGGCGTGTGAACTATGCATCCGCTGCAGAGTCCGTTACAACAAACTCACCCGAAAGACGGAGCACAAGGAGGTTAAGTGACTTGTGCAAGGTCACACAGTGAGTCAGTGAGTGAGCCAGGATTTGAACCGGGGACCTCCTGGTTGCAAGCCCTTTTCTTTAACCACCGGACCACACAGCCTCATTTTATCTTACAACGATGTACCCATTTTGAACAATGCCGGTCTGTAATAAGATTAAATATGCATCTGCGAAATTGCAGAATGTTCCTCTGTTCCCTATGTACCATGATGGATTGCTGAAAGCATCAAATATACATTTAAATTTAAAATGTCAGGTGTGAGGCATGTTATTAGCACAGTAGATGGAATTTTTGAAATGCATTAATTTTTGTCAATTTCTGATTTTGTTCCATTAGCGGTTAGCCTCTGCGTAGTACATTCCACATGTCCACATAAATGTATAATACTGGGATCCCAGAGGATACAAACCAGTCTCGTGCATAGATGAGAAGTTATATAAACAGCAAACCATTATCTATTTCTGCTTCAACATCCCTTTAGGTAACCTAGATCAATAAGTTTTTCCAGGGTTTCGATAGCTTTCAGTTTCTAGACAGCAAATCTTTCTATGAAAAATACCTTAACATTGTCCAATCAGCGTGCATAGAAGTGCATCATTATCTTACAAAATACAATCTGCACCATTCTGTTTGGCTTCACCTTGTTCTGAAATTTAATTACAAATCATCAATTGAAAGCAAAAGGAAATGAACAAACGACAACATTCAAACTTTTTTTTTAACTTTTTTTTTTTTTTTTATTGAAACTTCCTAATGTATGCTATGTTATCTGCTTTACTTGTCTGCTATCAACCATTAAAGGATAATAAAGGTTCCTCCTTAGGGAGCAAACCTTTTATTCCACCATAATTGCCCTGCTCCCAACGCTTTTCATTTTAATGAACAGTTAGGGATGCATATTCAAGCCCCCATGTGAGTTTATGCCCTTCATCTCTCCCATTTATTGTATAGCATGCCCTGACACTTCTGTACAATTCACTTAATCTGCAGAATGCTAAGTGGCTGGGCAGTCTCTCATTCCAGTGATGCAGTGACCTTTCAGCTACCTTATAGTTGAAAAATCTTCAATGAGTTTGCTGGATCAGAGAAATAAAAGGAGTTAAATTAGCCTAAAGTCACTTGTACTCAACAAATTGATCACCCTGAACTAACCTGAATCCCAACAGATTGCATTGGTATTTTTTGCAATGAGTCGATTGGCCGTTCTGTGCAAGTTGCAAGGCATACGTCTGTCAGTGGCATTATTTAGCATTTCTATATAGAAATTTAAAACTTTAAAGAAAGTTTCTTTTTTTATGTTTTCAATAGCTTTAAGCTTGATTGAAAGTAGAAGCTTGGAAAAAATGCTTCATTCAAACAAGTGGGGAAAACAAAAAAAAACTGAAATGGTTCAAATGAACATCACTCGATATTGGAGTTTTGAAATGACTTAAAAAAATTTGAACCTCCCCCAAAAAAACTTAATATTATTTCCCTATTCTAAACCTCCAGGCAGGTGGGGAACACACCCCTGCAAAAGCAAACATTAAAACCTCATGTAATGCTTTGGGTCTATTTGACCCGACACTGGTTTCCATTGACCTTAAATGTACCTTTTTTTTTTTTCTCTCCTATAATATTTTATGACTTTTCCTAGGTTGAGGTCACAAACTTATAAAAAGTTTGAGATGTTTATTTTTGTTTTTGGAACTGATCTTGTAAACAAATATGTACCTATATATGTATGCATGAAAAAAATAGGAGGGCTAAAGGCTGTGTAATTGTTTTGTCAAGTTTAAGACAATGAGGATACAGAGCTGATAAGCCAGGGGCGCTGTGCTTGAGGATGGGGCTAAGCAGGAGTCCACTGTCATTAAACTCTCTAGCTTTCCCCGATCACAGAGGACATGGCTGCCACCAGTGTTACAGAAATCTTGCCTTTTTTAAGAAAACGCTGTGTGGCATTGACAAGGTTCTCTCTGTAGTCAGACTGGCATGGGACACACGTCTCTAAAAGGGTAATTACTAGACAGTTGCCTCCTTCAGCTACAGAGACCTGTCAATGGTGTGCTACACATTACTAGAAGACTGCACCATGCATGTGTGACATGTGCTGTTATTGGACCTAGAGGCTACACAGGAGTGAAGAAGCGATGCCTAACTCTGAGTCTTCAAATCTCATTTCTACTGTTTATGGATGATCATTCTTTTTTTTCATTTTAGAAGGAAAGGAACACCCCCTTTTCTGCAGGCTACATCTTAGTTTTATGAATGTGCAGCTTTTGGATTATGGGGACACTGCCAGTCTATCTGCTTTTGAAAATGAAATTTTCAAAAATGCAGCTATTGCACACCTTTCAGCATTCACCATTGTAAATGTTGAACTCACTGGTTTAACTCTCAGATACAGATGTGAAATTACTTGTACAGTCACTTAAATTGCAATTTAAAACATTGATTTTTGAGGTTCCTCAAGTTCATACATGTGTATTTACTTATTCTAATTCCAAATGAACTCCGCCAAATGGCTTGACTCCTTCATGTTTACTGAGACAAGTAGAAATATATGAATAATAACCTGCCCTGTAATCCTGTTCTCTGGCAGGGTTGTGTGATGGATCACAGTCCCTCTTGGTTTTGGCAAGAGTAGTGTAGCTTCGCAGAGCACCAAAAGACCAAATGACATGCACAGATCAATACATCCTACCACTTCCGTTCCCTCACGGCTTCTTTTTCTGCAAGTCAGGCATAATGTCTGGAAGAAAAAAGTTACTTGATTCTTTTTTTTTTGTCAAATATGCCTGCCGTAGGTGAAAAGAGCTTATCAGGGATTCATCTTATGTCAATTTAATACTTTTCAGTAATCAGTGAAGCCTGGAGCCTCTGTTTTTTAAAATTTTATTCTCAGCTTTTTTCAGTTTTAATAATCTGCAAAGGGAGTGTTTTACAGCTCATTGGAGAGCTGATTGAGGTAGTGTTGGTGGCGATGGTGCTGGAGAGTTGGGAATGGATGTCTCATTATTGACGTGCACGGTGACTGTTCTGGGGAGCTAAGAAAGTATTTACAGAAGTGTTCCATTTCTTCTTTGGGGCAGAGCAGTGGCTGTGCTGGAGAGCTGGGAGTGGAGGGTGACACAGCTGGAGGGCTGAGAATGGGTTGCTTCAGCTCTCATTATGAGGTTGAGCAGAGATGGGAATGGTTACTTAGTGAGGTGCAAGGTGGAAGTGCTGGGGAGCCGAGAATGGAGCAGCTAGTGTGGTGGATGTCACTCGAGGTTCGGCACTGTCCTGCCTTCTGCATGGTAGAGATCGACACCCTGTCCATTCCTTTTTCTTGCCAGTGACGCCTGCCATGCTACATTTTCACATCGATACATCCTCCCTGTAAGGATGTGCTGCTCTGGGGCCTAAATTTATATTGAGTAAATGGCAGACCATGAGGCATTAGTACAGGTTTTAAATATTTAATTAAAAAATAATTTTTGCCGGAGATAATTGACAGCATAATATTTCAAAAGCCAAGTGATTTAGCTATCTAATTAGAAACACTAAAAAAAAAAAACAGCTCTCTTTCCTGATCAGTGATCTCAATGTTAAACACTTGCTCTGTCTAGCGCTGCGCAATTGTAATTATGTATTGGTGTTTCAGGCTTTTTTTTCCTGACTCACATACACAAATGCACACACACACACACACACACACACACACACACACACACACACACTGCAAGCCCTCGTAGACAGAGTATATGTTTTCTCATTTGAAGTATTTCATTTAGGATAATTAGTCAAATCTTACATGTCTGACTGTCATTACTTACCGGTATTGTTAAAAAGCTGAAGGAGATGCATGTGCATCAATAAATAGACAGACATTTGACCTTTCAGTTCGCGTCGCTCTTCCTGCTGTATATTATACTCCAGCATTACCCAGCATGGGGAGTGTTTGGAATGAGGAAATCAAATACACTGCCCGGGCATATTATTTTCTTGCATGCACAGAATGATCAAATACAATTCAGTTGAAAACTAAAGCTACAAATGTAGGGGACAGATAATTAAACTCAATATTGGAGCACTGAAAGCAATTTACTCTTTAAAGATCCATTGAGTCTATTTTCTGAATAGCTATGGGAACCAAATAGGAACGAAAAAAAACTTCTAATAGCTGTTTATTGCAGTGTTTAGTTTTCAGTTGACTACACACTGACAGTAGCGGCAGCGTTGTTCAGAATTACATCACAACAGACAATAAAATGTTACCCAAAAAAATTAAATCAATGTTTGTGAATGAAACCTGACTTCCGCACTGTAGTATTTATTAGTTTACAGTGCTCCCGAGCGCACTGATTTATAACACAGCCTCCTAATGCTGTTAAAGGGGGCTGCTGCCATCGCTGCATGCTTCACTGGAATCCCCAGCAGGCTGCTGTTTTTTTTGTTTGCTCGGCGCACCATAAATCAATCTCGTGCACTCAGAATGCCCTCCCCAGGAACGTACTTATGGCTCTCCCGTCCCTCGGCAAAGTGCCTGTTTTAATAATAGATTCCCTGTGTATTGTGTTTTTAAATTTAGTTTTTACTTGAATGGCTCATAGAAAGAGTAAGAAAAATAAATTGAGCTTTGAAGCGCTTTCCACTGTGTATATTAATGAGCGCAAGGCAAAACAGGTCAGTATGTCTACAGTAAATAGAGAACTATAAAAAAAATAATAAATAAATAAATAACAACCTGGATAATAACCCAACGTACAAACCACAGTCAGTCATTACATACCATTTTACCTTGTGACAGATCCCTCCATTTAACTTACCTCCCCTGTGACAGATCCCTCTATTTAACTTGCCTCCCTTGTGACAGATACCTCCAGGTCATTTTATGAACTTCATAGCACAGGCAACCTTAAGACCTGTAAGCACCTCCACGTGTGTGCAGTGGAAAGGAACAATTTCAATTGAAAATTAAGAACTTGTTGAAAACGTATACTGCTTTTTGAGGAGTATACTGCTGTGTCGGTACAGCTTGACTGTTGACTCAAAAAAACTTTTCTTGAGCCCATTTCTTCAGACCATTTCTTTGATGTGTATTGCTTAATCCTTCTTTCCATTCATCTTACCAAGAGGTTGATTCTTCATCTAGGACATTTAACACCATTACCATAGCTCAACGAAAGAAGCAATGGCCCCAGGGGAGAGGCCGGTATGTGGGGTGAGTTTGATAAAGTCTTATCAGGCTGCAGACACAGCACGAGGGGAGCTGGGATGTAGCAGACGTGTATGTCAGCCAGAGCAGAAAGACCCAGAGGAAGCTGGCAAGCCCCTGGGAGAACCCTGAGTGAAAGAGAGAGGAGGGAACAAGGGGCTCTATCCTGGGGTCTGCAGGGAGATTTAACCACAGGGGATCACAGAGCTGGAGAGACTCCTAATAACAGGGCATCCCTTACTTTCTGAGATCCTGTGATCTTTAGTAGCAAGCATTACTGCTGTGTAGAAGTGATAAGGACAGTGATGGTGCAAACCTCCAGCAATGTTCCTCAGAATGTGTCCGTTCATGTTTTCTGTTGCTCAGTGCCTGCTCACGTCCATCTGCCTTGCCACTTCTTTACAGTACTAATCACGAGAGATCACCAGCCACAGTATTACAACACATTGAGACATTTGCACAAATCGATTGTTCACACCCTGTACAAAATGGCTTTGTATGATTGACCCACATCTGGTCTGATGTAATTTCAGTGATTTGAATGTTTTTGCAGTAAGTAATACAGACTTCAAAACAGTCACTGCTCTTCCTTGTAATGTATTTCTGGAATCATTTGTCTTTCAAAGTTTACTGTGGTTTAGTTGTGATGTAAAGGGTAATTCTAAAGACATTGTCCTCTGCACTGCAGCTGTGGGAATTGTTTTTTTTGCTGCAGATCAATAAAACTGGGCTGGTAGAAGCACATTATGTAACAACTTTTTTTATGGGCAAAGGCTTCAGATAACATGCAAGACCAGCAGACATTGTTAATTACCCAGTTATCACAAAATAATTACATGGCTATCTAAGTGTTACTAGTTTTCCACATAAGTAGTTCAAAGTCGCATACCGATACTAAAAAACAAATACATCTCAGTTATGTCAAACCATCAAAGTAAACACAGGGGAGAGGGGGATTAGTGATTGGACCAGGAGTCATTATCAAGTACCCTGTGACTGCCCCATTAATTTCCACATTAATGACTTCCGATTGCCAACCAGCAGCCAGTGCAGGGTCTGTTTAATTAATGGAGCGGCCCATATCTCAGGAGGGGGTGGACTCCGCCTGAAAAGAGCCCACTGGCTTGTGATGTTAATCATCTGATTTTATTAGCAAACTTTGTTGATCAAAGTAAAGATTGAAATGGATCGGGGAGGAAAGCTCCATAAAACTTGTTCTTTAGACTTCATAGATATTCATGGCGACATTATTCCTGCTGTGCCTACTGATCATCTAAGAAGCAAGGTTAGTCTCGGTAACTGCTTGATAGGAAAAATAGCGGTTATGAGCTCAGCTCCCAGTGTGGTGTTTAATAGAAGGATTGCAGTGTGGTGGAAGGTGTTTAATCCTTTGGGTAGTATGAATACACTCTTAAAATTCTATAGATGCCACCAGACACGGTATAGCAAGAATATAACCTCAGATCTGAAGGCTGCAATTCTCTGTCCTTGTAAACTGTAAACCTTGAAAAGGAGCTGATTTCTGTGGAACTCTTTAACAGGGTTTAATGCAGCATAACATGGTAAAAACCATTGCGAAGTGTAGTGAAGCATGGTAAAGAAAAAAAATTAAAATGCATTGGAAAAGCCTTGTGTGATGGGGTACACCACACCCCTGTTTTTATTCGTTCTTTTGTTGTATTATTATGATTTAAATGTATTGTTTAGTGTTTAAAAACACACTGTTTGTTGTTATTGTTTTACAGCATGGGTGGGGTTCCAATTCCCCATCCAGCTAAACACTTGCTTAATGTGGCCATCTCCAAATTAATTAATTAATTACCAATTTAGACATGTATATATAAAGAGCAGATCAGCCGCTCATGAGAGGTTGGGTTGTTCAGAGAGGAGGAACGTAAAAAGTAAGACCTTAAAAGAAATAACAATTGCTACTCATGCTGGCTTTAAACTGGCACGCTAATTGTTAGAGTATTGTGTTTGAATATATATATATATATATATATATATATATACATACAGTATTTATTTTGGCCACCGTGCCGTTTTGTTTTGTATTGAGTATTTTGTTTCTCTTCAACTATTTTATTTCATTTATTATTAAAGAAAAGAGCGCACTGGCGACTCACCAGTAGTACATTGCCTGCGTTTGGTTACTTTCTGGTCTGTGACATCACCACTCGACCATCCTGTCACACCTTGTAAAGAGCTAAATCGCTGTAAATGTATTCTGGTAAACTATTAGGGCTTATACTCTACAGTACTGTATAAATATGTCACTTTTTTTATTGTGGAGCAAGTCTTTTTTTTTGGAGCATAATATGCCATAACTCTTATTGTGAAAACATTCACACAATTAAATTAGGGGGTTCATTCATTCATATCCATTAGATTCTTCAAGCACTTTATTCAATATACATTTATTGCATTTATCACAGATCAAATCAGGCTGCTTGGGCTCAATTATAATTGATTCTGGGCATTGATTAAACATTATTATACTGTGATTTGAAATCTCGAAAATGTGTACCTGCCATGCTCAATTAGAGAAGGGCTGGAATTGAGAAGATGGATGGGTGTTTGCATCTCACTTGGCAGTGCAGCATTTTATTTAAAGTCTGCAGGTGAACAGATTGCACACTGGTCAGGATGTATTACAAAAAAAAACTTCAGTGACATGGCTGTTAATTAACTGCAGATCAGCAGCTGTTAAACTTATTATTCACCTCACTGTAACTACATTTTGAGCCTATCCACAGATCTCATTTACAATTCTGCAATAACAATAAGTTTTTTTTCTTTAGCGGTTCTGTGGAAGGGTAGTCGGACGGTCAAGGCTAGCGGCAGGAGTAACACGACAAAAAAAATACTTTTAAGTGCAAAATGATAAATATCTCCCTTTAAAACTCAGTCATTGGTGGATAACTCCCCCCCCCCCCCCCCCCCCCCCCCCCATTATTCTGTAAGGAGTGCCTGTTTAACCCCAACCTCTGAGACTTTTACTGGGGAGCTCATTTAACCCTTGATCTTCCCCCTGTGCTTCTATTTGAGGGTGCCCATTGAACCCCCAATTTAAAGTGGCCGGCTCCTGAGTTGCTGGAACTGGTGTTGCTGTTTCTTCTTGGAAACCAACCAGAGCCCAAATAACCCAAGTGACTTTGAAGGAGCTGGTGGCTCCACCCCCCCACCTTGTAGAGTGTCAGGTGGGTGCAGCGCTGTAGCTCCCCCTCATGACGGCAGGTCATGCTCCCCCTGGATGATGGCAACGATAACTGATCTCTGACGTCCTGGGACTCCTAAATAATGATCGACGACTAAGGGGGAGCGACCAGGGGACACAGATACAGCGTTCGGTGATCCAAGCACAGTGGTTGGGGACTGGGGACCAAACGCATTTGCGCCAGTTGAGAGCCGGGGCGGTGGCTGGGGCTGTGGTGGAAGTGGTATTGGTGTTTGGCGTTGTGGCACGGACCTCGTTGGATCCGCCTTTATCCACACAGTCTGCTTGTTCTTCATCAGGGACGGTTGTATGTGTGCACGAAGAGGCAGCTGGGGCCAGCACAGCCTGGGATTAGCCGTCGGTTGCGTACTGGGCGCCAGCTGTGCCACTTGTCCCAGAGGTAAGGTGAAAGCACTCCCTCCAGGGGCTCCACCTTCTGGGTCCATCCTGTCTGCATCGCCATTTCTTTTCCTTGCTGGGTAATTCTGAATTGTCTGGGCAAAAACACACGCACATTATATATATATCAAATTTATTTCTTAGCAGACGCCCTTATCCAGGGCAACTTACAATTGTTACAAGATATCACATTATTTTTACATAGAATTACATTATTTTTTACACAATATTTTTACATACAATTACCCATTTATACAGTTGGGTTTTTACAGGAGCAATCTAGGTAACATACCTTGCTCAAGGGTACAGCAGCAGTGTCCCCCACCTGGGATTGAGCCCATGACCCTCCGGTCAAGAGTCCAGAGCCCTAACCACTACTCCACACTGCTGCCCTATATATTAGTCAAACCTGCAACCACCTTTATTTAGTGATCAAATGATATTTGTGCTTTTATTTAACTGTTTTAAGCAACCACCTGTCTAACGCGACCAGCGACCACAATTCTCATACCCAGCAATGGACTCAAACCTGTATTAAGCACCCTTACACAGGGCTATTGTTATAAGGAAAATATGGTTTTAAATGGTACGTCCTAAATTCAAAGGAATACGGTAACCATTTTAACTGTCTTTTATCTGTAATCAATAAAACAACAGCGCTCTCTTGTAAAGGAAGAGAGAAGACGTGGAGAAACAAAAGGTCCTTCCTAGATGACAGAATTAAACTTATTAAACTTGTAAAGACAGTAAGTGCCAGAAAAACTGCTTAACAATTTGGCACTAGGTAGATACAGCATTTTAAAGAAAGAACTAGGGCTTGAAGTTTTAGGTTTTTATTTTTGTTCACATGACTGTGTTTTGAGTGGATTCAATATCTCAATTAAACTGTTAATTACTAAACAAAGTAGCTTCTTTTTACCATGATGTCCTGATTGACTTGCTGATTCTGTTTCGTCTTCTTCATTATTCAAGCACAAGAGCAAGCAATGACATTAATCACTTCCCCCAGATGCTACTTTAACTTGCATTTCGTTCTCGCACTTGCCTGGGAACTATCTTCCAATGTGTCCGTTTTGTGTTGTGTTGTTCTTTCCCGCTAATTTAACAGAATGTTCTCATAATTAGGATGTAGCGGCTGAAGACTTAAAGGCACACCATTAAAAGGCAAATAAACACTGAAAAATTCAAGCCATACTAGAGTATGAAAACAATGTGCACGGTAATCGAAAAAGATCTTATGCTTATGCTGGTGTTGGTTTCAGGATGCATTGAATCAACACGTACCTGAAAGGCAGACACAGGCATTGAAATTTGCAAAGGATTTCAAACATTTTGTGGGACCTGAGACAGGCAAGCATTCATTACTTTCACAAAATAATTTGTTTTGTAAATGCATTATCTAAATGACTGTTATTAAATGACATACTTCCCTTTGTTCATGTTACATCTGCTGGCTTTTACGGTGTATGTAAGACATACATAAATATAGGTAAGCATGTCAGAGACGAATAGAAAATTCATAAGTTATGGGCCCTGTTTTAAGAGAGCACCTGTGTTAAGAGACCACTATTAGACAGTCCCTTGTGTGTGTGTGTGTCTATACATATAGTATATGTATATATATATATATATATATATATATATATATAAGCTGTATTAATCACAATCGAAGTTGTTATAATAGTGGAAAATACTAGTGGAGGCTTTGAGGAAATTCTTGATGCTCATAACTTCGATATGTATATATTGTAACTCCTGAATGTGTCTAAGACTTTTGCACAGCAGTGTATATATTATTTATTTATTTATTCCTAGGCCAGTTTTTGTCCCTGCTGAAAAGAACAAGGTGATGAAATCCATTACCTTCAATTAAAGTAGCTGCTCTGGTTTGGTACCCATGTACCTCCCTTCCCATATGTCTCCATTGGGCTGGCTTGATTGACTTCTATATGTGTCCCGTGGTATTTGGAAAGAGGCCAATGCAGTCCGTCTCTGTAAATAAGGATCACTGATGTATCCATAACTTTAAGTATTGGAAATCCAGCACAGCTTCCTGTTCCTGATTGTCTGTGTTTCCAGATCCCAGTTTTAGCACGGCAGGTCTGTCAAAGTCACAGCCGACATGCTGTATCAATGCAGATGAAGAGAGTCAGTTGGCAGGCGCCATCTTTGTTGCTGTATAGGTAACCCTCAACATGATGGGTAGCTCTCTGGGTTAAAAGCACTAGATGGCAAATTGGTTTCAATTCTGCTGCCATGGGGCTCTGAATGAAATAATAGTATTATAGTCAGTGGGTACTTTTGACGGGTAACCTAGTTGCTGTATATTATACTGTGCATCTGCAGATATTTTGCATTTTTATGATGTATTATGTGTTAACAATGAAGCAATGAAATCTTCTGTCTCTATGTAAAGGTCTGATACATGTTTCACCCAGGAAGGGAAAGAGCAGGCAGCCCTTGTCCTGTAGGGTTGGCTATTCTCTTTATAAACATGATGCAGTTGAACACATCATACATCCCGACTACTGACTTGTGAGTTAACCACTGAGTTTTACATTCCTTTCGTGAAGTGAGGCTGCTTGGGAACTAATTCCACCTCAGGACCGGGTTTTTATTTTTTATTAGTCCTTCCATAGGATCTTTGATGAATCTGCACTGTTCCAACAAAATAACCCAAGCATATATTCAGGCAATTAGTTTGTAGTTACATTAATTACCCTTGAAGAATTGTTAGATTTTGTATTTACATTTTTAATCTTGTGTTTTTCACTAAACAGAACATGTCTGAGTGAAAATACATTTATTTTTCATTACCTGTGGGAATTCCTGTCATTTATTTTAATGACGAAAGCCTTGCTGCTCTAATCTATAGCAATACGGACTGCAGTAGTTTAAAACGGTTTACTTCATTGTCAGTATTCTGTAGTGTTCAGTGGAGCACACAACACACTGGTGCTGCGAATATAATAAATCAATGCACCCCTTGCCGACAATCAGTATGCCAAAATCGTTAACCTTCTTGCACATATTTTTAATTATTATGTCAAGGTATTGACTGACAGACACAGTCTATTTTTCACAGGAGCATGAGAAAGTAAAGTTCCTAAAAAATAAAATAACAATAACAGATATGCATAATAAGTATAATAATTTATAGTTGACCCTGTCTCATGGTTGAACTTTGTGGTTCTCTTGCCCGCATAGACCTCTACTTTTATTAACTTATTATAAGTCCTTCTCTATGTCTTCTGAAGTTTCCTTCAATAATGATACATACTAGAATTTACTACAGAATCACTTTAGAATTTAGTACATTCCACCAGTGAGTGTTTGATATGTATGAATTAGCTTTGGTATATACACAGACTTCTCATAAATGCATAACTGATGATGTCATCCATTAGTAACATGAGGCTCTACCCTTTGCCTTTGTTTAGAGTAGCTTTCCATTGTCCAGATTTCCATTGTTCACAGTCTCATGTTGATAACTTTGTTTTTGCAAATGAAATGTCTACTGTAATCTTTTCTTGTTTGAAATAATGCAGTAGAGACCTGGGATACCCAGAAGGCTAATAGCTTGCAGGAGGAACAGTCCTTTTCATTATCATATCCCTGTGCTACACTTTTTGTAAGACCTGTCAACATGGAGCAACATGACTGTCTGCAAGCGCATAGTGAATGTGGAAGAATGTCGATTAACAGTGATCCAAGTCAATTTCCGTTCAGGACTAAGGGGATCTTGCAGGCTTGGTGGGGAAAAAAAGGACAACATGCAAATATATGATTTTCTTTAAACCTAGAATTGTGTATTTTGGAGCAGTTTATGATTTAAGATTAACATATGCATATGTGTTTATTGAAGTATGTATGAAGTATGTATGTGTTTACAGTCAGAACCAGGTGTATGCTGGGTTAAAAAACAGGGCTTTAAGACTACTGGTTGAGAGTGACACTAACAAATGTAATTCCTATAGCGTCAGGACAGTTGACTTCACCTGAGTCAAGCTGAAAATATATTAAAAACCAAAAGATCAACAAAGGGGGAAGGGGGAGGGGGGGCGGGACTCAGTCCACGTCTTTTTCAACAGTAAAAACAGGTTATTTGAAAGCTCCTCAATAAAATATCCTTTTGAGAGATCTTCCAGCTGCAATTACCAGTTTCTGAAGGGAACATCACTCAGTATAAAAGAATTTTTAGAGATTTTTTTTTTTTTTACTCTCTTAAATCAGTCAAAGACTTGACTCCACATTATTCTGAGTGGAAATGTTTTGAAGGAGCTCTGGAATTGCATGCCTTGGTGCCAATCTCATGCAAAGCGTTATCCACATTTCAAAGCGAGGCGAATGCTCTCGGCAATGAAAAGCTTTCTAAGGCCCTGAAAATATTGCATTGTCCCTGAAAAGAATAATAATTAACACTAGCAGGTAAGCTTGTAGACCTCAATATGGCGGTGACAAATCCAATGAAACTAACTATGTTGTGTGGTAAAGACACCTTGAAATCTGACAAGACTTGGCTCATTTAAACCGTAAAATCCAGGGAATCTTCGTAATCAATCAGAAAAGCCATCAGGAGAAGCCCTTTGTTAGAGTGCTTCTGCTTTTGTGTGATACGCATTAATGTGCTCGTCATTGGTGTGAAAATGGAAAAGACTTAAATACATTCTGAAAGTATATATAAACAAAATGTGAATGTTTTTAGCCTTGATGTATGCCCACAGACAAAATTCACACATCCACGCATACAGTACTAAGATGCATGTGACACAGACAGGTGCCAAAACATATATGACACATTGGATACCCACTTAGCAGGTAAATAGCCTCCCCCTGCTGCTTGCCTATTATAGACGTGTTGCTGATGTGCTGTTAGTTGTTTTAATTATCCATCTAGTGATGTGTTTGCTAGTATACGGCTGTGCTTATTGAAATACTTTAATTGGAAGGGAAAAAAAAAAATCTTTTTTTTCAGTTTGTCACGTGTAACTGTCCAGCAGGAACATGACCCGTAGTGGTGGTGTTACATTATATACAGTACACATCCAGGACCACTGATTTGAGTGCAGCTTTCAAAGATACCTATACCAGTCTGCAGTGCTGAAAAGGTTGTCATAGGACAGCGGCTGGGTTAGCCCTATGGAGCTGTTGTTGTTTATAATACAGGTTTCCCAAGAAGTTGACTATTCTTTTCCATACTACTAAATTAGTAATTCACCCCTGTAAGTACAACTGTTGACTACTAAGATGCAGTATTTATTTACCTGGAAATTATTTCCTGGAAAATTCCAGCTGTGCAATATCGTCACAGAATTCAAACTGCTTTCACAGCATGATGGAAACGTGTGTGCTCTCTGATTTATATAGACTTTTTCTCTGATATAATTAAGCCAATTACATGCAATTTGATACACTTTGGCCCAGATTAGCATCCCTAACAGCGGGGATTCATTCTTCAGGCCGCTCTCCCTCGTCTGATGAAATCTAGCCGTCTCGTTAATGCGCTGTTATCTCCTCGTTTTGATATTGCACTCACCATGCCTTCTCCCTGTTGTTTTTTATTACTTGTATGCATTTCTAGCTGAAGGCTTGCAATTATTTTGCATAATGCTGGAACAAAAAAAAGCAGCAGGAACGGGGCTGTTTGAATTTTTTTTTTTGTTGTTGTTGATTTCTTAAAAAAAGTTAAATGAAAAGACTTAAACAGTTTTGCTTTCTTCCTTGAGAGAGCTTAGGGCTGACACGTCTTTAAAGCTAATTAAATCAAGATTCAAGTGTTCCAGAAAATTCAATATTTTATAAGAAACCGCAGTAGTGGGGATCTGAAAGCCGTCAAGTTCAATACAGTATAGAGGACACAGTACTGGGAATCTGAGTCAGCAAATTCAATACAGTACTCTACAGAGAACTCAGTACAGGGGATTTGAGAGCCAGAAAATCCAATATAGTATAGATGACCCTGGTACTGGCTATCAGAGAGCCATTGAATCCATTATATTATTATTATTATTATTATTATTATTATTATTATTATTATTATTATTATTTTTATTTATTTATTTATTTATTTATTTATTTATTTATTTATTTCTTACTTACTTAGCAGGCGCCCTTATCCAGGGCGACTTACAATTGTTACAAGATATTAAAACTCAGTATTGAGGATCTGAGTACAGTAAGCTTTCTTCTACAGGGAAAAGGTAAAGTTGACTGCATAGCTTCGTGCATCTCGGAGGCAGCTGTCAGTGTTTGAAATTACAGTGAAATTAATGCATCACTGGTTGTCCATCCCAGAAAGCAATACTAATTGAGAGTAAAAGTATCATGTTCATGTGTGAAATGCCAATCACACTAAAGCTGTACGGCTGTCAAAACAATTCAGCAAGTTCACACTGAAATCCCATTCTTTTCCCTCAACAGAGACTGTGGGTCAAATTCCTGTCACACAGTTATGGGGTATTTTTCCTTGTTTTATTGTGCCATTTAAATACTGAGGCTCTTTCATCTGTTTATCCCCTGATGCCCCACAGGAGATTCTCGTTTTACTGTAGAGCGCCCCTTGCTCCCGGGAGAGCACTGTATTTTACAGGGGGTGGACAGACAAGAAATTGTAATATGAAATATGCTGTATATGTTCCTATGTAAATGGGCAGCCCTTCACATGACTGGTCGGACACTTGGCACTTTGGGCAGGTGCTTTACTATCCAAGAAACAGACTTTGCTTCAGACACCCCAACTTCTTGCAGCAGTCCTTAATAAATGGTCACACATCTGTCCAGAACATCGGCACTGTTTTTACTTCTAATTAATGCCCTGCTGCATCCTGTTGATAGGGTTATGGCAGGTGTTTCTTTGTTTCCTGTATTCGATTGGTTATGAAAATGGGAAAGTAGAAACTGCTACTAACTTTTCCATATCACCACAATAATCCTTTACGGAATCATTGCTGTTGAATGCTCTCATTTTTCAATCTTTCCTGAGGTCTCGCTTTGTCTCTCAATTGAAGTTGTTTGAGGGGTTGACCCATCTGGAGATGTGGGTGCAAGACATACCGGTTAAATTGACCCCTTTTAAAAGAAAACATTTTTAGCTGTGCCAGTGGAACTTTATTTGAAAATTCCTTTTCATCAAACTGCTGCTCAACAGTTAGCCTGGCAGCTGAACACTGTAACAGCCGTGAAAATCGAGCCACTCTCAAAACTAATTTTCTCTTCCTTTCTCTCAAACTATTCCTTCTGCTTTTTTAAACCTGTTTTCCAAACTTTTTTTACGTCCAAGTATCCATCCTTTTTTTAGACCTCATTTTTCCTTTCCTCTTTTCCTCTTTTGTAGTCTCTGTCTTTGTCTCTCAACCCCATTTCTTTGTGTGTGGCTTTATTTATTACTCCAATTTACAGTGTACAGTAGCCCTGTGCAATACAGGCCTGGTTTTGTTATTCCATTACCTCTCAGTGAATTTCTGTGGACGGACAGACACAGTCAGCAGGATGTTTCAGAAGGCCGCTTGCTAGATTGCTATGGTGACGGGCATGCAGACAGGTTGATCTCTGGCATTCTTGATAAGAGTCTTGCTGTCAGTGCTGATGGATCCCTCCTCTCTGCGCACCCAAGACACCTCCTGTCAAGAGGGATGGGCACTCAAACAATCTTCTTTTTATATATTCTTATCCAGCCCTGCTCACAAGGCTTTAACTTTTATTTGTATTATTTATTTTGTCAGTCTTATGCACAAGTTTGACATTCACAGCACTGTTCTGAAGCCATCAAGAGTCATGAATAGCAAACTGTGCTTTGTTTGTAAAAGGCAGACTGAAAAAAAAACCATTCTTTATATAACTCGTAATTATAACCCGATTTAAAAATGTACTTCACATTTAGCCCAGTCATGTCAGCATATTGATGCGTCAGCAACATTCTCACCTCCTTGTTCCTGATCTCTAGGTGTATATCAGGATCCTGGATAATGAGTGGAATGTGTATCGGCGCTACACGGATTTCCGGACGCTGCATCACAGGCTGCGATCCCGATTCCCACAGGTCGACACCTTCAACTTCCCACCCAAGAAAGCCATTGGAAACAAGGTAAAGTACCGGGGTGGTGGGTGGTATCTTTAGCTGTCTGAAACCCAATCAGAAACTCTTCTCATTGAGCTCTGGATGGCATTTAAGTCTCAACAACAGGAATTCAAATACATTTTAAAATAAAATAAAAAATTGGAAAAACCAAAAATATCCAATTCAATATTTGGTTGCAGGGCAAGAATAGCCATGTAATTACATTGTAATAATTAGATGTTTTATCAATGGTTCCTACTCTTGCTTTGTAACTGCTGTGTAGTTACATAGCCAAGATGTAGTTATGTGGTTTCACACTTTTTCCACAAATTGTTAACACGTAAGAGCATGAAGTATTGGTAGTTACCAGGCTACTGATTTCAAATCTTGACATCTGTGACGTCACTAGGGGAAAACACGAACCATAAACAGTAAACATGCATGCATATGTCTATGGCATAAACAAAACGATCATACATACAGGCCTATTTTGCGATGGCTAAATGTCAAAAATACATTTCACCTCAGATAGGGGCAAGGGAATCCACTGCCTGGAAAAAAAAGTACTATATTCTGTGAAAGTAAAATCAACGAGTTTGTCAGTGCACAATGCAATGATCACTTCGGAACATGGAGACTAAAGCTTTTGTTTGTTGGTTTCTGGCAGGTACAAATTTTATTTTTTCTCTTTTGTAAGACACTGGTACACAAGTTCACAAACAAACGCAGACCTTTACAAAGACAGCTGTTCACAAAGACAATCATCAAGTAAATGACCATTGATTCATTTTCCCCTGACAACAGTGGAACCATTTAGAAAACGAAATACTTTTTTTTTTTTTTTTAATTTTTGTTTTACCAGCCTTAATTAAACAAATCTGTACAGATTACTTTTATATCAAAAATACATTTTTAAATAGCTGCATCTATAAGACACTTCATACAGATATAAAAATCATGACCATAGATTTTTTTTCTTACCCTGTGCACTAGTGCTCAATACTACTAGGCTATCCACTGCACGTAATCCGTTCTCTGCAAGTGTTGCATTTGTTTTTTCAGACGTCATAATAATAATAATTATTATCATAATTATTATTATACAATATACCATTATCAAATAAACTCCATGGCCCAAAACTACCCAAAGAAAATAAACATGATGAACAGCTTTCATATTGCTGACTTAATTAAAACAATAACGCCAGAGTACTATAAACCAGTACAAACACATTGCGTGCTCAAGATTCCTGATGCAGAAATCAAAATAATGAATCCGCTCATCAAGCTTTTTTAGGTAAGCTTTCAATTTTCAATTTTATCTTCAAGGTAATGTTCATATGCATATTAGGTAAGGGCATCTGCCAAGAAATTATAATAACTGCATGCAGTTCACAAGGAGGTTAGGCCTATTTAATTTCACTAAATCGGGGAAAGCATAAGTGTGTATTTCATGAAGTGACCACGCAAGTCTCGGCCCTGTAATATAACAATGCTTTATTTTTTAAGTGGATGGGAAATGGTAAACACTATTTGCAAGCTATAAATGGTACAACAAACCAAATATAGAAATACACATTTTTTTATTGCCATAAATGAACTGCTAGCCGGGGTTAACATTCAAAATTGCCGACCTGCAGACAAGGGGGCGTGTCGCTCGCATTCCTCATGCCAGCATGGTTATTTTCTCCTGCCGGAGGTTCGAAACAGTTCGAATCGGGCCTCAGTCCACTTATTCTTCCTCCCCACAATTTCTTTCATTACACACCACACTCCCGCTGTCCTTACTGTAATACAGACTACTCAAAACGTCAGAAAATTCGTAGTGATCGCTTTCACAGTCTGAAGCCAAGTATATCTCTCATCTGTTCCTGGTATTTGTTCCCCTAGTGACGTCACGCCAACTTCATGCATCATCGGTGCGTTGGCGGTATTTTCCGGAATTATTGATAGTCTCTCAGTGCTCTAAAATTGATCATGGAGATTTAATGTCTTGCTCATTGTGAAAGTAAACCAAATATGGCTATGTGGTCCACTATAGGAGGCTATGTGGTCCAGTGGTTAACGAAAAGGGCTTGTAACCAGGAGGTCCCCGGTTCAAATCCCACCTCAGCCACTGACTCATTGTGTAACCCTGAGCAAGTCACTTAACCTCCTTGTGCTCCGTCTTTCGGGTGAGACGTAATTGTAAGTGACTCTGCAGCTGATGCATAGTTCACACACCCTAGTCTCTGTAAGTCGCCTTGGATAAAGGCGTCTGCTAAATAAACAAAATAATAATAAATAATAATAAATATGACCCCAAAGCCAAAAAATGATTTTCTATGAAAGATATGGACTTTAAGTTTGGATTCCATCAGAAAACCGAAACAACAATTTCTTCAAATCTAATATGATCTCTACAGACTTTTGTATCTTAATAAAGGCAGATGGAGTATGCTGCATATTGCTAAGAGTGGCACATATACATTATGCTGGCAATGCACAATGCTGGTGTATAATGGAGTGTGTAATTCACTGGAACGTTCGCAGCACCTCACAGGGTCACTTACTGCTCCTTTCAGTTCTTCTGTTTTATTGCCGTGGCGATAACAACCCTGCCCAATTTCAAGCAGATACCGGCAATGGGTTTCTGAGTGAGGAGGTGCAGCAGTCCAAAGGAATATTAAATTGAGATATCCTCCATCTTAAACATCATTAACATGTTTTACACTGTCATCATTTTCCTGAGTGTGCTCTTCAGACAGCAGAACAAGCAGGCCAGGGGAACTTGGCACATCAAGCTGACTGAAGACACAGACTAACTAGTGAAGGTGCAGTCAAGAAGTTAACTATTTAATGGAAATGAGTTTCTTTATTATGCCCCATGATGGGATTTGTAACCCCATGGTGATGAGGATACAGTGGAGACGCTTATGTTTGATTTCGATCAAACTTCACACAGATGTTAATTCCAATAAGTTATTGAACAGTCTTTCCAAGACTTCAGTATGGTATTTTATTAATTCTG
Organism: Acipenser ruthenus; assembly: GCF_902713425.1. Taxonomy (NCBI): domain Eukaryota; kingdom Metazoa; phylum Chordata; class Actinopteri; order Acipenseriformes; family Acipenseridae; genus Acipenser; species Acipenser ruthenus. Next base: position 6,771,914 of record NC_081201.1, on the reverse strand, counting down.
GTCTACAATCACAATTTACTATGCTTTTGTCTTCAGCCATTGAGTGTTTATGCTCTGACACAGGCACATGTTTTTCTCAGATTATAATATGGTATACAAAGTCCGATATTGGTAATCTATGGAGTGTAGCAAATGTTAGATTCGCCTATAATGGACCTTTACAGATGGCAAACCTTTTAGGCACCATAGAAAGTGCACTAAATTAGTTGAAGCAATTGCAGTATTGATTGCTCTCTGGCATATTCAGAGCAGTTTAACTGTAGTTCATTAAGGGATATGTGACAGGGTGCCAACACCAGTTTTGGCAGTGGGGTAGGAACCAAAAAGTTTTCAACTGGAAACTTTTTTTTCTGTTTTCTTAGCAGTGTATCATTAGAATGTTTTAAAGAAATGTAGTGCTGACAGAATGAAAAGTGATAACAGGATTGTAAGTGAACTGTTAATCTGTGAAGCTCAACCACCTGGGTTATCTGTCTTCTCTGCTTAGACAGCGACAAGGGAATTGCAAAAAATCAACAAGAAATGTAATCTCTGTGCTGTCCTGTGCCAAGGGCTTTGGTGCACAGAGCTGGCAGTCTATACCTCAGGAACATAGAGACTAAATATGTCTACAGATATACAGGGAGACAGACAAAGGGGAAAGGGGGGGGGGGGGGCTAGCAACATTCATCTATCTCGCCTTTCAAAGTCAGTAAATCTTTCACTGTGTAGTCATGGTAGACCCCGTTCACACTTGCGATTTAAGGGGGCCCCAGGCTGCCTCAGGGCCGCCTTTTCTCATATGTGAACGCTCCAAAAAAGAAAAGGCAGACCAGGGCCGGCCTAGATTTAGGCCACGATTTCGAAATGGTAGTCCATGGCCTGCAATCGAGGACCAGGGCCGACCTTTACATATAGGGCCACCAGGGCCACCTTTTCGTATCACCAATTTGGTTATGCAGCTCAGTAGCTGGCATCCTAGGAATCTGTTAGCTGCAGAATAACAAGGAAAAACAGAGATTTTAAATTAACATAAACATAACTGTCAAATAAAACTGCTTCCAGTAAGTTCAGTGTTTGAATGAGGCTTCAGTTTACTTCAGTCAGTATCCAGAGCTGTTCAAAGATGCCGGAAACAATAACAATTACTCCTAAAGATCGGATCAACGAGTTTGGCAAGGACGAGTTTCACACCGATGGTAATGTGCTGTTTTGTACTTCATGTAGCAAGGCTGTAGATTACACTTGTAGGCAGACCATTGTAGAACACATGGGAAGAGCTAAACATACATTGAATGAAAGGAAACAATCAACAGCAAACTTTTGATTTTTTTCTGTGCTCAACGCCAGCATCTCACGACAATCTGGGAACTATTTTGGAATGCCCAATTATTGTTTTTCATTATTGTTTTTAAACATGCGTCCTCCGAATCCACCAGACCTATAGTGCTGGAGGACAACACATATCTGAATGGCTCCTCTGCAGATCCGCAGGCGCCCTATCAGCCACGGGGGTTGCTGGTGCCCGGTGAACTGTGGATTTCCCTGCTGACCTAATCCCTCCCTACCCAGGCGGCACTCGGCCAAATGTGCGCCGCCCCCTAGGAACCCCCGGTCACGGTCATAGCCTGGATTCAAACCTGCAATCTCCAGGCTATAGGGTGAATCTTGCACTCCACGCGGAGAGCCTTTACTGGATGCGCCACTCGGGAGCCCCTAATCTGGGAGCTATTTAAAGTAAAAAAAACAAAACATAAGTTTGTTTTATTGATTAATGGCGCTGGTAAGCTTGTATCTTGCTTAGAATTTGTATTTTCACTGTAATTTCACTGTTTACACACTAGTTTCTTTTGAAATGTTTATTTTATTATAGTTTTTCATTTTTGAAGTAGTGCTTTATATGTGGTAAGTTAGAAAATAAATCCTTTTATGTTTAATTGTTCATTTAAATACAGCTTTTCGGCAGTGCAGATGTTTGATATGATGTGCTTGAATAAAACTTTTGAGTTGTATACGATAGTTAGTCTTTCATGTTAATATTGATGGTGTTTAAAATGTACCAGCGGTTGTAGGTATGAGCATAACCGCGGCGGTGAAGGTGTTGAAGTAGTCCATACATGTACAGTGTGTGTGTTGGGGGGGGGGGGTCTATGTTTTGTACGGCCTTTCTGCTGGAGATTACGTGATATTAAGTCAGAAAAACGGGATCTTGACTGCTGAAACCTCGTGAGTCACAAGCACGATTCCTGCTCCGGTTTACATGGGTTTTTACAGCTATTTTTATCGTGGAAAGCGATTGACCCTGCCTTTAAAGTCGCGCTGTCAAAAGGACGTCCTTTTGCTGTTTCACAATGTATTCACGTGACAACGTCACAGAGTCATGACTGTAGAGTGCACGTAAACCAAGCCATTGACAGTATCAAGAACGCTTCTACAACTGTAAATCATTGGCAAAACCCATACTTTTATAAATACAGCCCCTCAGTGCTGTCAGTCGATAAAAGTTGAGTTTTTGACAGGGCTGCAGAGGCAAAGAACAAAGGGCAGGAGATGGAGGAGTCGTGTGAAGCTTTAGCGCTGCCAGCCACTCAGAGCAGCGCTTGGACTCCAGGCCCCTCCAGCAGCGTATGATAATTCCACTTCTCTCATGAAAAGGCGTCATTTTCTAAATCCCTGTTTTGCATTTAAAAGGAGAAAGTGCCCTTTCAGTCACAATTTTCTTCTCTTTCGCCAGAGGCAGTACAATTGAAGTCTGATGCTGTTTTGTTGCAGCCAGAATGAACTACACAGCCAGAAGGCCTTATAAGCAAGTGACGCAGCATTTGACAGCTAAAAAGAAGACTGAATGCAGCCCTTTCTACATGGAGGCGGGGTTGTATACTGGTTAGGATCGAGGTACTGGGAGGCAGCCTGATCTAGTGGTTAGGACTGAGGGACTGGGAGGCAGTGTGGTGTAGTGGTTAGGACTGAGGGACTGGGAGGCAGTGTGGTGTAGTGGTTAGGACTGAGGGACTGGGAGGCAGTGTGATCTTGTCCAGAAAACAAGGTGGTTGTGGGTCTGATTGATCTTTATGATACTGGTTTCTTGCTAAAGTTCCTCTATTGGTAAAAAGCCATAATACTTTAACTGTTTTGGCAGTATTTAATATTAAAATGCCTTTTTTGAACATTACTGTAACGCCAGAAAGCAATAATAAAAAATAAAGGCGGCTAAAAAGTAAGCTTTTCTTCAAAGTTGGAATAAACAGCACCAGAGACTTGACAGGAACAGGATTCTGTTAGTAATCGTTCGGTCCATCGAGATTAGCTGTCATGTCGTTTTTTTAATCCAGTTATTGTTTTTTCTGTAATTCGCTCTTTCAGCTCCTCAGAAAGAACATTTTGTAGTCGGGGCTTATTTTATTTTTCCCCCCGGGGTATGTGTGACACAGTAAAAGCTTTTATTGATTTTTAAATGACTATTTCTACTTGCACGTTGATGATTGTTATTTGTAATCTCCATTCTCCACACTGCACCACTTTGTAATGCTGACTGACGCTTGGCTGGGCTAGGAGATGCATAGGCTTCGCCACTGTCTCAGCCCATAGCAGGACAAATTATTTTTAAATCGTTTGTCTCTAGGGTTCAATTGATCTAAGCAGAGGCTGATCTAAATACTGCCGCCAATTCAGATAATTAAAATACCAATGTAATGGAAATCAAACATTATATAGTCCATGGGAGTCTCTTTAGGGTATTCCTGTTTGTAAAAATATGTGAAGCGCCTCCTATTTTAATGAATTTAATGACAGCTTTTCTTAGCTCAACAGCCATGTAGATAAATTGAATAGACTGCTCTGCCTCTTCTGATAGATTTAGATTTGATTGTGTGAAATGAACTGACTAACCGAACAGACAATGTGGCAGTCAGTGCTGTTGAAAATACCTGGTCCACTCTTGTCAATTCCCTTGGGTGAGGAGGAGGTGGGGGGCTATGTCAAGAACAGGGGCTTTGACAAGAGCGTTTCCTGCAATTTCATGCTATATCCTCCTTGCAGCTGCATCTTTTCCACCCAGGGATTTTACTGGGAGAAACAGACATGTATTTGTATCTTTGAGTGCTGTTATTATGTAACAAATAGAAATACATTCACGTTCTTATCCATGGTAAAAGGACCACAAGGTCTGTTATTATGATCTAAACCAAAGGTGCGCAACTTTGATCACATTACTAAGGAATAGTCAGAGTTTAACCCTTAGCTGCAATATATATATATTATTATTATTATTATTATTATTATTATTATTTATTTCTTAGCAGACGCCCTTATCCAGGGCGACTTACAATTGTTACAAGATATCACATTATTTTTACATACAATTACCCATTTTACAGTTGGGTTTTTACTGGAGGACTCTAGGTAAAGTACCTTGCTCAAGGGTACAGCAGCAGTGTCCCCACTGGGGATTGAACCCACAACCCTCTGGTCAAGAGTCCAGAGCCCTAACCACTACTCCACATATATATATATATATATATATATATATATATATATATATATATATATATATATATATATATATATATATATATATATATATATATATATATATATATATATATATATATATATATATATATATATATATATATATATATATATATATAGGCAATTTCCCTTAGGATTACTGTTAATTTTATTTCGTACTGCACAATACACATCACAAACAAAAATAGGTATGCGAAATGTCCTAATTATAACCCTAATCCTTGACCATGGGCATATGATTGAATCAATTTTTTTTCCCCACTGCATCTTTTTTGCTTTTTAGTGAGGGGCTCGTCAACAACATCAGCCATCATGACACTTCACCAGTAAAACTGGACGCACAAACGCACGCACCAAGAAAAACACATGATGCGGTAAGCGTCATGTGTTTTTTTGCAGGTTAACGTGATTGGATTGCCATATAGATGCAATGCAAACAACTCACTCGAACAACACGCCCTAAACTAGTAGAGTATGCTGTTGCACCTTGAGACAGTACAGCAGCCACATACAAAATTTCTCATTTAAGAAAGGTGAGGAAGACTCATAAAATTAGTTGGAGACAAGCTGATGAGAAGCAATTACTCTCCGCAGTACGAATTAAAATGATGTGCTGCTTTTTATGCAAAAAAATTAAAAAGCAAGTCTACAAAGTTAAAAAATATATATATATACAGTGTATGTATATATACGATATATTCATAAGTGAAATGGAATTAATACACTGGGCTGCAGTCAGACGATAAACAGTCCGCAAGCTTCTTATCTATACAGTGGCTAATCAAGCTTATATTAAAACCTGGAATGGGTGAAACTGCTATGCCATAGAAGTGTTATTTCCATCCCTGCTGTTGAGATCACCATGGGTCCTCTTTTAAATCAAAGACTCATTTTCAGAAAACAGTAAAAAATAAAAGATAGCAGCAAACTAATCTGAATAATCTTATTGCTCCGTCCTGCAGCCTAGTTGTTTCTCGTTTAATTTACAAATGTTTTATTTCTTTAAAAAAAAAAAAAAAAACCTACCTTCGCTCCATGTGTGTTGCATACAAACCAGGTTAAAAAAAATGGAAACATTTTCCATAACACCATCAATCAGATATAGGGCGACCATGGGCAGCCAGGATGGCATTTTGGACGTGACGGTGAAGTGTTTAAATTGCTCTGTAGGGAAGCGTGTCTGACCACAGAGGTTCAGTACTGTTAATGTCATGTGTGAAACTGTTGTCACCAGCAGGCTGGCCCCTGCTAGGCTCTTCCTGAAGAGTACTAGCCGTTCCCTGCTCCAGCAGTGCTTGGAGAACAGAGATAGGATTAGAGGTGATCCGGATTTCGTACAGCTTGTCCTCTTTAGAGGAGCACAAACAGAGAAAGCTAGCCTTAGCCCAGCTAATCTGGGAGTCAGTCAATATCAGGCATCTTGTAACCTGCTGAAGAGCCTGCTGTGTCAATCCCCACCACCTTCCACACTGCCATCTAGCACCCAGCCCAGCAGCAGGGAGGAGTCAGCTGACTAAGCATTGTTCTCGGTTTGTATTGCCGCTTGTTTGATACGTCACAAGATCCTTTTATCACGTTTGTTTGGTGATATTCTTTTGGAATCATTGCAAATGAAAATGATGAACATGTGACTGGATTTGTTGCTTGTAAAACCTGTCATTATGTTTTTGTGTGCAACAGCCACAAAACTGGTACATCGCTGCGAAAGCACAAGTGCAGCTCCCTTTTAACTGGTGGCACGAAAGGAATAGACAGGTATTTTATAGTAAAGTAAGTAGAGATAGTTAATATGTTACAATGTTAAAATATATCCAGACCACTAGAGAAAGCTACCACACTGTATAGCCTATTGTATAAACTCAATCTGTGGAGAATGGTAGAATGTGAGAGCGTGAGAGTCAGAAGCGGGTCGTAACAATCGGACTCGCGCAGGACTCTACTGGCTGGAAGCTATACGTTAGTGTATTTAATATAAGCACATTTGGCTTTGTGCGTCTGTTTCTGACCATACATTGGTGCATGTGAAATTAATTGCTTAATATAGTACTGTGAATATGTAATGCCAGGGCCTTTGAAACATTTTAATAATTTATTAAACATTACCCAGTAATTTATTCCAGCTTTCTGTTTTGTTTTGAATGTTTGATGGAACAGTTCAACTTACTACAGATATCCAAGATATGAAGTGCCTACGTCATTAGGGTTATAGTTTCAAGCTGCTCTGCATTATTGTTTTATTATTATTGTTTAGCTGGGATCTGTATGTTGGCAAAGTAAATGGGATTGAAGGCTTACGGTACATTTGGCTTTTTCACACTGTACGCCTTCATATCAGTATTTTGGTGGAATATGTGGAATCAGGTATTGTTTCTTGGGTTAGTGACAGAATACGTGTTTTCTGTGGTTTAAGACAAACTGGGAGGTTTTGTAACTAAGCCAGTTATTACCCCCTGTAAATACATACTGCAAGGAATATTTTATTGATGGGCTGTCTTTCTATTTGCACTAGTTTGTTATGCATGTGCGCTTGCAACTTGGGTGTGCATAATTTACAATGTGCATTTGGCAAACAAATGGATTTAATGACATAGACTTGGCATGTTTGCAAGTGTTAAGGTATGCTGCATTGCTTCAGTTTCTGTCTCTATTTGTATGTAAAATACAGTTTGGGCTTGTTTAATAACCTTCATTTGTCACATACACTCGACAGTTCCGTCTCCCAGGTACAAGAGAATTTACTTGCCATTTGCCATTCAGTGCTAATTAGAAAATGGAGTACAACTATACTATGTAGCTGTAAAAGTATGCCCTGTGTACTCTAGCTCTGATTTTCAGAATCTTAATAGGCACTTGACAGTCTCCAGAGTGCACACTCAAGTGCTTTCAAAGCAAGTTTGTATTTTAATGAATGGGGGAAACATTGTCCCAGACACATGGCAGGGCTGAACCACAAGGGAAAAACTCTCTCCCTCCCTCCCTCCCTCCCTCCCTCCCTCCCTCCCTCCCTCCCTCCCTCTGTCTCTCTCTCCCTCCCTCCCTCCATCTAACCCTCCCTCTCCCTCTCTCTCCCTCCCTCTCCCTCCCTCTCTCTCCATCTCTCCCTCTCTCCCTCCCTCCCTCTGTCTCTCTCTCCCTCCCTCCCTCCCTCCCTCTGTCTCTCTCTCCCTCCCTCCCTCCCTCCCTCTGTCTTTCTCTCTCTTTCACTTATAATATCTCTCTCTGACACTCGTTAAAAAAAAAAGCCTTATTATTGGCATGACAATACTCTCCTGAGTTTTGCAAAACCATTTGCATTGACATAAACAAAAATGCAGCAGACGTCACACACAAATCTCCTGCTCTCTCTTACTCTCCTCCCTTTTTGCTGTCACTTTCCCATTTTCTCTCACCCTTTCTGTAGCACTCACTTTTTTCTATTGTCCTTATTGTCTCTGTCTCTCTCTTTGTCCGACCCCCCCGCCCCCCCTCCCAGATCTGGCCCTCTGCACAGAGCAATCTGGGCTTCATCGTGTGTGCGTCAGTAGGTCAGTAAGCCCGTCAAGCAGTGCAAGGAGCTGGGCCTGTGAAATAGACTTGTTAGACACAATAAGGAGTGGGGAAGGAACTAATTCAATCTCATGCTGAGTTTAAAAGAAACCTTATTACTGCAATCCAGGCCGCTGGCAATTTGAAATATGTTGCGCACACACAGGCATGAAAAGTATGAAAAGCGCTGCTGGATGGGAAAGAAATAGTTCTGCTCCTGATAAAGTGCCAAAGACAGCTATCGGTCTGATGCCTTCATCTCAGTGATTGCTCACTGGTTTCCAGACAGTCAGTCATACTGGACAGGCAGTGATAACCAATGCATCAGGCATGAATCAGCTACACTCTTCATTATTGCTCCCCTGGAAAATGTTCTTTTATTGGTTTGTGCCTTTCCTATTTCTGCTGCTCTCAGAGTATTTAGTTCTGCATATCTGGAATGTAAATGTCTGCATTCTGATTTAGAATTGTGTGATATGCAGAGTATTCTAATTGTATAGTATTTAAAGTTTGATAGAATTCAAACCATGCAAAGCCATGCCCCATATAAGCACTCTGATAAGGATCTGTGTCTGTGGTGGGACTTACTAAGCATTAGCCAAGGCTGCTGGAAAAGAATAATTGGCACATTAAAACTTTAAATAGATGTAACAAGATGCACATAAAAATTCACATAAAAAGCATATCACAGTCACATCAAAGACGTGCATAGAAGAACTGATTAAGAATTCATAATGATATTGACATAAAGGAAAATTAAGCATGAGGAAGAGTAAAGTGAACAGACAAAAATCCTAGCAACTAAAATCCTAGTGGAGTCATGACATTTGCTGAAGTATAGGCATGCTGTTATATTACTTGAGCAGTAGAAGGCTATAAATGATGTCTTTAAGTGTCATGAGCATGTTTGACTTTTATTAAAATGTAAAATCTGTTTTCAATTTACATATCAGTTGGCCCAAATCCTGGTAATGCTAAACATTTCCCTTGTTATCAAATCACAGTGTCCACATTGTCTGCAGGACCTCCTTAAAGAGGAAGTAGCAGAGTTCCGAAAAATAAAGTGCCCTACATCCCCACGTGCTACAACTATTTAAATAACGTACCTGTAATTTTTCTGTTTGTTGTTAACATCCTGACAACTTTTTACACTTATAAATTTAAACTCTCTCTCAAAGGTCTTTTCAGATGTCTGCTTAGTGCACTGATTTGAGATCATGACTGACATTTCAGGTACTGTAGCACCAGTTAAAACTCGGAGGGTGTTTTCCAAAAGAAGCCTACCGTGGTTTAATGACACCACTCGTAGGGTCACAAATTGGAATGAAGAAAAAGGGTACTAATCTGCATGTTCATTACAAGCGAAATATAGGAAGGCTCTGTCCCAGGCTAGATCTTCATACGATTCCAATCTGATTGAAACAAATAAAAATAATCCTAGGTTTCTTTTTAGTTCCTTAGATAAATTAATCAATCCACCTTCTAATGCTTCTACCCTCACAATTGGCTCCTCTCTTAATGCAATGACTTCTTAAAGTTTTTCCAAAATAAAATACTTGACATTGGAGGTCAGATTTTACAGACTCTATTATAGACCTGAACCTGTTAGACCTGATAGAGCAACGTTGGAGGCTTTTTCTCTGATTACCTTACAAGACCTGACAGCATTAGTTCTGCATATGAGACCTGCTGTTTGTGCCCTTCATCCAATCTCTACCAAATTATTAAAATATGTTTTCTGTGTTATTAATACACGCATTTTAACAATTATGAATGAATCACTTTTCTCATGTTCCCTCTGCATTTAAGGTTGCAGTGGTAAAGCCCTTGCTTAAAAAAAACAAAAAACAAAAAACTAAAACACTTGACCCTGATGCCCTTAACAACTATAGGCCAATTTCCATTCATTTTTATCAAAGGTTCTAGAGAGAGTTGTTGCTAATCAATTACACAAGTTTCTAAATTTCAGTCTGGATTTCATGCTGCACATAAGCACCGAGATGGCCCTTGTTAAGGTAGTAAATTGTCTTTTGATAAGCTCAGACTCTGGCTTTCCTTTAATTTTAATTCTCTAGATCTTAGTGCTGCTTTTGATATCGTGGACCATTCCATTCTGTTGTGTCCTATCTTGGTTTAGGTCTTATCTTTCCAGTAGGTTCCAGTTTGTCTCTATCGGGGAGATGAAGTCTGATTCGTCAGAAGTTGCCTGTGGTGTTCCGTGGGGCTCTGTCTTAGGTCCTTTGTTGTTTTCACTATACGTGCTGCTAGGTGATATTATCCGCAGGCATGGAATGAATTTCATTTGGGGGATTTTCCATGCGTGGTTATTTACAGGTGAAGTGGCGATGTGTGTGCACATTTGGGAGAACAGCTCGAGAGGATCAGGTTTGTGGCTGAAAATAACAGCCACATAGAGGACTAGGGTAAATCTAATTTACCTGTGAGCATGACGTAAAACACGGGAAGTTCACGCCCATTTTCACATGGAAACCCGCATTTCACGTGGAAATGTCCACTCCTGCCAATCCAGACAGCCTTGGGAGCATACGTGGAAGGTGTCTGGCACGTACGTTGTCTAAACAGCTGTAGCAATACCTGGGGACGTATAGCGCTATATTTTTTTGGAACCCCGCTACTTGCTCTTTAAGGAAAGCCTACAGGGCGAAAGAAAATCTGTTTGTCAGTGCAAGTTTACATCTCCATATGGTATTCCTAACAGAGTAATTTTCAGCTCTGTTGCTGACAGATATTCTTTCTCTTCACATTATTAAGAAGTGCTGAGCCATCTCTACTAGAATAAGTGTTAAAATGGAGAAGGAAGCCTGAGGATGGGAGAGCAAGAGAGAGCGAGAGAGAGAGACAAAGAAAGAGAGAGAGATACTGATACCCTTGGAAGGTGTTACCAGCTCTGTGTCCGACTGTCTGTATGTCTACCACCAGCTCTAACATGTTTTTTTTTTCTGGTTAAGTGGTACTTTGGTTGTTTTTTTTTGTTTTTTTTTTACGTTATGATCTGCTGGTGTAAATATAGAATGAAAGCTGTAGGTATTTCCAGTAAAAACACTGGGCCCTTTTCTGAAGCAAGAAACCACTCAGTAAAATAATTTTAACTGATCTTTGTTGCAACTAAGTTTTAAAAAACATTTATACAAGTCGTACACCATAACAATTGTTTAGTTTCTCTATAAAAAAAAATGTGCCCTTGCCTTTGTACTAGCTTCAATGATGTGAAAAAAAAAAAAAACAATTTCCTTTTTAAAATGTTTGTTTTACCTCCAAAGCCTCGACTTCTGCAGCAGAAGCAATATCATCTGCAAAGGTTAAAAGTAGCTTGAGTGGAATGACCCAGTTTCTTTGTGGCCAAACATAGTTTACTTTCAGATAGCTGCTACCTGCATTCTGGCCAGGGAGCTTAGTTTGTAAAGACCAGTGCATCATTGCCCCTGGGCAGCAAGAGTCTTCTGTGAATAACCTTAATATAACGTCATCTCAGTGGTCAATTCAAACACATCTCGTTGGTTCACTGACAGGGTGTGTGCTGGAGAGCTGAGAATGGAGTGTATTTAGTAGTGATAGGGCTGGAGAGATGAGACTGGAGTGTGTTTAGTAGAGTGTCAGGGCTGGAGAGAGGAGAATGGAGTGTGTTTAGTAGTGATAGTGCCAGAGAACTGAGAACGGAGTGTGCTTTCACTGTGATTAGATCTCTGAAAGAAGCCTACTGTACCGTGCATGAACTACATCCCTAATTGGAAACATGTTACATAACCCTTCAGGAGTGACTCTTATGTTTGTCAGTGTTTTTTAGCTGGAGAGAAACACAATTGCTGTGTGAGCAGACTAAACAGCCTGAGACTTTTACCGTTCTTGGTACAGCAAAAAAACAAAAAAATCAGACAGTAAAGGGTTAATTTCCGAGAAGGTTGCATGTAAAGACTGTGCAGGGGAACTCCAGGTATCAACGCTAGCAACCTCAAGGAGGAAAACCACTACAAGCAACCATCACTGCATTACGCTTCATACACCGTGCAGGTTAGATCACACAAGAGGTCAGCGAAGGGCGATAGACGAAGCAGGACGCTTTAGAAGAGTAGATTTGTTTTTTTCTCTCACCCGAGATAATAGGGGGGGGGGACACTGCTGTGCAATAGGAGTCTTATTTCCATCCCTGGGCTGTGGGGTGATGGTGATGGTGCTGGAGATCTGAGAGTAGAGTAGTAGTCATGGTTAATCTGATGGCCAGGGTGACAGTGCTAGAGTGTCATTATTTAGATGCAGACTGACAGTGCTGTAAGATTTTAACCGTTGACCTCCTGTGTTAAGTTCAGAGGCGTCACAGGCCTCACACTCTGCATCTGCTCTGCTTGATTCTGAGAAGCCACTCCACAAAGCACCACCTTCTGCCAATGAAACAGATTTTCTTCCTTAATGAATTCAGGTCAGTGGGCTGTCAGTGCCCCAGTTCCGAGAAGGCGAGGGGTTCAAAACGATCAGCTAATATCTTAATCACAGAGAGAGGGCTGAAGGTCAGGTATTTCAGCAGCTGATCCTCGTCCCTTGAGTGGCTCTGCCTTGTACAACCAATTATCACCCGTCATTCATCAAAGCTGAAGGCTGGCCTGCAGACTGCCAAGAACGCTTCAAGAAAGGAAAGATAGCATGACGAGGAGAAAAGCGTAATTATGTGAGAAGTCATTCTGGGGAACTAATCGATTGCCTCTCTTGTGGAGGTGTTGATTGAAAATTGAGCAATGAAGTTGAAAACAACCATAAACAGAAACCTCTCATAACCAAGCAGGCATAGATTAGTTGCATCATGGATCATCGTCTGACTCTAGATCCATGTAGGTGTTTCAATAGCTATTAATGCTTAAGTCATTTAGTTTTTTGTTTTTTTTATGCTGCCTGAAAAATGCATTTAAGTAAAACTTCAAGTATACTAAAAAAAACTCCCTTCAACTAATTAAAAGAATAAATGGAATTACCTAAAAGCTAATAAACAAATGTGTCTGTTTGATAGGAAATTCTTAGTAATTTAAATAATGAACAGATATTCTATATATAAGTAAGCAAATTACTTGTGTTGAGTAATTTCAACACAAGTAATTGAGACTCAATCCATTTTTAAATGATTTTATTGTAAATCTAAATGTAATTTTGTAAATGAAAAATCCCAGTAATTAAATTCTAGTTAGTCATATATTTTATTTAGTATAAACATGAAGATAATTAATCGTAATCACAATATTATTACGGCTGAAGGGAATATATTGAGAAGACAAGGTACATGTGAAATATAAAAAAGAAATACATCTGTATTTTAGATTACATTAATTTACACACTGGGAGACATTATCAAGTCTTTCAGAACTGGCTAGGAATTGTTAGTTCTTTGAGTTCTGCAAAGAGGAAATACTCAGCTCTGCATATCGTTCTTGAGAAGCACTCAAGTCAAGGAGCTACTTATTGGTACTGTGTTACATTTAATTAATGTGGCCGCTAAATGCAGAGTGGCTAATGTGGACAATCTAGACACACTAATAAAGTAATATACCGTATTCCTTCGAATTTAAGACACCCTCAAATTTAAGATGCTGTCCAAATTTCCCACCAAATAAAGATGCGTTTACAAAGATGCATCTACTCCTATAAGAAAACGATGCATGAAGGCAGTTCGCAGCCGTCTGCTGTCACACACAGCATTACAGTTATGAGCTGCTTCTCATTTCCAGTCTGCTGTCACACACAGCATTACAGTTATGTGCTGCTTCTCATTTCCAGTCTGCTGTCACACACAGCATTACAGTTATGAGCTGCTTCTCATTTCCAGTCTGCTGTCACACACAGCATTACAGTTATGAGCGGCTTCTCATTTCGTCTGCTGTCACACACAGCATTACAGTTATGAGCTGCTTCTCATTTCCAGTCTGCTGTCACACACAGCATTACAGTTATGAGCTGCTTCTCATTTCCAGTCTGCTGTCACACACAGCATTACAGTTATGAGCTGCTTCTCATTTCCAGTCTGCTGTCACACACAGCATTACAGTTATGAGCTGCTTCTCATTTCCAGTCTGCTGTCACACACAGCATTACAGTTATGAGCTGCTTCTCATTTCCAGTCTGCTGTCACACACAGCATTACAGTTATGAGCTGCTTCTCATTTCCAGTCTGCTGTCACACACAGCTAAGCTGCCCGATTCCAGCCTTGCTGAAGCACCCCCAGATCATCACCGATCCTCCACCAGATTTCACAGTGGGTGCGAGACACTGTGGCTTGTAGGCCTCTCCAGGTCTCCGTCTAACCATTAGACGACCAGGTGTTGGGCAAAGCTGAAAATTGGACTAATCTGGGGGTGCTTCAGCAAGGCTGGAATCGGGCAGCTTTGGCATGAATCAAGCCAAGTACAAGGTTGTCCTGGAAGAAAACTTGCTTCCTTCTGCTCTGACAATGTTCCCCAACTCTGAGGATTGGTTTTTCCAGCAGGACAATGCTCCATGCCACACAGCCAGGTCAATCAAGGTGTGGATGGAGGACCACCAGATCAAGACCCTGTCATGGCCAGCCCAATCTCCAGACCTGAACCCCATTGAAAACCTCTGGAATGTGATCAAGAGGAAGATGGATGGTCACAAGCCATCAAACAAAGCCGAGCTGCTTGAATTTTTGCGCCAGGAGTGGCATAAAGTCACCCAACATCAATGTGAAAGACTGGTGGAGAGCATGCCAAGACGCATGAAAGCTGTGCTTGAAAATCAGGGTTATTCCGCCAAATATTGATTTCTGAACTCTTCCTAAGTTAAAACATTAGTATTGTGTTGTTTAAAAATGAATATGAACTTATTTTCTTTGCATTATTCGAGGTCTGACAACACTGCATCTTTTTTGTTATTTTGACCAGTTGTCATTTTCTGCAAATAAATGCTCTAAATAACAATATTTTTATTTGGAATTTGGGAGAAATGTTGTCAGTAGTTTATAGAATAAAACAAAAATGTTCATTTTACCCAAACACATACCTATAAATAGTAAAACCAGAGAAACTGATAATTTTGCAGTGGTCTCTTAATTTTTTCCAGAGCTGTATACAGACGTGCTCAAATTTGTTGGTACCCCTCCACAAAAAACGAAGAATGCACAATTTTCTCTGAAATAACATGAAACTGACAAAAGTAATTGGCATCCACCATTGTTTATTCCATATTTAATAGAAATCAGACTTTGCTTTTGTTTTTTTATTCAACATAATATTGTAAATAAGAAAACAAATGAAAATGGCATGGACAAAAATGATGGGACCGCTAACCTAATATTTTGTTGCACAACCTTTAGAGGTAATCACTGCAATCAAACATTTTCTGTAGCTCTCAATGAGACTTCTGCACCTGTTAACAGGTAGTTTGGCCCACTCTTCCTGAGCAAACTGCTCCAGCTGTCTCAGGTTTGATGGGTGCCTTCTCCAGACTGCAAGTTTCAGCTCTTTCCATAGATGTTTGATAGGATTCAGATCAGGACTCATAAAAGGCCACTTCAGAATAGTCCAATGTTTTGTTCTTATCCATTCTTGGGTGCTTTTAGCTGTGTGTTTTGGGTCATTATCCTGTTGGAGGACCCATGACCTGCGACTGAGACAGAGCTTTCTGACACTGGGCAGTACGTTTTGCTCCAGAATGCCTTGATAGTCTTGAGATTTCATTGTGCCCTGCACAGATTCAAGGCACCCTGTGCCAGGCGCAGCAAAGCAGCCCCAAAACATAACCGATCCTCCTCCATGTTTCACTGTAGGTATGGTGTTCTTTTCTTTGAAAGCTTCATTTTTTCGTCTGTGAACATAGAGCTGATGTGACTTGCCAAAAAGCTCCAGTTTTGACTCATCTGTCCAAAGGACATTCTCCCAGAAGGATTGTGGCTTGTCAATATGCAAATTCCAGTCTGGCTTTTTTATGTTTTTCTTTCAAAAGTCCTCCTGGGTCTTCTTCCATGGAGCCCACTTTCGCTCAAAAAGCGACGGATGGTGCGATCAGAAACTGGCGTACCTTCACCTTGGAGTTCAGCTTGTATCTCTTTGGCAGTTATCCTTGGTTCTTTTTCTACCATTCGCACTATCCTTCTGTTCACTCTGGGGTCGATTTTCCTCTTGCGGCTGCGCCCAGGGAGGTTGGCTACAGTTCCATGGACCTTAAACTTCTTAATAATATTTGCAACTGTTGTCACAGGAACATCAAGCTGCTTGGAGATGGTCTTGTAGCCTTTACCTTTACCATGCTTGTCTATTATTTTCTTTCTGATCTCCTCAGACAACTCTCTCCTTTGCTTTCTCTGGTCCATGTTCAGTGTGATGCACACAATGATACCAAACAGCACAGTGACTACTTTTCTCCATTTAAATAGGCTGAATGACTGATTACAAGATTGGAGACATGTGTTTTTACTAATTAAAGAAACTAATTAGTTTGAAATATCACTATGATCCAATTATTTATTATCTTTTCTAAGGGGTACCAACAAATGTGTCCAGGCCATTTTAGAATATCTTTGTAGAATAAGCAATAATTCATCTCTTTTCACAGCTTCTTTGCTTTATTCTATGACATACCAAAGGCATGCAAGTATACATGATAAAATAGCTTTTAATTTCATCACTTTTCAGGAGGAATGAAGCATTATTTCAATGAGCTGTAAGGGTACCAACAAATTTGAGCATGGCTGTGTAATATATATATATATATATATATATTTTAAATGTAATAGTTACTGACACTTGTTTTGGTTTAACATCTTGAGGCACGATTCAGATTTGTTTACATGGAGGAGGAGAGTGTCCGCTCTGCAGGAGAACTACGAGGGAACCTTTCAGCTGCCAGTCAGTCACGTTGCTGTTTGTGTACTCGTGCGGTCACATCTTTTGTTGGCGATTTTTAATACACGCATCACTATACTGTACTCGAATTTAAGACGCAGGCCATTTTTTAGAAGAAAAAATTGGTTTAAAAAGTTAGAAGGGATATGGTATATTAGGTCTTTTGCAAAACTACTAACAACAATAATTCAGAGGCTAATTAAAGTGGCTGTAGCAAACATCCACAAATCTCACCTGGTACATCACTTTAGCTAAGCTTTCAGTAATCTTGCACTTCCTGGAGAGTTAAATTATACCCACCCCTTCAACTCCTTCTTTCCTATCAACTGCTTTCCCTACTGACTGACATGCTTTGCTTTCAGTAAATTTCTTTAATTATAGATTAGTATGGTAGCCTATGCATTTAGGAATACAAATTGAAAACCCCATTTAAAAAGTGGTTGGTCTTCATTTGTTTGCTTTTTCACTTGGAGCGTAGAATGGAACAGGCACAGTGTTTTCACAACCCTTCCTTCTTTTCCCTGTGATCATTCAGGCTGTGCCAGATATTGGAATTCTCATTTCAGACACGGCAGGTTAGACACAGAACATCAACGACAGATTGTTTCATCTCTTTGTTTGAAAGGGCTGTCTTTGATTGCACCCAGCTCTCATATTGTGAACCCAGCCCCCCCCCGCCCTCTCGGAGCATGGCATGGTGCTGGGTGTCTGCCAGGATATCATTATTAATCTGTACACATACACACATACACACTACCGTGGTTTTCAGCCATCTTTTAGACACCAAGGGGTAGATCTATTAAAGTGTTGTGCCTGTCGCAATAGTCGCAAACCAGTTGCAAACGAGTCGACAGTCTAGGGTGAAATGTACTAAACAAGCACAATGCTGCAGGCGACTTTTTAGGGAATGCTTTGCGGCAGCAGTTTTTCTTTGCGTTTCAGTCTTTGATGAATATGGAATTATGGGCATTCCTGCTTACATTCATAAAAATGGGGTGGAGATGCAAATCAGGGTTCTCAAATATTATAATGAGACGTACTAAAGCTGCTGACAATTGCGACACTTACAATTGCATCAATTTGTTAAGAACTTTTGAAAGCAATATTTTAAAAAGTCGCAATTGTTGCTTGCATTGTTGCTTGCCAGTCCACTTTTTCTCTTGCGTTGCCAGTAGTGCTCAATGCATTTTTGAGACAGACACCCAAGTTCCTAATCTTCCTAAAGGCAGGGTGAAGTTACAAGCCTTGAAAACAAATTTCTGTGACATTTCTGGTTTCCCCAGCGTGTTGGGAGCAATAGACTGCACACAGCTAACCCCTCCAGCTCATTCTGAGCATCTGTATAGGTCAATGCTATAGGTACAATGCGTTATTTTGTGTTACCAGTAGACTACAGTCTAAAGTAAAAAGAAAGTGTGCTAGGCATAGGGGCTACTTACTGTATGATTATGAAATGCTTTTTGGGGGTGAAGGTGGGGCCCCCACTATAGAATCTGATGGGATTAAACTGCCTTTCATTTTTTTAATATTTATTTGTATTCAAATAAGTAAAATGAAGACGGAACAGAATGCATTGTACAGATGACATTTATAGTTATTTTGTCTCTTGCACCCTTGCATGTATAGACGTTATCCTTCAGGCACCCTCTGCTGCAGCAAACCACATCTCAACTCCTGCTAATTATTTGAATGTCGCATGACTCTGACAATGCTAGAGATATCACTAAGAAGACACAACAAATATTTAAATTAGTATATTGCAGCTCTCTTTTATTACCATATTTTCTCTTAGTACGTACAACAAAACGTATACTTTGCAAATTTTTGCGACAGAAATGCAAATTGTGGTATCTTTGTGCTGTGATCTACCCTTCAGTCATTATATGTCTTTGTATATTAAAGGGATAATTTATATCGTCTGTTTTCCTAATGTTTTAATATCCTATTGTGTCTTCTGTACGATTATCCATAGTTGTTTCTGTCTTGATTTACGATGCTTACTAACTAATCCAACAATCCTTTCTAAAAAGACTTCTCAAGGCTGATTGTGGGAAAAGTGAGCTAGGAAAGCATATTAGCATTGCGCTCTGCACTGGAGCCCAGTTTAAGATAATTTAACTATTAAACATTCATACTGTTTGCTTCAATTTCCTCTCTCAGGGACTTCTTCCAAGTTGAAGTTTTGTTGAGAATTTGCCAGGTTCTAAGCCCCATAATTAAGACCTGTGGTTTTATCATTGCTGTTCTGTCTGGTGGCATCTACAGCAGGATGGGGGATTTATATTGTTTGTTGAAGTACTGCTGATAGTCCATTTTGAAGACATGCTGTGAATCAAACACCCGGATAGATATATAGCTCAATGCAGTGCACTGTAGAAAAATAACATTATGAACAAATTAGCTGAAGGAGATTTCAAAGTCAGTACCCTGATAGAGATCCAGCTGCTAACATGCATTTCACTCATATTCTCAACAGGGTATTTTACCTGGTCCTGGAATTATTAAATCTACCTTGTCTTGTCTTGAACCAAACAGAGATGGGGAAAGCACTTCACTCCACTGAACTGTAGCATTTTAGAGTTCCAATGTATAGTTGCCAGGTGTTAAGAAGCATGGAATAATTACTAAATGAGATACAATGGTGCTAATAAAACAGAGTGCATCAATCTGCGATGAACCTCCTGTGTGTGAGAGACTTCCCGACAGTCCATCCATCCATCCTGAAATGCATTGCTTTGCATGCGCAGCGCTTTCATTTCACTTCATTTCAATGACTTGCTCGGCTCTTAATATGTTATGATGCTGCGCGTGTTGAGCAAGATTATAGGTTACAAACAGAGGCAGTAGGAAATTGGAATTAGTAAAAACAAATCTAGATCCATTAGTTAGTAATGAAACAGGTCAGTGGGAAGACTTGTGTCAATGAGTTTCTTGTCAAATATTTAGACATGTGCCATTAGGAAAATATACAGTAAAGAAAACTGTATATCATTGATGCTGCTTCCCTTTGTGGAACTGTGAGGGTGAGAACCTCACACTATTATTCAAATGCATGTTACTGTGTTTATTACTGTTATTGTTATTCTACTGGCGATAGAGCCGTGGTTTTATGATGTATCGTGCATGCTGCTGAGCAAGTGTATTTGATATATGATGGTGTATTGCTGTATTTAGATTAGGGTGTTCCCTTAATGAAGTTGCTGTAGCGATACGTGTGGGACAAAGGCTTGTTATAGCCATATGTTTGGTAATCTTCCAATAGAAGGGGTAATGCTATTTTTCAGTCTTTACTGGTAATAGTTAGGGACTAGAAAATAATGATGACAGTGATAATAATGAGCAAACACTATAATACAACGATCGTGTTTGTAAACAAAGACGGTATTCATACAGGTTAAACAAATGTGTATATTTGTAAATTGTAAATTATATGAATGTTTATTGTAAATGGAATGAATGTTAAATAGTTGATTTTTGTATAAAATCATTAGAGGTGCACATTTTTATTGAATAATGAATCCTGTTAGGAGTAGGCGGGCCTGGGGATTATTTAATGCCATGTCTTTCCTTAGGGGGGGATTCGGATCATTTGTGAGCTTGTCTCGTAAATAGCAGTCATTTTATGTGCCAACATACATATTTATCCCTGTGAACACTACCTAGTGACTGTTTCCTGTGTTTAAAAGACCTCTGTGTTCCTGAGAGAATAATGTGATTGTGGGTGGGGGTAAGCACAGACCTTCACCCTGTTACAGGAACAATATACAGCTGGCCGCAGTGAATCCGGGAGAGGGCTGGTGCAGATGTATATACAGTATACAGTGTGAGAGTTATTGCATTAATTGTGTAATATGGCCAACATTCTATTCGACTCCAGTTCCATTGTCAGCATATCTGGTAGAAAATGTGTTTGGAACCCAGGCATTCCATTTTGACCAAGCCTTTTCAATTCGTTTTGTAATGGCGTGGAGTCCCAGGGGGCAGTCCATTGACTAGTGTGATCACTCATGATTTAATTTAGGGTTATTGGCATCTGGGAGAATTGACACATTTACATTGTCAGGCATCAGTAATTCCTTTTCTGATCTTTGCACATGTACAACAGTATAAGTACATTTAAAAAGCTCTAAAGTAACTAAATACGTTCAATTACAAACAAATTTCATGTTGTTTCATTTCCATATTTTATAAACATCTTTTAGAATGTTTAGTATATTGAAGACATTGAAAAATAATTGAAAGTTTAAAATGATTGTCATTGAATTTATTACATATCTTTAGTATTTTTAAAGGCTCTGGCAATTTACCATTCTATGGAAGCGATTTTTCAGAAATACGTGATCATGCTGTAATCCTTGGATCCTTGACCTGTTCCGGGTTTTGTTTTTGTCACGCAGGATGCAAAGTTTGTGGAGGGCCGACGGAAGCAGCTGCAGAGCTACCTGCGCAGTGTGATGAACAAGGTGATCCAGACCCTGCCTGAGTTCACAGCCAGCCCCACCAAGGAGAACCTGCTCCAGCTGCTGCCCTTCTGCATGTGAGTCCCTATGCAACTCCTCCACCACACTGACACACAGTCCTCAAGTGTGCCAAACGCAGGACAGTAACAACTAGGTGCCGAACACTGGGGACCAGTCTGCAGTGGGTTACAGGATTGAGTCAAGGTTGGAAATCAGTTTTGGGAATTTGTAAAGATTTGCTGGAAATTACCGTCCTTTTCTATGCGCCCCATTAAGTGTAGACTTTGTTGACTTGTCTTTCCAGTGTGCTAAAAAAAAAGGTGTTGAAAGAGAACTGAATTGACATCAGTGAATTGTAATTGGATGATTTAGTAATATTTCTTTGAAAAACTCCATAATGTCGACATCCTGCAGTGCTAGAAAGACAAAAGACAAAGACTTAATGGGAAATGTAGTCCATTATTATTGTTATTGCAAGATTATTTTGTAAAGCACTGGTTTAATACATATTGTTATCAGGTAGTAATGTGATTTATGCAGTAATTATGCTGAAGGAGTGAAAATGGTACCAAAGTTAATGAAAGATTGGACTGTGCTTAGCAAATGGCCACTTAATAAGATATAATCTACCCCATTTTCCAGCATTATCACCCTGTACTGTGAGGAGTGCTTTAGGAACACAGCGGCCTAGCTGAAGTCAGAGTAAATGATAACAAACAACTCTTTTCCTGGTCTTGTGTTTGACTCTTTGTAAGTTTAGGAGTATTGCTGGAGACAGGCAGGCCTGGATAGGACTGCTGTTTGGATTAATCTGCTAAATCGAGCAGCACTTTAAGTACTGTCAGGCTAAACTATGGGTCATTTAACACAGTCTTGAGAAGACACTGCGAATCCAGTATCCACTCTGACATTCACCCCAAAGTATTATTGTCTTTTATTTAATCACACACTCACTGAACTTGTCTATCATTATAATATATGTGAATGAATGTATATACCAATGCTCGTCTTCCAAAACCTTATATATTAATAAAAGACTCTTACTGAGGACAATTTAATGTCCTATATCAATGAATGGTGTGGGAGGATTGTGATTATTTTGCGATAACAACTGTGCTGAAGGGAGTATAGATATGAGAATGAGTGAAGGTGCTTTTGAAGACAAACAACAACATATATATGCAAAATGAGTGACTTTATAGCTGTACATATTACTATACAACAAACGTGTAGCACCCTAGTCTCACGAATACATGTGTTTTATAGGCTCAGTTGACATTGAGGCAGGTTGAATTTTTCTACTGTAGATGCAATGTTGGGATACCGTCTGTATTAGTTCCTAAACTTCTAAAATAGCTATAGCTGTATAGAGAGAACTGTTTAACCCAGTCATGCGGTAATATGAAATGGCCCGTATCATTCATATGTTGGTCTGTAAAAACCTGCCTGCATAGCTCAGCAGGGGTCGGCAGCTCGCTCCCTCGTTTTCAGAGCGGTGTTGGCAGGATATTGACTGGGTTTAATGAGGCTGTGAGAGCGCAGGTCTGTGGGCTCGTTTACTGGGCCCCACGGTGAAAGGGAGCAAGTCCTTCTTCATGGGGGTGCTCAGGCTCCTCGCTGAGCCTCCGTCAACGCTGATCAAAGACAGCAACTCCACCAGGCATCCCAACACAGGGCCGATATGATGTTTGAAACGTGGAATAGGAAGAGAAAAGGGTAATAGTAAAACGCTCAAAAAGGATTACGGAAAAAAAAACCAAACTGGTGCAGCATTCTGTTCTTTTTGTGGGTTTATGTGGGTTTCTGTATTCATATGACCACCATTAAACTACACTTTGTATTTAGACAGGCTTTATATAATCATTAGAGACAGGGGTTGGATTGAGATGTAAAGCGGAATGAAAGCCTGGAGCTCTGTTGATTTGAGGGGAGTCCCTCACCCCGTTTCCCCTCTGTTGATGATTTGAGGGCAAGCCCTCACCCCGTTTCCCATCCGTGGCCTCAGCTGTAGTTAGCGATGACTGCCTTGGCCTGCTCTCCCCCTGCCCAGGCGCCCCCTCTGTCCTACCTGGCTCTGGGACTGTGCCAGGGCCCTGGGGGAGTCAGTAATGAGACGGCACGCTGCCATGCATGGAATT
Source organism: Acipenser ruthenus (assembly GCF_902713425.1). Taxonomy (NCBI): domain Eukaryota; kingdom Metazoa; phylum Chordata; class Actinopteri; order Acipenseriformes; family Acipenseridae; genus Acipenser; species Acipenser ruthenus. Next base: position 6,748,423 of record NC_081201.1, on the reverse strand, counting down.
GAAATCGGTAATATACCGAAGGCATGGGCCTGGCAAACCACCTGACTGAGCATGCTGCTTGATCCAGGGGAGAACGAGGAGAGATCTTCAGGAATACTAAAATATCCACCGAGTACATTGATAAAGAAACCCTGTTGTAACGTTCACCCTCCTTTTACTTAGTTTAGTCTTAGGGCTTAGTTTTCAAGAAAGAGGTGGGAGAGGGAAGAATGGCTTTTATCCAATTTCCTTGAACATCTTTTTTTCTTTGTATTCAGCCACCAGTGAGGGCAACTTTTAGTAAGTGAGGTTTTCTGGTTCCCCCGGTGGTCATCGTGGGTGTTCCAACCGCGACTCTGATGATGATGATGATGATGATGATGATGATGATGATGATGATGATGATGATGATGATGATGATTAATAAGAATAATAAAGCTTTTTAAAACTGAAACATATTAAGGTGAAGTTCAGATAGCTGCTGGAAACACAGGTAGATAAATAATAAACAATTGAATATGTCTGAATCAGTGACAGGCTATGCATCTTCTGCATACTGCTTACTCGTTCATGATTTGGTATTCTGTCAGTGCTCTACATAGAGTATACAGTATTTAAAAAAAAAATGCCCAGCCCTATGCTAATTACACTCACACCAAATGAAGCACAAAAATGACAAAATTGGTAAACAACATGACATCTGTTCCTTTGATTGACATGATCAATCCACCATTCACACGTTTTGAAGACTAAACCCTCCCACACATGCCCTTAAATTTCGGAAGCGATTGGCCAAACACAGCGTGCCCAAGCACTGAGTTACTACTGCATATGCAACAGTACAACAGAGACAGCATACAGTAATCAATAGCGATCGATCAGTTCTGAAAATAACTATTGAAAGTAAGGTTAAGTTTGCTAAAAATAGGTCCTCAGATCCCCTAAATGTTGTATCCATCAAAAGTTACGCCAATCATAGCAGTATAAAAAAATATAATACAGACCTTTTTGTTTGCTTGTTTGACTTACGCATCCGACATTGAATAACACGGAGAAATCATATACAGGGCCGTTTACACGTCAATCATGCACTTTTTAAATGACGTGACCGATACACCATTCACATATTTTGAGAGCTTAAACCCTTTTAGACACTCTGTAAAAAAAATTGAAATAATCGGATGCTCACAGCCAGCGCAACAGTGAGATTTATTTTAGGACGTACGCTGTACGTCCCCTAGCACTTTATGAGGACATTTTTAGGGCATACGCCCCCTAGCGCTGAAGGGATTAAAATTGGCAACAAAAGACATGACTACCCGAGTACACAAACAGCAACATGACTGACTGCCGAGAAAAGACATACAAAGACGTCAGTGCCTGATCTCGAATCATCCATGCCATACAGGCAGCGTTTTTCAAAAAAGTGTCATCAGCTTTCTAAGGAATTCAAAGAGAAGCTTTTACAATTTCAGCGTTTCTGACAAACAGTACCGGTTTGGACAGATCGGAAATGCTGATCAGACCCCCATATTTTTTGACATGCCAAGCAATACCACAGTTCACAAATTGGGAGAAAAACAGGTGTGAGTAATCACGACTGGAAATGAGAAGCAGCAAATTACTGTAATGCTCTGTGTTACAGCAGACAGCCGCAAACTGCCTCCATATGCATAATTGAAGTTGTATCTTTGTAAATGCAGATTTATTTGATGTTTTATTTTTTCCTCAAATTGAGGGTGGGAAATTTGGGCTGCGTCTTAAATTTGAGGGCGTCTTAAATTTGAAGGAATACGGTAACTCAAATCAGTTGCTCTGGTATTGTGCCAGTAATCTGTACTGACAGCCTCTCCAAGAAAAAGCTCTCCAAATTAGTGGGCAAAAGAGTATTGAGAGAATCCCTGGGGTCTGGAGGTTAAACCTAAATTGAATCTTGTGATCCCTTGAATACATGTTGAGACAGACGGATGTTACTAAATTTCAAATAAAAAGCGCATGCACATGCATGTTTTTGTTTTTACTTTGCACTCCTTGAGTACTAGGAAAAAAAAAAAAAAAACTATTGCAATATTGAATATATGAAATTGTCTTTCTGAATTAAAATGTGTATGATCAGATTCATGCAGCCTTGCAATTCAATACAGTATAAAGCATTCAGCACCGGGGATCTCAGAGACAGCAAATTCAATAAAGTTCTTTGCTTTTTTTTTTTTTTTTTTTTTGTAACTGACTTTAATGTGATTTTTAATGCAGATGCTGTCTTCCAAGACCCCCTTGCAAATCAAATGTAGATTTTATTGGGTCCAGGTTAAACAGTAACAAACTGAATTTAATTTAATTTAATCTTGAGAGCCAGTGCTGTAAATATAGAAAACTTAGAAACAGGGTCCAAAGAGCCATTCAATTTAATACTGAGCATTTTAAAGGTAGCCTAATTCAATAAAGAAGCTTCTGCATTAAAGGATCAATGATGCCTAGAATGCAACATTTGTGTGAAGGTTCAGTGTCATCATCGGGTATATTTGGTTGGTTGTACCCATTCGGAGAGAATAAAGCTTGTTCTTCAGAACCCTGGCAAAGGGGTATAAGAGTTCTGAAATTATTTTCTGTAGATAGGTTCCCCCAGTTCTTTATTCTTTGTGCTTGTAAAGGAAGGGGCAGTGGAGTTAGTTTTGTGATCCATCACATATCCTTTTAAATGTCTTTGTAGTTGTTTTTAGCACAATGTAACCATGCATTTTCAAGGGGTTGTTGCAGATGGAGCTGGTACAGGTTTCAACAGCAGAGCCCCCCCATTTAAACACCATAGTGCCACTCATGGTTCTCTCACCCCATTGCAAGAGCTTCCTTCTTTCACTCTTAAATAGTTTGAAACAGATTTGGAAGACTGAGTTTGCTAAATGAGATTTGTCAAGGTGATCTTTCTCCAGGATTTCATATATTTCTGCTCCCTTAATAGAAGCGAAACTGTCATCTTCTCTACAGACGCAGTTTTTAAATTAGGCACATGGAAGGCCTCGGGAGACTTTCAGCTGAGAGCCGAGGCGTAGATTGGGGACAGATCAGGGGAAAAAAAGACTTTGTTCTAAAGCTATGTACCTTAAACAACAAAACATACATATCTTGTTAGTTAACTGCATTATTTTATCTCACTGTGTGTTGGGGGGTGGGGGGAAGTTAGTAGCTAAAGTTTTGCTGGATGTTACATTTGCCCGGTAGCGTTCTGAAACGAAGACTCTTGTGTGTTTTGTTGGCAGCTGTTTAGAGCCGGGGTCACAGCACTCACTGGACTGTTGCCATGGCAATGCACAGGCTCTCATTGGCACTGTTTGATTAGAAAGCAGTTTCTGGAGTCAGTAACAGGCGGGGCTTTTCAAAGTGCAGCTATATTAGCAGTATAGTATAGCACTGAGCAGGCATTTCAGCTCGGAGAATCTGCAATGAATGAATGATTGCAATTGCAGATGATTAATGACTGTGATGGACGCTCAGGAACCGATGACTGTGATGGGTGCTCAGGGCTCGAGTGAAAGCTAAATTTGGCCTGAGGCCTCGTCCGTAGGTGCCCGATGGCTACCTGCGTGAGGCCGGCTGGAAAAACATAAACAGTTACATGCATCCCAGTGCCGCAGATAGGAAGTGGCTATGGGCCACCTCCCCCCAAAAAGACGAGGCCGCCAAACCATGAATGGAAATAATAGTAAATGATTAGCGCACCTGACAGTGGCGCACTGCCACCTACCCCACAAATATTGAAAAAATTAATGAAAATCAGCAGCTGAGACACTGCCCATCCCTCAGAGCATGACTGCGGTGGGGGAGAGAGCCCAGCCTGTCCAACCCGACCACTCACCCCGCAGAACTAAATACGAACCGCTCAGCACTCAGGTAAGGAAAAAACCCTACGCACACTTTTTTTAGGGGGAAACCTCAGGGAATCCTTGGCTGAGGGCAGCCCTTCCTCCAGGCTCTAAGCAGTTGACTCCCGTTTCGGCATTCCAGTGCCTGACTGAGCGGCCGAAACAAAAAGAAGCGACGTGTAAGAGTAACACACAGAGTTTTTATGTGCTTGCTGATGACGTGTTGGTTAGGGGAGGATTCTCCTTGCAGAAAAGCAACCAAGTTTACAAATCTTTCAAAACTGCCCTCTTTTTTTATATATAGGGTGCATAGACAGACCAAAACACATATATCATTCATTTCTTGGCCTGCCTATTCAAACATTTTGAAATGATATAATATAACAATAAATACATTGCTTTAACGCAGAGGCAGCCATCTAATTCAAATTCTCCACTCGGCCACCACTGTACATAAGGAGGAGGCACATACGCTGTCGCCTTCTCTGTAGTTATGATTAGTCTATTAGCCAATCATATTCTTCCATTTCTTCAGCTGGTGTGCCTCCCCTCTCCTTTTGCTTGTTTTAGCCAATCAGTGTGCCCTCCCACACTGATGACCTCAGATGCTAATTCTGAAGAGAGTGAAAGGAACGAAGCGCTGTTTATAAGGAAGTATCGAATGCCTATAGCAGGAGTGGCCAAACTTCCTGACCCTATGAGTCGCATACCAAATTTCATATCGCAGAGCACATACTTTAAAACTTGACATTTTAAATACTAGCATTGTTGTAAATATTATTTTTTCGATTATCTCTTGATGGCAGCAAAATACACAAGAACAAGGAAGGACATTGCAGAGCCTTGCAGTTTCTGTGTAATTTGTATTGTATTGATCTACAGTGTATTCAACGTTAAATGTAACACTGTGGTGTTTTACCATTATTTCTGTTTATACCATATGTATTATGCACTTTAAAGAACATATGCAGTTATTATGAAGCACAATATGATAACTGTCCTGATTTCACCAAAAACATCACATAAAAAGACACATTTTTGCAAGCATTCATTTTAAAAAGCTCCTCCCGTGATTCTGGATCATTGATAATGTAAAAAAAAAAAAAAAAAAAGGCAGCTCCTTATTTTTAATTCAAACCGAACGCAAACAGCGAATGAAGTCAAATTGATTTAATTAAATAATAATTAAGAGGAAACTGTTGTTTGCAAAACAGGTTATAACATTTTTGCAATGGGTCATTAAGATTTCAAATCCGGGAGAATCAATATTTAACTGAACTCGCTTTTTGTGTTTGGTTTGAATTAAAAAGGAGGAGCTGCTTTCTGTTTGTTTCTTCAAATTGTAATGTACCTTGACCGGGAATTGCTTCCTTTTAATTAAATAGATACATTTCATATGTACAGAATGGTATATCATTTTTTTGCTGGTCATTTATTAAAGTTTAGCAGATTAAGTTAATGGGATGTGCTTGGTTTTGTCTGCTTTTCTCCTGCCTTAACAAATTTGTTTAGAAAATATTTTATGCTAAGTATGTTAAAGTGATGTGGTCTTGAAATCTGTTATTGGTTTTTAAATGTTGTATACAGTGCATTTTTAAACATACGCTAGCAGTGTGTAACACTATGATGGGCTACTGTTTTTTCTCTGCTGACTAGTGAAGAAAATGCTCTTAACAGCTGAATTGGAGTAAAACGTTAAGATATGAAAAGTGTTGTCGGTCAGAATACAATAATAAGATTCTACTGCTGCTGGGGGCTGAAGGGGACCCCAAGACCTCTGCTTTTTTCTGCCTCCCCATTTTCATTGGCCACCACTGGGTTGCACTAAACAATTCTGATTCTTCTGTGTAACCACATGCTTTTGTGTGGAAGGGCTTCTGTGAATTGCAGGTGTGTGAAGTTGTACTTATCAAACCAGACAAATAAATAAATGTATAATGTAAATACATTTATAAATAAAGAAACGAATCTGCTTCCCAGCAACCTAGACAATCCCGTCTAATTCCCTGAATCAAATCAGAATGAAACGCTTGGGTAAAGGAAATAAATAATGCAATCTCTTTCTGTCTCTTCCGTAATAACTGCATTGAAAACCCAGCACTGATTCCACTGAAAGAAATTAAATATGGCTCCTGTGATGTTTGTAGTGGGTGGGTTTGATATGTCACCAACAGACTCAGCATGTACTCTGCTTGCCCTGGTGATGCTCAGGCTGATTACACTTAGTATATCAAATCATCGCCGCTGTCAGTGTGTCCGTGCCAACCGTCTTTTTTCTTGACCGTTTTGCAGTGGAGGCTGCTGTAGCATACTAAAATATAGTATAGTTTATTAACTGGGACCAGAGGCCACACTGCCTAGTCCCTGATCTCTAACCAGTAGACCACGCTACCTCCCAGTCGCTCAGCTCTAACCACCAAGCCACACTGCCTCCTAGTCACTGAGCTCTAACCACTAGACCATGCTACTTCCCAGTCCTTCAGCTGGAACCACTACGAAGGGTGGAGCTTCATTTAGATCACTGCGATACAGTATTTGACCCCTTGCACTTCATCTCTGCAAAGTCCCATGGTACCTAATGATACTTGGTACCAATAGGCACTGTAACATTTGTTCAAGTTAATCTTTATCATGAAATACTTATTTTATTAAGATAAATGTTTTTAAATGTTTGGTACGTTATACACACACAAAAAACATAAGTGCATTATTTTTTACTTGACGTATGTTTAAGAATCTTGACAAAAACAGTGCACACGAAAAAAAACCTGGTATTTGTGACATGATTGGTGCAGTCATCATGTACCTTGATTTAAGAAACTTCTTTGCTATGTACGTTTTCAGTGTTTTATTTTAGTGAAAATCAATTAAATATGCTGTAGGCGTTTTTCCTGTATTTTGGATTTACAGATCATCAATTCGGGTTTGGACTTTACATATGGTGTCAATAATTACATTACAAAAAAATCCTAATTTATTTGCTAAATGTAAATAGCTGTACATTCAAAATGCAGTAGTTCTTCAAATGATTTTATAAAATGTGTATATTTTGAGTTCTCATCAAATATAAGACATTCATATCCAAGATAAGAACATTTTAACATTTTGCAATACCAGGATCTGTAACATCCGTACAGCAGTTTGTGTTGAAGATGTCCATACTTCTCATATTACCATAATCCAATGTTTTAAGACAATCACAAGATTTTTTTTTTATTATTATTACGTTGTCATTCTTTACTCAAAACGAGTAAAGAATGAGGGTTCTCAGTTTATCTGATGCACATCAAGCATGATTTTTCTTTTACTATTTTCTTATTTTATTACTGTTACCTGTGCAATATAGATTTATTTGTTCAGAAGCAGCTTCAGCTACTTGCTTGCTTTAAAATAAATAAAGAGTAGCACGTAAGCGAAGAGTAATAGTAATGAAAAAAGCATACTTTTCGTATCGTTCCTTGCTGTTCATCTTCAAGTAATAAACCTTAATTCACTGTGTGTTGTATAAATCCTACATTATAAATAATGTAGTCAATTTATTATTTCAGGGCACTTTCACACCTAGTTCACTTGCAAGTGATTCGAATCGTGGTTCACTTGCAAACGAACACGTTTCTTTCAAGTTTGCTTTGGTTCATTTCACACCAGAAAAATTCAAGCAAACTTGAGTTTCTTTTAAAGTGCATTCAGATTGGTTTGTTTGGTTCGCAGGCAGATCCATCCAGACTAGAATTCTATTGGTTTCACATTGCACTTTCCAAACACGCTCGTCTCTCTTGCTGATTACTAGAGCAGAAGTTCTCTGGAAAAACATTTTCAATCATGTATTGTAACACTTGAATGTATTTGTATTTGCTTGCGATTGTAAGTCGCCCTGGATAAGGGCGTCTACTAAGAAATAAATAATAATAATAATAATAATAATAATAATAATAATAATAATAATGCTGAATAATTTAGGTTATGTGGTTGTGCTGTTGTCTGTGTTGTTTCAATTGCCCCAGTTGTTGTCCATTTACTACCAATGCAAAATTATTAGAGGTGGTCCAACACTATTTTTTAATGTTCCCTTTAATGCTAAGTACCTAACTTTAATTCCTAAAAAATAATATTAAAGAAAATAATTAAGAAATACAATTTACATATGTTTTGCAGAAATTGGGATTTTAACTAAAATATTCTGACATATTGGACATACCCAAACTGTTGCGCAAACTAAACTAATCAGGAACATATTCATTATCTGTGTTGCTATATAAGGCTAATTTTAAGGTGTGACAATATTAGCAGTGGTGAAGAAAAGTGTGCTGCAGCAGAAAGGCAAGCAGGGGTATCACTTACAGGTAATGCTTCAGATTGTGAGAGAGAGAGTATCACACCCACACTCCTGCAAAACCAAATAACAACTTATTTCTTGAGTGCTAAAACTCATTTAAAATGAGTGCAATTTTAATAAGGCATGTATTGGATAAAGGACGGTAGTTCAGTTTTATAATGAGCTTCAGCAGCTTATAATTATTCTGTTATTAGTCACACAAACCTTCTCTCGAGCTAAAATTAAGAGATGCTTCTAACTTTTTTTCACACAAATCTTTGTTACTGGTAATTACATACTGTAGCTACAGTACATACAGTAGCTACCATAGGCGGTGTGTATAAGAGGCTTGGGGAGGCTAAGCCTCCCCAAAATAAATTGCCCAAACCCTCACAAGAAATTGTTCTGACCAACACCAAAAATATTTGTGAGAGATTTATTTTTTCCCGCAAAGCAGGTCTAACAAACATATTTATCGCTTTCCTACTGCGCAACCGCCAGACCGCTAGGGCAGCTGGAAAATCAAAATTAACTGATGCGATTCATTTGATTCAGTTCAGTTTGAGTCGATTCAAAAGATTTGTTCATTTGATTCACTGATTCAATGAAATGAAACCAATCATTGGTTACAAAGGTTTATTTGAACGGAATCGTTAACGAACTGCACATCACTAACGGGAAATAGCTAGCTAGAATAGTTGGTTGGCTAAGTTCTTAAACATGAAATGAAATATATTTTGACAAACAATATTACATTTTAGTTAGAATCCTGGAGAAAACATAACTAGTATGAACTATTTAACATTGTTTAGCCAACAGTATCACTGCAGTCAGTTGAATAGCCTGCAACCTTACAAAAACTGATCTGCTGTTATTTTTTATTATAGATAAATAAATAAATAATAAGTCAATTGAATTACTTCTGTCTTCTTTATACAGAGCTGTAAGTGAGAGGCTCTATTTGATTTGACAGATCCATCCCTCCCAATCATGCAACGCTGCTACGATTAGGTGAATGTTGCCACAGCAACAAACCAATTATAGGCATTCAAATTTAATTTCGGTCACCACCAGAATGGAAAAACTAAACGATAACAATAGCCACAGGACATATCAGATTTTTAATTTATTTTTTATAACTACAACTCAAAATACAATTCAAAATTACTTAAGCACTACATCTCTCTCTCAAATTCAAATTTAGAGGTGCTTTATTGGCATGACTAACATCGACAGTATTGCCGAAGCATTTACAGAGTAACAATAAACATTATAAACATATTTAAATACAAATAGTAAATAAAACAAAACAAGGCAAAGACACTGAACTAAATATTGAAACATTAAATACTAAATAGCCCTAAATAACCTCCTCCCTCCCCAGCAGTGTAGAGTGTTCACTGTGTGTCCCTCAGGCTGTGACAGGCGGCTACATACTGGGCAGACAGTGGACCTCTCTGTGTCCCTGTCCCAGTACAACTGCCAGTTTTTCTGGGTCAGTTATGTGTTGGAAATGTGGGAGTGGAGTAATGCGGTTTGAAATGATCTCACTATTTTTCTTGTTATGGGCTTTATAGTACAGTGTCTAATATACTTATATTTACTGCAATATATGAACTGTCTGGTAAACATACAAATTATTTGAAGCAAAACTGTTAACCCTCTGCAGATGACAACATGGCACACACGGTTCAATGTCATGACTCTCAACGAGTTAATAGACAACCCGGTTTCCTTGTTACAACAAATCAGCCGGACTCTAGCGTTTCTGAATCAGTTTTGATAGGTCGGTAACTCGTCTCTTGTGTGTCACGCAGTTCGTTCATTGGGTGAGTCAAAAGAACCGATTCAGACAGAACTCTATGATCCGATTCCCATGATTCACTGTAATGAGTCGTTCAAAAAGAGCGAATCATTCATGAACTGCACATCACTAGTACAGATACAGGATTTAGTTGCATTTCAATGACATTCGTGGAGACAATGCTTGGCTGGTTTAATTCCCGCCGATCTGAGCCCCATGTAGATATTCGAAAGTTTGCGGTAAGAGTGCAGTTTTTTTTTTTTTTTTTGCAAATATACCTTATGAAATACATTGAATGCCCCTTGATTATAAGTACGATAGTAAGTGCGTGTTTAGTAGCTTAATAGACAGTATTAGTAAATGATTTAAATTGGTGTGAAGTGATGGAAATGGTGTTAGAAGTTGGTGTAGGTACTGTAGGACTGCAGAACAGGTTAACAGATTTAAAGGGTTTAAACAGTGCATCTTGTTATCGTTACTGTATTTGCTTAAATAGGCAGAACATGTCTTAAAGTACAAGCTAGTGCTATGTTAATCTTTATTTATGTTGGGAGGAAAAAAAAAAGTGAAATATATATACTTCTTCTTTAATAAATTATGGTGAACTGGAGTGGATGAAAAATACCCCTCGATAGTGGCATCCAATCCAAATAAATGGCACAGAAGAGGCAGATCTGGTCACCTGTAAAGTGTATTCAGTGCAGTCTGGATAGGCACATGTTGAGCAATAAAGACGTAATGGCTTGGACTTTATCTGTCTTAACTGTAATGGCCTCTCCTATTAGGCTAACATCTGCTGCTGTTCTCAAGGAGTTATCCCCGTAGGTATCCAAATCACTGGAATATTTCTGTCCTTAAAGTAAAAACAAGATTGGGCACTTTTTTTTCTTCTTTTAAGAAAAGAGCAGCTGTAATATAATCAGAATCGAAATAGACTACTGCAGCTTTAAGAGGAAGAACGCTAATGCGTGAGTCCTCCCTAACAGGATGGAAGCAAAAGAGACTTCAGGCAATAAATGGTTATGTTAAGAAGCAACAAGGCTGTTCATTGTGAGTTATTAATACAATAATAACATGCATTAAAACAGCAGCCTTAGTTTTAAACCCAGGTGGGTATTGCAATATAGATTTTTAATAGACATCTAGTGGTCAACCCATTGCACTGCAGCCAGAGAACAAGCTCTTATCATTCTCATGCTAAGTTTGATTCTGCACCACAGTAATCATGTCTGTCCACTTAAGAATCATCCACTTATAAGAATCAATACACCTGGGACGGATGTGATTCTTATAAACGGACTGTACTGTACTCTTCAACAGACCACACAGCTGTGCAGCAATCAAGCAGGCAGACCGACCATGAGGAGAAGAACGGACAGACCGGGAGCAACGGCAACAAAACATCCATTTGACCACCAGTCTTAAGAGTGACCCAAATCTTTTGTAAAAGGCTGAATATTTTTTTTAAACTATTTATTTTCAAAACGCTGTAGTTAAGGGAGAAGGAGCAGAGAGAGGTCAGAATGGCGTGTTTTGAATTAATTTGAATACTTTTGCTCATTCAATATCTCATGTACACTTCGCTTTCCCAAAAGCTCAACATTTACATAAATCTCTTCAGTCATGTTGCGATAAATTCCAATATGTCTGCCGGTTTAGTTTTTCACAATTCTAGTGGCGTATGGATATCTACCAGTGATTTGCCCCGTTTTGAAAATAAATTATATGTTGTAACAGCAACACCCCCATGTGACTTGTTTTGACCAACCAGGACAGAGTATTTAAAATACCCATTTTATAATAAGCAATTAGGCAGGAAGCATCCCACTGGACCACACTGCCTCCTAAAGGCCTAGAGAAGAGCCAAGGTGCAGCCAGCGATCACTTTCTATTTAGTTTGATCATTGTTGCTTAACCTTTAACAAAGAAAAACTGATTAACACGGACAACCTGCATTTTGCATATTGAAGATGCGTGTCTCTGTTCGTATTGGTGTACAAACAGGTGTGTACTATTTGTGCTGGGTTGAGATCATATTTTTTTAGTGTTCTGCAATGCAGTAATCATTCTATTCGCCTGTTTAGTGCACCAGAGGATTTGTTCAGTCTGCTGGCAGGATCAAAGATTTGCCTTGTGGGTTGCAGATGAGCTTTCAAGTTTCAGGCACATCAAAGAAGGCAGTGGAAACATCAGGGGTGAGATGCATCCATCCCACAGTAATTGCCAAAGTTGTGGGAAAGTACAGAGTAATAGAAGTGCCTGGGCTACCTGTTGAGAGGGTTTGATTGCACTGCGCTGTGAGCGATCCACAATATCCAGCTGTACACTATGAGAATGCAAGCTACAGTCCTTTCTGTGCAGCCAGAATCCTGCAGTGAGAGCTTCTTTTATGATTGTCTTTATTGAGTTTGAAATGAATAATTCAGGCCGTGAAACAAATGGTTATCATAAAAAGAAATACAAGTAAGGTGCTTTAGCTAAAGAAACAGCCATACTGTATAATAAAGCAATAAAAGAAAAGGGAAAGCTGTAAAAGTAACACGTCAGAATCTGTGTGGTGTGCTTGAACTGCAGAATACTGTAATTGCACAATTACCTTGAAGTGTATATCACTGTTTCTGTTAAAATGTTGATTTAAGATCTTTCCCTAAAAACACGGTGACTCTCTTCTCCAGGTCTTTGTGAGGTTTTTCTTTTGCTCACAGACCCTTCTTTAGGCAGAGCTTGTTCTCATTGCACTGCTTCTCCTTAAATCTGCTCTAATCCTTTAACCACCTTCACTAACCCAGAGCCTCAGCTTGACTAGCACCCATTGCTAACCTCAAACTGGGTGATGTAACTCCAAATATCCCAGTGAAACAGACTAATACCCTATCCAGACCAATCAGCATCAGAACCATTGTGAATGCCTGTCCCATCATTAACATTTTCAACACATGATGATTGCATATTATTTAATTAGCTTGAATAAGGTATAAAATGCATAACTACGTTTGCACTAACTTAAATGCAGGCAGAGTGATGACTTATATAGAAGTTTTGGTTGGAAGTTTACAGTGTGGGACAGGACAGTTCTCAGACCTGACATGGGAGAAATAATAATACATGTAAAACTTTGTCAGTGGCATCTTCATCCTGCCACATAAAAAAAGTTTTTTTTGTCCCTGTGTATAAATTAAAAGCACTTGTTAATAATTAACAGGGTGTTGTTCGTACGGGTGGGAGGTGTAAAACAGCCTCCCATCTCAAGACGGGAGGCTGTGTTACAGAGGCACACGTTTCAATTTCATCAAGTCTCTTGCCACTAGGCTCCTGACACTGATGAGGGCCGTAGGGAGGCCTTTTATTTTCCGCTAAAACACTAATGAGGTGTTAAAAGCTTCAAGATCACGCTGCTGCCTTTACCAGCAGAATGACTCACTGTATTGAGGTATTTAGGTACAATAGACTCACAGGTGTTGAATAGCAGACACCTTTGTGTGTTCACTAATGCCAGGAGCTACCGAGTGCCTGTGAATAAGGAGGTAATAAAACAGAAAACATTGAAAAGACAGCATTAACACCCATGCTACAAAATGTTAACAAGCTAACTGTATTCCAGTTAACGTGAACTACATGAAAGTTCCATTTAATTGGTGCCATTAACCAATCCCATACTGCCAGAGTCCACTCAGGTCACACTGTGGGCTTAGAATGGAGTGATGACAGCTGTAGAGAGCAAGTACACATGGTTTACTGAGAAAGAGCAAAGGAAAATAATGAGAAAACAGCCTCGAAAAACTCTGAAGCCAGCAAGGACTTGGATGAAAGACCTTTCAAATGCCATTTTGACGCTTCTTGTTCATTCAATCAATTCGACCTTGCAAACAAGCTCGGAACATCAATATACAATAGGCTAGGTGAGTTTTTAATAAGAACGTGCAGGGTGTGAGGAAAGGCTGTGAGGCGCATCGAGTGACATCTCTTGCCAGCACAGCATTAGCCTCAGGGAAGCATTTGAATGAATGACCCCAGCTTTTTTATCTGATAGAATATCACCCTGCTAATTATTGGCCAATTTTATTATTCTCCTGAGTGAAAAATGACCTTTTCGATGGCAGCGGGTCAATGCACAAGCTGTTCGGCGCTGAAGGACTAGGTTTGAAACTGGATTAACACTAGAACGGCAGCGTTTATAGGCGGACCTAGAACAACCATGACCGGTCAATTTGACCGGCGTATTAAAAACAACATAAATATTATAATGAAAGGACAAACAATTGAATATAAGTCGAAGTTTTATTCAGGAATGTCAAAGAAAGCATCTACACAACCAAAACATTGTAAATAAACAGACATCTGAACAGAAATGTGTTTATATACAGACATATTACATAAAGCGCAACCTCAAAAAACAGTAACAAATAAAATAAACAAATATTTGAAAATAAATGTGTGTATATACAGTTATATAATGTACATACAAAACTGTACAACTGACAATGTAAATAAGTATCAACCTTTTTTTTTAAATAACTGGGTTTATATTGTCTACATAACAAAGCACAACCGAAGCGATGTGTTTATATACAGACACACTATAATCAAAATGACATGAATAAATAAACATTTCGCATTGTCTGTCTTTGCTGCATCAGAATCTTGTTTGGTACAATTTGCAATAATTCCAAACACTCTTTTCTGCCCTGCTTCTTCAGTGATCCATTTGCAATGTGTATTGCGGTAACAATGAATTTCTTAGAAAAACGTGTGACTTATAGTAACCAGTGCAGACAGACAGCCTGGCACTGTGAGCTGTCAAGGCTGATTGATGAGCTATCAGAGGCTCATTGAAACAATATAAATGTCAACAGACAGCTCACTTGAGGAATGCAGACCGATATAATCAAACCTCAATACGGCTGCAAGTCCCGACTGATAAACACAAATAATATTGCAACTTTTAATTGTTATAATATATATTAGTCAATTTGACCGTGCCTAGTCGGAATAGGTATGACAGTATTTTATCTCACTAATTTTTGCATCTACGCGATCCTTTCTTTTTCAGGGGAATTAGTACATATATCTAGGAAAAGTCATGAAAGCACTCTTTATCATAAACACACGCACAGCAATTTAATTTAAATCCAAAAATGATCAGAATGACCGCCTTGGTCGTTCTAGTGTTAAATGAAATGAATAGATGGTCTCAACAGTAGACCACATCCCAATGCCATCTCACAGTGTCACAATGGCTAGTGTCCATCAGTTGTGATCAGTGTTACTGTTAAATCCAAGTCTTGTTATAGGCAACAAAATCTAAATTGAAAAAGGCATTGTTTTTGTATAAGGATAACAATTTCTAGGAAACCCCTATTGAGCCAACATTTAGAGCCTTCTGTGGAATCACATGTCTTTTTGAGTTATAAAAGCACAGAAGTGATGTTTAAACCCTTACAAGCTGTACTTAAGATACCGATTTACAATCACAGTCATTCTTCAAACAATTTTCCGTACAGAAAGGGTGCTTTCTAGCTTGTTTTCTAACTTGTCGTCTTGTTTATTTAGGGACACCCCACCTTTGACGGACAGTGATAACAAGCCCGCCCGATCCAAATTCCCCAAACTGTCTCGCAGCCAACAAAGAGAGATTCGCAACCTGGAACCACAGAGTGGAGACCTTTGACATCTGACCCCGAACCCCAAGAATCGAGGCTGAACCTGCTAGACAAGAGACCTCCACCAGGTGACCCCTAGAATCCCTCACACCACTCGACCGCCTACCAGCTTCAACCCCTGGGGAGCCCACATTCCTTTCCACTTGCAGATCTGCACTAAACAACATCTGCACTGCACATTGGGCTTCAGAGTAAAGATGGGGACAAGCTTTTGGAAATTTTGTAGTTGGAATTAATTTTTTTGTCAATCAAATATTGATTCACATGCGTAGTATTACATGCAGATTTACAGATATAGAAATGTTAGTCTGCTGGACCAAATCTTTCTTTAAGTGTTAGTCAGATTCCTTGGTGTTTAAAGTTGTGAATGACAGATATTGATTCACACAAAGATTGGCATGGATTTTGCCTTAATTGTGCAGAATGGGCCACTTCAGTTGACTCATGAATTATGCAATGTAGGAATTAATATAACAATATAACTAACTTAGGGAGTAATATTTAAGGCTGACATTATCTACAGTAGATCTGCTTTGTACTTGGACACTGAACAACAAGATCAAAATGTACCTGTAAGTGTTCTTTGTTGCAGGCTCTTATGTCTGTCCCATGCGACTGATTTTGTTCAACAACAGGGCCCAATTTCACATCACTCACAATGATTCTAGAACTACAGGCATATCTGCACCTTTTAAAGCTGCTAGCCTTAAGTTTATAAACAAAACAATACAGATAATATTTAAGGACTGACGAGAGTTCGCTGAGGATGGATTGACTCCAAAATACTTGGCTCCAATGGGAAAAGAGGGGTTCACTAAAACTATTGTTCCGATCAAAAGAGATCTAACCCTGAATGCTGCTCCTATGGTACATGCTTGATTTAAAAAAAAAAAAAAAAAAAACTACAAAAGGCGCTGTTTGGCACAATGTTTTATTTCAACCAGTTTTAAACCAGAAATGGCCTTATTTTTCAGCACAGTTCTTCGAAAGAGGTATTCCACATTAATGGACCACTGTACTGTATGTTTCAGTGCAGTGGTTTAAATACCCTGATCTCTATCTGAGACTGGTTACTGATCAAATAGTGAATTTCATCCCACCTTGGCATGTACTCCATTGTCCTTGCTATGAGTATACTTGTGACACAGGCTACAGTAGAAAGAATGGTAGGTGAATTATTTTTAGTAATAGTGTAGGTGAACTGCGTCTGATTTGTATTCTTGAATGTCATGTACATTGCTTGCTGCGTCTTGGAGCCAAGAGATACTCTACTAACTTGACATGGACTCTCATTGAATGTGGTCGAGACCAGCACCGAATGGACATGAATATGCAGATGGATCTGGAAACCCACAGAAACTCTCTGAAGCAAAGCAGTTGAAGCAGCCCAGCAGGACTTAGAAAACATAAATTATGTTCCTGCCAATGTGGGTGAATACATCATGCCTGTGTGATTGCCAGGAGAACCCAAGTTCCCTCAGTCCTCTACCCTAGAATGGTCTTACGCCAAGTTGTTTAGTAACTCCACTGCAACTACAGAGCTACGCACTTAATTATGTTGTACAGTAATCTGCTACTGCAGTCGGTTCAGTAATCGCCACAGTACATAGAAATGGATAAGGCTCTTGGACATGTATTCTAGAGTTTAAAAGTAGTACAATTTATCAAAGATTTTCTGACTGCCTTAAACAAGTAGCCTTTTTATGGTTTATTTTTTTTATTGCATTTCTTGTGGACATGGGAAATGCAATGTAACAATAAATACAGAAATTAATAAAAGATCAATGCCATGGTGTGTAGTACAGTGTGTGTACAAAGGGAGATGGTCGTTACTTCATTGGTTTGAGGACATGTCCAGGGAAAGCTGGGGCTGCAGAGCAATGAAACTTACCAGGCAGCAGCAGCGACCCATAAGGAGGACAAAGGAGCCTGAAAATCAATGATCTTTCCCCTTTAAGCACTTGCAATTGGGTAATGTGACCCATCCAATGCAAGCCACTGTGGAAACATATGACAGTACTAATGACAGTGTCCCACTATGACTCCCACTACCAACCACACCACCCTCTACTGCTGCCAGGCAGATTGTATTGCTCTACAGCATGCACTTAGTCCATCTTTGTCATAAGCAAATGCACTAAATAAAACTTTGAGTTTGACATCTGTGGTATTTACTTCCAGTAAAGATAACATTTATTTTGCAGTTATTTCTTGTTGCTTTTTTTGAAAGTGTATTATTTTTTCATTTAAAATGTTATTGCCTGGAAAAAGAGAATTCATCTTTGATTATTAACCTACTAGTGACCATATTAAAGGTAGTTTTATGTTAACCTGGTAAGAACAATGATATAAAAAGCTGCTACAAGCAACACAACAAGGATTTCAATCCCTAGACAGTATTAGCAAATACATGGAAGTTAATCTATGTATGCAGATTTTATGTCAAAAATGACTATGAAATTCATGGGGATTCACTCTGTTTATCACAAATAAGAAACAACCACACATGTAATCACACAGTTCTTTTGTGTCTGTTTCATCATGCGGCAAAGTATCCATAACTGACTCAAAGGAGTGCTTCAAAGCAAATGTATTTTGTGCAAACATTGGCCTGCTTGTGAAAAGAAAATCAGGTCACACACATTTACTACTGCACTTACTAAAGTGTCCGTAATGGGGCAGTATCAAAATAAACAAATAGAACCAAAATGAATACATTCGTCTGCGACATGCCCAGACCTTTTTTTTTAACTTCAGTATCTCAAGTGTGATAGTTAATTATTTATTTTTGATTAGTGTAAAGTATGCATCTGCTCTTATCAACTGCATTCTGCTTTACATCCCTGAGACAGTGAGAAAAGTAGGTGTTAAAAGAGTCAGAGACTGATGAAACACAAAACAACTGCTGAAGCATTTAGTTGCTGATGCCGTGTCCAAGCAATTTATAGCAAGTCAGAATTGTTGCTGGAAATGTTCTTCAGTTTTGTCAGCTACAAATATACTTACAATGAGAACTGCATCTATCCAATGATTGGTACTGGAATCAGTAAGCTAATGAAATCCAGGAAATTGTTATCGGAAGACTAGTAAACACAACACAAACCTTGGCACACAGCTTTGGTAAGACTGTTGTAGAACACCACTGATCCAGTAATTCACTAACCCCTCACAAAATCAGAAAACTGTTATTGAAGTTGTCAATCTACTTTTTATTTTTTTATTTTTTTTACACAAGAAATTTAAATCTGAACAAAATGTTGTTTTCGTTACTTTGCTACAAATGTATTTGCCTTTTTCCTTTGTATTTAAACATGAAAAATATAAACACACCAAGTGGTCTCTGTAATTAATATTGGTAGTACCAGTGCTAATTTGCATGGTCTTGTGTTGGTTTAACCTTCACAACTCCGTCCAGTGCAATTCTTGTGAGAGACTCGGGACTGAATGGCAGGGGGAGCTCATGTTCAGATTGAGATGTGTTTGGGGAGTTGGGAGAGAAAGTGGTTCCCAAGCGACCTCACCTCTGTCTGGAAGTAGCTTCTGATAGCATTGCACGACGCTTTATCATACCATACTGGAAACAAATTGATAATTAAAAGCCAGCTTGAGTCTGACCTTGCTGAGTGATTAGGGCTCCCTGCAGTATCAGTGGACTCCAGGCCAAGTTCCACTGCTCTAATGAAGCAGATGGGGACGTATCACCTGCTGCCTGTAGCTCAATTATTCAGAGCTTTATCCTGCAATAAAATTGTACTTTTGCTGCGACGCTACCTTTCACGCCAGTGGCGACTCTCATCTGATTGTATCAAAAATCACATGTATGATAGTCCTGTTACACAGCTAATAAAAATGTAGAATACATAATACCTTTTCAGAATACTTATTTCAGTAAAGGTAAACGAATCATACACACCAGCTATATCCAGTTCCCTGGAAACGGACTGTCTGATGTTCTCCCTCATTGCCGTGTCTTTATCATTTTTGTGTCCTTTATTGTACAGCTCTGGGTATTTTGATACTGCAAGAATTATCTTTTCTTCTAGAGATGTGTGAACCGGCTCTTTTGAAATCGGGTACCAGGTTCATGCTTTGGAACCGACGAACCAGATACAAATATCAAGGCTCTAGTTCCAGTGAGTACTATTATGGTTTTAATAAAACTGATTATTAAAAAAATAAAACCATTACAGTTATCAAGACTTGTCCTTATTTTGGACTACTGACTGATTGCAGCTGTGATGAGTTTGTTGTGGTCTTTCTATTGTTTTTTATGCAGACGTAGACCTGTAGGACTCATGCTTGTATATAAGGTGCTGCTCACGCATTGACAAACTGACATGTTTTTCTAAATAGTTTGGGAACTGGAATCAAACTCAAAATACCCGGTTCCAATGACAGATACCCGGTTTGGACCCAAATCAAAAAATCTCCTCACTGCACATCATAATTGTTTACTGTAGGCTCGCAAGGGAAGCTGTTCCTCATTGGTCAGTTTGCTAGCTGCCGTGCAACAAAGTCGAAAAAATAGACACCAATCCTTTTTTTTTTCACATCATTTCAGTGTCGTCCGTCTCATCGCAGGCAGTGCAAACGGCTTGTATCAAAAATACATGTTTTATTTTTTTTGTTGTGGTGCGGTGTGTCATACGGCACATTAGCTTGTCGCAACGCGTCTGGTGTGTAAAGGCCTAAAGCATGACAAAAAGGACTAATCACCATCATAGCAGTGGATGGAAATCCTGGATTTGGCGTTGGTATATCTTGGCATTCCTCTTTCAGCATGCCTGCTGCTGTTTTTCCGACTGAGCTTCCCAACTCTGATTTCCACAGCCTGCCTCAACATGACACCTCCTTTCATGGTTCTCATGGAGCTGAAAAATGATGCCAGGCTCATCTCTTCATTCCTCCCTCTCTTATTCTCTCTTGTGCTGTAGCTTTGTTTTATTAACTGGAAATTATAAATAAGTTACATTCGTCCAGAGTGAAGTGTCCAGACTGCTCTGGGAGTTTCGCCACTCTGCTTTCATTTATCAAGGTGTTTTGTATTAAATACCTGTCTGAAGTGAGATGGAGAATTAGGCAATTTGGTTTTGCTCAGGGGACTCCATTAGCCTGTTTTTACATGGCTGCTTCTGTCAAGATATTTCCTGTATCTATGTGCATCCATCAAGCTATCTCTGAAATGTGTTTCTTTGCATAGTGCTGTATGTCAATATATATATTTTTATCGTAAGTCAAGTTTTTGGCATACACAAGGGGGTATTATAATTTTACGAGGTTCCTTTAATAATTTAAATACAAATTGTCACGCAAAAAGTTTACTGCAGTGCTTTCAGTTTATTAAAGCATGCCTTTACATTATTAATACAAGTCACCATGTACCATGTTTTTACAATGCTTACCTATATCTATTATTGATTTATAATGCTTTATTGTGCTTTACCATGATTTTTATATCTGTTTCGGTTTAACTGATGCAAATGTGAGATGTTTGTTTTTTGTGAAATAAACCGGGTTTACTAGCTAAGGTTTGTTTTATCACTGTGGGATGTTACGTGATAACTTCTCGGCTTAATGCACTTCTTTCTGAAGATACTGATTCGTGTTTGGAACAAGGTTTATGTTTATTTCACTTTTTTCAAGGAAATGTACAGTGCTGGTTTTAACACTGCCTGGCCTAATGAAAATACATACTTGCTACAACATGAGTTTCTTTCAGTACTGCACATTTGAGACCTATGTAATGAACAGGTATGCATTTCAGAGAAAATGTTTGCTACAATTCATCCAAAACTTCATCCTCAACCTTGCTTCAAGCAATTATTTTTCTTTCTCTTTCTATGATTGAAAACACTTCTTGTTTAAATGAAGCCATCAACCCCAATGGTAAGGGAAGGTGCACACTGTTAAGTTCAAAAGAAAATGGTTCCCGTGAAGTTTCATTAGTCATCCAATTTGCTTGTGGCCCTTTTTTACATTAACACACTTCTTTATTGCTGATCAGAATGCATGTGCTTTCTGAACTTTTCTATTGCTACAGATAACAGATGAGAGATGAGACAGAAACTGTGTTTTAATGACACACACAGGCCCAGCGCTTCCAAGAATCATGACAGCTGCTGAAAAATCTAAAATAAGCAGACAAACAAGCATCTTCTGTACAAAAAACATTCTAACTGTGTCAATCTCAAAGAGCTGTTGTCATCGTAAATGATTTCTTACTTTGAAAACTATCCCAACGTCAATGTTACGTTGACCAGAAGTGTGGTATATAGAAGCTATTGTGTTGTTAAAAACCCTCTTCTTCTGGCTAACGGACAGTATTATCATAATTATTACATGATATATTTGTATAATATTGATTCCCTATAACACTAACCAAGGCACTTCCTAGAATACATCAGGTTTGATCCAGCTTAGCTTCTGCTAAGGTATTATTATTTATTTCTTAGCAGACGCCCTTATCCAGGACGACTTTCAATTGTTACATACAATTACATTATTTTTTTACACATTATTTTTACATACAATTACCCATTTATACAGTTGGGTTTTTTACTGGAGCAATCTAGGTAAAGTACGTTGCTCAAGGGTACAGCAGCAGTGTCCCCCCCACCTGGGATTGAACCCACGACCCTCCGGTCAAGAGTCCAGAGCCCTAACCACTACTCCACACTGCTGCCCCTAAGGTATGGCTGCAATGCTACACAATGGGAAACTTTTTACAAACTGGATTTCAGAATAGGGTTGTAAAAATACTAAAGTATTCAGATCTATAACCAGTTATTCCAGCTGAGTTTTGTACATCTTGTGACCCTTTGTTTTAGGATCATGCAGAAACATAAAACAGGCTTTTATTTCACCAAAATTGCTTCAGCTGTGTAAGAACATTAATGCAATCTGCATTACTAACCCGCAGATTCAAATGGTTTCCAACAAGTGACATTTATATTCAGTGATAGTTCCAAACACATTGTTTTTCTTTAATAGCTCTGTTGCTATCTAATGCGTCTATGCAAATATACTGCCATGAAATGACTGTGCCTAAAATAAAAATCTGCAATTAGCGTATCTCAAAAAGCTATATTGAAGCCAGTAATTTAAAGTCGATTTTTCTTTGAGTACCCCCAACTAGTCTCTAAACAGACAGATGTTATAACTTTCAGATGAAAGAAATTAGCAATACTCATTGAAGCATCAATTAAATAAAAACATTCCTGAAAAAACAGATACAGAAAAGCCAGTGAAACTACTTAATTTACAATCTAGCAGAGGTGTGCACGAAGCCGGATCCCGAATGCCAAAACATTTTAAATATTGGCCTGCTTTATAAATTAAAAGAAAACCATGTTTAAATAAAATGAAATACAGTGTTACTTCGCTGTTTTGATGCCTACATGTCTACATAATTAACCAAGGGGAAATGCGGTGGAACAAAACACTGTCTGATGTTGGCAGATATACATTCCTTTTTATTAAAAAAAGTATGAGCAGGAAGGAATCCCTGCTGATAGACAGGTGTACCAAAAACAAAAGAGAGAACTTTTATGTTCTGTTAATGAGGATCTCAGTAAAGAGTTTCAATGTTTGGGAAGCACGAAAACCTGCCAATGAACCAACCTGTCAAGAAGCATGCTGTTAATGTATTGACTGCACATTTAACTGCAGCCGTACCTAGATTAGATGGGCCAGGTCTCTTGGGGATGGTTTACAGCAGAACATCTTGTAGTGTAAAACTCCTCTGCACTAGATGACTTGTTTAGTTCTGTGCTGCAGTGTCGATGTGGGAGTTGGGGGCTCCTGTTTGATGTTGTTTTCTTCGGTTTTGATGTTCAAGAATGCCTAATTATATCCTGGTTTACTGTTTTGTTGTTGTTGGTGGTGGTGTTGTTTTGGCATATTAAGTGCAGAAGGAATATCTTTTATCATTTTATGAGTGCAAAAAGAGGGAAAAAAAATTATTTTCTATTTCCATTTTGAGGTGCGGTCCCATTTTAAACCTTTTGTAGCTTCAGTCACGTTTTCTTAAAATGTTTTTTAAAGATTACATTTATTTTTACTACTACCCATATCATTGTGCAGCTTAGCTTTTTATGTAAAAATACATTTTCTTCACTTTTAAACTTCCAACATTAAAGAGGAGCCAGCCTTCCTGTGTTAGTCCACACTTGAGTCCCCCATGTTTTGCTAGCACTAAGAAATGCGGTACCATCTTGCTTTGCTAAAACTATTACATTCTTTAGTATTTCTTAAATATGTATTGGTTATAATTGTTACACATTGTAGTGCAATATTTGGGTAGTAGGAGTTTGGTTTAGTAACAGTATAATCCAGGAGAACATCCCACTATCTTACAACATTGCTGACAGTGGAGGGCCAACACAGCTTGAGGGGCCCCTGCTGCTGAGTAGTGATATTGAGACAGCAATATGATCAGGACAGCCGGTGGAGCCCACTTTGAGGCTCATCATTATCACCCTCTTATTGGACTGACCACAGGGACATCTGCAGTAGCTCAGGCACCCCCAGACTGTGTCTCTGGTGATAAATATACCTTCGCCACAGGGAAATGGCTGCAAATTACAGCTCCAATGGAATTCTTTAATTCTTGTTAATTAAACTCATTGCACCTCTCTTTACCCTCAGTGGGCATTCTAGAATATTCCATCCCCTGCAGGTTGTTTTTTTGTAATAAATAATTCAGTTATCTGATTGATGATCTTACACTTTTCATAATTATACTAATTTCAGTGCGTCTTTTAGTTATTGGAGTGAATAGTTTTAAGCAACACAGGATAACATTAATAACTTTTAATGAGTTTTAAACCCAAGGATAAACTCTCATCAGAATCAGACTCTATGCCTCAAGCCTGCCCTGGAGGGGAGCTGTATTTTCTTGTGTTTTCCTGTGCTGTACCCATTAAGGAGACAGAGCCTTTTTCACTGCTATCCGGCCCTGAACAAGTAATTCATTAATCACTGCTACACCTACCACTGGTGGATCTGTCTTGAACTCGCATGGAGCAAATCTGTCCCGACTGACTTGAATGGAAGAGCAGCATTCATCATCAGGTAAAAACTGTACCTGTTCATTAAATAGATTATGTTCCTGTTATCAGTCTCTGCTAGGCACTTGTGTTGTACCTGCATTGCTTACATAACATAGATAAATGCTGCAGTACTTTGGACTATCAATTCCTTGTTATTGTTGACCCAGACAGAATGAGTATCATGCATTTCCATGTATAGAAACAACCATTATATTTGTAGACATTTAGAATGTAGAATGTCAATCCTGTGTTCTACCTGCCCTATGAATAGACTACAGCTTTACCGACTAATTCTTCCAATCCTGTTCCTTAAGTAATACCTTAACAGCAACGGAGTTTACAAAACAAAAAAGCAAGCCTTGCATTGTACCTAAACTACTTACAGTGAAAACATCCAGCTTTCTACAGATTTATTTTCAACAATGAAATTGAGTAGCAAGTATTTCCTTTGTCTTTACAGAAGTTTTCAAGTCTATGCACCTCCCTTTGAATCTGTTTTACAAAACCCCAGTGCCAGGTATCAATGGAAGCCTTCAGTGCAAGTATGTGAAAAATCCCACTTTATGGCTTGGAAAAGAAATAGTTACAAACTTTTCACATTCTGTGATTGTACTAAAAGAAATGTTATATGTAAATGTGTTAAGAATGCAGCTACTGCATTTCTGCTACTGACAAATATGTTTTTTTTTAAAATATACTATAGAGCAGTGGTTTCCAACCGCGGTACTGAGGACCCACTGTGTCTGCTGGTTTTCATTCCAACTGAGCTCTCAATTACTGAACTACACCCTTAATTGAACTGATAATTTGCTTAATTAGACCTTTTTAATTGTTTTTAGCTCTTAAACAGTTGCAGAGTTCAAGTTACTTATAAAATGTTATAGCTAACTTGAAATATGGGCAGCAGTGTGGAATAGTGGTTAGGGCTCTGGACTCTTGACCGGAGGGTTGTGGGTTCAATCCCTGGTAGGGGACACTGCTGCTGTACCCTTGAGCAAGGTACTTTACCTAGATTGCTCCAGTAAAAACCCAACTGTATAAATGGGTAATTGTATGTAAAAAATAATGTGATATCTTGTAACAATTATAAGTCGCCCTGGATAAGGGCGTCTGCTAAGAAATAAATAATAATAATAATAATAATAATAATAATAATAATATGCAGCTGTTAAGAGCTGAAAACCAATTAAAAAAGTCTAAGCAAATTATCAATTCAATTAAGGCTCTAGTTAAGTCATTGAGAGCTCAGTTGGAATGAAAACCAGCAGACACAGGGGGTCCCCAGGACCGGTTTAGAAACCACTGCTTTAGTGGGTGAGTGTATGCTGTTCCCATACCTTGTGTTTCTAGAGTTTCTCCTATATGAATTCATTGTTAATAAATGAACAGACTGTTGAAAATGCACTGCACTGTGAAGTTAAGGAGCTTGCTTGACCAGGCGCTGTCGGGCTCCATGTTGAAACCCAATGCTGTGGAACACTTGGGCCTCCAGATGGTGATCTCACAGTGCAGATGGTAAGGAGGCTGCTGGGCTGCGCCAACCAGCCATTGGGTAAGATGTGTTTAACTCACAAACTAACACCTGTTTCTAGAAAAACAGTGACACGTTGCCTTTCCACAGGAGAGCGGGCGTGCAGCGAGTTACAAATATGTTCTCGCTGCCACCGCCTGCACAATCCAAAAAAGTGGATTAGCTCATTTAAGTGTGATTATTAATCACAGGATTGTGAGGGGCTGACACATTCTTTCGCTTTGTGGAATTTATAATCCCACATTGTTACAGCTCTGGTGGTCTGACTCCCTTATACTGTTGCCCAGAGCCTCAGCTGAAGTGACTAGGCCTCTGCCACCTCCCAGTCCTTCAGCACAAACCACTGGGCTAGTCCACTCAGCTTCCCAGTCTGTCAGCTTGAATCACTAGACTAGCTTGTCTGTAAGCTGCTAATAAATGTTTGATGTTGGTTTCTGCTAAACTGTTTCAACAGTTGGATGAAGGAGCTGTCTCATTCCTGCCCTGGTCTGTCTTAAAGATCCCCTCCTTCTGACGTCTAACAAGTGCAGACGTGACTCTGCCATTTCTGTGCATGCCAGCGAGAAAGTGACCTAGAAAAATCACTCCTGACAGTAGGCTTTATTAACTGTTCTTTTTGCATTACACAACTTTTAATTATGAGATGTAACCTTACCACTAGTACTATTCGAACAGCAATTGATATGCAGTTTCTATATATTTTTTGAATCGGTTGGACCTAAGCTAAGTCAAGTAGAAGGCCAAATGCCTTAATTAACGTACATTTTTTTTGTCACCTTTAACAAAAGAGTTTTCAGTATAGCAGTAATTGTAACTTCCATCCACTGTGCTGTATTTTCAGATTAAACACTGTGACTATATACATTCCATTTTATTTTTGGCAATTTTAGCATCTCTCAATTGCAATTTAATAGTATTTACAACATATGTAACCCTGTAGTCTACTGTGTCAAAGTAGTTTAAGCATACAGGGAAGCAACAAACAAGCAAAGTAGTATTTAACAATATAACTTGTTACAACTATCTCAGAGTATTGTAGTTGTTACTGCAGCATTCATATTGATGCACATATTGATGCAGTAGAAAGAGTGCAATGAAGAGCGAACAGAATTGTTCTGGGTTTAAAAGGCATGTCATATGCAGACAGGCTAAAAGAACTGAATCTGTTCAGTCTTGAACAAAGAAGA
The DNA here is from genome assembly GCF_902713425.1 of Acipenser ruthenus. NCBI lineage: Eukaryota > Metazoa > Chordata > Actinopteri > Acipenseriformes > Acipenseridae > Acipenser > Acipenser ruthenus. The sequence continues at coordinate 6,721,037 of NC_081201.1, read as the reverse complement.
CTACGCGGCGATCTGATTCAAGCTTTCAAAATTATAAAAGGCATCAACAATGTCGACCCAAGGGACTTTTTCGACCTGAAAAAAGAAACAAGGACCAGGGGTCACAAATGGAGATTAGATAAAGGGGCATTCAGAACAGAAAATAGGTACTTTTTTACACAGAGAATTGTGGGAGTCTGGAACTAACTCCCCAGTAATGTTGTTGAAGCTGACACCCGGGGATCCTTCAAGAAGCTGCTTGATGAGATTCTGGGATAAATAAGCTACTAACAACCAAACAAGCAAGATGGGCCGAATGGCCTCCTCTCGTTTGTAAACTTTTCTTATTAAAAACAGATAAACAGGTCACTCAATCAAAGCAGTGCCTGGTTTTATAAAGTTTGATTGAAGCCCTGTTAATCCTGCTATCTAAAGAGTAAACAGACTAACATCTAATATTTAAAGGTTTCATGGGTTTTTCATTTCAGTGGGTTTATTCATGATGCACACAAATAAATCCACTGCTGGAAACCAGGAGAAAGGGTGGTGTGTGCAGGCAGATTAGTTGTGACTGTGTGTTGAAGGAAGGGGATGCCATAGCTGTTTGCAGTCAGAGAGACAGGTATTAAGTGCGTTGTGATGCTTAAGTTCCCTGATGTAATATAAATGTAATATAAAGACTGTCAATCCATTTTTTTATTATTATTATTATTATGTTTATGATTACAGGGGTGGAAATAAGACTCATATTCCAAAGCAGTTGCACCCATTCCAGTTTTTAATATGTGCTGGATTAGTCCCAGTTTATAGTTAAGAAGCTCAGATGTGCCTTATTAAACACATAGTAAAACCAGGAGTTCATCAAACTGCTGTACAGTGGGAGTCTTATTTCCATCCCTGGAGCTGACTAGGTAGAAATACCTGTTGTTTAGTGTTCAGGGTGGAGGGACTGGGAGGCCATAAACTCAGGATTGGTTAGTTTTCAAGCCTGAGTTTGATTCAGAGAGCAACAAGAAACACCTACTTTGTAAGCTTAGCAAGACATAATGAAAAGCCCCTGAGATTCATCGTCTCATTCAGAACGTGGTGGGAGCAGCTTGACAAGTGACAATGAAAAATGATCAAAGCCTTTCGCGTGAAACACAGTTGATGGAATATGCAGAGGCGTCTGGGGTATTAGTCATAGCTGTTGAAGAGACGATTTAGAATCTGATCAATCTGTGATTTTAATAGACAGGTAGAGTCTTGTAAACTCCCTGGCACACTGAGTCCACTAGAGCAGTGGTTCTGAACCCTGGTCCTGAGGACCCACTGTGTCTGCTAGTTTTCATTCCAACTGAGCTCTCAATTAATTGAACAGATACTTTGCTTAATTAGACAATTTTAATTGTTTTCAACTCATAAACAGTTGCAGAGTTCAATTTACTTGTAAAATGTTATAGCTAGCTTTGAGAATCACTGCACTAGAGGGAGCCATACTTCTTGGTGGACTGACAACCAATTGAGGTAAACTTGACACCTATTTATGAATAGTTGCATACCAGAGGCACTAAATGATTAACAACATCATTATGTAGGTGGTTTTAGTGCCATTTCCCTTGTTTTTCCATGTTCTCTCAGGAAGGTAAACACAGAAGACCTGATAAAACCTACCTCTTAATTTCCCTTTGTAAGACTGTGGTCATCATGGAGACTGTTGTGTTGTCAGCAAGAGGAAAGTAGGCTGGAGGGGAGGTCTGACATCACCTTCTTGTTTACAAAGCCAGTACATGTGAAACTATGTAAAGAAAGTATTGCATACAGATGACAAACAAATGGCACTGTAAAAGGTGTTGTTATCTGAAAGAAAATAGCAAGTTGATAAAAATATGAATCAGTACCTCAGAGGCTATGATTACATTTTATTTACGGGGGCTGCTATCTTTATACAGTACCAGTTTTAGAGATATACAAAACAGCAAAACAACAAGCTTTACGAAGATAGTTTATGTTACTGATACATTTATTATTTGGTAATAATAATAATTATTATTATTATTATTATTATTATTATTATTATTATTACTTATTTAATTAATTAATATATTTATTTGGTAGACACCTTTATCCATGGCGACTTACAGGTGTTACAGGGCAGTACAGGACAGGGTTACAATGTAAGGTAAATATTTAAATACAGTATAGTTTACAATAAGTGCAAATTATACTAGTAAAGTACATGAAAAAACATGCAACAAGTTAGGATTACAACAATGTACATACACAGTGACATGGTAATAGTGCATCACCTGAGGATCCAGTAATGTGGTGCCTAAGTCAGGCAAATACAATGCAATATCAGGTGATGCAATATCAGGTGAGGAGATGTAGACAGAATACTGCGGTCAGCCTCATCGTAGATCAGAAAGCATACCCGACCCCCTCTCTAACAGACCCATAAAACAACAACAAAAACGTATATATCTTCAGGTTAATGTAATCTTTTAGGATGTGATTTAACTTGAGCAATAAAAAATCTCCTCTGGTTATTCAATCAATCAATCAATCAATCAATCAATAAACATTTGTAAAGGGCCTTTTTCTGGCATTGTATCCCAAGGCCATTCCCAAGTCATAGAGAACCCAGCAAATCCTCCTGACTCTTCATTGCTTTTCCTTTAAAGATATGCATTGATCAGTCTCCCTGATGCCACCCTGTAGCACAGACCTCTCCAGGCAAACCCTGGATTGCAATTCCCTTTTTATCATTTGCTATTGTGTTAAAAGATGCGTTGGAGGCTCTTATTCTGACTTACGTGATCAACTCAATTAACTTTTAGCTGGGGGGGAGGCGTTTTAGGAAAATATAAATTCACCCATTAAACAGGCGTCTTCTGCTCCATTTCCCCTGCTTAAAGCTGCTGCGTTCAACAATTCTGTTCAAATCTCTTGTGAAACCTGCTTTTCCGTACAGTATGTCACTGTGATCTAAACAGGCCGTCTTCTGCTACTACCAGAAAATGCACCATTGTAAGGTATGTAAAATAAAAAAAATAAAAAACATACCCTACAACTCTCTTTAAAACTCCATAAAATAACACATTTCATATTGCCACAGAAATGTACACAATTATAAATGAGTTAAAGGTAAGGTCATGTTTAGCTACTACTGTTAAAAAAAGATTAAAATACTGTAGGGATCTAAAGTATTGTTTTCCAGTTCTCTATATACAGCAAGACACAAAAACATGGAAAGCATTTACCGTGTTTTTGTAATCCTATAAAGTTTATCAGAAGGCACCTGTACCTTGTTTTTTTTTATATGAAACAGGAGGAATTTATATTTCTCAGTAAAAATGTCAGGGAAAATCAACTCAATTTAACCAAAACATCAAAGAAAATCAGGTTTAAATCATTCAAACAAGACAGCTGTTCATGTTTCATTTCTCAAACCAAGATAATTTCTCTTAATGTGATGCACTCAATTGCCAACTGATATTTTTGTCTGTATATTTGAAGGGAAATACAGGACATCTGGTGTGAGTCTCAGTCATGATACAGTGTCAATGTTTAAATATCTGACTCAGTTTAGCTTTGGTAACATAACTGCATCAATAAAGTTACACCACTCGTGAAGGAGGAAGACTATGAATTATTGAAACAGCACAGCTGTAAAATGCCACTAAAGCCAATCCTGAAAAAAACAGTTTTACCAAGTCAATCACACAGTGACATTAGGAAACCCCACACTACTTTATCGGCGGAAGAATATTTGTATGTATGTATGTACATATATCATATTATTATTAATAATAATAATAATAATAATAATAATAATAATAATAAGAAGAAGAAGAAGAAGAATATAAAAATATGTTTACAGAATAGATCAAAGGGGAAGGAGTAATGACCATTTAAATTAGAATTTGTGCTTTGAAGTGGTTCTGTGGGATACATGCATAAATAAACAAAGTATGCTTTTAAAAGTAATATTTATTATAACCAAAAAACACACATGTCAAAGCATGGAAATACAACTTTTTTTTTTTTGTGCTTAACTTCACATTAGAATGTGGCTATGCACAGCATATATGTAGATACATAGGTGTAAAGGCTGGGACACAGATGTGTCTCTAGGCACAGCATACACTTGGGATTATCTTCCTGCTGTGGCTCTGTAATACTACTGGAAAATTAGCAACTGCTAACAACTGAAGCTGAAATATACCGTTTGCTCCCAGATGGCCAAATTGAGGTTTTTACTGCATTAAAATGAATGCTGACCAATTTAACTGTGCAGTGATTCATCTAATTGCACACACACATCTCTGTATGTTCTCTGAACTTCTACAACTGCAGTGTAGAATACTGTACTACTAAGTCACTAAAACACATTTAGTATGAAGAACTCTGCTTTATCTGTTTGGTTTAAATGTCTGTAAGGTGAGGAATTACCATGTAGTTGATTTAAAATGCTACAGATAATGTAAAACATATTTGCACATATTGTTGCATTGGTCAATGTGGTTTATGAGATATTTGCTGTTGAAATTATATTTACAATATACTGTGGTTATAAATTTGAACTGAAACCTTATTCCTCTTACCTAGAGACCACCTAGAAAAACCCTAGTGTGATGTGGAGTAATTTGTATTTAACTTTTCCTTACTCCTGATCCAACCTGAGAAGCTTCTTTTTTAAGGAAAACGATTGGTGAGAAGACTTGGGGGGGAAAGACCTTGCCCATCCTTCATAGTGCTTGAGCTGGTGCTGGAAGGCTATCCCAGTAGGTCTCTGAGCTCTTTCTCCATGCCTGTCTTGCTCAGCTCATCCAGGCTGTAGTAGCGATGGACCACCTTCTCCTTGGTCACTACCACCAACCTCAGCCCGTGGGGGTCGGTACCCAGCTGGCAGCCTATCGCAGAAGTTACCACCATGTCAACTCCGTTGTGCATCCCTCCAGCGTTGCGATGGTAGTGTCCAGAGAACACAGCTTTCACTCCTGGAGATACAGAGTTAAGAAGGCTGAAAACCATCCCAGTTTCTAGGAGCCTGTTTTACTATTTAACATCGTACTTTTCCACAAGAGAAAGAAGAACCCTCGTAACACAACAAACTGCACCCTCCACATCTTGGGACTGCATTGTCATGTGGCCTTGAGCCAGTAAGACCTGTGATGTTTAATTATTCTGAACAAAAAAGAAGATTAAGGAGAGACAGAGTTACAAGTCGTGTTGACAAATCGCTTTTCTGTAAATCACTGTAGTTTGGTCAAACTCCAGATCATCTGGGCTTCCTGCCAAAATGTTAAGAAACTTGTAATACAAATCTATTTCACATTTCCAATTTGGGTCATAATTTATGGTAGTTCTTCCACATAATTACAGACAAAACAGTCCGACAGCTTAGCCAACATCCTTTCTTGCCTACTGTAGCTTCTACTGGCTTGCTGGAAGGAGTCAGGGGTAGTTTTGTGATTAAATACCATATCGCAATCATTTTGGCGAATAATTAAATAACTATATTGGAGTTTGAGAAAGTGTGCTTTCTTACTGTCCTGGCTATATCTGCTTTAAAATACAGTATGAATTTAAATAAAAAAACAAAAACAGTAGAATTAGGGAGGCGGACTAAAGGAAAACAGGTTAATATGGTAAATGAGAAGATGGGCTTCTTAAAAGTGAGGTCGATAAGCTAACGACTCTAATCATTAGCCTGCCCTGGGTCTGCTTATACGGTGGTGATCACTCAGGCTTCAGATCTGAATGGGATATCAGCGGCATCATTTACAAACAGGAAAGCAAGTTAGAACAAGTGAGTGGATGCTGTAAAACAAGACCAATAAAGACAGGTGTGTACAAAGTGGAGCTTTATATAAATAGGCTACAACAAGTTATTTTCAAATTATTAAACTGTATTTGTAAATAACTTGCCGTATATATGCTTTTGTCCACTTAGTCTGTTTCATAACACAGTTAGACTGCTGGTGTTGTAACTGGACACTGTGAGTTATTTAGGGGCAGCAGTGTGGAGTAGTGGTTAGGGCTCTGTACTCTTGACCAGAGGGTCGTGGGTTCAATCCCAGGTGGGGGACACTGCTGATGTACCCTTGAGCAAGGTACTTTACCTAGATTGCGCCAGAAAAAACCCAACTGTAGAAATAGGTAATTGTATGTAAAAATAATGTAATTGTATGTAAAAATAATGTGATATCTTGTAACAATTGTAAGTCACTCTGGATAAGGGTCTGCTAAGAAATAAATAATAATATTTGTCACTTCACTTAAAAAAAAGCTTTTTATTTCAAGAGAATTCCACTTTTTTTTATTACTGTTTATAAGTCACTAGTTTGTCAGAGGCATTGCTACCCACACTTGTCTATTCTAAGAAAAAAAAAAGTATTTGCTAATCCTCAGAACTGTCGGCAGTGGAAATAACACTCTCAGAACATCACAAAGGCTCAGTGACTTATATGCGTATTGTCAGCACTTGGCACTATCCTTGAGAAAACCTGGAAAATCAGCTCCCAGGCTGTTTTTAAATTTTAATTTGCAAGTTATCTCGTGGAGCATCATCACAAAAATATCTTCATTAATGCAAGATGAGCTTGAGTTTCTGGGACATTTTTATATACGCACTTTCATCAAAGCTAACCTGTACACCCAAATAATCTGACCCTGTTTGACACTATCTGTGACATTCAGCAGTGAAGTTGCATTTGAAAGGGTCAGTAGAGGACAGAAATGAATACAACGATAAGAAACGTTTTGTGAAATATAGAAAATTACACAAGGAAAAGTAAAGAAAACAGCTTGCGAACATTAAGATCTATTAGGCAGACTTTTTGCTTGATCGACTCTGTTTTAAGGAATGTTTTTTGACTTTTTAAACATTCATTTTGATTACACAGTAGTAGAGTTAACTTACAAACCTACTCTAAAATAATTGAAGACTTAAAGAACTGAAAACTTCATTTAAATCATCAAAAGCTGTCTTCAAACAACAGCCCTTCTCCAAAAAAAACCTTAAAACAATACTTACCGTTTTGTGACTAGGGAAAGCTTTAACTCAAGCGTTATTCTTAACACTAGAAATGTATGATAATTATCTGAATACATGGCTACCAAGAGATTAGGCACTTTAAAATGACATTTGAAAAACGTATACTTTAAATAGTTCAAGTGATAAACGAAAATGAACTGACATCTGCCCTCTACAGGTAGCAAAATTACTAGTGAGCTCAGCAACCTACTGATGTTTTTTTTTTTTCTTTGCAGTCTCCTGCAGTTCTTGTAATTGTTCTCAGATTCCTCTGAATCACAGAGGGTGTCTATATATAAGAAAACATTGCTTTTTATCATTTTATCTAACATGTTCCCAGCAGCTTGTAAATTACAACCCTGAAAAACACAATTCTAATGCAAGGCAAAGTAGTTTTGTGCGTTTTCTTCAGCCCAGCTAAAATGCTTTTGAAAAGCAATTATTTGAACACTAAAAGCATCTGTGTACTTGATTTCAATTTTCTGCTTGGAAATATAATTGTGGATCCAATAAGGTAATTTCAGAGCTACGTGCTTGTGATACCAAGTAATTACCACAATGGTTTAAAGGTATACATTTATTTACTTTAAAAAAATAAATAAAAATAAAGCAAAGCATGTTTTGCAATATTACTGCATCTGTCTCTGAACTCTCTCAATGGAGCATTAATAAGTTGTTTTACACACTGTTGTTTTTCACTCACTGAAGTTTTGATGTTCCAGATTGCACCTCTTTGTGATGAAAGGTTCATGAATACCAAATGAAATCATCAAAACAAGCTTAATAGCTTGAAGCTTTGTCATTTGGGTCCATATTATCTATTCTTCAAGTACAGCAATGTAGTCTCATGACTATACTGCAACAACCTTTATCTTCACTTAAGAAGTTTCTTGTGTTTTGTTTCGGATACATCGCAGTGGAGACAGCTGGTTATGTGTCGTCTGATAGTGTGTAACAGCTCACAGGAGAAAACCACCCTCCACATTAAGAGACTGGTGCTCTACAAAGGGCCCGTCTTCAAAAGTGTTCATTTGGAACTCTTTTTGAAGCCTTAGTTTGCACTTCTTGACTTACTGTTGATGCCTCCTGTGCACTACATATTGTTGTTCAATCTCAGCTGTGTTTTTATTCACAGTACTGTATACCCATGGTAATTAATCAACAGGGGGATAGCTCCCAAAGTAATTTCATCTGCCTCTCCTACTGTCTCCATATTGCCCCCTGAACACCATATTATAGATAATTAATAATCCAGGACAGTATCAAAATGCCAAAATAATCATTAAAGGTAAATATTGCCTATTATTTTTGTACAATTCATTAAATGCATTTGAATAATTCAGGTACCCAGATGATTCAGTACAGATTGATTGCACATGTCCATGTTATATCGCTGTTTAACCTTCATATTGAGGTGTTTGCATTTGAAAGCTCCCTGGTCTCTCAACATCCTTACAAGTAATAACTCATTTCAGTATATTAACTTTTGCCTTCGGGGCTCCTTCTAATTTAATTTTGCAACCTGATAAGATAAATATGTCAATAATCAGCCTCTGGTCCTTTAAAACCCTGGCCTTGTGCATCTTAGCTCTGGTGATTTCCATGGGAATCAATGAGTGGGTTATACTGCAGCAGTCTGATTCTGTCCTGAATACTTTAATGTCTCTCAGGGCATTCTCCATGGCGAGCTGGGTTCAGTCAATTATCTTAGTGAAATAGCTGTCCTCAACAATTGGTAAGCTCATTCTTACTGCACTTCTGAATTGTGGCAACACATTCTCAGGGCGACGCTTCAAAATATGCATTTTAAAATGGGGAAACATAAATTAAAAACAAATTACAATATCAGCTATTAAAAACTTGATGGACTGAGTAAATTATTATTTTTTTTAATTACATTTTTTTTTTTTTTTTTTTACATTTTATTTCTCTTAAGTTTTTCGTTGTACATTTTTTAAAAATAAATTGACAAAGATTGACGAGACACTGCACTAGCAGTCCTCTCTGGCCCCACAATCATTATTACAGAGCTTAGCTGTGGGAGAGAACATTAAATAGGTGCATTGTTAATGAGTTCTTTCATCTGCAATGTTCCAGTAAGGTTATTAAAGGTTATTACGCAGGCTTTAGGGAATATCATAAGTAGACAGCCTGCACAACAAGACATTTATCAATTATGTTCCATTAATATTTAATCAGACTCTCGACTCAATAGACTGTAAAGCCATTACACGTCAGGCTTTCGTTAACATTAACGACCCACCCGGCACACTACAGGCGCACATGGAAGGGGACCAGAAACTCGCAGCGGGTATTAAACCATTAAATACAATTGGACAGGGGCTCCCACCACTCAAGACTGGGCTGCATCATCTCACAAGTCAAATTTCTCCACACATGCCACAACGTTTAGGGCTATATATTAACAAAGCACCCTACCACCACGTGAAGTTACCTCCATTTTATTCAAATAAAAAAATACAAGAGGTTACCTTTTGTGCCCTAATGATGCAAACACACGTTCTAAAAGGGATTATATAGCAATTGTGGGGGGGGGGGGGGGGTAACCATAATGCTTGCAGTATATTTAAGATATTTAATTCTCCACCTATGCCCAACCCCACCCCTCCCCAGCTCTCAGGCAAGCAACACTGCACTGTAATTAAGGAGAGGAGAAAAATGTTTGATCTAATCAAAAGTAAGAATTGCAATTAATCAAAACAAAGAGAAAGTTACAAATAATAATAATAATAATAATAATAATTAAGTTTGGATGTTAACAAACTACTACCCTACTCCCCTTTCCCGAAACATAATAATATCACAGTCAGATCAAAATAAAATAAATAAATAATAATAAAATAAAACAATTATCAGTCCAACTACAGAAAATCTAACTTTTTTTTTTTTTTTTTAAACAAACAAACTCGTAGCACAAAAGACACACTGGGACGGAAGACATGCAGGCAGTTTTAATGATGCTGCAGATTTTTATTATGGTCTGTGCCCTTGTAATCACCCATGAGCTTGTTAAACAAGGCCATTCGTTCATTAAAAGTCTCTCATTCCTTCAGCGTGTACAATTAAGAAGCACTCCAGCCTCTTGTCCTTAACTTCAACCCACAGCTCCTTTCTGATGTTTTTACACTATGTAAGTAATACGACTCGACTTTCCATCTATTGTTAATGAACTGTAGAATATTTGCTTAACTGCACAGAAGGATAATCTATATGTGGTACACAGGCACCAAGGATCTAACTGTAGTTTAGTGTACAAATGAAAATATTGTGTAGGGCTCCCGAGTGGCGCATCCAGTAAAGGCGCTCCTCGCAGGATGTGCTCTATAGCCTGGAGATCGCTGGTTCGAATCCAGGCTATGTCACAGCTGACCGTGACCGAGAGTTCCTAGGGGGCGGCGCACAATTGGCTGAGCGCTGCCCGGGTAGGGAGGGCTTAGGTCGGCAGGGGAATCCACGGCTCACCGCGCATCAGCGACCCCTGTGGCCGACAGGGCGCCTGTGGCTCTGCAGCGGAGCCGCCAGATCTGTGTTGTCCTCCGGCACTATAGGTCTGGTAGCATTGCTGTGGATCTGCAGTGCGAAAAATGACGGCTTGGAAGGAGCACGTTTCGGAGGACGCGTGTTTCAGCCTCCGTTTCCTGAGTCGGCGGGGGGGTTGCGAGCGGTGAGCCGGGGATACAGATAATAATTGGGCATGCTAAATTGGGGTGAAAACCGGGGTAAAAATAATTGGCGACGACTAAATTTATAAAAAAAAAAAAAAAAAAAAGAAAATATTGTGGGACATAGTCATAGGGTGTGGGGGAGTCTTTGAAGGAACCATGTTTTGAAAACAAACCAATGTGAAAGATTGAATGATGTAGTATAGGGGGACGCACTGGGATAATCCTGGAACAGCGGTTCACTGATTTCAGTACCGAATACCCTGCCAGTCACTGAGAGTCTTGCATTGCCACAGGCAGGACAACTGCTTTAACTGCAGCTTGTCAGGTGTCATTTTCACTCATGTGAACGTCTGCAGTGACTCGCAAAGCCTACTGGCTTCGAAACAGTTTCATTTTGTAAGGGATGCTACAGTGTTTATTTTATTGGATTTGGATGAGTCAATGGATGCTCCCAAAGTGTGTACTTGTGTGTGGACATACAAGGATTGTTATTCAGTGTCCAGTTCGAATCTAGCCAAGGGTAGCATTGATTGCATGTCATTTCCTCAGTCTGGTGGCATTTCCACTTTCCAGTGGACAACTGCTTTAAATAGGGTTGTGGAACTTAGTAGGTTTGCTTTGTGAAAAATGTACTGACGTTACCGTGGTAACATCTTCTGTGGTAATGGATGACGACCATTAAAAAAATCCTCATTAAACAACAAACACACATTTAAATTAAAAACAACAACAAAAAAACTTAAAAACAAATATGATTGGCATCAGTGGTTTGGGGCAAATAAAAGTCTGAAGAATTTTAGGTAACGTTCAAATCTTTAAAAACCCCAGCAGGCTATATTACTTACCTACACAATCAAGCATGAATGTTGTGCAATATTATTAAATAGCATCCAGAAGTCAAACCTGTATCTGTTTATTATGCTCTGTGGCATGACCTGCACTGAATTCTGACTGCAGTATAATTTGATTTGAAATTTGATACAGGCTTGTCATCGTGACTGATGGATCAGTAAGTGTAAATAGCTAGCCAGCAATCACTAATGAAAGGGAGACATATTTCCATTCTAGATAAAAAAAATACAGTACAGCCCGCCAAGGATATATAACAAATTACAGATATCAATACCATGTAAAAGTGCAGGTCACCTCAACAGAATGTAAGAAAGCATGTGATAACTAAGAATGATCAAACACAGGCGTAGGCATAAGCACGATCAATCAGAGGGCAGAACTCTATGCTAAGGAACATCCATACCAAATGTTATTACAATTGGATATACAGTTCTCAAGATACAACTAAAAGAGTGACGCATGCATATAAGGATGCTTCCACTACATCCTTTCGCTTCAGAGCACATCTGCATTGCTTGATGTGCACTCCATTCCCTCTAGACTTCAGAAATACCTAACACAATAGTATTAATAAATAAAATAAAAACAAAAGAAGTCTCTAACCATTCTGGTTGAGTTTCTCTCAGAATACAGCAAGTCCTGAAATTGAATGATTTTATTTTCCATGCTGTTTGTGTATTCATGACTTCCCTAAAGGTTTCTCCTCACATGCTGGGATTTTCATTATTATTCACAAATTGAAATATAGGAGAGACAAAAAGTTGTATTTCCTGTGAGACCCAGAAAGGAAGTAAATTGCAGAAAAACAAAAGAATCAACAATGTCAAGAAATGCAGATGGTTTAAAAGAGAATACAGACTATCATCTCTGGAACACAATGGTTTGTATGTCCAGGACTACCTCAAAGTAACTTTCAACCACCTTATCAGCTCTCAGTTGGCACATGTTTGATTTCAATAGAATTGTATGCAGAAAGCCATTTCCTCAAATTGTGCTGCCATACTCTGTTCCCTTATAAAAGGTTAAAACAGTAAAATCATCACATTGTTATGAGCAGCTGTTGCATTCAGACAAATATGGAAAGATCATCCAGTATTCTGTATCTCAATAACAGTTTGAGTAAGGCTGATTTATGTTTGATTGGAAAATGCAATTGTTTATTATTGATTCCAAAGCAATAGGTCCAAAGCAGGTCCACACTAACTGCTCTTGCATAGGATCAGCCTTGTGAGACGGATTATCTGTTCAGTAGAAGGCTGTGGCAGTGGCTGCTACGTAACTTTCAACCCCTTTTAAAATGTATGAGGAGCTGTTCTGCCTGTCCCTGGTGGCTGAAGTTCAAGGAGATCAAATACAAAGTTCTTATACCCTCTTCACATCAGGAACCATTGACAGGGTCTTGGAAATGATTTTAAATCCAGTGGGGACTGAGCTCAGACAGAGTTGTTAGAATTTAGCAAGATCAGACTCCTCCCACTCCTCCAAATAGATACAACTAGACGGCTGGTGCAATCAAGAATTACTACTGTTTAAAATGCCTCTCCATTCAGGTTAAATACAGTGCCCCCCGCCCCTTACATCTATAACGCAGTTTGACTGCTGCAGCCCTGGCGCCCTGTAATTAGCAGAGCTGGCAAGAGACACTCTTACAGAAAGGCTGCAACTAATTTATTATGCATTAAGCTCACTGTATACAATAAAGCAGTGCAACATTCACCATTTGTCTGGAACAGTGCAGGAGTCATTTTTTGAAGTAATACTAGTAGTAGTCTAGTCTCATAAATAAAAAAAAATGGGCACCATACTGTATGAGAAAGAATGAGCAAATTCACTTTTCAGAATGTACAGAAATTAAAAGCAAACATTTAAAAACAGCCCTACAGAAATGTATACAGGATTTCAATGGTCTGAAAATCCACAGCTGACAGAAAGACTGAAATTTAAAAACAAAGAAAGCAACAAAAAAAACAACCACCCAAGAATTACTATTGATTACACTGTGCCATCGATTCTCTGTAACAGAACCCCTTACGAATTAAATTCGAAAGGGCATCCTGACAAACACTAAAAATACTGAAGGAAAATTAATGGCATTTCTGGCCCAGGAGAATAAAAAAATCTTCCACTGCTGATCAGAAGGTATTGCGATACGCTGTTCGTGAGTGCTATACAAACATGAAACACATGCATGTGCTATTCCCATTTACACTGCTCCCATATCTGACTGTATACCCTCCATGCACAGCCAGTGAACATGGACAAAACAAATGTGAAACACCTGTCGATCTAGTACTATGTGGCCTTCAAACCCAGAATCTTGGCTCTGCCTCCTTTGCAGAATTGGGTAACATTCAACAGTGACTTTATAAAAGAAAAACACTGGAAAACGCAGGTTCATTCTGAAGCAGGAACACTCTGCTTCCAGCGTTAATATTTAATAGGAGAAAATTGAGTTTTGCTGTAACCTGGCATTGCTGTGCATTAGCTCTGTATCAGCTCCGGGCTATGCAAGAGAGGCTCCAACTTGTTCTACAATCGTGACAGACAAACAGTAATGACAGACCTTTTTTTCAGCTAGTTCGTTGTTGCTTTTTTTCTAACAAATAGTCCTCGTGGAAAGAGTAAGCTGCTCTGTACTACAATATATTAGTTTTACTAAAATACGATCCCAGATGGATCACTTCTTCAATAGTTTACCCTCCTGTGCACTCGACTTCTTCAGACTCCCTAAAAGCAGTTCCAGCGGCTACACCACAAGCGATATCTCCTCTTGAAACCTTTTGGGCAGACTGTCAAGCAGACCTGTGGAAGGTTATGTCAAGTATCACATTGTAAAATTCGATGACAAATGTTTAAGTCTTTATAAATTAAGTAGCTCAAAATAAATTAAACATCTGCACTCCTGATTATCACAGGTGCGTAGGAGACCGCATATGAGAATGAAAAGTAGAACACTCCCGCACACTGTAGTTTACCAAATCTCACTTTTTTTATTCTTTAAAAGAAAACAGAAGCGATCATTTCGGTCATAAGATCTTCGTCACAGCAAAACAGAGTTATTTATTTCTAGTTTGAAACTGGTTTGTAAACCAGACCTCAAAACATGCATCCCAAGGTCCTAAAGATTATCCAAAACAGATACGCTGTTTTAAATACTTGTTGACTCCCAAAGGAATAATCACCTTGGCCCTGTGTCCACTCATATCCACTCTGGAGGCAGGTTATTGACTCATTTACTCAAATTACCTTTTATTGTTATCCTTCAATTAAACGTTTTGCTTTGTCAGTAGAAATGGCATGTAATGAGATAGATCTGAATTGCAGAATTTTAATGAAGGAAAAACCCTTATTTACAGACTTCATCATTTTCCTTGTTGTTTACTTGCTATTGTCAGGCCGAATCTTCAGTCTTGCCCAACGTTACAGAAACAGACAGGGTTTTTTGTCTTGTTTTGTTTTGTTTTTTTTAAACAGATGCTCTGAACACACTAAATTTGTCTAATTTATTAAACACTGAACAATACAAATGCCATCATTATATGTGTTCATTATGACCATTAATTAACTGGCCTAGGGATATCATTACTTACTCCCTGAGGTCCCACTTGCTAATTAGACTCAATGAGTTATTTCAAGAATTAGTATCTTTTTTTTTATATTGCTGTTATATAATAGACAATTATGTGTACAATATTACTGTATAAACTTTCTAATATCGGTATAGTAAGATTACCGAGCTGCCCTTTAAAAATAAAGGCAAGGTCACTTTTACATGTTGCCATATTGCTAGGTACTGTAGCACGTCTGTTTATAGCAATTAATTGACTAAGATGCCCTTGATGGTGCAGGCAGCTTCTATTACTTCAGAATCATTTTTGTATTATGTGATTTCAAAGATGCAGGGTTAAAGTCACAAACACATACAGTGTTAGCTCAGTGTTGGCAAACATAAAAGAAGATTAAAATCAATATTGCACAAGCAGCTGCTGCATCATAAATACTGTAATGAAGCACAGGGCATGTCACAGCTAAAGTGCTGCTGAATACTGGAAAACAAGCAAAGTCTTTCAGTAGTATTTCTGAAACTGCAGAGTTGTTAAATGCATGTACGACATCTTATACAATGCATTAAATATTCTACTTCTTGGAGTAGAACGGAAAACAACATTTGCTGCACTTCCAGTTTGAATCAACCCATATTATTCTGAATGAGGGCATTCCCAGAGGATTTAATACAGCATCTCTTTACAACTGCCACTAAAAGGAGGGGGAAAAAACAAAACAATAAATAAACACGTGTGCACACAAACACACATATCACTTTGGCCAAGTAAAAAAAAAAAAAATGTAATCCTTTTCTCACTTAAGAGCCTTCCAAGTCTGCCTCCTTGCTTGCTTTTCACCCTCTATACTGAGGTCTCAGGGAGAAAGCTTTTTACTCAGAGGCACAGGTGGTGAAGTTGATAATTTGAGGCCAGCATAATTGGTGTCACCTCCCATCTGTGTATCTGCCATACCTCGACAACTATGTATTTATGCTATTTTGACAATATTTTACTGCTGTAAAAAGGAAAGGATCCCCAGGAGAATACATTTATAAAAATTAGGCTCTTTGTTGTCATGGAAACCACACAATATGGGAAACCAGCACTTTTTTTGTGGTAGGGGGTAAAATCACTAATAAAGCATATTGGCATAAACTGAATTTTCTTCTTAAATTGATCCACAGTATGCCTGCCCCTCTCTCAAGGTTTTCTGAACAGAACCTTCGTCTCTACAGTGATTAAGATGGCCCAAAATGTATTGTTTTTAAGCTCTTTGTCTGCATTGTGGAAGGAGATTACAAAAACTATACAGAAGCCACACCGACTAATGCTAATGTTAGGAAACAGGCAGTGTTCTCTGTTTAAAGCACTGTACCTCGATGCTTGAAGCTGTTAAAAAAAAAAAGTAAATCCATTAGTTTTCAGCAACAATACAGAACCACACAAAAAGCACTTTGGACGAAACGCCAGCAGGGGAAAGGCTGTTACAAAATAACTTGTGCACGGACAGCACACATTTGTTTCTCTCTGTGAAAAACAGTGGGTAGATGATTCTCTGTCTATGTACAGTGGGTCATCAAGGTTAGCAGAAATTCTACATTTTGCAAGTATGGCTTGTTAGCAATAAACAGTTTTTGTGGCATGGCAAAGAGCCAGAGCACAGCAATAGCTATAAACATTGAAGATGATTAATCACCTGATATTATTCCAGAACCAGAGATGGAACAGGAAGGTTCAATTCAAAACAAAATGGAGTCAAATGCACTTGCTACAGTCTGTTGACCTTCAATGAGGGAATCATAAAGCACTTGGTCTCTCTCATGCAGAAACCAAGGCTGCAATATGGCAGCCATATAAGGTGGGGAGTCAATGGCAATGTTTTTTTTTATAAATTAATTTATATTGTAAAAACCCATAAATCTAAATGAATCATATAATCTGTTTTGTCAATATTTCAAAGAGTTTGGTCTCTATCAAACTAAAAAGCGACTGTCATATTAGGTTGCATATTAAGGTTGTTATCAAATGTCATTTGAAGTTTTTCCATAGCCCTGCAAATACAGAGGCTGTATCTCAAATGTTTTCTGGACCATTACCTTAGACTGCAGGATTTCTCTCTTTCTTGTCTTTTTCTTCTTATTCCAGTTTCTGGTACTGTATTCATTTAATGAAGGCTACTAATCCATGATATCGGTTTGAGAAAGCACTCACAAGGTTGTTGGTGTGCCAGTGTTCCCTGTTGTCACTTTTTAATGTGAATGGATGCTCATAAAGATAAAGCAGCTATTGTGCTGTCATGCTTTGTTACAACGATCGATGGTGCTTTGCTTGCAGATTTGATTTGAATAGCAATTAAATACAGCAGTTGTGAATCAAAGTGATAATTATGATGCGTCCCACAATAGACGATAAATTATACAATCTTGCTTGTTAACTTTTTCGCTTCCTTGATGTACCAATATCGAATATTGGTTCAATAGGAAAAAACAGCATATCCTAGGTTAACAATTTGAAGCTGTGCTCAATGGATAACCAACATTATCTCAGAAAGACACCCAATACTCTATTCTGGACACTATTTGAAAGCAAAGGCAACATTTCTGAGAAGAATAAAATTATTTCATGATATAAAGTTATAACTTTTAGTTGCAGGAAGGAGCAGTTAAATTCATATTTTGATCATTTTTAGACAGTTAATTAAAATATTCCTCGACTAATAACTTGCATCTGATTCTGCACTGTGGTTTTGGATAATAGGTCAGTTCAGGCTTCAGGTCCAATGTACTTTGATGTTAGCTTTGCACAAGACCGATATGTGACTGAGTGTGATCGTTAGTAGTGGAACCAAAACTCACAGCCAACCATAGCACTGGATACAAGAGTGCACTGGAATAAGGGGTGAAAGAGATCCTTCCATGCGTAACTGAACTAGAGCCTAACGATGGCCCTCTCTGTCCCACACCCCCTGGACTGAGAAGCCCTACCTGCTTTGTGGAATCGCTCGAGGAGCTGCAGGCGAAAGGTCTTCTCCAGATTGAAGTAGTCGTTGTCCTCCTCTGGGGAGCGCAAGAAGATGGGGATGTGCTGGAACACCACGGTGTGCCGACAGGCCCGGTGCTTGGTAGAGTCCAGCTGCTCAGAGAGCCAGGCTTCGTGGGCTGCCCTCTGATCAGGGCAGGCTGAGCCATCGAAGAACAGCTGGGAGTTCAGGACCAGGAAGAGAACGCCCCCCACCCAGAAACTAAAGTAGTCGTCTCCCCAGCTGCGGCGGTACTGTGCGATGGTCTCTGGCGTGGGCGTGTTGCCGATGTCGTGGTTCCCGCTGACAAACACCAGGGGGATTGCAGGGTCCACTCCCCTTAGGGCATCCTTCAGGTCTCTCTCCTGCTCATCCCTCCACTGCATGCCTGCAAAAACACATGAACATGACGGGAGAAACTGCAGTAATTCTTCCTGTCATCCTTGATAGAGTGAGTATCAAGTAATGCTTCCTGTCATGAACAAACATATTGCTGTGAAGCCTACAGTGAAAGTACTTGGTCAGTCCCAATTTTTGGTAAATTCAGCAAATAGTATCAGCAATTTAAACATTCTTAAAACATTTTAACAATCATCCATCCATCTGCAACCGCTTAATGCTATAGAGGGTCGCGGTGAGCCAGAGCCTAACCCAACAGACACAGGGCGTAAGGCGAGACTACACCCTGGACGGGACGCCAGTCCACATTTTAACAATCAACGGAATAGAAATGGAAGCTGTTCTTATTTAAAAAATTCTCCCTTGGCATCAGTTAACTTTTTTTTTTTCTTTTTTTCTTTTACCAAGAATAAAATATTAGCACAAGGAAGATGCCTATTAGCTTTTCAAAATAATAATAATAAAAAAAAGATTAAAACTGTTTCGTTCTACATCAGTGTCAGCTGTATGAAAAATATTAGATTAAATTGGCTAAAGATATTAAAAAATAAATAAATAAATAAATAAATGGGAGAAGCCGTCAAAATCAGCCATAAGTAGATTCTTAAAATAGCAGGTTGTTATCATCTGAAAACGAACAAAGAAATATATTAACCTTTTTATTGCAGACAGAAAATATTTAATTCATGTATTGTATGAAAAATGAGAACTGGTCCCTGTGAGAAAGATATGCAGGGTGTTTTATGTGAACCCCATCAAGGGGTAGGCATGCTGTTTCTGTCAGCCTTCTTCCTTACTTATGTACAACCTTGTCCTTTGGCATGCTGTGACTTCTGAACGAGTTAATTGAATGAAATTACTTTTTCTATGTGAGAAGAGGATTTGGTTCTAAAGAGAAAGGTTTTAGATGCGATAGCCCCAGAGAATGCAGCATTTCCATTGAGATGCTAACATTATCCAGTTAAAAAAATAATTCTGAATTGCATCCATTTGCCTACCAAAAAGTTAACTCAATCTAACAAAAAAAAAAAAAAAAAAAAATTTTAAAAACTTAATTTTAAACGTACAGGTTTGGCATCCTGGAACTGGACTCTGAGACTCAAGGTTTTAGCAAAAGTTAACAAAAATAAGGAATTGCAATACCCAGTCTTTGTTCTTTGCGCTGTAATATTTCGCTGCCCTGCAAGTAATGGCTAATGGACTAATTAGCTTGTTTTAAAACCAATTCGTCATGCACTGATGTGTTGTGTGAAAGCAAGCCGACATCATCAAAAGACATTAAATTCTGAGTGGAAAAAGCCGGCTTCCTGTGTTGAACAAACATCTCACCCTTTACGAATCATCAATCCACAATGTTAAAGCAGCTTCCGGCTATACATCGCTTCCACAGAGAGGGATGTGGAGCCTTCAATCACCAGACATGAAAGTGGAAGACATGAGTAATCGGAGGGCCCTAGCTTAAGGAGAATTGCATTTCACTTGGAATGTGTAATGTAGTGAAATAACATTTAACTAAAACATGTATGACCCTTCTATGCATTGCTTTCAAATGGCTGCACTGACCAGGTCAAATCATCCAGGGGATTACATGTCTCGGTGTAAGGCACACTGTGCCATTCATCTGAAAACAATTGAACCTATTCAGACAGATGTGTACAGCACCTCATGGTGATATACACTCCAGGTTAGATAGTGCTTGGGCCAGAACCATGTAGAGTACACATCACCACCCCAGCCCCTGCTTTGGCAGCAGCTGCATATATCTCATATTGATAAAGTCCTGCCCCATGCTGAGTCAATACATGTCTTATTATAAGTCGGCAATGTATTTGGCCTGTGCAAATGCACAGACAATTCCACATTTTCTAAATCCTGTAAGAGGCTACTTAAAGCTCTTAGCTTTTTTAGTCGTCTGAAGCCGGAGGTCACATACATGTAACATATGCTGTCAGACGTGTTACATTTCCCTGCAGGTGGTTTAGTTAGCCCTGGCACTTACATTAGAAAGCAATCTGATTACAAAAGAAATACTTAGCCACCCGGCAGCAATCAGCAGCCATAAGCCCTTAGCATCTCCGGAGCAATGAGTCTCCACTTGAAACCCCTGGCTCTCCTTTTCAAAATCAAATCATATTAAAACTCCTTTCATCCATCAAATTAACACATGCTGCCATGTGCTGTCGGCCCAATGCAGCACACTGGCTGTTTCTGGACAAATATTAACTCTGTGAACGTGAACAATGACATTCAGGTAAAGCTGTCTACAAGGTTGTTAGCCTAACACAGCAGATTCCACCAGTTAATAGCCAGAATCTGGTGGAATGGAGTGTTATAAAAATCTGTATACAGATTCTCAGATCAATCCAGCGTTCAGAAGTTTATAATCCTCACAGTTGTTAAAGAAACAAGCCTCCAAACAAGAAAACATTTCCTAAAAAGGATGAGATGTACAGTAAGGGCCCTATTAACAAAGTTGGAAATCAACATTTGTGAATGTTCTTTATTTTTAGTTTCATAAAAACTATTTGTGAAAAAAAAGGGACAATAACGTACCATGCAAACAGGGCCCTGTTTATCATTACATTTTTAAAAAGTCCCTAGTTTTGTAACATTTCCTGCCGCAGCACCTGAATAAGAACCGAAAGCAGGATTTGGGAGCAAGGAGCCATGACTCTCAAGAGCAGACAGTCACGGCTACCCTGCTGATAACCGTGACAATAAAGAGAACAGTGTAGTAACAATCTCAGGGATTGATAACAGGCAGCCGGAACAATGCTAACGCATCCCTGCAGCCACTGTCAGCGCAGGTAATTAAATGTATTAGCTCTTCTTGCCGCCCACTAATAGGAGCGTTATATCACACTCTCGGTATCTATTCCAGTTACTAATGAGATGTTTGTACGCACACACAAATAAATCAACATCGCTGAAGCTCCCCCTCCTGGGAGGTACAGCTTTGTGACTGCCATGCTTGTCTGCATCACCCCCAAACGCTGACAAATATCTTGTCAGAAATTACAACCCAGATCAACATATTAATGCCTCTGCTGTCTGTGCGCGAAGCCTGTAATTGATTTGATCCCATCTTTCATTGCACAGCTTATCTGCTGTGCAGTGTGCTGTCACTGGCAAATATGATTTGCAGATACAGTATAACAACACGGCAATATTTTAGTGACATACTTTGTGACCATAAAGCAGTTTTCTTTTATCTTCGGCTTATCAAACACTCCAAACCCCAGAACCATTTATAGGAACCTGAAGAGTACTAATATCCTATAATGTTGATTGTTTTGCCATAATATCGATGAATGGGTGGACAGGGTGTTAGGAAGTGAGCTTGAGAGAACTATTTCACTAACTGGTAACACAAAGCAGAGTGCTCCTACACTCACACACCAAAAGCGCTGGTGTACTTCATTAACACTTCCCATTCTTGCCCATTAGATGCCCTCAAAGAAAAACTACAATACTGTATATATTAAAACATACAGTTTGATGTTGGTATGGAGCCAACCCTGAAGCGTATTTATGCAAAGCAGGCAACCTGACCGGTACTCATTATGGTATACGTATGTAAACAGAGATTAAACGGTAAACCACATACTTAAAAGGTTTAAGATATTATTGTATTTTAATATAGATTTACAGCCTTCCAGCTTTAACCCAAGAGCACAGCTTTCCCAAAACATAAATTGTAAATGGAAAAACTACAAAGCAGTGTGTAACTCAATATGTTAACGTAACATCAGCAGGTTTCATTCGACTTTATGAAGCAAAATGTGTACATTTTATAACGTGACGCAAAAAAAAATTTGGCCATAGCTGTAGTCGTGAAGTTGTAGCCAGTTTTGTATCTTTTTTTTTTGTTTTTGCTGACTGAATTGAAGGAATAATACACACTACCCAGTTGCTACATCTGCTGGGGGGATAAGGTACTTCATAGTTTTCATTGCCTGCACTGAAGCAAAAGCAGCAGCAGCAGCATAATGCATTGAGTCTAATGGTATTGTCACAGCTGGCAATCAAATGCTACAAATAAAAAAAACAAAAAAAACAACCAAGTGCAATCAATAAATAACACTGTCTATGAAGATGCCTGTTCACTCCATCATATTATACTTAAATTAATAAACACATACATAAATGAAAGTGACTCATCTTCCTACATTTTTTTGATGATTTTCAAGTGCAAAACAACTCTTCACTGCCACCCACACACCACCCTTGTTAGTGAGCTCCACAAACACTACCTTGTACCAAGGACTGTCAAAGAGCCACCCTTAAAAATATTTTAAAAGCATATTGTGTCTAAAATCCATAATCGTACCTGTTTTGGACATCTATTAGCTGTAATATGTCTAAAATATGCAGTTGTAATAATACAATCTGGTACCACACTAGATTAAAGGAAGTTCTCAGTTTCCATGCCTTGCTTGCAGGACATCTGCTACACTTGCACTTCCTGGGTCATTTCACCTCAGCAGTGACTTCTGGATCAAACGATGTTACTGGATGAAAGCATGTCATTCAATAGTGTAAAACAGCTGGTTAGTTGAAAGAAAAGGAAAGAAATTGACGAATGGGTAAAATTGTTGTACATATTTAAAAATAAAAATGCATGTTTACTTGAAAATGTATATATATATATATTTTTTAAGTGAAAATGTATATATTTTTTTTCTATTCCTTTCAATTATGAGGTCGTCACCACAATGCCCTGTATAGTACATCACGCCCTACCCCTGTCTTTTTTCTGGAGCTCAGCATCCCATAAATATGACAAATCACACAAACGTTCACACACATGTGCTTTTGACCAGTGGTTCTTGTTTAATTGTGAAAGACAGAGAATTAAAAAGTTATGGAATTAGAATTTACCTTTTTTTAAATTATTTTTTATTCTCGACCGACCGCATTTGATCTCATTTGATAATATATATTGAAGTTTTAAATGCAAGTACATGTTTTTTGGCTGATTTTGTCTGGTTTAAATAACACAATTTGGTTACTTGTTGGCTGCTTACTTCCAAAATTTGGTGGGGCATTGCAAAAAAAATCTGCCCGCGCTGCTCCCAAGTATGTATACATTTCAAACTTAAAGAAGATTCATTACAAAGTTTTACACAGTGCTCACAGGCAAGCACATAGATAGCATCAGTTCTGGCATATAAAATATATTCCAAGCCTATCTGAATCCTGAATTTCATAGGCCTGATAGTTTTTTTTTTTATGTATATTACTTTGCATACTGGTAAAGTAATATTCCTATTTCATGCATTCAATTAGATACAAGACACAGAGCTGTTTTCTACAGTACAGTATGTCTTCTCGTTATGCTTTGAAGTGAATGCTTTTGAAACCAGAAAGGAGACATTGTCCGGGAATCTGGATTGAATCAAAATTTCTTTGAATAAACCCCACGTCACTGAATATGACATCCTTTATAGAAGCGGGCACTGTATCCATTCGCTGTATGAATGCCATTTAAATGAGTGTAATGAAATGAAATATAAATGCACTACCTGGAAAACATTTGAGAGTTCTGGCTGACAAGATATTTCATTTACTATCACTGTTTAATAACCTGGCAGTCAGGATACCCTGGCTATCAGATCTAATTTTGTCACAATATCAAAATGGGGATGTTGCTGAGTCTTTTTTTTAAAGAAACAGATTACTGATATCTTTAATCTTTTAATATCCAGTCTGCAATCTGAGCGTTAAGCAAAGGTCAAAGACCGCCTGTTCATGGAAATCAACCATTCCTGCTATTGACATTTTTTGCAGTCGCTGAGGTTTGACACCCATACTGTATTGAATGATCATTAGGTCACCATCAGAGCAGAATGGTGAGACCAATTCAGGCTGATTTGGCCTCGAACCGGTCCCATTACCAGTGGTCCCAGAAAACTCAGTTATTTCAAGAAGGAGTTACATTTTTATTTTAACCAGAAAACAGCACGCTATGGTAATTCTTCAGTTAGAGGCATGCAGATGGTAATGAAGGAAGCCAGAGGTTGCATTCAGCAGGCAATAGCCATTATACATCAAGCTGTTCCCTCTTAATTTCGGTTTTAGTGTTGGGAGAAAAATCTGTCCTGTTGTTTTTAAGCAGAATATTTTCAGCAAAAACTATTTCCCAAAAAGATGACACTATTTCTGCTTCCCCTTAGAACCAGCATACAGTACAAGGTATATACATAGACATTTTATTGGGACCACATCAACACGAAGTTTCAAGTTTCATGGGTGTCTTGGAGAAAGAAGAAGTAGACAGAGCATGAAGCAGCAGAGCATGATCATGTGTTACACAGAAAAATCCTCAATGCACGTATGACCTACATGCAGTATTAGACATGCTTTTACCACTTACAAGCAAGCCAGTGTTTTTTATCAAGTTAGCGATTAGAGTTTAACAGAGTAAGAATTGAACTTAAAATAAAAGTGCCAGATAAAGAAAAAATAATCTGTAAAGAAGTGGATTTGTGCTAACCAAAAGGGTCAAATTGAATTTCACTAAATGGAATGTACAGTTTTTTTGTTGTGACCTGTTCTAACAATATGTACTGAATCTCTAAGGTCTCAAAGTACACACAGGGTGATTTAAGGAAGCAGGCCACTTGCTGGATACCATCATGGCAACAAGGGCAGTAAAATCCCAAAGGGGCACCACCAGCACATCACATGAATGGGATGGAATAAAAGGAGCTGTGCCTTAAGCAGCTGGCAGTAACCATGCTGGCTTTGGGACAGATCAAGGTAGTACTACACAGGGTTATGTACAATAAAGGGGATTGAGGTGGACCAAGTACACATGACTACTCCTCTTATTCAGTTACAGATATTAGTTAACTAATGGGGTCCATTACACCAAAAGGAACTCTTATACCCTGTTCAGCTTGGCTTTGTTGCTTTTTTTAGAAGGCTGTCTGTCAAAAAGAATTATGGAAATGTAATCCAAGAGAAAATCCAAAGGCAAAAATCAATGGAATCACTCAATATAACACTCAATGGAATCAGTATATCTGCGTGTGTGTGTGTCTATATATATATGGGTTGCTTGCACTTTAAATCTCTTTTTTTTACGTTACTTGATATCAGTTTATCTTTTATTGTTCTTGACACGCCTTTCATGTCATTGATTTTGACTATTACTGTTTGTTTTATCTTGTAAAGGCAGTTGCTAACACTGATATTAATAGCAAATTCAGTTTTATGTCCTTTGTTGACGGCTTTATTTTTGCTGTTGAGAATTAGCTTGTAAGGTTCAAAGGGACTTGATAAAATCTGATGGATGTAAACATGTTACTGGCCGCCTACTGCTGGGTTTCCTTTTGCACATAAAAACACCATTTAACATTTAGACGCCTGTGTTACAAGAAGTACCAACTGACAAGGAAAGGAGGTAGAATAAATAAATGTATGAATGAATAGAGAGAGGCAGATACAAATCAGGTGCTTATAACAGTATAACAGAAACATAGTAAAATTAATATAGTTTATTGGAGTAGTTTATTAGATGTGTAATGAATGTGTGTTAAAGATGCCACATTTACAGATTTAAATAACCAACTGCAGTAAACTACATTTGTGGACCAGGCAACCTTGTTGTCAAAGTCTAACTGCTTGAACGTACTGTACCGGATGTCCAGCTCCTACACTGGATCTCGCACAGTTTTATCTTATTTACCAGTTTCAGAAGAAGACAACTCTTTTGTTTTCTATTTAAACTGTAGGAATACAATACCTATTTTTTTCAGCATTTTTATAGATATATTATTCAAACTATTATTACTGGTGGTTTCTCAGGTTTACTTCTCTCTAAAGATATTTCTTAGCTCAAAAACAATGAAAGAAAATGACTGGTGTTTATCTGAATTTTAAAATATTACTGCTATCACTCCCAATGACTGCTGTTTCTTTAAATAGTGGCTCCAAATTCATAGGAATTGCAACAGAATTTAACATCCAGTGAATTTCAGTAGGCCCCAGCAGTCATTGGGAGTGACAGTCCACCCTAGCAGACAGTATTAAAATGCTTGTGGACCCCATCGAATATATGTGAAGTCACAGGCAAGAGTACCATTGAGACAGGAAAGATACTTAGCATCCTGATTTGCAGTCCTATTAATACCTCCTTTTCCCCTCCTTTCCACCCCAAACAGATTTAATGAGATGTCACCGGTGATAACAATTTCTCATGTTTCCTATTACTGTACTGTCCACAGGCAGCATGCATTGATACTGCTGGAAGATTTTGTTTAATTCCTGTCTGTTACTCTAACTAAAATGGCTATTGATTGGCAGTGAGAAATCAATTTGGGTTGTTTCTGCAGGACTCTCTCTTTGCCATCGCAGAAGGGAGGAATTAGGCCCAGGTGGGCAGGAGTGTGTGAAAATGTAAAGCAAGACTTTTTTTTGCATCAAACAGAATGGATCTTTAAATCGCATAGATGCGTACGCAAGAACAAAAAGAAATACATACCCATTCCCACTTCACACAATTTCGTATTTCAAGAGGCTACTTACTGTATGTGGCCCAGTGGTTAGAGCAAAGGGATTGAGAAGCAGTGTGGCCTAATGGTTAGAGTTGATCAGCTAGGAAGCAGTGGGGCTGGGAGGCAGTGTGATCTTGTGTAATTGTGTAAACGGGAGTTCTAATTACCAAGAACACAGCACTGTATTTTTACTGTACCCTGTATATGTTTTCTTCCATACAGATCTATTTTGTTTGAGGGTGTATTTTTGACCTCACTCTAAAAGTAGATTTTGTAAGTGCTTTGTTGACTGTACTTGACCTAACTTTTTTTAAACCTTGTAATAGAACACCAGCAGTGGTGTTGAGGGGTTTGACACAGGTTTCCATGGCAATGCTGGGCCTAGTATCTGTCAGGCAGCCTGCTGCTCTCCAGCACCTGCTCAATACCATTGATGCATTAGCCTTTTATTTTCTTCAACAATACTGGCAGACAGGTTCAGATAATTAAGGACTGCAGGATGTCCAAATCGTTGCTCGTTTTCACAAATTGCTAATGAGCGATCATTGAGTTTTCCTGTAGGGACACACTCATCTGCTCAAACTCACCCCTTTGCAAGCAAAATGTTTCTGTAAAACGAAAGTCTCAAGGACGTTCAAGCACCTTTTCAATGTCTGACCAACGGTGTTAATGTGAAACATCCTGAATTGAAAACTGAATTATGCACTAAGTTGAACACCAATTCCAGGCGTTAGCTTCAGCGCAGTTGCAGACAAACTGCGGCAAATTGCGACCAGATAAGTAATGCATTATAGAATAATGCTTTGATACCTTTGACCCTTTCTTTCAACTCTTTCAAAATCTGTATGTGGTGTATGGGTCACTGCACAGTTTTTCTCTGATGCAACTACTGCTGTAAAATATAAAAAAGTGGACTAAGACTATTAAAACTAGTGCTTACGTCACCTTATGAAGTTGCACAACCAACTACTTATTCCTGGACGATGAAGTCGTTGACCTTAAGTACACAGTGCTGCAGTGAGGTTCACTGTGCTTTTTCAAATACAGTGCTCTCTCGCTAGAACGCGGGTCTCGGGACACAAACAATATGAGCGTTATAACCGAAGAGTGTTACAAACAGAGGAGGGGGTGGGGGGGCACCGCGGGACACATAACACACATCTGACTAAAATACTAAATAAAATAACTCCCTCTCTATAAGTGTAGTGAAGCAAAAACGTATCTCCGTGAATTAACCATGCATAAAGCACCATGTAAATCAACGCTGAAGTGTCTCGTCTCCCGGAGAAAGCTGCAGCTCCTCTCGCAGCAAAAAAGTAAATACATTAGGAAAGATAACCACGTAATAGGCCTAATATTTATTTAGTTGTAAAACAAATGCTGAATACGATGTCTGTTAAGTGCCAGTGCAGCTTTTCTTCAATTCAGATACTGTATCAAAAGGGAGAGACAGAAACAGAAGTTAGACTGAAAAGTTGTTTACAGTTTGAACAACACTGGTACTGTATTTACAGTAGCAATACTGCATGACTCACTAGTATAGGGTATTGGGGGACATGCTGTAGGAGCGTTATATCCGAGGTGCGTTATAATCGAGAGCCTTATAGCGAGGGAGCACTGTATTCAAAGATTTTGCAAATACAGTACATTAGCAATCTTTCAATTTCCATTACTGTTGAGAAAGCCAGCAGTTGAAACAGGTACAGTGATATGAATTTGTCTTAGGAACCCTGTAACCACTCAACTGTCAGTCATCTTACAGAGAGAAGGAAACTGTCACTCTTTTTCCTATGGTTTTTCACACTATTACTTAGATAAGCTATTAGCTAAACAGGCTGTCATATGCTGTACAGAGCAGGAATATTTCTAATTTACACTATTTATTGTAAGATGTGTAAGCGGTGAGTGCAGCACTCTCATCAGAGAGTGTGAATGGCCTGCATACCTCTTATAGGAACAGCGGGATCTGTTTAAAAATAACTGAGATTCCTGCCATCCTGCAGTGAAATGCAAATCCTGCGGTGCAGCTATAAAAAACAGGCGCTGTATAAAAGCTTAATTTCCAAGTCTAATGAATGTGTTGAAGACCTGCAAGAATAAAACGGCAGTAGTGTCAGAAATTAAAAGGAGCAGAGAAATAAATCAAAAGGAACGCTGCTGCTCGGGGCCCCACTGTGGTGCTCAGTCTGCAGCGCAACATCGGTGAGCGGTGACAGTGTACCTGAGCACTATAGTGCTGTCAGCCGTGGAGCCGGGCAAGCACAGTCAACACTCCGGGTGAGCCACACTAAACTATGCTTTACATCTGAGATGAGGGTTTAGGTGGTCTTAGCACTGTTCCAAGTCATTGAAAAAATCACAAATGCCACTAACTTGCAGGCAGTCATTCTTTCATGACCAAATACTAAAACAGCATGGACTACCATCAACACCCCTACTGATTCTCCCACTTGCATTGATGGCGGACTAAAAGTGCTCATAAATTCTCAGCACCTGTACTTGCTGCAGTCTATTTTTATACTCCAGTCTACAATTCCCTCATGCAATGCGAATCTGCATCAACATGTCTACTTTATTTCAAGCATATGCAATGGAACACTGATTTTCCAAATTGCCTGATTTACACAGTATGAACAAAATATGTCATGCCATGGGAGTTTGGATAACTACATATTGACCAATGGAGATCTGAACTTGGGACACTCCAAAGTAATGCGTATAAACTGGTAGAACCTTACCTGGCATGGCGTGGATGAGGTCCCCACAAAGCACCATGAACTTGGGTCTGGGGGTCAGCTTGTTGACAGCTTGCACGGCCTGCTGGGTGAGCGTGACCTCCTGTCCCCACTCGTCACCCCCGTTTTCGCAGTCTCCGACGGACCAGGCCTTCATTAAGCCCAGCTGGGGGTCTGCAGCCTGGATGAAATAGAAGGGTTCCTTCCACTCGCATTGCTCCTCTGGGACAGGGAAGAGAAATGAGATCACTGTCAGTCTGTTTCTGCCAGACTTCCCCAGTCAATTATTCATGAGCAGCAACTCTCTAAAATGTCCTCATTAAATGCACAGGGCTTCACATCTGAAAAATGGATGATCAGGGAAGGCTGCATTGAGGTGGGTACCCCTAGCTGAAAATAATAGTATGAACAGTATGTGGATGATGATGATGATGATGATGATTACTACATTTACAGTGAAGATATGCTTATAAAGGTAAGGTCAGGTAGACAAGGCAGGGCGTGAACTGAGACAGGAAACATGTGCTTCCATCAAACTTATTAAAAATGAAGACTGGAAAAAATCAAGCTCAAAGGCTATTTATCTAAGTTACTGACAACAGAGATTCAATTGCACATGAAGTTTCATGAAGTTTCTCAATCCTATTAAAGACATTCAAGCACTCTGCAACCTGTGCAATGAGACAGCTGGTCTCTGCTATGTGGTCACCCGTGCAGACTCCCCAGTCGGCTGCCTTTTTACATTTTTTTTTAGTGTGCCCAATTATTTTACACCTGATTTTCTCCCCAATTTGGAATGTCCAATTATGTCCACCGCAGCAATTCCCCACAACTCAGGAGATGAAGGTTCAGTGGGCGTCCTTCGATCCCACAACCAAGCCAGCTTTCTCTTTTACACAGAGGAACTTGAGAGCGGATGTCAGTGAGCTACTGGCCAGCAGGGTTTGCTGTGGCACGATGAGGAGACAGTCCCTGCCAGTTTTGCTTCTGTAACCCACGGGAGCACCACAGCCAATGCGATGCTCCCTTCGGCATGCCATCTCCAAGCAGTGTCGTGGCTGCCCATGGTAGCCCTGCGTCACATTCTATTGACAATTATTTTGTCCACCCCCTGATCTATCCATCTACAAAGAGATATAATTTCCTTAAAAAGTATTTGAAAACATCCACTGTGTTTGAAAAGTGTTTGAAGCTATAGCCCACTCAGGTCTACGTCTTATCAGTTAGAAGCTTTCGTCACTGTAAGAATATATTTGCATTATACATACAGAACTATCACGCATCAGAGTCTACTAGCAGATGAAGCATTGGTTTTTAAAGCAAGGCTGACAAAGTGTATCCCCAGGATATAGGGCATCCCCCTTGCATGCACATAAAGACTGTTTCATTTTCTCTTTAAATTATTTCACTTTAAAAGACAGTCTCTTGTGATGTTCAGCACACACAGAAAGCTGTTTATTGACTTGAAATAACGTTCCCTGAAGAGCATTAATGTTAGCAGAGCAGGAGAGCAGGAGAAATCAATCCACGATTACTAAACACTTCAGGAGTAATTATGTACATTATTTGTGTAAAGGTGAGCAAACCATACATTTACCATCAAATACACATCAGTGAAAACCCCTAAAGAGAATGTTCCCTTTCAATTCGAAGACGACCACCAATGACATTATGTATGGGATATGCCTGCCCATTGGGTAGGTAATTGCTCAGCTCTCTATACCAGAGCTGCCGATAGGCCCCTTCCTGGGATGACGCACTCAGTCCCGCCCACTGAGGGATTAAAACCGTCATCTTTCTCTTTTTCCTTCTCAAGATGGTAAGACCTCTGTGTTGAGCGGAGCGTGTTGATAGAAAAGAGCTTCTCGAGTCGAACCGAGTCGATTTGTATTTCTTTTACATTTGTGCTGAAAGCTGGCTCGCCGCTTTCCCGGAATCAACCACAATGAAAAAGACAGAGCCTTTCACCTTTCTGTCTTTCAGCGGCCTCCTCACTTGCGTGGTAGGCCGCTCTTTGTTATCTGTCTGTCGTGTGTGAGTGACTGCCTGTGCAGTCACCCTCGCGAGTGGTTGTCTATTTCCTTCTTGAGAGTGCACAGTTCCTCCACGGGGCTAGGCCTTGCCACATCCCCGCTGTCGAGTGACTCCTCCAGCCATGCTCTCCTCCACGGTGCTAGACCTTGCCGCATCCCCGCTGTCGAGTAGACCTCGCCAGCTACGTAGGCCCACCCACCTCGGTGAGTCTGGCCATGTAAACAAACAGTATGCTCTCCCCTATCTATTTCAACCGCGGTTTTTGCTGTCCACTTCCGACTCGCTTCGGCCCTTGTGTCTCCCTGGTGTATGCTACACGCTGACCAGGTGTGTGACCGCGTGGTTAGGGTAGGCACAGTTGCATAGCTGCCCCCCGGTGCTTTGGTACCGCGGCGCACGCATAGCCCTTGGTACTTCGGTATCTCGGTGCACAAGGTGCTCATGCCACACGGCACACGGTGCCCAGCTCTACAGCGTCAGTGCACAGACACAGTGCCGCACGGTACACGGTGCACAGTGCTCTTGGTACTCTGTGCACACCGCTACAGCGCTAGTGCACGAATGCACAGTGCCAGTGCTTGGTATAAACAGCGCTCAGTGCACCCTCCACGCCCAGTGCTTATTGCACTCGGTGCGCGCGTTACTAAGTAAGGACGCTCGATAATGCCCGGTGTTTAATACACTTTGTGTGCACAGTGCTACGCTAGGGTTTCCGGTGCACTTTGTGCCCGGTACCTTCGGTGCTCACAGCTCCAGGGAGCTAGTCCCAGCAGTACGCGCGGTGCGTGTCACTCAGGGCACACAGAGCCAATTGCGCACAGCACTACAGTGCTTGCTGCGCTTGGGATGGGATACGGACTGTAGGACAGCCCTTCACAAAGCAGCATTGGATTGCGGACACAGTCTCGACTGCATATAATGGTGCTGGCATGGTGTCGGCAGCTCTGGTATAGAGAGCTCAGCAATTACCTACCCAATGGGCAGGCATATCCCAGACATAATGTCGTTGGTGGTCGTCTTCTCTTTCAGGGAACCAGGGTTACGTGAGTAACCTAACGTTCCACAGTGTTACACTTGTGTTCTTAGGCCTTGTCCACACTATGCCTTTAAACCTGCTTAAAAGTGCTAGATACGTTTAGCGTCCACACTACGCAAGGTTTAATACCGTACTCGAGAACCGGACTCGAGACCACCTCAGGGGGTAGTTTCGAGTCCGGTTCTAAATTAGGTATCAGATAGTGTGGTTTGTCAGAAGTGTGGACGCTGTAATACTGAACTACATTTTTGTGTATCCACCAATATCACAAAATGCTTTGTGATATGTCAGGCGCCTGAAGGACTTGCTATCAGTGTACACGCCACACTAGGTATTCATTTTTATGCTTAAAAAGTAGGATCGGGGATGAACAATTAATTTAATTTGTCAGCTCTTTGAATTAAGATTGAAGGCAAGATATGTGATTAACCGTTTTTTTCTGAGTTTCATTATGAAACAGAATCAGCTCAGTTTGTTTAAAGGGACTTCACCTGATTAAAAATAAAACCAGAAAACATCAAGCAGTGCCTATAAAGGTTCCTGTCAGGACAACTGAGGAAGTCAGCACCTCCGGTCACTTTTTTTTTAAAGTAACAAAAACGCTTATTCACTGCCAAACATGAACTACTTTAGATGTGTAATGGCTGCAGTATAGGATACGATACTGACCTTAGGTTTAGGGTTTTGGTGTTGGGAGAGGATCATTCATTGTTTTATTAACAATAATATGATAACCAAATCAGAGTTCAGTGTCCTGACAGGAACATTTGGTGGTACCGTTGTAAGGACAGCAAACATCAAGCCCTACTTGTATGTGTGTGTGTTACTTTTTCCAAAATACTTGGTTTAGTTATTTTTTGGCAATATGGACCTCTGTTAATATGGGACATAATACATTATTTTTAAATAAAATTCATGGTGGGATACTATCGTATAATTTCCACTGTTCATTGCGCTGCTTGGAACTGTAACTGAACTATTCTAATAGTGTGTGGACGCATTAAGCCCGACTAAACATGAAACGGTACTTCAGTGTGGACTCTTTGAGCTGGATTAATTAGAACGGTTTTGAGTACGGTTCTTGAGGTCGGTTATGTAGTTTGGGCAGATCCGATAGCTGCAATCATGTGACCAGGCTTTACATCTTATTAAATCAGAATGTTAATCATGTATTCCAACTACAGTGGTCACCCTAAAATTAGGTTAGAAACAAACGGGTTGTCAGCTGAAATATATCATCGTGTGAATTAGCAATAGATTCCCTACTTAATTAAGACTAATTTCATAAATTAATGATACACCATTATTCACACTAAACCCCAGGACTAGCATTAATTCATCAGAAACAGGCACTTTAAAGTGTCACCAATTACTAAATTAGCCTGAAGTCTGAAATGCAACGAGGAACAACACTGGGATCCAGAACTGTATTAATAGAAGTTGAAACAACATTGAACATACGTGTATAAACACTGCAAGGGCCGTCAATTTAGAAATACTGCACCGTAAAGCTAACAGGCAATCCGGAAACCGCTGACAGCTAGAGCCTTATACTTTCCAATGTACAGCACATTCAGGGACTCACTACAGACCCCCTGGAGTTCGTAGGACGGAAACAGCGTAGAAGAACTTCACAGAAAAAAGCCAACTTAGACCATTTGCAGTGCAGTAAAAAGCGTTTCACAGCACTACTTGTTAATAGTAGTGTTATTTAATACAATTCTTAAGTTTTATCATGCTTAGTAAACTATAGCACCTGAATTGTATGTAGCAACTACCGTATACAGTTTAAAATTATTACACGTTACGCTAGCGCTATATATAAGCAGTAATGCAAATGTACCACATGCGTTACATTGCAACTTGGCTCTTGAAGGTTAAAAAAACGTACAGGTTTTTCAATAAACAACTTTTACATAAATATTTAGTATATTTGTATATTGTTTGCATGGAGGGAACTGCATTGTTTTAACTAAATAAATCAAACAACTTGATCCGTCTTGTGCTTGTTGTTTGTGTTCTGTTGTCATGATATGGGGTGGATCAAGCAGTCAAATTGCAAGGAAATGAAAATATATTTTAAAAAGAATAAATGACCATCTGTCTCTACCTTCTGTATACCCGCTGAACGTCCTGTTTTTCGCTTTTAGAAATATCTCCTGGTCTGCAGCCATGCCGGTAGTATTATTATTATTTAATAATTGCAATGTTACAGTTCTTGCACATCGTTTGACACAGTTTCTGCTTCCTCTTTCTGTATCGATGAACTCGGCTGTGGATTGTTTCTGCCTCGGGATTGTACCTCGTTCTGTGAATGGAGATTGCTTACTTATTGCATGGAAAGGTAGAGCAGGCCATTATAAATTCGGACAGATAATGCGCCACGACCTTTTACCCGTATTACAACTCAGATTATTCTGTTTTATTTGTATGTATTAACTTATGTTTAATTGTTTGAGTACGGGATAAATTACTGTAACCATGCCGTGTGATGTAGTACATTTCAAAGAAAATCTATTTATTTCATAGTTTTGTTTTATTCGCAGTTTTAACGCTGTTATTATGCCGTAGTTCAGTTGTGCAGTTTTCCCTATAGTGTTGTATTTTAGAGTGAGGTGTAAACTTGAGCTAAAATGGACCATATGAGATGATATCCAATTGACATAATATACACAGTCGATAATTAACTTTCCCCTTGATCTCCAGCATAATGCCTGGTGTGTCATTTTTGAGACAGAATATTGCGTTTCACTTGTGCAGATAAAGTAATAGACCTGAACATTACTATTTTTTTCTTTTCTTTTTTTATTATAAATGAAAGGCATTTCACTTTGGGTTTCCACAGTTCAACAACTATCTTTCTATTGTGACTTTACAGGTCTTCTTTGACCTGAAAAAAAGAAACAAGGACCAGGGATCACAAATGGAGATTAGATAAAGGGACATTCAGAACAGAGGAACAGAAAATAGGAGGCACTTTTTTACAGGGTCTGGAACCAACTCTCCAGTAATGTCGTTGAAGCTGACACCCTGGGATCCTTCAAGAAGCTGCTTGATGAGATTTTGGGATCAATAAGCTACTAACAACCAAACGAGCAAGATGGGCTGAATGGCCTCCCCTTGTTTGTAAACTTTCTTATGTTCTTATGTTCTTATGTACTCCTAAACATAGATTTCAGTACTTGATATAATTCAACTTTGTATTACAGAGCAGATAGTTTTTTTTCATTAATATACTTAAGTCACAGACAGAAGGGCCTTCCTCATGCCATTCAAATCATATGACATTGTAACATTTCACAGTCACATTGTTACATGATTTGAGGAAGGCTGATCAGACCTGGCACTTAGGGTTCTCCAGATTGTACATGTTTCTGCTGTGCCTTCAAAGAGGCCTGCATCACCCCCATCCTAAAAAAAACCCTCCCTTGATCCCTCATCCCTCTACAACTACCTACCGTCCTGTCTCCCTTCTCCCGTTACTCTCTAAAACCCTTGAGCGAGCGGCACGCCAGCTCTCTGCTTTCCTGTCAACATGTTCTCTGCTGGACCCCCTCCAATCTGGCTTTCGCCCGGCACACTCCATTGAAACTGCTGTTCTCTCTGTCACTAACTCTCTACTCCCTGCCCGTGCTGCTTCCCCCCCTTCGCTGATCTCTCTATCTCTTTTCCTCTTGATTCCACCACCCTCTCTCCCTCCTCATCCACCAAGAACCTCGGTGTCACCCTCGACCCCTCCCCCTCCTACTCTCAGCACATCTCTATTCTCAGCTTTTCTGCTCCCTCCTATCTCCAGACTATTATTTCTCCCTACACCCCCTCTGGCCTCCTCCGCTGCTCCACCACCAGCAGATTAGCTTCACCCCCCCTACGCTCCCCTGCTTCCAGAGCCCACTCCTTCTCCACTCTTACCCCTCAGTGGTGGAACAACCTACCCATGGATATCAGGACTGCTCAGTCCCTCACCACCTTCCGCTGCCTCCTCAAGACACACCTGTTCAGCATCTGTAAACCTCACAACTCTCGACTATACTGGACTATATGGCACCGAATTGTACCAGTACTTGCATCAGCTTGTACTTGCACTGAACTGCTCCATACCGTACTCTACTATAACTATTTCCTGTATCTTATACTTGATTTTACTCTTAAGTATCCATATTCATGATTTTATTTTTATCCATCTATCATACTTACTACGTGCTCTTAATGGACTTTACTCGTAAAAGCAAATATTTTTGTTTAACTGCTCTTTGAAGACCCCAGAGATGTACCCTACTTAGCTCAATCCAGACGGTTGTCATGCTGATGCGCTGGGGAGGCCGCACTGTGGTTGATCCCCGGAGCCAGCATCGCAGCCGTTGTGTGTGCTGATGCGCCAGGGAGGCAAAATAAGCTGATCCCTGGAGCCAGCATTACACTTCAGCCATTAACACCAGACAGAAGGATATCTACATCATCATATGGAAGGAAATGTAAATGGATGGAGACACATATGGATCACATTAGTTTACTGTAAAGCTACGTCTTAGTTGGTGCTTATCTTGGCGAGAGCCGAGTTCAAATCAGCATGAAGTTTTAACATCTACTCTCGTGTAATGGAAATCAGTCGAACTTGCTCTTAAATGTAATTATTTACTATCTTCCTTATTTTGCTCTTACTTGAAATTGATCTTATTTTCTACTGATTTTACTGTACTTTATAACTGCTCTTATCTGTAATGGGATATTCTGTAATGTGATATTTTGTAATGTGATACTTTGTACTGTGATGTTTTGTAACAACTGTAAGTCGCCCTGGATAAGGGTGTCTGCTAATAAATAAATAAATAATAATAATAATAAATAATATTGTGATTTGTTTTCACTATACTTTGTGTTGCAGTACATACAGCTGTAAACTTAGAGCATGCCTTCCTCTCTCTCTGGTCATGCTGAGACACAAGACTATGTGTTTAGCAAGACTAGATTACGTCTGGTTTGTACCCCTGCAGGTTTAGCAGAGCATTTACACTAAGCAGTTATAGTACTTCCCCACTCCGGAGAGTTTCATGCTGACTCATTAGTGCTGTTCCGTGTCACTGCCCCCAGTTCAGTTCTATAGGTTGATGGTTCACTGTGTCCTGAAGCACCCAATTGTCTTCCCTTTGCTGCCTACTGTTGCTCTCCCTTCATAACCTCCTTGCGGTGTTCTCTTTCTCTCGCTAGCTCTCCAAGTAATTTCTTCACCTTTATTTTCTGAAGCCTTCATTTTTCCTCTTTCTCCTCTCTCCTATTCTGTGTATATTAAAAGACTGCCAGAACAGATGTTCATGCACAGTGTGCCTTTCTTTCATGTGGAGGAAACTTTCAGTATCTACTAGGTCAAAAGCCTTGAGCAGATCAGCAAAAGACTGCTTCCAGCAGTTCTATGAAATGACTCCCCCTTGAATTATAAGTGCCTATTATTGCTTATTTGAACAGGAGTTCAACAAATGTACAATTTATTTTTTCAACTACTTTTCTCATGTTTGTAACAAAGTAACAGGTGTGATAGTGTGAAGACAGAACACACAGCTTTCGCCTTGCTTGTGCAGCATTACTTTAGATCCTGAGCTACTGTCCACACAGCAGGGGAAGGTACCTCGATAAAGTAGGTCAGGAATCAGAGACACACTTGCCTTGGGCCCCTGTTGTGATCAGACTAATGGCTGCCATCTGGGCAAGCAGCTCCAGTAATGCTTACGCTCTGTGGGTACTGTATTAAAAACGCAAAACACAAAGCAATGAGTAATTAAGCAAAACATGAGCTTGTTCTTAACTTATACATATGCAAGGATTGAATAAAAAAACGTTAAGCTTGTGCAATATGTAGCACACACTTTTTTCATGACTGATTCATTTGTTTGCAAATGGCTAAGGTTTCCTTTTGCATGTCAGATTCAGCCATAATAGGCAACATCTGCCTGCCAGCTATTCAAGACTGCACATATTACTGAGGTTTCAATTGGAACACCAGTCTAAAGGGATGAGCCATTATGAAGTATAGACCACAGATTTCTGCCCCCTATTAACAGTGTTACTCAATTTTTTGTATATTTTTATATATACAAAAACATAACTCAGAAAATGCCAGGAGATGCAGGGTTTTGTACTGGGGACCAGAGCTGAGCTGAGCTTTGTTATTCTTTGGTACAGTCAGGTAATGTTTGCACATAAATATTAACTCTTCCTTACAGTCTATCTGGGGCAAACATACACATCTAAAGTGCTTCCCCAGCCCATCTGCAAGCTCAAATGCAAATTGCACTATGCATGTTTTATCTGTTATTATTATTATTATTATTATTATTATTATTATTATTATTATTATTATTATTATTATTATTAATAGTAATAGTAGTAGTAGTAGTAGTAGTATTTTACACTAGAACAAGCAACAATATGACTTACAGATGACAAAATGCAATACAAGAGGTGGACTGTGAATTTACATGTGTAGGAATAGCCCAACTGTTCCAGGTTATTTTTAAAAACACATTTGCTACAATACAATACACTGTTCATAGGAGGCAGCAAGACTAGGCAGCGATAATGTTGCTCAAGCAAATGAACTTTGAATAGTGGGCACCTGGTAGGTGACCAAATCTGGAAGGTCAGAGGCTGAACTGTAGAGGGTTACTATACAGACTATACAGACCACGGTAATGTCCTGTAATGAGGGTTTTATTGCAAACTCGTAAACATTGGCTTTATTGTTATCGCAAACATTTTTAATCAGTAATTTCCACTTTATTTACTTTTTCAATGTTTTGCTTTTGTAAAGCTCGATGTTGCATCAGAAAGCTCTGCGGTGAAGTAGTACCCTGCAATGCAGCTTCCTGATTGGTGAATGAAAGATATCAATGATCTTTAAAGGAGCATCTTTCTATACTTAGTAGACACCTGAGCAAGTAGTTGTTTAGAAATTAAACAAATCAATAAAAATACTAATAATACTAATAATGCTTTACAATAAACTATTACGAGCTCAGCTAAATACAAACAAGCTTGTAGCTATAGTCAGCACTAATTGTGGTTTAAAGTGAGTCTATTTCCACACCTTAAAAATAAATCAAGGTTTGGTGAATAGCATCCTGAGATGCAAACAGTATCAGTCTCCTGGCAAAACCCACATGATTGACCTTCCTTATTGTCATGAACATTCAAACATGTATTAGGTCCACATGTCTATAGTGAACACTCAGATTAGTCCCCCATGTTATGTATATTTTAGGTTGGTATGAATATATAATGATATGTCATATTTTCTGTGGCTTACCAACAGAATGGAGATGGCTGAAAAAGGTCAACAATTGTCTTATTTACTTTCATCGCTTGCCAGTTTTCTCACATTGGGAATTTAGTGCGGTTTCAGCTGACACACTTACACTATAATGAGGAATTTGTTCCTTTCCATGTTTAAGTAGCATACTTTTTGTGAGTGGCAATTTTTGTAGAGCTGTCAGTTTTGTGGTGACGGTTAAAAATACTGGTTGCAACTGCAGAGTGGCTGAAATTCAAAACTAAGAAAACAGCCAGCACCATAACAAATTCCTTTACTTATATATCATTTGGAATGCAAGTTTATTTAATTTTCCTAATAAAAAATAAATGACTCCTAGTAATGAAAGCAATCCTAATGTTGCTGTAATGACAGCATTAAAAATGGCAGCAAAACTGATACCCCGCCCCTATATAAGGAATAGAGTGATATAGCTACATACTGTAGCTTAGTTGTTGATGGAAATACATTCTGTGCTTGACGGAAACCACACTGCATGCAGTTAATGGTTAGTTTAACAAGTATCCAGATCAATAAGAGATGAAGTTCTAAAGCTCATGTGTCTAGCACACAAGGAGTAAACAGATGTTGTGTAATAAGTTATTTTCTTCATGCTCTTGCCCCAGATCCTTCTGAAAGCAGGCTGTCACAAAGCAATGGACAATGCCACCCCGTCCCTGCAGCCCTTGATTGCATGATGCAGCTTGAAAAAAGGGGCACTTTTCCAGGAATCAAATTGCCACCACTGCCTAAGTGGAAGAAATGGACAAGCAACACAAATGACAGAGCCCTCTTGTGCCTGAGCCCACTCTTCAATACAGCAGGAAAATAGCACTTAAATGCAACAAAAAATATAATTGACATTTTTAACAACTTTCTGGAAATGCTGGGCTTCTTATAAA
Source organism: Acipenser ruthenus (assembly GCF_902713425.1). Classification (NCBI taxonomy): domain Eukaryota; kingdom Metazoa; phylum Chordata; class Actinopteri; order Acipenseriformes; family Acipenseridae; genus Acipenser; species Acipenser ruthenus. The sequence goes on along the minus strand of NC_081201.1, from coordinate 6,680,025 downwards.
ATTGATAACAGAGTAAAGCTACATTTGCGCTGCCCTTTTGCTACATTTTAATGCACCAGGAATCGATCCTTTTGTAATCGATTGTTGTAAATCCAAAAACAGATGTACAGAGTTTACATGCCAGACTCAATCAATGCTTCTTAAGCTATGCTCTTAATCTCCAATTATTTTTACCTCCAATTTTCTCCCAATTTCGAATGCCCAATTATTATTATTATATTTCTTCATCACCACGGTGATTTCCCACACAGCTCAGGGACCAGAGGCTCAGTGGGCGTCCTCTGATCCCACAAGCCAATCTGTGTCTTTTTTACACCCTGGAACTCGAGAGCGGATGTCCGCAGGCTATCGGCCTCTGAAGGACAAAAACCAGCCCAGCAAATCTCGGCCCCCAAACTCATGTGGCAGCTGGCCTGTAGGGGTCGCTGTAGAGCGCTGATGAGAAACAGTCTAGCCAGATCCCCAACCCCGGGAGCGCCAAAGCCAATGCGGCCTCCCGGAGTCCCCACGATCTCTGGTTATATGGCTCACCCTGCACGCCGTGTGGCAGTGATTTTACCAGGTTAGCCTTTTGGGGACCCCTTAAGCTACGCTCTTGAATTGAAATACAATCCCAACAGGATTCCAACTCAGAACTGGTTTAGATGCACAATATATAGAGGATCTTTGTTCCTGAAATAGGTAACTTGAATACGATTTATATAAACTGTTGGACCGGTGAATGCATAGACATGTTCTTGTTTAGCCCAAAATATAAATAAATAAATACATTCACTTTTTAAGCCTGTTCTTGAATGGCAATATTTTGTGTGATATTGATGGGCAGGAGTGTCAGGTATTCTATTCCCAGCCCCAACTGAGTCACCTGTTTGGAACCCTCTGCATTTAGAATGCTTTACAAACTACCTCTTGTTGTGTTTGTAACATGAATGACCTGTAGTGAAGAGATTGACTCCATGGGAATTTTTTAGAGGGAAAAGCAATTACCCTTTGAAACGGACAAGTGAAAACAAACAAATCACCACTAGTGAAACTCCTACTGAATATGCTTTATTAAATAGTCAAGGAACACAGACAGATAGTATGTTTTCACCAGATGAAATTATTACATGCAACAGCAAAGCACTCAACATAGAAGAATCTAATTTAAATTTTGATATTAAAATCCCACAAAAGCAACAAAACAATAGTACTCACGTGAGCAGTATCAATTGGAATCTGATAATGATTTTGAAATAAATCCTATTGGTGATCCTATTGGTGATGTTATTAGTTGGGATACTTTAAACTATCAGAAAAGGTGATCTGGCGATTTTAAGTGCTCAACTCCACTGTCTGCTTCATTTCATTTGCCTGTGGAAGTTTGGACAAGTCTACAACAACAAAAAAGTGGGAGATACATACTATAGAAGCACTTCCACGAAAAGTGATCTACTTCACTGAAGGGGGAGTACAACTTTGGCATGAAATGACATGTTGCAGTACCGCTTATTGGGATGCCAACATTCCACAACCAAAATAATGTTGCACTTTAAAATGTCTGTTTGCAGTCCAAAATCTCCCCTGATGTCAGTTCCTATTGCTTAATTAGTGAGAGCACAGAGTGCAGTAGAATACCTTCTCACTGCAATTCAAGACTATGAAAGACAAATCTTTCAAAACAACACTCTACCTGTTTAAATTAATAGTGATACGTCCATAGTTTTGCTTCTGGCATCCCTGCAAGTTTTAAACTCTAAAAACATGGAAAGCTGTCTGCAACGGTGTTGGAACATTGTAAGTGGTGTAGCTGATGATAAAGATCTAACATTTTGTATCATAAGATCTTGTAAAACTCATTTCATGAAACAAGCCAGTAAAATAAGTAAAAATCTCTACAGTGGAAACGTTATAAGGTTGGGATGTATATTTTTTGCCTTTTTTAATTCAAAAACTCTTGTTGAGGTCTGTGAAATACTTGATGAAGTTTGTGTTATATTAGGAAGCAGAAACAGCAGTGCTTTAGTAAATAAATGTATTTTACTTCTAAAGGACAGATTAAGAACTATAAACAAAGAAGATATTTTTGAGGAAGCAAGCTGTGATATTTTCGATGATGAATATTCAGAAGATGTAAATAGTATAAAATCACCATTTTCTAAACACTTTGAAAAAATTAAGTTTAAGGTAAAGACAATGGCTGAAACATATAAATCTTTGTCAGCCAATGCGTATTATGGACCAATACTTTTTGACAAGTTGTTGAGTTTTTTTCTTCCTGTTATTCCCATTTGGGCTTATTTATTGTCTGGAAATTTAGAAAGACATTGCAAAATATGTAACTCCCAAATGTTTGATTAATAAGACTATTTCAATTTGTGAAACTAGCTTAAAATATATATATATATATATATATATATATATATATATATATATATATATATATATATATATATATATAGCTCTGGAAAAAATTAAGAGACCACTGCAAAATTATCAGTTTCTCTGGTTTTACTATTTATAGGTGTGTGTTTGGGTAAAATGAACATTTTTGTTTTATTACTATAATATTACTATAGTACAAGGTTGTCCTGGAAGAAAACTTGCTTCCTTCTGCTCTGACAATGTTCCCCAACTCTGAGGATTGGGTTTTCCAGCAGGACAATGCTCCATGCCACACAGCCAGGTCAATCAAGGTGTGGATGGAGGACCACCAGATCAAGACCCTGTCATGGCCAGCCCAATCTCCAGACCTGAACCCCATTGAAAACCTCTGGAATGTGATCAAGAGGAAGATGGATGGTCACAAGCCATCAAACAAAGCCGAGCTGCTTGAATTTTTGCGCCAGGAGTGGCATAAAGTCACCCAACATCAGTGTGAAAGACTGGTGGAGAGCATGCCAAGACGCATGAAAGCTGTGCTTGAAAATCAGGGTTATTCCGCCAAATATTGATTTCTGAACTCTTCCTAAGTTAAAACATTAGTATTGTGTTGTTTAAAAATGAATATGAACTTATTTTCTTTGCATTATTCGAGGTCTGACAACACTGCATCTTTTTTGTTATTTTGACCAGTTGTCATTTTCTGCAAATAAATGCTCTAAATGACAATATTTTTATTTGGAATTTGGGAGAAATGTTGTCAGTAGTTTATAGAATAAAACAAAAATGTTCATTTTACCCAAACACACACCTATAAATAGTAAAACCAGAGAAACTGATAATTTTGCAGTGGTCTCTTAATTTTTTCCAGAGCTGTATATATATATATATATATATATATATATATATATATATATATATATATATATATATATATTTTAAGCTAGTTTCACAAATTGAAATAGTCTTATTAATCAAACATTTGGGAGTTACATATTTTGCAATGTCTTTCTAAGTTTCCAGACAATAAATAAGCCCAAATGGGAATAACAGGAAGAAAAAAACTCAACAACTTGTCAAAAAGTATTGGTCCATAATACGCATTGGCTGACAAAGATTTATATGTTTCAGCCATTGTCTTTACCTTAAACTTAATTTTTTCAAAGTGTTTAGAAAATGGTGATTTTATACTATTTACCAGAGAAACTGATAATTTTGCAGTGGTCTCTTAATTTTTTCCAGAGCTGTATATATATATATATATATATATATATATATATATATATATATATATATATATACAGACGTGCTCAAATTTGTTGGTACCCCTCCACAAAAAACGAAGAATGCACAATTTTCTCTGAAATAACTTGAAACTGACAAAAGTAATTGGCATCCATCATTGTTTATTCCATATTTAATAGAAATCAGACTTTGCTTTTGATTTTTTATTCAACATAATATTGTAAATAATAAAACAAATGAAAATGGCATGGACAAAAATGATGGGACCGCGAACCTAATATTTTGTTGCACAACCTTTAGAGGCAATCACTGCAATCAAACGTTTTCTGTAGCTCTCAATGAGACTTCTGCACCTGTTAACAGGTAGTTTGGCCCACTCTTCCTGAGCAAACTGCTCCAGCTGTTTCAGGTTTGATGGATGCCTTCTCCAGACTGCAAGTTTCAGCTCTTTCCATAGATGTTCGATAGGATTCAGATCAGGACTCATAGAAGGCCACTTCAGAATAGACCAATGTTTTGTTCTTATCCATTCTTGGGTGCTTTTAGCTGTGTGTTTTGGGTCATTATCCTGTTGGAGGACCCATGACCTGCGACTGAGACAGAGCTTTCTGACACTGGGCAGTACGTTTTGCTCCAGAATGCCTTGATAGTCTTGAGATTTCATTGTGCCCTGCACAGATTCAAGGCACCCTGTGCCAGGCGCAGCAAAGCAGCCCCAAAACATAACCGAGCCTCCTCCATGTTTCACTGTAGGTATGGTGTTCTTTTCTTTGAAAGCTTCATTTTTTCGTCTGTGAACATAGAGCTGATGTGACTTGCCAAAAAGCTCCAGTTTTGACTCATCTGTCCAAAGGACATTCTCCTAGAAGGATTGTGGCTTGTCAATATGCATTTTAGCAAATTCCAGTCTGGCTTTTTTATGTTTTTCTGTCAAAAGTGGAGTCCTCCTGGGTCTTCTTCCATGGAGCCCACTTTCGCTCAAAAAGCGATGGATGGTGCGATCAGAAACTGACGTACCTTCACCTTGGAGTTCAGCTTGTATCTCTTTGGCAGTTATCCTTGGTTCTTTTTCTACCATTTGCACTATCCTTCTGTTCAATCTGGGGTCGATTTTCCTCTTGCGGCAGTGCCCAGGGAGGTTGGCTACAGTTCCATGGACCTTAAACTTCTTAATAATATTTGCAACTGTTGTCACAGGAACATCAAGCTGCTTGGAGATGGTCTTGTAGCCTTTACCTTTACCATGCTTGTCTATTATTTTCTTTCTGATCTCCTCAGACAACTCTCTCCTTTGCTTTCTCTGATCCATGTTCAGTGTGGTGCACACAATGATACCAAACAGCACAGTGACTACTTTTCTCCATTTAAATAGGCTGAATGACTGATTACAAGATTGGAGACATGTGTGATACTAATTAAAGAAACTAATTAGTTTGAAATATCACTATAATCCAATTATTTATTATCTTTTCTAAGGGGTACCAACAAATGTGTCCAGGCCATTTTAGAATATCTTTGTAGAATAAGCAATAATTCATCTCTTTTCACAGCTTCTTTGCTTTATTCTATGACATACCAAAGGCATGCAAGTATACATGATAAAATAGCTTTTAATTTCATCACTTTTCAGGAGGAATGAAGCATTATTTCAATGAGCTGTAAGGGTACCAACAAATTTGAGCACGTCTGTATATATATATATATATATATATATATATATATATATATATATATATATATATATATTATTTCAATGATAAAATAAGATAAAATTGATGAATGTGACAAAATATGATTAAATGTTATTAAAGATAAACGCATCTCTAAAGAACCAGAAGAATCCTGCAACAAGAAAAACATTCCAAAACAACTAAAGCATTCATTTCAAAATCCACCTTTACCAAATACTAACATATTTCATCTAAATGAGAAGGAAAGAAAGGGGAAAAAAAACACCATCATTTATGTGCCAGTGAAAAATGTGCATGAATCCATTTCTGCAGCTAGAGTTGAATGGAATGCAATACTTCCTGAACAGAAAGAATATTTGAACATTTATTAGCATATAACAATTTACTGCAAATAGATCTAAGATAAATCACTGACAGTGTGTTGTAGCTGAGAAAACCGCAATCCAATTCATTGATCTGTAAAACTAAAAAAAAAAAAAAGTAAAAGTACTTTTGAGAATGTATTTCTTAATTGTTGGTTATGCAGTGTTTCCTTAACATTGATATTGTCAATACAAAATTGAAAACATTTTCTGAACCATATTGAGAGGAATGGTAGTTCCTTGCGCCTATCAGCGAGAACTGCCAGAGACTCTATACAGCAAGGATAGATTACATGTTTTTAGGGTATTGGCACAGCAAAAGCACCATTTCACTTTTAATTTGTAGTTCCCAATGCTCTTAGGTGAAATAAAGTAAATACCTGTCATACAGTAAGAGAAATAAGTTGCCTAAGTAAGGTAAAAATGTCCTTCCCCTCCTCCTTTTTCTCCAGTTTTTTGCAGACTTTTGCAGACACAAAAAAGAGCTTAAGTCCCTTAACTGAAAGGTTAGATCATGTCCAAACAATAGTGAAGAATTCCAGGTAGACTCCCCAGAAGAGTGTTTCCTTTGCAGTGGTGTAGTCACTCGAAAAAATGTGTGTAATGCATGCCCAGATATACTTGTGATTTCTCTACCAAGAGCACAGTACAGAGTTTTTTTTTTTTTTTTTGCAGACACAGGTGTCCGAGGGAGGCCATTAGTGGTCAACACTGCTGAATACTAACAACCATAGCTGTTTATATAGCTTGCATATTTCAGATCCAACATCATCTTGTAAACAAGAAAAAACATGCAGAGTATATTACTTCTTTGAAAAGACTGACATGTTTAAAGATATAACTAATACATTCACTGAGAATAAACACATCACTCATTGTAAGAGTACTGAAAAATGATATATGTGAAATCCAGAAAAATGAAAAAACATCCATAAATGATACTGACTTTGTTATTTCTGAGAGCAACAGGTTTATTAGATAACAGGGAACACACATTAAAACCATATGAAATATTCTTAACAGTACAGCAGCAATTCATCAGACTCACAGTCGTTTAAAACATGCAATAAAAAAATGTACAATCAACAATTTCAAAAACATACTTTTAAAACTGGAATATATATATATATATATATATATATATATATATATATATATATATATATATATATATTAGCTCAAAGAGCCAGATAAAAAGTAAATCTCTACAGAGACCGTTTCAAACAGTTAACTTGATTTATCTAATATGGTTGAGTTTATTCATATTTTCTTAAATACAAATCGTTCAGCACATTCAGTCTTGCTGATGCCCTTGTGTATATCTCAAACAGTTAGAAATTCTACTTACTAAGAAATAAGGATGATAAATTCAGTAGAAATATCAAAAAGTGGCATTGAAAAATGCATTTTTTAGACTACCCTGTCATCACAAATATGGTCTGTAAATGCTATGCAAATTCTGATTTTAACATTTTTTTTTTTATAAAGTATAATATTTTACATCTCCCGCTGACACTGTTAGTATTGTGCAATACTGCGGGGTGCGACTATGAATAAAGGGGTAGTTCTTAAATGTTTTTGTTTTAAAGGGCAGAACATTTTAAATAAATACATACATTAGTCCAAGTTCTTACCTTTCAAACAAGCCATTGATGATCACTCTAGGACCTGTAGAAATGGATAAATGATGTTTGAAGTGGCGAGTGGGAGTGAAACTGCAGGTAAGAGAGCCGAAATGGTGGCTTCCATGTATGAGGCGACACGTGTAAAAAAGAAAAAAAGCACTAATGTTTTTAAAAAAATAATAATTACATTCACTGATTTATTTGTTAAAAACCCAGATTTCACATGCTGACAAAATTGGGTATAGTTTTGAAATGATTCAGAACATGGTTTCTAAATGTTCTTTCCTCATCTGTGCATAGGACTGCATTTCTACACACAATCTAAATGAATACAGCATAATAACAGAGATGAAGAGATTCTGAAATGATCAGGTTGCAACATACCTGATGGATTCATTACAAAGATATGAAAATGAGTTAAAAGGAGTTCTTTCCTGTCTACAATTATACCTTACTGTACAGTACTTGTCTCTGACAGACATAGTCTGTCATATAAAGTTAACTGTTGAGTAAGTACATAGATGTCTGCATTTTCCAAAGCAAACAGATGGTAGTATTATTATTTATTTCTTAGCAGACGCCCTTATCCAGGGCGACTTATAATAAGTGACTTAGTAATTGTGGACTTTACGTCTCCCTTATTTTCAAAAAATGTGTTACCTGGAGGAAACTATCTTGTTCAGTGCTCTGAGAAAATGAGGGAAACAATATTATTTGAATTACAAACTCAGGATGTTATAGTTTGTGCTTCTGAAAAACTACGGTATTAGTAACATACACCCCCATCCACGATTAGAAACAACACATGAAATCATGTATGAAGTTTGCAGTCTGTGACCTAACATGCTGGTTTGCATTTCATTGTTAATATCTGAATAACTGTACTGTTTTTTTTAGGCCTTTTCCAATTCCAAGGCCTGCCAGACCAAGAGGAAGACAAGAATGCCCACTTCTAGATTGACCTTTGCACCGAGATGGCCTTGCCTCTGCACTGGAGCCATTCAGATCTGTGTTGTCCTCCGGCACTACAGGTCTGGTGGCTTCGCTGTGGATCCGCAGTGCAAAAAAAGACGGCTTGGCAGAACACGTTTGAGAGGACACGTGTGTATACCGCTGTATTGTGTTCCTCTCCCCAGGTCTGTATTACCTGTAGTTGCAGGTTCGCTCTGTCCTTGTGGCTGTGCTAACTATCCTGCACGCATGGTGTGCTCTGGTCCCTGTCATTGGCTGTTGGTTGTGTGTGTCCATTGGTCCTAGTGTGCGGCTGAGGACCAATGGGATAGCTGTTGGCTCTGGCACCCAATTAGCATAAAGGTGCAGAGCTAAGGGTGCGTTCACAACACGCAGACTTTCGTCATCCTGCTACAATATATATTAGGTACAATTAAAACATATTTTAAATGTTGAAACTTGTCTGTGTGGTTTTAGATATTCGCCAACAGTATAAAAGGTGGTTTACTTTCTACAGCGACCTAATACTGATACAACCCTTATTATTTCCTACTGTTTGGGTCTATAGATCACATTTCACCCCCTTTTTATTGAGTTACAATAAATTGCCAATATGTATGCTCCATTACTCTTGCATTTTAAACACATTTTATTGAGGGAGTTATTTGTTATATTTAAGAAAATTGAATTATTTTGATTCTTTATGAGCAGATGAGAAAGTATTTAAAAAAAGAAATCCATATTCTATTACTGTAGCTAAGCTATTTGTATGTATTTTACTGTTTAATGCATGTACGATTGCCTTCCACAAGAGGCTTTTATTTTGAAGTAAATGTGCGATGCTACTAGCGGACGTTGCTTGTTGTTCCCAGCAATTGTTGCTAGTTGCACACAGCCCTTGAAATGTAGCCTTGGTTATCTCCCCTTTGATACTGTGATGCTACTATTCATGTTGAGATATCTCAAAGTGGCAGATATCTACCGTTTTCTTTTTCGCTGCTCTTCTGAAATGTACTTTCATTAAGTTTATTATTATTATTATTATTATTATTATTATTATTATTATTATTATTATTATTATTATTATTATTATTAGTCATTTAGCAGCGACTTACAGAGACTAGGGGGCGAACTAGCGAACTATGCATCAACAACTGCTGCTGCAGAGTCAGTTAGGACCTCGGTTTTACATCTCATCGGAATGATGCAATTATAAGGCGTTTATTATTACACCCACTACAATGTATTCATATATAACTTTAGTCGGCACTGAAATACTGTAATTCCATGTGTGTCTTACTCACTACAGTGTGGGTGTTCCCATGATATATATATATATATATATATATATATATATATATATATATATATATATATATATATATATATATATATATATATATATTACTACTGAGCAGAGTTACAGGTCTTTGATTATTGCTTTTCTGTTAATGTTGTATTCCTACAGTGCAGCATTCAACATGTGACTCTAACGCAGCAATACGACTAATTAAGATACATTTTATTTTGTATGTATTTAGTTAGCAATTGAGACCGAGGCTTTGTTTACGAAGTGGTCCTGGAAATACTTAAAATTATCCATTGCTTTTTGTGCATATTTAAATTTGAAAATGTGATACTCTTTTATGTTGATGCTATAGGCACTCTTAAGACTTAAGCATGGATAACGCTTTATGTTTATTTTTATTTTTTAAATAAATTGCTTACCTGAATTTAAAACTATTAATGACGCTTAGTGGCATTAGTGCATTTTATTTTTGTATACTGCTATACATAACAAAATCCAGTGGATCGCGCTTGGATCCCCCTATGCACCAAATCTGAACGGAAACAGCACTGTGTTAAATACAGCTTTTGCTAAGTGTGGAGACAGACCCCGCGTAATGCGAATTGTGTACATGAGGCGCAGAGCAAAGCGCAGCAAGTGTGTTTAATGCGGTGGAGACGGCGCTCTGAGGGTCTAAGGTCTCCTCTTGCTTGATTTTGGCACCCTTCATATTAAAAAGCACTCCCTTTGAGGTATTGCGCTGTCAGATACCACCCCTCTCTCGCTCCCTCGCTTTCTCTCACTCACTCACTCACTCACTCACACACACTAAGATCTGCTGTTCAGTTTTAGCACCACAGTTTCCGAGGTGAACTGCATGAGAACGCGCGCTCTGCTCATCAAATTGTAAAAGTAACCACAAAGAGTATTGCGGGGGGAGTTCAACCACTCACAACAACAACGCGTGAGCTTCACAATACATTATTTGTTTCGTGTGGCGGAGCTGCAGTAGTAGTAGTAGTAGTAGTAGTAGTAACAGTAGCGAGAAGATACCATCCAATTTTACTGAGTGGCTGTTGTGGATATGCATCTTGGCTTCTTGTGAGACCAGGTCGTCTTCACTTCACGCCGTTTGCTTTTCTTTAAGTCTGTCAAAGGACATTTGACAAGCGGGAGTACACGATGAACAGAATAGGGCTGCTGCTGTGTTACTTTTTGGTCGAATTTATGACTTTGGTGTGCAAAGCACAGGGTAAATCCGGGCACAATTTGGGGAGCATTGTGGTGGTTTCGGGGTCGAACGGGTCTAAAGACGGTGCTAACAGCGTTTCAGACCCTCCACCCTCAGCAGACATGTGTCGGGGTTACTTTGATGTGATGGGGCAGTGGGATCACCCGTTTAACTGCAGCGCAGGTACTTACCTGTATTGCTGCGGGACCTGTGGCTTTAGATTCTGCTGCCAATTGAGGCAGAGCAGGTTGGATCAAAGCACCTGCACCAACTACGATACCCCGGTTTGGCTTATGACCGGCAGACCCCCTTCCAAGAAAGACGATCCCACGCACGACCCCACAAAGGATAAAACTAACCTGATTGTCTATATCATTTGTGGAGTAGTCGCAATCATGGTCCTGGTTGGGATTTTCACTAAACTGGGTCTGGAAAAAGCACACCGACCTCAAAGAGAAAACATGTCTAGGTAAGGTTAAAAAAGACGATTAGTTATTGGTGTGTATGTGTTGTGTGTGTGTGTGTGTGTGTGTGTGTGTGTGTGTGTGTGTGCAGGTATTACTATCAATGTGCGGACAAAATTTGAGAAAATGACCCCACAAAGATAGTAACTCCTGAAAAAAACGACGTTGTGGCGACTCCCCCACTTTGTAAAACACGTTTTTAAGAACAAAATATGCCTTCAGAAAATAATACAACTGCCAAAAATATTTAGTTTGTTGTCGACTTTCACCCTTTGTGGAATTTTGTCTAACGAGTTAGAAACAGTAAATACAAATATAGTGAGAGTCAATGAGAGGTCCCCACAAATATAGTGAGAGTCAATGAGAGGTCCCCACAAATACTGTAATGCAAACGTGTGTGTGAGTGCAAGTGACACGCAGCATGCAACAAAATGTAGGTATACTCCGATATACTCTTATTAATAGAATGCGATCTGCATCTCCAGAAAAACAGTAAAAATTGTATTTCTTCCGTTGTCTCTTCGTATGCTCAATTGCTATAGGCTACTAACTACACGTTTGTTTTTAATACTTATATTTGAACGCGCACTGTATCAATGTATACAACGTTTAAACACATACCCTGTTAACTTACTGAGCTTGTGGGAATACAGCATGTTAAAGAAAACTGAAAGCCAAACGAGCTTTTTTTTATTATTATTATTAATCAGGCCAACTGTTACATTGAAGCTTGAAAACACCTGTGAAACACTCATGCACACACACACACACACACACACACACACACACACACACACACACACACACACACACACACACACACACACACACACACACACACTAAAAACTGTATTTAAACAATACTTTAGATATGTTCAGTGTCTATATAATAATAAGAAACTAATATGGAAAGCATACAAAAACCAAAGGGGATACATTCCAAAATACTCTCTCCACATATTCGTTGAGATCGATCATATTATCTGTTTTGGTCATGATCAGTCATTTTAGAACTGTGGATTGCGCAGCATATTGAAAAAACTGCAGTGCTTAAAGAGGGCTACCCACAACTGTTCCAAAGCATTTAGGTACTAGAAGAGATCTGTGGTATTAATGGTTGTGTTGAAAACTGGCACGGTTTAGATGCACAAAAAAGTGTTACCAAAATATACATTGCGTTACTGTGAAAAGCATATGAATTCTAAAATGTGTTTAAAATGTGATTTACAGTGTGGAGAGTATATTTTTCAATGTTCTGCCATTCACTGGCATATACATATTTGCCGGTATGTACTGCAACGCAGACGCTCGTATGTGATGGAGGCTGGTACTGTAGTTCTGTCTAGTTTCGTACACAGCAAGAGAGAACTCCCCGTTGAAATATAACAGATATCTCCCTTCGCATACATTAGCACGAACAAAATGATGGGAAGTGAAGAATTGGGTCAATGTTTTATTTGTCCTTTTTAGAGTTAATTAAATAATGAATCAAATGTAGGCTATTTAGCAAACTAATCTTGCAGGATATTTGCGAGTTACTGCCGTGATAGATTTATATAAATCAAATACATAAACCAATAAATACATAGATAACATTAGCATAAACAACAGTCGCGTGGATGTGAGGGTTAGGCAGTCAAAGATTTTGCAGATTAATGCTGAATATGGTTTTTGTATTGACTTTGTGTTCAGGTGACAAACTATAAGCTAACAAGGTTTACATAATAACAAGGCATGATGTAGCTGAACCACTGTTGATGAGCTCCCCCTATCTTTTGGTGTGCGCTCTGTTAAGAGATTAGTTTAAATAGAAGTATGACATTCCAAACTGTTGTGTACTGAGGGTATTCGAATTAGTTATTTAAAGGGTGTTCTTAAACAAACAATCAAAAAACTATGTTTGAGTGCCTATATCACTCCACGTTTTTTTTTGTTTTGTTTTTCAATTTTGGTGACTTCAATGTTTTAGAAAGCTTTAGTACTTACAAATGCTCCTCATAAAAAAAATAAAAAATACGATGTCGTGGTAGCTCATAACAACTACCCCATCAAATGTGAGGGACGTTATTTTTCTAGTCAGTCCGTGTTCTTTTTTTCAGTCTCAGAAGTCTTACATTGTGTACAGCAGTCGCATGTTGACAGCACTCTGGTTTTCAACGATTTTAACAATTCCCTGGTTTCACCGCGGATCCGACGTGCGTGTTCAGTACAGACAATGTTTAAATGCATTAAAAGCATCTAATCTACAATTTAAAAAAAACAAAAAACTGAAGCATATGCAAATGCTGCCAGAAAGATAGAGAACGGAACTACATAAACCCCTTGTTTTCTGCCCAAGAGAGCTTCAAAGCGTTTTAGACCCTGCGTGCATCACAGATAAGATATATTTTTGAATATGTATCTCTTTATGCGCGCTTTCTTTTTGGTATTAGATTGGTGTATTATTGCAGGAGAATTGCCGAATGATTTACAAAATAATCCTAGTTGTCCAGAAATGATGACTTCATGTTTTCAGCTATATTTTGCCTTTTTGAACATCAGTGACAGAAGACACTGAGCAAGGTCTGTATAGGCCGTATATAAACAATTGTGTGAAGCTGTGTGAAGCTGCTTCTGTTAAATACAGTGTTTGAAGAATCTTTCCTAATTAGCAACTTTACCAAAGCGATACTGCGCCCCAACAATGGCAGCAGTTAGGAGCGGATAACCCGGACGCAGCTGGAACCAGCTCCGTTCTCATTTTGTTCAGCACTTTCGGATCACCACTCTGCAGACTGACACGCTGTTGCCTTCCCCAAGATATGGGTTTCAAATATCTACCCCTCTTCTATGTTATACAGTCGTGTCACTTCTGTGGCTGCTTTAATGTTGTACAGTAGACTGGTTGCCACATTTGTTATACATTACATAACCCTGATGCTCATATACGCGGGATGTCCCTGGCAGCTGCCGATGAGTCACACTTGACCTAGTCTTACGCGAGAATATAACAAAAGGGAACCGTTGTTACTAAGGACTTACATGATCATAAAACAGTGTGTCAAACACAGCCTTGCAGTTGCATTTATTTAAAAGCCCAATTAAATCTTTATTTTTCTTCTTCGATTAAAATTACGTTGGTGCCCTTTTGTATCTTACTCTAGACATAGCCCATACGTACACACACATTGCTAGAGAAAGTGAATATCCATCTAACTGGAAAAAAGCAGGATGGGAATAAATGTTTAAACATTCATCACCCTATAGTTCCCCAACAGCTCGTAAAAGCTGGAATTGTCTTTCTTTCAATCTAAATTAAAATTTTATCCTGTCAGCAGTGCATGCGGCTTGTCTTAATGACATAACTCCCGTATACCTTTCTCAATGTGTGTGATTGTGGTAACTAACACCTCTGTTTCATCCCCAGAGCCCTAGCAGATGTGATGCGCCCGCAAGGTCCCTGCACAGGGGAACATCTGGAACGAGATGGCAAGTTCGGGGCTCACGTACAGCACTACGAGAACATGCAGTCCAGACCCTCCGCCAACAATCTGCGTGAGTCCCACGGATTGTGTATATATATACACACACACACTAATGTCTTGTTCAGTGAGGTTTAATGTATGTTTACCAATCACTTGCGGGCAAAAGATCTGTAGGGTGGAAGTACTGGATTTTCTTTAAATGTGAACAGACATCAGAGGCAAACGTCTGTAGATTGTGGTTGAAGGGCATCCTCTTCTTTCTTCCCAATATATATATATATATATATATATATATATATATATATATATATATATATATATATATATATATATATATATATATATATATATATATATATATATATTTACAGTTCATTATTCCACCAAAAGCCAGTGATTAGGATTACTTAAGGGCTTTTATCCATCAGGAATTGGTTATACAGCCTAATAAGGCATCGCGCAGCTTTGGTGGAGGCAGTTTCCAATAGAATGTACAAATAACTGGTATTTCAGACGAAGGAATGCTCAGATGTATGAATGGAATTGAATGTATTTTTTCTTGTCCTTATTTAATAAGCTTTACGCCCTGGGCATTATTACCTATTACAAGTGGCAACTGTTTCATGAACACTACGCTCTCAATTATAGGTCTAGTATCTAATGCATTTCTAGGCAAAACGATCTAGTAGCATTGACATACTAAGAGCTTTATTAAAATATATTTTCCACTTTTTTGGTGATTTGGAAGATAAACGTCTAGGGGAACATATATTTTTGGTGGCTATTAACATTTTTTTGAAAGAAGCAAAAAAAATACATACTGCAATGTATCCAGTGTGTTCTATCTATCTATCTATCTATCTATCTATCTATCTATCTATCTATCTATCTATCTATCTATCTATCTATCTATCTGAGTCTACTGGGAAACGAAGCGGACATTGGCAAATGTGTAACGATATTACTTCACTAATAAATTGACTTACTGAGTTTCCCCTTAGGGGAATACATTGCTTGCTTCTTGCAAATCTTCTTAAGGACTATACAAAGGGTTTAGGTTTCTGCACTATCAGATGCATAAAATGCGATTGCAAGTTATCAAACTACCGCTTACGGCTATGCTGTAGCTACCTTTTTTTGCACACAGTCATTTCTAAGAATTGCTGCCAAATGAAGAAAAACTGTGAAATATGTCTAGTTTGGATAGTTCTGTCGGTAGTAACAAGAAGTTTTAACATGTATGCTGATAATTTCACGGGCAGTTCAAATACTCCGGCTTTTATAATAATACTAAGAATGAATACATAAAAATAAACACAGTTTTAGCTTCATGGTTATTTAAGAGCAAGACTCACACTTGTCTTTTTGGTAAGATTCAGCTAGATTCATCTGGATTCAGAAAACGTATAACATTGTATTGCTTCAGTGAAAACCGCACCAAAGGCACTAGCCATGGTGCTGAAATAAGCGGCTGTACAAAAACAATGCTGATGCTCAGTTTCATTTTGGTCGCTGCTGCTGCAGTTCACCCTGGCACTCACCCTGGATAAACAATTATTTGTTCTTTAGGAGAGAAACATCAGTAGATATTAGAGCACAGAACTACAGATTATGCACAAACACATAGGCATTTAAACTGGTCACTTGTTGGTCTCAAACCAGCATGCCTGGCATGTATTTGTCCAAATGTAAATCTAATTAGAAGCTAAAAAGCTACAGAAAATTAAGTAATTAAGTAGAACTTGCATATCTCTGGGCCTTTTTATCTGCATGCATTTCCTTTGTTAAGACTGTAAATGCTCATCTACCTGTTATCCTGCTTCAGTGGTTAAATCGGACTGTATTTACAACATAAGGCATCTACAGCAAGGCAACACACACCAGTGTCGATAGCACCCTCCTGAACAGCCAGGAGAGGACAGCACATGGAACTAAGAGCAAACATTTTGTTTTTGCCTTTTTTGTAATTATTTATATCAGTAATCTAAATATTAGCACCTATCAGAACTATGGCGTGCTTCTCATGATGTGTTTGTTGTTAATAAAAGACAAACAGACACACAGACACATGCATACATACAGTCCCTTTAAGCCCACCTATTCACCCCTATCTATAATAAAAAGGAACAATTGCACAGATTTAACAGCATGGTGCTTTCTATGGCCAAAACATCCTTTTTGTTCATTTTAATGAGGGCTGAAGCAATTAATTTACTATTCGTAAAAGCCTTCATTCTTAATTCATTGTTGTGGATCCCCAACACTTAAGGGCCCAGTAAAAACTAATTGTATTACCATCGTCCCTGAAGACAATAATGGGGTTATAAGGTTAAAAACAAAAAAAATGTCTGTTTGACTGGAAAGAAGAGCTAGCATCAGTTTTGACTGCGGCAGTAATTTCCAGATCTAAATCTAAAAGATGCATACGATTTACTTTTCAGGTCAAATGTTGCTAATCCTGGTAATCAGTTGCATGTGTCCTGTATGTAACTGTTTTATGCAATAAAGTATTCTGTGCAATGAGTTTAATGGGTTGAGATCACAAAAATATGTTGTGCAATTAAATCCACATAAGTCAGCATTTGGATATTTTTTTTTTATATGTAGTTATTCCAATTCGCCTCCAAATGTTGCATCCTCCAGTGTTTGCAGTAAAACTAAATGCACAGAAATAAATACCTTACCCAGTCTACCGATTCATTCAAAGGAGCTAGCTATGGTGCTGAAGAATGGAAATTAATGACACACACACACACACACACACACACACACACACACACACACACACACATACACACACACGCACACGCACACACATACACACACACTATTAATAATGCAAAATGAGTAAGAAGCAACATAGAGATATCAATACCTATAGCTCTACTGTTATCCTGTTCAACTAATTGCCTCATCATCTATGTCTATCATTAACCATATTGGGAACTACAGCAATGGCCAAAAGTTTTGCATCACCCTATAGAATTAACACATTTTACTTCATAAAGTCTAATAAAGCCTGCTGAATAATGTTACATTAACATATTTAATTACATACCGCTTTGTCGTTTTCCATATACTTGACAAAAAACTGACAGAAATAGAAAAATGTGACATTTCGAAATCTAACAAGAAATACTGTACTACTATTATGGCTTCCAGTAGACTTTTATAATATAATTTTTGTAGTTTCTTTCAATACATGATGTTAAATAAAAGATCAAAATTATGTTCATATAGTTTTTTTATTTAAATAATGTCTCAATCCTAAAATTCTAGGTGATGCAAAACATGTAGCCATCGCTGTACACCTTTTAGTAGATAAACTGGAAATAATAAGCTTTGAAAACATCCTCCTTAGCACTATGCACAGCCTTCATTCTTCAACAAATGTCAGTACCAGAGGCAGCAAGATATCTTATTACAGATTATTGTTCCTTAACTCACTTATCACTTCTGTCCTTTTGATTCTAGCTGATCCCATTGTGCATTTCACATTGAGCCATGTAACAGTGTCCCAACTGGCTCATAAAGAGAACAGACTATAACTATACCAATCATAGCAACAATTACTTTGTGTCCCCTCTCGATGGGTTTCAGAGTAAATGTTTACGTGTTTTAAATGAGTGGGATGTAAATGGTTATTGCACTGCCTGAGGGGATATAGGCTATAGGCTATATCAGCTTCAACAGCTGGGAAGGTGTCGGTATCTCTCTATAGTTGTTTAGTGCACCCAGAGGAGATGAATGATGGTGATTTTATATCCACTCCCTAATGGGACTTTTCTGAGATTCAAGATCTCATTTTCTGTCTATTCTGGCTGGTTGTGATCCAACACTACAGCAGACTGGATTTCTGCCATACCTGTTCCGCAGGTGAGAACTTCAGCTTTGCTGAAAGTGTTAAAAGCTTGTTATTTGTAATGTTCCATTCTGTATCTTGGATACATCTTAGTAACTGTACTTCAATTGCTCCTGATCAGTGTATTTTAACAACAAACATGCCTTTTGATTAAGATCCATGTTTTCTGTTAATCTCTGATACTCCCACAGTCACTGCAATCAAAACTGAACTCATTTTATTTATGCATTGTATAGAGAATATAACCATTACTCAAGGAATGCTTTGTTTTATTTAGGCAATGTTAACTTTTTTTTAAAAAATGGCAATGAAAAACATCAGTAAAGGACACCCTTTTAAAGGAAACTGATAATAAAATATACAGTATAATTTGAAATGCATTAAGGTGAGTAATAAACTGACTCCATTGTGATTTAGCAGTTGGTTCAAATAATTTAACAGCAAATGCTGGAATGTTTCTGAATAATTCTGTGTAAATAAATATAAAAATACAAAGAAGATCAACAAAGTTCATCCAGAAATAGGACAACAGTTTTTTTTTATGCTGGGTTGTTATTTGGATGATACTACTACGATGACTATGACTACTACTACTACTACTACTACTACTAATACTACTACAAATTTCACTTATACAGTGTTCTTCATGCAAGAATTCCAAGGCGCTTTACAAAAGAAATATAAAAAAGGCTGTGTCTAATATATAATCCAGCTACAAATAAACAGACCCAAACAAATACATTTTCAAACAGGAGTTAAAATATTAAATTGTGCTAGCATTCCTGGTATGAATCGGGAGCAAGCTCCAAAGACGAGGTGCATTATACCTAAATTCCCTGGCTCCAACAGAGTTCAAATGAATTTTAGGGACTGTCAGAAGATTAGCATTTTCTGAACTCAGATGACCAGGGACATGTGGGGTCAGCAGACCTTGATGATAAGAAGGTCCAAGACCATAAAGGCCTTATAGGTAATAAAAGAAAAACTTTAAAATAATAATAATAATAATAATAATAATAATAATAATAATAATAATAATAATAATAATAAAACACATTTAAATGAGATGGATGCAGTAATTGTATAAATTAAATATGCAATTAAAACCAAGATTAACTAAGATTACAGTTTTTAATTGTGAGATTAATCATGATTCATTTTTTTAAATCACTTGACAGCCCTAGTAGCAATATGACTCTAGGTAGAATGTCATCTGCATAGACATTAACAACTGTCAGTATAGATTTCTCCTTAACCTCAAGTCACAGTAAGAAGTTTTAAGACTAGTGTCCAGCAAGTTGCGTGGGAGTGATAATGTAGTAATAGGCAAGGTAATGTATGTTCTTATCTTAAAAGCATGAGTGTGATTAGCAGGTTATAAATGTTATAAATAATATGTCCAATAGGTGAAGTACAGTATAGTCAGTGTGTGTTTGTAGTCTATCTGTTGTATATATCTATCTGTTGTATATTTATCTACCCCTACCCCAGATCTCTTGTGAAATCGTAGATGGACCCCAACTGGTCTTCATGTTTGTTGCAGAGAACTTTCAATCACTTTTGTGGATAGTGTCTGAGACTGCATATCCATTCTGTATTCTCAGTCATTTTTAGATTCCATTTGGGGAATAACCTGCAGAAAAACACTCTATTATAATACTGAATGGTTTCACAGCATGGCTTATATACTGTAGGTTTATCAAAGGGGCACATGTAATGGTCCAGAATTAAAGCACTGCATGTCTTTTCTCTATGCAGTGAATGGTGTAACGGGCTCTCTTGGGATTGTCAATTTGGTCTAAAAACGTATTGGTTTTGGAGCAATATTTAAACACTGTAAAGAAACTTCCACAGCAATTTAGAAAACTCCAAGGGTAAACTAATAAATATTTATTAAACATGTCAAGATTTCACATTGTGTTCCATCTACTGGGGTGATCATTTTTACTTGATTTTTTTACTTGATTTATGTTATATTTATAAGTTCCTTTAGTGTGTATTGGCCATAAGAAGTCAGCAAAACCTCAAGGAGTAAAAAGCTCTACGCAGAAAACTTTTAATACAGGTTTTGCATCCTCTGATGGCAGTGCTTCAGAAATCTTCATTTTTGAGTGGGAAAGGATAACAAATTTACCGTACAGTACAATTAAATAAAATAAATTGAAAATGTAATAAAGAGGGTATTATCCTTCTTGCTGGATCCTCTACAGCTCAGCTTAGCACCATGATCCAGGGCTATAAAACGTGGCCGGTAAAGCTATTTAATAATCCAATCGATTTCCCTTTTCAGCTTCTGTTAATGATGAGGAAATTAGCATTGGGTGCATTAATAGCGAGATCAAAACGGTTACAGTTCTTATTTCTTTTTTTCCCCTCCTAATCCTTTAATCTGGAAGCGGTGGAGTAATTGTTCTGATTTTATTAACCCTGGCAACCTGTGAGCCTGAACTTCTGATTTGCTGGCAGTGGCGATTGAAGTGTGTGCTGGCACATTCCATTCAGCCAGAATAATCTCTTTCTCTGTGGCTGAAGCGCTACTTTGTGAAATGAGAAGTTTTCATTAGAATAAATTAGGCTGCAATCCAGGCTGTGCTTTTATTCATTAGCTGAGGGGCACGGGAAGGGATTTTAAAAGTGAGGGAATTAAAAATGCTGATGCCCGGAGAGGGTGAGTATATTAGTGCATCCCTGGGCTGGATTCATGTTTGACATCTTTCTCATTTGAGTCTTGCACTTTCTTTGATGCATTCAGTTGCAGCCTTTGAACTTTATTAAAGTAAAATCGCCCACCTCTGCTCTGTTTACTGTATATCTCACAGCACATAATCTAGACAAGGTGCCAGGGTTCAAATGCACTACTGTTTGTGCTTGGGACCATTTTTATGCTTCTTATCCGTATTCGATCAATTCCTTTTTTCCAGGTCAGCCTTATTGGTTGTATCCCAGACAAAAGGGTGAGGTTGACCCGCAGCTCAGGATGTGATCAGTTGCCAAGAAATAGAAGCTTTCCTTTTTTT
This sequence comes from Acipenser ruthenus, assembly GCF_902713425.1. Lineage (NCBI taxonomy): Eukaryota > Metazoa > Chordata > Actinopteri > Acipenseriformes > Acipenseridae > Acipenser > Acipenser ruthenus. The sequence continues at coordinate 6,658,464 of NC_081201.1, read as the reverse complement.
ATATTTGTATTGTGTATAGTTTAACCATGCTGGGGCATTATTTAAAGTTGCCCTTCTCTTACAGCCACTATCACCACTTCCTACAGCATTTATTTTTCGGTAAAGCTCTCCCACCCAACTTGAAACCAGACCCCACCTGGCTTAATGTACAGGATCCCTATCCCCTGCAATATTTATTTTATAAAGGGCTTGCGTTTTCAGAGTGAGTCAGCGCTGCTTCAGCACGACACAAGTGATTTTTCACGGATAAAACAAATCCATCAGCAACAAAAATGTTGCTCAACCACTTTCTATAAGTTCAGACAAGCACACTTATGCCAAAGCTGTTGTGCTGCTATACTTAGATGCTAAGTATAGTTTGGCAGGCATGGTTTTGAATGAGCAGAGATCCCGTAGTCAATTGCCCATTGTACAGTACAGCAGAGTGCCAGGTATTCTTCAGCCTAGTGAATCCGCTGTTACATAATGTTCTATTCAGATCATCAGATCAGGATGACTCCAAGGCATTTTCTCACTCTGTTGTGTTAGCATACAAAAGCATGCTATCGGCACCCAGCGCTGAAACAATCTCCGCCTAAGATAAGCAATTGTGTTTCAAGGGAAGATTTTTAAATGTCAGAAAAAAAGAAGAAGAAAAAACGTGGTGATTCCCATTTAAAAAAGAAGTATGAATTCATGGGTCATTTAGGGCTGTTTTTCTCTCTCATGTATCAATGGTAACAGCCTTAGCTTAGAAACCTTTCAGCGGCGTATGGTGTGCTTACACGACAAAACTCAGGTGTAAACGATTGTTTGAATTTGTGCCTGAACAAGTCTCCCACTCACCTGTGGTATGAAGCACACACTTTTGTTCCAATGGTGGTACTTTGTATGGATCAGTCATGTGTTATACAAATGACATACCTGACGTGTGGTGCTGGGGTTTTAAAGCAGCCCAATCCAAAAAGCAAGCTAGCTAAGTAAATGAAAAGGCCACTTAACTCATCTGTTAGATGGAAGAGGTGATTTATATGTTTCAATTTCAAATTTGATCCATTTTTAATTTGGGAAGGAATGAAAAACCCACAAAGCCTGTGCTTCAAAGCTCAAAGCGAGGAAACTACAAAATCATTCTTTAGTTCATGGGAGTTGTAATATAAAGATACTTGTTCCCCATTTACCATCAGTCCACTAATACACCTCACACAGGGATCAAGCTGTTTTTATAGGGCTGTTTCAATTCTACTGCAAAGTGGGTGCAAATTAATTGTACCTATGTGTAGTTATGAGCTTGAAGGAACACATATCAGCTCTCATTATTCAGGATTCCAGTCTTGCTATGTTAAAGGCAGATTAAATCTTTAAAAGCAGAACCTCACAGTACTTTTAGTGTCAACCGCATGTTTTTAGACACTTTGCACAAAATGGCCCCAAAGGTTTCATTATACAATTTTATAATGTTCTGTTTTTTTGCATGGTGCATATTCGTTTCACTCGATACTATGTTTCAGTGTTTTAACAATATTGTACTACGGTTTTGCATCATTTTATCGTGCTTGACTACTTGTTAACTGATCATTGCTTTACTTTTCCAACATTATAGTGGCTGCTACTACACTGAAATAGAACTAACGCTCCAGTAGTGCTGCGCTAAATAAAAACAAAGTTATCACCATTGTAAAGACACTAGGAAAGACTTTCTAGAACTGTGTGTATTTTTAGAACTTAGCCATCTCTCTTTATTCCTGATCCCTCCTGAACCCCTTAATGAGTGGGCTCCTGTTTCTATGGGTCAGGTTGGACCCCATAATTCTAATCAGGGCTTGAGTGACATGATGCTCAAAAGAAAAAGAGAAATAACAGAATGAAATAATAACTTTTTTCAGGCTGCATGAGTCAAAGGCTGCAGCAGGAAAAGGAGACAGCAAATGTAGTCTGAATTCATCTAGGCTATTAAAACGGGTGCAGAGTACAACGTGACACTGGCTCAACAGTAAGCCAGTAAGCTCAACTATTTGAAAATCATGGAATTCTAGTTTAACTTCATTCTGACCTCTCTAGTGCTTGTCTGAATACCCCATGATCAGCTGTCCAGCACTGTGACCCTGCACCTTATAAACAAAGCACCTTTTCAGCACTGCAATTCCTGGATATCTTAATAATGATAACTAATCTAAAGACACCATTCTCAGGCCTATAGCACTGCTTATATAATACGCATTACAGCATCCTATTTTCCCACGCTGCCAACCAAAAGAAAAGAAATTAGGCATGCTGTATTGGTGTGGTGGTCGGAGCTGTGAAATCTGCTGTCTCTCCTCCCAACCTGTCTGCTGACCCTTGAAATCTTCTTCTGGTGTGCTGGGCAAGCGAGAGTGGCAGTCACCCAGCATAGCAATGGAAACAGAAAGAGGACGAATGCCACCAGATGCACATTGTATTCTTCTTAACTCCTGTTTTATTGGCGGTGTATTTCTAAATTGGATCTGAACCATGTCTTCTTTCTGGGACTGAGATGCTATGTTTTGTATCAGAGCTATTGCAATGCACAGCCCTCGGCAGTCTGATTGTATTCACTCCTAATACAGTAAAGCTTCATTAACACAGACTATAAGGGGCCGATAGCAATGCTTCTCCCGAGACACAGCTGTTGTTTGCTCAGGTATCAGATGGAAAAAAAAGTAATCAGCTTCTCCAGCATCATCGTCATCATCATCGTCATCATCATCATCATTATTCACAGGTTTACCACCTTACTGAGATGTAGCATAGCGCCCGTCATACCTGACTTTCTGAGAGGGTATTAAATTTGTTGAGGAAAATAATAGTGTAGTAAATAGACATGAACAGATGATTTATATTAAACCCCCCTTTTAAGGAAAAAGCTTTGACATTTCCTTGAAGGTAAATGGAAAAAAAAAGTAGCTGAGTTTTGGAATAAAGTAACAGAACCAGCTGTTTAATGATCTAAATACAGCCACACTTTACATTAATCCCACTGGGGTTCCCCCTGTGATTGTGATAGAGCAGGTTTCAATGTTTTAGTGCAGTGTTATTAACATCTGACACTTTTTAGATCTTTTTAGAAATGTATTACAGTACTGATTTAAAGTGATTGCAGATAACACAGGGATTTAGTTAACAAAAGAATGTACAGTAGTACCAGATGTTTGAAAAATGAAAGTATGTGTTTGCTATAACATGTGTTTCTGTCAAAATTGCACATTTGAGACCTACACAGTTAATGGAAGGTAAGGTTTACAGAATTATTTTGTTAGCTAACATCACTTTAATGGGCAGAAATCCAGACTTCTGAAATGTTAGATTTCTCTTATCTCTATACTGCAGTTATGAAGTATGCAGGATGGAGGCAACATTGCCACTCTCAGCTGGCAGTGTGGGTAAAATGGGCCTCAATGAATGTTGGCAAATTTGTTGTAATTGTATTTTTCCAGCTCACACTGGGACGGTGAACAGGCTCAGTTTGTTTTAATTAATGCAGATCCACGTTGCAAAAACCTCCTCCAGCCCCCACTGCTTTGACTTTTATGTTTTTTGTGTATGATTTTTCATGCCATAAATTAAATTGGTATTAAATTAAAAATATATATATCGCCCCGCGCTGTACTGCGAATTGGCCTGGAGTTGGCTCCCCATTTTTACTGTCTAACTGTGTATGCCTTAGCTGCAATATACATAGGCACTTAGAATTACTGTTTGTTTTATTTCGTACTGCACATCACAAACAGCAATATACAAAATAATTTAAAACAAAACATTAATACCGTACTGTTATCATATACACACGCATTGCACAATAACACAAATATGTACTTGCTGAAGCGGTTTTTATTTTAGCCAACAAGGTGTTCACGTGTGGCAGCAATGCACTAGCAAAAGTCACATGGCAGTGACGTCAGCTCCCTAGCAACAAGCCTCCTATGTTGGGAATGGATTATTTCAATGCAGCGGGTTTGTGCATTTGAGAAAGGAGAGGAAGACTCATAAAATTACTTGGAAACTCAAGTTGATGAGAAGCAATTACCCTCCTCTGTACAAATTAAAACAGTGTGAAAAAATGCAGGTTGCGTAGAGGATTTATACTGGACCCTGACGCCCCTGATAAAACGAGGGAGTGGTTGTTCAGTATTTGTTAGCCTATTTAATTTTCTATGGGTCTCTCGCTATATTGCGGCATGGCTCTATGCTTAAAGTAATGCAATTACAAACTTTTTTTTAAGACTAAATACATGTTAAATATTTTATGACATTCCCTGCAGCTTCTACTGTCGAGAGATGTGAGCTGAATTTAAAAAGCATTGATTACCGCTTGAGCATAAATATACAAAATCTATTTTTATCTACATTTACACACAGACAGATCTGCCAGGCTATCTATACACATATGTCATATCTGAGCGATATACAGTAAGGAGGAGACCACATGCTGCCTGTCTAACTGTACAAATGAGAAATTTATCACAAAAGCATTAGGTGCCTATGAAAGCTATGATTTGATAATGAGAAACGAGACTTTATCTAGGTTTATACAGTTGTCAAGGAGACGGATAAGGTACAGTTCTATATGTTAATTAAACTGGCATAGCTTGTTAGAATAGGTGGGAAGTAAAACTGAATGGCACCCTGATCCTATTGATGATGCACCAAGCCACTACATCCATCAAGAATGTCAATCACCCTGGCCTGGCTCATCTGTAACACGTATGTACTCAGTAATCACATGCAGATAAACCTTGCTTTTGAAAAACTAATGATATTTCCCAGTTATGTTGCCACAATGTGCTTTTCTTTCAAACACAATACTGTTGATGGCGTCCTCACTTACTGGACCTAACTCAGACACACCCTAACTGAAATATCTTCAAGGTAGCACAGTGTTATACAGAACAATAGTTAGTGCCAATGGTATCATAATGATATGCACCAATACACACTGAAAATATATTGTTCTACCATGGTATTATATCAGCACCAGTGTGCTACCGTGACCATTATCAAATCATTGGGGTCAAATCACAGTGTTTCTTCTTATTATAATGATATCCCAATGGTATTTTCCTGGAAGGGCACTGATACACACAGACAGCACTGACTAGCATTTCAGAGCAGTTTAATGGCTTTTCGAATGGTGGTATTTAGTGTTGCCATTAACTTTGGAGCTGAGAGGTGCTTTAATGCGATTCACAGCCCTGTCGGATAAATAATTCATAGATATTACCAAAGACTGGAACACATGAATCATCATCAACTGCTGAAATAAAATAAAAAGGGAACATAATGTTGTCCCGCCTCATTCTCAAAGATAAGCTTCATTAAGCCATATTTCAGATCAGACTAGCCAAATTTTCTTCTTTCTCTTCACTGTAAAAAGTCTGATTGTAGCTTTTGGTAATTACATTCTAGGGAAGCCATTTGCTTAGGAGTGTGTTACATACAGTATTGCAAAGCTCTCGTGTGTTATGATGCACTGTAAGTGCTTGTGGTGTCTTTCCTGCGCTGTGGCCTCTTGACTCTCATAGAAGAAAAGTGTTAGAGAGGTGAAGGAAACAAGCAGGAAGATGGCAGAGTCTGAGCGAAGGGCAGAGCAGAATTTCACAGACCGATTGAGAGCTGGAGAAAGAGAGTAATAAAAAAGGAGCTGTGGCATTAGATTAAAGTTTATCCTTTAATCTTTAGCACCTATGAAATATTTGCAGATTAGAAAGTGACTCTCTCTTTTTTCCCATTGCCTCTTTGGCTTAAAGCTACAAACTAATAAAACACACTGGTATTCAAAGAAAAAGGAGAAAACAGACAGTCATGGCTTGAGGTCCAAAGACACTGTACTAAAAAGGCTCTCTTTCTCTCAATAGGAGGCAATCTCTCCCAGTATATCTAGATCAAAACTTCATGTTTCCAGATCGCATTGATAAACGGACGAAGCATAGCAGGGCATCGTTCAAAATGAAGTGTCCCATATGGTTTAAAAAAAAGGTTCTTACATCGTTACTAAGGCTGTCACTATATAAGCCTGTATCGACATATCAGCTTTATACAGTATGTTTTGCTTGTAAAATATCAGACTAATAATAGTAATAAAAAACTCCCATCTGAACAGGCAATAATATGAATGAGCTTAGATATGTGCTGACATGGAGGCAAACCTCTTTCAAGGAGGTAGGGTCCCCAAAAACTACCATCGAGGAAAGTTTACAAAACAAACCGGGAACAATGTGGCCATCAAGGTCTGCTCTCCGAAAGTAGAATGCGCAGGAGGCTAAACCATGGAAGATTATAATAAACCGACACCAAGTCATTCTATGTTATTTGAAACATTTAATGATCGTGGGTCACTGCAGGCTTTGGGAAACTGCAAAAGAAATGCTCATTACAGAGATGTCCGAAACCCACAATGTATTATGTATTGCAAAACAAGGATGATTAGGCAGCTCTTGAGATTACAGGGCATGTATGTATATGCACTAACATGGTAACTGCTGTGCAAATTCATGGAAAAAGCCTTGTGAGCATCTTCTTACCTGATTTAATTACATTGTATCAATGTGGTTCAGATCATTTACATGTAATCACTATGTAAGTGCAAGAACCATTAGTTCTTTCCCAGTTATTACAACGTTATTACATGGTTATGTATGGCCATAGAATCTAAAGTGCTATAGATTATTTTCCTTATCAGTTGGATTCCTAGAAAACCAGTTGTCACAAGATGAAGAAGCACTTGACTTTATCTTTTCTAATTAGGTTCCAGGATCCAAAAAGCAAACAAAGCAGGGAACCTCCAGCCCTTAAAATACAATTCAGATGTTAATGAGGCAGGGAAAAAAAGATAAATATACAGTATATTTCAGTTTTGGTATTTCCAATTTATACTAGTAACTAGCTCTGTTCAAGAACCTTTTTCAAATCTCCATTACACTTGTTCTCTTTGTTGTGGGGGTGGCTGGATCTATTGTCCATTATCAGAAACCTAGATTTCATGGCTGTACCTTCAGTATCTTTATGAGAGTTGAAGGAAACACTGCAATCACCTTTTCTGATCAATTTCTTCACCTTTCAGTCAAACCTTCAAAAGAGGCAATGTGTTCTTCTAGTGATGCATCCTAATAGCAATCCTTATAACAGTCCGGGTGATGAGGAACAGACTTGTAGTATCCCCTGCTGTGATTGCCCACCCCCACAGCAATATAGGTGGAGGTGGGCGGCATACATGTCTATATGCAACACGTTGTAGTTTTGCATATATCTTGAATCAATCATAATTGTGTGTATAAAGAATCTATCTGTCTCCATGCATGCTAGACAAAAGCTTGTCTAATTGTGATGAAACGTGCTAAGGACTATTAGCACAGTTTATTGAGTCTATCACAATCGGTAGGTATCTGGAAGCCTGTCTGCCTTTCCGCCTGTCCGACTGCCTGTTAAGATCTAGTGCAATTTGTGCAACGTGGTAAATTAAGTGACACATACACGCAACCTATAAATCACAAAAAGGAAGATCAGACTCAGGAATTGCAGTTAAACATAACAAAGTGTGGTGCTGTGTGGAATTGAGTTTCCGATTTTGAAAGCCCTCCCAGCATGTCCATTTAAGGATGAACACGTAACCTCAGGGACAGGCAGAGAAATACAGTATAGTTCAACCACCTGCTGCTCATTTTAGCTCCAGTGACATGCTCCTATAGTCCATTTTTAGTGTTCATTTTATAAGTGCACTCAAGCGTTGAAGGCTATAATTCATATAGATGAAATATATGTCCACCGAGGGCAGCACATGCAACTCATATTTGGTGTTTCATTTTTATTTTTTTTAACATAAAAATCATATATATATATATATATATATATATATATATATATATATATATATATATATATATATACACACACACACATACACACAGTATTACACTGCTACAAAAAAATAAGTGTCATACCAGCTTTATGGCATATGGAGATATTTAAAGTAGAGTTCTGTTTGGTTTTCTAGTTTTTGTGGTTAAAATAGTTACAATTCAGAGTGACTGATCAGGGCTTATAGCTTACAGTTCTGTTTATAAACTGTGTGCCGTATGTTGTATATTAGTTCTGTGACATGCTGTTCAGAATCTGTAAAGATATATAACTTGCTGATTATAAAAGATAGAGGTATTGGGATACATAAATGGTAACTGGAGGGAGGGAGGGGGACACACACCATGGAAGGCTCCTCATGAAAAGCTGCTTTACTGCAGACAAACAGTAATTGTGTAGCTATAATCAAGTTACAAAAGCGCCTAATTACCTGTCAAATAAGTCTGCTTCAAATGTCTACCTCCAGTAATCTGAGGTACAAGGATAGTAGTTCTTTATGTCCTCTTTTGACAAGACTAATTATTTAGCTCTTCTTTATTAGACCCATTGCCATGGCAGGTAGTTGAAATTGACCCACATACACGTACAATTGTTTCAGCGTCAGTGATAAGATGATGCTGTGATTGCTGTAGTTGTATCTGTGACCACCCCTCACAAAGGATACTTTAAATAAAGCAATCCAGAGAAATGGTCTGGATGTATAAGCCATGGAACAATGAACACACTTGATCCTGTTACTATGCTTTACAAAGCCATCGGGAGACTTGAAGCTTCCCTGTCATGACCTTTTAGTTAATTTACACAGTATATTTATTCTGTAATATATAAAAGATTAATCTCTATGTTTCAGGTCTGTTTCAGTCACAGAGGTCAAGACAGTAGGTCTGACACATTTTGATTATTTGATTATTATTTGTATTTTTGTTTGCGGCGCGGACAAAAGTGCTGCGTCTTTTATTACTTATATTTAAAAACCCTGTGAGGATGCATGACTGATCAGCTACTGATTATTTAAGTACCTGACAGTCATGCATCCTTACCAAACGCGTGCAGACTCTGGCCGAGGGGTAATAAGATAATTAACAACTAGTTAACCCCTCGGCCAGAGTATAAGAAGCTGCAGCTGTCCGTTCTGCAGGGGTGGAGTGTACAGAGGAGAGTACGGGGAGCGGAGAGAGCGAGGAAAAATAACAACATTTAAAAACGACTGCTAAACAGTCTTTGTTTATTCGTTTGGCCCTTGTGCCTTTTTGTTTTGTGTTTTGTTGTTTTGTTTATTTGATTTATTAATAAATTTGCTGAATGCAGTAGCATTCAGCTTCACCCGCCCATCCATTGTTTTGGTTTCTGTACTTCCTGGTCCGTGACGTCACCACACCTCACCACTGCGAGCCAGACTGTCACACGGGGTTATTGTATTCTCTCTCTAGTCAGGTACTTCTCTATATTCTAAATGTATTCATTGCAGATGTTTCATGAACAGCCACCTCAAACATCATGATTTAGAGGTGCAGGATCATATCCCTATCATATCCCATGGCTGCCACCATGGTACAATCAGATTTCCTACAAATAAAAACGATTTAATGACTGGCTTGGTCTGATGTTTATACAGACTGATCGTCTTGGATGTTGTGGAACTCATATCCCCGTAGCACCAGAAAAACCTTAGTCAAAACCCCTGAGAGTTGCCTGCCCCTGTGTGCATGGGATCCAAGGAAGCAGCTACTCTGTAATGAGAACTGGAACTGATCAGTTATCAGATGTCATTCTGTACCTAACAAGTGCCTCAAAACCGCAGAGTGAGATTGTAAATAAGAAAAAAATAAATGACTGCCTGCAAAACTATTTCTGGCATTTGCCCAGGGAATATGTTGCTATGATTCAGAGCAGGCCAGAGGCCCAAATACCGTATTACTTTGAATTAACTCCCCTGCATTTATTTTAAATTGCTAAAAACAACTGCGGTGCTTATTGGCAGTTTTCGAAACGCGCCATTTTTTATTGCAGTTTTTACGGTATTTGAGGGAGTTGTGTATTGAAGTTTATTTCTGCAGATAAAACTTGATCAGGATGGCAAAGAAGTCATACAACTTAGCTTTTAAACTGAAAGCTGTTGAGCTTGCAGATCAGAAAGGCAATCGACCTGCTGCTTGAGAACTTGGAGTTTTACCCTGCTCGGACCGATATTGAAGAGGAGCTAAGCAATTGGATACTGCAGAAGAGACAGAGACAGTTAAGGGTAACACGAAAAGCAATTGCATCATCTCACCGTTGATTATTATTTGTTTATTTAGCAGACGCCTTTATCCAAGGCGACTTACAGAAACTAGGGTGTGTGACAACAACGTCTCACCCGAAAGACAGAGCACAAGGAGGTTAAGTGACTTGCTCAGGGTCACAGACGCAGTGAGTAAGCCAAGATTAGAACCGGGGACCTCCTGGTTACAAGCCCTTTATGTTTAACCACTGGACCAACACAGCCTCCTTGATGATGAGGTGCAACTCTCAAGGAGGCAAAAACAAAAATGTCTTGCATTCCTGGTGGCTGCACAAAGTTGATCCAGTCAGTTTCTTGGCATGCTCCATTTAAAGCAAAGTACCGGGATTTCTATGAGGAGTGGCTGCAACTCCCTGAACATGCTGACGATTTAACAGTACATGGAAATCCCTGAGCTCCTACTCAACTTCAGCCGGTGGTTTGGATAAAGAAAGCATGGGAAACGGTGAGCAGGGAGATCATTTTGAGATCTTCTGAAGCGTGCAGAACATCGGACCCAGATCTCATACACTGCACAAAAAAAGGAGGACTAGCAGGAGTGCACGAGAGTTCCTCCTTAATACCAGTGCTTCCGATGGTGACGCAAATGAAAATGAAAAGGAGGACAACGACAGAGAAGAAGTTGTGTTTGACTAGGTAAGGACACATGCAAGTATCAGTACATCGTGCTGTCGAGCTTTAGTATTCAATTCATTTTGTTTCTATTTGTAATGTTTTGTCATACTCATATTTTAAGGAGAATGAAGTGCATTTTAAGTGATCCAGGTGATGCTCAGTGGTTTCTTGCTGTAACATCAGCAGTGTTAACTCAGCACAGTGGCAAATGCTTTACAGTATGCATATGGCCCCTAATATCTTCTCTACCATTGTCAGTCCTCTCCTTTTGTTTGGTAACTGACAGGCTGTCAACATATTTGATTTCCTTTACCCTACCATTTCTCCCTAGTAACAGGAAACAGAGCAGAGAGTTGATGGTAAGGGAGTATGCTAACTCTGCCAGCGCACAGCATAGGGGGGATGGTAGTGCCTTCCGGTTTCTTCACTTTAATTGCTAGGCTAACCTGACTCTCCATCCTTTAGATCTAACCATTAGTTCCACAGTTCATTGCTTTAATTGCTAGAGTTTATACCCCTGAGCTAGTTGATTCAAGAGATTCTATACCATGTGCCATGTGCAGAGTCCTGTAGCATGCACAGGAGACTGGAGCTGTGTGGAATTGTGGGAAGAGTCTCCAGCGGTTTGATGGCATTAAGGTGCACATAATGAATCTCTGCTGCACTCCTGAACTGTGCCCCCTCCCAGAATAACTAACAGCTCATTAACTAGCCGCCAGTCACACTGTCACTTAGATGTCTCTTAAGAGTCCCAAAAAACAGGCTCCGGTCTATGGGAGATAGGGCTTTCTGTTGCTATGCACCTAAGTTATGGAATGCTCTTCCACAGATAATTAAGGAGTCAAAGAATGTGGATATTTTTTAAAAGACACCAAAAACACATTTTTTTAAATTGGAATTTTAGCCTGTGTAAGGAACTTTTTATGAGTTTGCACAGTACTTGTGTTTTGTTTATTTAGTTTTATCGTATATCGCCTGCTGTAATTATTTATGATTATGTATTATTGTGTTTTTATCACGTCTATAGCCTGCTGTGATTATTTCTGATTATGTACTATTATTCTTGGACTGTAAAGCGCTTTGAGATGTGTCGCATTAATTGTACTATATAAAATAAAGATGGAGACAGGGCGTTTCAGGGGGATTTGCAAACATCAGCATTATTGTCTTGAACTCGTGGTATAGAACAACAGCTTTAGTAGCAAGTGATTTTCAAAAGGAATTTGTTAATAAAATCAATCTGATAATGCTTTGAAATTGAGTCGATGAGGCTTTTAATTACCATATTTCTCGTTAAAAAGATTCATTGTCGCAGGTCACTTACATAACTTCCTGTCTCAACGACTAGATAAGGGGAACTTGTTAATCAAAATGCAAATTGATTCAAGCACCATGAAAAAAAGCCATAAACTGGGTTTAAATTTTACATCAGATCTGATTCTACCTTCCAGTGATTATATAGAGAGTGCAATCTATGCAAAGGTGTCTGTATTGTGCACAGATCTGAAAACTTTATATTTAATTGTCAAAACGCATCAGCCCAATATACAATGTCAAATTCTTTTCCTCAGAAGAGCCAGCTTCCCAACTCTTCTGCTAAGATTTATTTTCTCGAGGGAGCGTGCATTTGTAAAGAATCTGAATCTATACTTTCATAATGTTTTTTTTTTCTATTAGTCATTTTTTTTTAAAAATCACAGCTCTTGCTTTTGGTTCTACTGCACCTGCTGAAAACATTTTCAACTTATAACTTAACAACTTTCTAAAACTTTTTTTGCATACTGATAGACAAAGGCATCATGAATTTCAGTCCTAATTTAATATGGCGGTTGAAAAAAATGAGCCACCCTGTCTGTTTTATAAATTCCAGTAATGAGACCAAATTTGCAAAGTCTACACATTTTAGCTCAAGAGAAGTTTGTATGTGAAAAAGTGGTGTGCCTCAATTCATAAAACTGAACTGTTGCCCCTTTTCAGAAATGTGTGCCATAAAAACAGTGGCACTTTAAAAATAGAGAAACACACAAATAATGCAAATAATAATTATCTTCCTTGGAGTTACTGGCTTCAAAATGCAGGAAGACCACAGAACAATATCCAAAAACAACAAAAAGAAAGCTTCAGTCCAGTGCTTTTGACTCAGTTTTGAAAAAAAAAAAAGTTCAGAGCAGTTTTATTTTATTTCGTTGGGTCCTGCCTCAGGCAGATACTGTTTTTTTTTTTTTTACTTGTATAAGACCGCCCCCCCCCCAAAAAAAGTTTTTCAAATACAGTGTATTTGCTGCACAGAGCTGGAAAATGTGTGTGTTCAGCTGCAAGTGACTAGAAGCGCCTGCAGCAACATGTCACCAGACTAAAGGAAGGTTCCTGTCACGCAAGACCCTGCCATGTCTCCCGCTCACAAGAGGCGGAATCAAATACTGTTTGTTTTCCGATTGCAACATTGGAGAAACCACTGAAACTGCCATGTACTTGTCTGTCACTATTGCTTACATTGGAGGGGTGCACCTGTGAGGAGCTGGTTCACTGAACTACACTTTTAAGCCTTCAAATTCTAATTTCAGTTTATTTGTAAGATCGCTGGTGCATTCTATTTACAACATTCACCCATTGTTAGCCCCGGTTTCTATGCAAAATAGTTTTAAAGTTAGACTCAGCAGCATTCACAAAGCAGAATGACTTGATGGCATTTTTATGGAGCAGGGGGAGGGGGGCTCTCAACATTTTCCTTCTTTTTGGTCATTTTTCTTTTTTATCTCATCTTTTATTGCAGCAAATGTTTCAGGCTGTAGAGTGAGGCAGTGTTTGAGTGAATTTAACTGGCCGGTTAAAGCTCTGTAATTTAACTTAATTTTCTCCAATGCTAATGAACTGCAGCCCAGTACCATGTCACCCTAATTTACAGTTAAAACAGAAAGAGTCTAAAGAAACAGGCACGGAAACCCCTGCGGAACTGATAATTGCAGATTTAGCAGAATATCTAATTAAAGTTCCCAGCAACAGCTGTCATTGAGACAAAGGTATTGCAAAACCCTCTTTCCCCAATATTATAATTGTTCCCTGCTATGATACAAGTACTACGGCTAGAAACTTTCCTTTTCTTAATCCATGCCTCCTACTTTTAAGCCTCGTCTTTTATATCTTAGGATGTGCACAAACACAGATCCTGATCTCCACAATATACCGAATATTTTTTTTGTTGTTGTTGTTGTTATTCAAATGAGAAACACCAGTGGATTGTACAACGAGAGCACACCAGTGGATTGTACAAGGTACTATGTGTTGAGGAATTTGTGTATATTTTGCAGAGCAATAAAAGGGTACTGTTTTTTTTTATTACTGCCATCTTATCATAATCTCAAGCTTAAATCATAATCAATTCTTGAGCAACAACACACAGTACGAATGCCTCCTGTGTACAATGTACAATGCTGAAATCTGTATTCATTCCCTTTTTCATGCAAATAGTTTTCTGTTAGAATTGTTCATTTTTTTTTTTTTTGTACCAGAGTTTGAAAAGAGGATTTGAAATATTTCAAATGAGAAGCACATTCTTGTTTATAGTCCACAAGCTGGGCTCTGAGCTCTTAAAACTGTTCACAAAGACTGTCCCTGGTCAGGCTGTTAATTTGCTCCTCAGCATTTTTAAAACATATCAGTGCAACGTGGGACTATAATTGTATCACGGGTTGCTGGAGATTGGTTCAAAACTCATCATCTCCAACACTCAGATCTTTGTTAAAGCAAAGGCTAACAAATAAGATCATTGCTATGCATGTTTGTTCCTGTCTGATTTACCCTGATGATGGCTGTAGCCACACGTTGGTACAGCCGTAAAAAAACCCAAAAAAAGCTGTTTTGTTGTATGTATTCAGCCACTTATTGTTACTGTTCTCTGACAAACATATGGAAACACAATCAAATCAGATATCTTCTTTGGAGAGCAAATTACATTTCATTGACATTCGATTTTCACCCGTTTTAGTAAAATTAGTTTCCTTCTTGTTCAATTCAGCAGATGCTGAATGCTGTAATATACTGGCTACTCGCCAGTAAGGTATACTGTACATCATTATAAAGCAGCACCATACTGTGAACTTTGAAAGGGTTCATATCTAAGCTGCTTGATTGAGATATTTTAGGAAATCTAGTTACTAAAAAATGTGAAAGAAAGAAACAGGCATCATTTCTTGACATAGTGCTGTCTCTGAGGACCAAACAACAATGTAGACATCAATAGACACAATCTGTTTGAAACAAGTCTGGTCTCAATTGAAGTTGATTGCTTATAATTCCGCCACACCATCAGAGAAGCCAATTTGTTTGAGTCGTGTTCCAGTAATTTAAAGGAAGTTAAGCAGCTGCCAATCCAGATTAACACTCAAACAGTGCTTATCTTTTCTCTCTGCCTATAGACAGTTTCAATCGAGAGCCACACACTCAATTGCTTGACTATAAGGGGGCTGTTAGTTCATTTATATTAGGGTGACTGAATGAAAGAAAGCAAGCAGTTTCTCCCCTCAAAACAGCAGTTCTGTGTGCTAGAAAATGTATTGATTCAACCAAATGCCCAGTGAGTTGTGGAGTCAACAAAGTTTCTGAAGATAACCAAGAGATATCGCCCATAACTATTCAACACTCAGTCGTGCTGATTTTAGAAACAGTAAAAAAAAAAAAAACTTAATTTCAATGATACGCTTTTTGATTAGAAGTTTTACAGCTTTGCTTGCTGGTTCATCTGTCTAGGTACTGAACCTGGCAGATAAAGTCTGAAAGAAGATATTGAATGCACACAGCTTAGCATCAGGTTTGGTCCTTCTTTATTCTTATAGTGCTGGACTCTACCAGTCCCAGGTTCTTTGTGGTTCTGTGTAGATCAAGGCAGCCATTGCAGTCCATTCTGTGGCTTCCATTGTGGACATTTAAAGGCTAAATGCTACTGGACACATCTCCATTCCCCTGCAGGAGATTGGTACAAGCTACAACCGTACCTCTGCGTTCCATAAAAAAAAATATATATTATTCATCATAGAAGTAAGGTAGGTGTGGTGAGATGCTGAAACTTGTTAGCAAAAAAAAAAAAAAAAAAAAAAAACGAATACAGGTCTGTGTTTAGGCACATTCACCTTATAGCTGAACTAATCCTTGATGTGATTATATAAAATCGATAATGACAGGAATAATTGTGCTTTCACCAGGGGGTGCAAAATTTACAATGAGCTAATTTTTTTTTGATAACATAAACTGTAAATTATCATTTGAAAGGAAGCAAAACAAATGGAATAAGTTTTTATTGACAGTTAATTTAAGGAAGCACGTTTTTCCATTCTAAAAGCATAAGAAAAGTTCTCCTGGTAAATAGATACATTTTTTAGACATGTTTTTTAAATTGAGAAAGAATAAGATAATGATAACATGTATAAAGGCTTATTTCAGCTGCATGGCTAAGATAGGACTTCTTCTGCTTGATGAGTCAGGGGATTCGCTTCACCTGCACTGAACTGCAAGCCAAAACACTGTCACCTGGGTGAATAAAATCCCTTTTTAAAAAGCCTGTCGTCTTCTATTGAGGCAAAGTTACATTTCAATATGTCAAATGGAAAGGTTACCCTTTCCTTTCAGTTCATACCTTAAGAACTACCGAACAGGGGCTCATATGTCAACAGTTGAGAAATCTTTTTGAAGCTGCAGAGGAGACAAAAAAGCAACGTTACCAAAAATAAAATCGAAACAACTCTGGTTGCGTCAGTAAGAAACTGAAGCTAACTGTGCCAGTACTGCAATATACATATAAATCTTTTACCAGCATCTGAAATTGAATTGCTTAAATGCCATTTCTGTGTGGTCAGCTTGCAATTTCATGAAGACTTGTCTGGTTGCAAAGGTCTGGAGAGGTGGGCTCATTTTATTTTTTGGTGGGGTGTTGGCGTGGGTGGGGAGGGTGAGTCATTTTGAAAAAGGCAGGCAGCAGATAAAAGCTCAGTGCTGAGGTGGCTGTTTGGACGCCCACGTTGTTACATCACTGACAGTCGCAGGATAGTTGAATCTAATATGTAGTCAAGATAACAAAGATGTTTAGCATCAGTAGCAACCAAGTTGAATGTGCGATGTTTCATTAAATTCCACACATAGATATAGCTGCATTTAGTAAATCTCTGTAGGCAAATAGCATTACTTAAGTTACTTTGATTTTTTAAAAAAAGAGTAAACACTTACTCAACGTTATATTTTTGAGCACAGTGGCTTGCTTTCTGAAATCCAAATTATTTCTGATTTATTTGTGCATTTGTTATGTTTTCAACAGCAGCAGTGTGTCAGATTATGCACTAGGGCAATACAAAGAAATAAATAATTCAAGAGCAGCACACATAAACGTGACATGTTAATGGACTTTTAACAGCACCCATGCAATCTGTCAGAGAAGTCTTACATGTAGTTTAAAAAAAAAATCTATATATAACATACAAACGTGAACTCCCTGTATTGGTTTTTAACTGGCACACATTTTGAAGAGTTGCATACATACAATCACAGCCATAAAAGGGGCTAAATGCAAAAAAAAAATTTGTTGTATATTATTAGTTAAGGAAAGTGTGTTTCAGGGTTAGATCGTGCAAAAATGTTTGCCATAGTCCTGTTCATTTTTAAGATACTTTGTAATAATCTTTATTTTATAAAGCGCCTTTCATGAAAAGTCACCACAAGTAAGTTTTAATGTGAGATTTAAAAACACCTAAGGATTCAGAGTCCCTAATTTCTTTGGGAAGGGCATTTCACAGGGCATAGGAACAGAAGACCCTATCACCCACAGTTCATAGTCTGGTCGTGGGGACACATAAGAGTCCAACACCAGTGGACCACAAACTGCATCTAGAGCTATAAATAGACAAAAGTTTAGTTATGTAGGGGTGAAACACACCCTTCAAAGTCTTAAAAGTCAATAGCAAGATTTTAAAATCAATGTGAAATTTAACAGGATGTAAGGATTCCAGAACAGGGGTAATATGATCACCAGATCGAGACCGAGTCAAAACCCTGGCTGCTGAGTTTTGAACATACTGCTATTTGTTGAGGGTGTTCTTGGAAACCCCAGCAAGCAGGGCATTACAGCAGTCATCTGGATGAGACAAAGGCAAGGACCAGTTTCTACGCAGCAGGCACAGAGAGAACAGGGCATAGCCGGGCGATATTCCTAAGATGGAAAAAGGAAGTCTTGGTGATATTCCATACATGAGGCTCAAAAGTTAAGCGAAGGTCAAAAATGACCCCAACATGTTTCATTTTAGAGCAAAACTAAACTCAGGTGTCATCAGCATAGAGATGGAAATTCACACCATGATGTCTAGAATATGTGGGAACATATGTATACTAAATACAAGAGGCCCCAATATGGAGCCCTGGGGAACCCCCGAGGAAACCATCCCAGTAACGGACCTAAACCCACCCAGAGAGACAAAATGCTTTCTCTCAGAGAAATAACAGCTAAACTGAGCAAATAGAATGTTATGGTTTACAGTATCAAAAGCGGTACTAAGGTCCAGTAAAACTAAAATAGAAAGCGCACCTGAGTCAGAAGCCATTATAAGATTGTTTACAACCTTGACAAGGGCTGTTTCAGTGCTATGAAGCAGTCTAAAGCCTGATATGAAGAGGTTCCTAGAGTTTATTTATCAAAAGATGATTATTCAATTGTTGTGCCAAAACACGTTCCAAAAATTTAAGACAAAAAAGGCAAATTTAATATATAGGCCTATAATTACCCAAATTATCAGTGACTTGAAGTTGACGTGTAATGTTATCAATCTTGGTGATGAAAAAATTCTAAAAAATTTTTACATAGCTTTTGAGAAGCTGATAGATGTTAATGATTTTATTAGGTAATCCTGAAATACAAAATTCAGGAAATGAAATACTGCTCCGTTGCTAAGCGACACTGGAATGGGGGGTAATTCTCGCCTCTCAGGCATTCCAAAATTGCCCTAATTTGTTAATACTTATGGTATTTGGGAATACTGGGTTCCACCCACTACAGCTGTTAATAGCACAAAAAAACATCCCAGGTGGTAACGTATTGCACTAGTTGAAAGGCTGTATACAGATGTCAATGAATGCATACACTGTGTAGGTAGATGTTTTAGTTAAAGGATGCTTATAATGCTGAACAGAGGACAGAGCTGCATGTGTTAAGAGGGGATGGA
This sequence comes from Acipenser ruthenus, assembly GCF_902713425.1. Lineage (NCBI taxonomy): Eukaryota > Metazoa > Chordata > Actinopteri > Acipenseriformes > Acipenseridae > Acipenser > Acipenser ruthenus. The sequence continues at coordinate 6,639,519 of NC_081201.1, read as the reverse complement.
CATTAATGGATGTCAGAAGCAGGTCTCAGGCCACAGGCATAGCTGGCCAGTGCAAAAACACAAGATGGATAAATTGAGATTGTAGGAGGTTTAGTACTGGTCTGCCACAGTTTGCATGAAAAAATGCATTGTAATGTATGTCATAAAAAGTGCACACAAATTGGAAATAAAACAGTTAATACTGTAACATTCCTTCATAGTCTAGTCATTTGACCACAGGATAATGGTTACATGTGTATTATTTTATTATTATTATTTATTTCTTAGCAGGCGCCCTTATCCAGGGCAACTTACAATCGTAAGCAAATACATTTCAAGTGTTACAATACAAGTAATACAATAAGAGCAAGAAATACAATAACTTTTGTTCAAGCAAAGTACAAGTGTGACAAAACACAATTCAATAATACAGCAGATAATAGTGATAGTTACATCAGGATATGATTAAATAGTGATAGTTACATCAGGATATGATTAAATACAAAGTACTACAGGTTAAACACTTGGCAGATTACAGTATTCTGAAGTACAGGATTAAATGCAGTAAAATAGGGGGCAGATAAGAGCAAAATAAAGCACATTTACATGAAGGGTGATAGTGTCCCAGGATACAAACAGAGGAGTTCTACAGGTGCTGTTTGAAGAGGTGAGTCTTAAGGAGGCGCCGGAATGTGGTCAGGGACTGGGCAGTCCTGACAGCTGTAGGAAGGTCATTCCACCACTGCGGAGCAAGGGTGGAGAAGGAGCGGGCTCTGGAGGCAGGGGAGCGTAGCGGAGGTAGAGCCAGTCTTCTAGTGCAGGTGGAGCGGAGAGGTCGAGTGGGGGTGTAGGGAGAGATGAGGGTCTGGAGGTAGCTGGGTGCAGTCTGGTCAAGGCATCTGTAGGCTAGTACAAGAGTCTACAATGACATGTAGGACATGCTTAAAAGGCAAAACCAGCAACGAGTGCCTCATCCTGTATGCCATGTTTTCTGGAATTCAGTAACTATCAAGTTGCAAGAAGTTGCACTTTTGGAATACTTTGTATTCACAAATGAGAAGACAGGTAATGGCTTATTTAATTGTATTTAACTCATGAGCACACTTTTAATACTTTGTAAGTTAAATACTGTAATAATAATTATGTTTTGTTATTGTAATGCAGGCATGGTAATGTTCTTAAGGGATACCCACAATTAAATTATATTTTCATTAAAGTTAGCACTTTATTTCCACAGGCATTTTGAAGTATTTGTTTATAACATTTTTTTTTTTTTTTTTTTTTTAGAAAGCAGTTTAAGATTTGTTTTAGTTGTTGGACTAGCTATATGTGTATGGGTAATTATTATTATTTGTTATAATTTTTTCACAGCACTGCCAAACAATCTAAAATGGTGCTGCAGTGGAGAGGACTTGACCGCTAATTATCATATCAACGTACCTTCCAATTTGTTGTTAGTGAAGTGTCTGAAGCTGGTTCCAGTGAGAGATTGTTAACACACCTTCTCATGTATGCAACATTACCATTTTAGAAATTACTTTGGACAGCAATTAATATTCACGTTGGCTGTGAATATTCAGTCCAGTACCACCAAGGTAATGGGCACCTGTAGACTCAAAATATACAAAATAAATAAATAAACCAGGAGAAGAGCGGTGAAGCAGAACTCTCCAATGATGATGACAGCTGTTCACTGCTCTTGTTTATTAGCAATTTAATTACCAGGAAGTTGGGCAACCCTGTTCTGTTTATTAGACCCTAAAGGCAGCAAGAGTGTTTCTCAGTGCCAGTGCGAGAAAGGGAGCACAGGTCCTGGGATGAATTTCATTGTGTATAGAATTAGGCCACATGCTTTTTTTTTAAAGAGACAGTGAATCGGTATGAGCACAAAACAAAACCCACACCGTGCATTGGCTTCATAATAACTGGGATATAAAGGAGCTCATTTATAATATTTAAAAAGCATTTCCAAGATTTTTCAAATGGTTTAAATTAACCATACGGGAGACTTTTGTTAATCCATACTCCGGTAATAATCTGAACCACGCTGTCATAATGAAATGCATGCTGATTGCAGCCGTAGAAACCAGATTGCATTATCATAATTGTTTTTTGTATTATGTAAAACATTTACAGCAGTCTGTGTGTATTTTTTTTTATTCCAACGGCTATTGATGGATTGACTGTTTCACTGGCGTTCGGTGGGATTGTTAATGGAAAAAATGCATTTGAAAAAAGTTGCTTGAACTGATGAACCTTTGTCTAGCAGTCTTCCAATCAGTTCCCCATAGAGCCGTTTTAAATAAAACAAGCCCCAGCTCACCCAGTCGGCAAATCTCAGAATGCAGTGTCTCACCAGTTTTACTACATTTGTTTATAAGAGGTTTTGTGCACAAGAAAGAAAGGATAATTTAAGTAATGCAAGTCATCTGATGTCGCTTTGAATATGTCAAAGTGTTTACTCAGACCTTGTCCTGATCTAGCCTGGTGTTATGTAGCAGAGATACCTCTGTACATATATAGCAGGATGTGTGCCTCAGGTCTCTGCCACACTTCACAAAAAGAGATTTAATTACTGTTGAATGTCCTTTGACATGCCATTCTCCTGATTTCCTTGCTCTTGAGTTAAATACAGTTAAATGAACTATTACTATGTCAGTCTTCTCCTTTGTGAATACAGACTTGAGATATAGTGCAACGTGATCATATACCGGTAGTTATTCAATTCCAGATGAGAGGCACCCCGAACTTCTGCTGTAGTTGCCATCAATGCCTTTTAAGCATGTCCCACATGTCGTTGAACATATACATTCAACCGCTGTACTGCAGTCAAATTAGTACAATATGAAGAAATGGTACAGTATTAAAAGGTTTTCTTTTCATACTGTATGCATTTTTTATGACATGCATTACAATTTATTTGACGCACCATTATATTGTACACAGGTTATTTTTTTCATGCAAACTGTTGCAGACCACTAAACGCCCCTACAATCCCAATTTATCCATCTTGTGTTTTTGCACTGGCCAGCTGTGATTTGATTTGTATGATGTACATACCTATATGCATAGGCTACAGTATAATATAATGTACACACCAGTGAAAACAAATTACAGAAACTCCCTTAAGAAAGGTCAGGAAGCAGCTTGAGGGACAACAGTTCAGTTTCTTAATGAATGTCTGAAGCACATTACCAATCTTATAAAAGACACAGTCGTCTCTGGAAATACAATTTGCTTTTTCCAGGTGTTATAATGAAGTGCTCACAGTTGCACTACACGGTGCAAAAAAAAAACAAAAAAACGGTTTACTCCATGTGGCAGGGCAGGAGCCCAGCGCATGAAGAGGGAGTTTTGTGTAAATGTATATTGTAAATGGTGTGTTGATGAATTACCTGACGTTTCCTGGGACAGCCTGCCTGCTGTGTGTGATTGTCAGCTGTGGATAATAGGCAGGTAGGTGGTGGTGCTTACTGCAGTCTGTAGGCTAAAACCTTAAAAATCTCAAAGAGTCACTGTATTATGTTGCTTCTTCTAAAAATGTGTAGTATTTACTAGGTAAGTTTACTTTCTGAAGTTTAAATGTTCAGTGTTTTATACTTTATGTTTTTAAATAACAGTATTATTGAGTGGAGCAGGCAGCTGGGCAGCCTAGTTCAATAAAACACTTGTTCTGCGCTGGAGCGACACGACTGTTGTCTTTACTTGCAATGCTTGTATGTGTTTTTTCATTATTAATTAATTTGCTGAAGAACTATTTTTATATTATTATTACAAAAATGGAATCCCGGGATTAAGAAAATAAAAAAATGAAAAAATCTGTCCCTACTCCAGACCTATTGGGTGTGTTCATATCATACAGGGAGCGCCCATCAACAAGCTTTAATTGTTTTACAGCTGATTAACATTAACAGACTACTGCACTATAATATGTAAGTATTTTGCTAAAAGTTTGACTGCTTTATATAAATATCCCCTTTCTACTTTAAAAAAATTGGAAATATTCACTTCAAAACAATGTGCTTAATCTTGCTAGATTCGATACCGCACAAGACACACATAGCTCAAGTGTTAAATTTGAGTTCAATTAAAAAAAAAAAATGCCTATATTTATAACTTTTTAAAATGTTTTTTTATGTAAACTGCCCCATCTGTTTTCTCTCTACACTTATTCATTTGTTGGAAGAAATGCATGACTTGCTTTCTGATTTTGTTTTAAATTGGAACCTTCTGCAGCGTACCTCAGTTCCCGCAGGCAGGCGCATCACACAGGGTGGGGCAATCCACACACAGGCGGAGGTCGGGCGCGGACCCGGGACCTCTCGCACTGAAGCATAGTGCCAATACCGCTGTTCAAAAAAAGCCGTCTCCTTTGCAAGGAGTGTATATCGCCCGGGCTTATGTCGTTGTGTGTGATTACATCTAGCCCTGCTTCCCCTGTGTACGCTACACTTTGTTTTGTTTTTCAGAAGCATAACCTGTTTTGGGGTTCTTAATTTAGACTCATTTTGGCATACTTATTGCTGTCTGGATTTTAAAATAATTTGACATTGCATTTTTAGTTAACTAATTTTATTTTGTTAGTTTTTAACAATAGTTTTCCATTTGCAGTACTTGCACTACTTGTTTGAACTCTAGCCCCTCCTCCTTTCCTGTGTGCCTTCTGAGTCAGCAAATTGAGGCACTTTTTTTAAATGGCCCACTTAACACTTTTTGTCCTATTGGTTCATTTTTAAATACAGAATTCATACCCTCTGTGTATGGCTGCATTGTTTACTTATCCGGGCTTAGTTTTACTGAAATCATCTGCCCTGCAACACATGACAAATCTGAAACCAAAATATTGGCTTGCAGTCTAATTGGCCTCATTCTAAAGACTGCCACACACCAGATGCGATGAGATTTTTTAAATTGGCGATGAGACACTTTCGCAGCGACATGACCATACACACCAGAAGCGACACAGAGGTGATGCGACAGGTTTGAAAACTGCCAGATCTATACAACTGTTCAAAATTGCTATTGACAAAACTATGGTCAAGACTGGTACATATTCGTCAACATGATGTGGTAATTATGAGTGTCTTCTCTGACGGTATTTCAACACATATGGAAATAAATCATACACAACAGGCTTATCCAGTTCCTTCGAAATGGACTCCCATATATTATCTTTCAAATCTGTATCTTTATAATTGTGATGACCTTTGTCATAAAGCTCTGGGTAGTTTTCCACGGCAAGTATTATTGTTTCCTCCGTCATTTTGGATGCTGCTTCACCCTGCTGGACCACGTGCATTGAAGCTGTTCTCTGATTGCTCAATGCCCTAATTGCAAAAAATAGGATTCAATCCTTTCATGTCGCTCCGGTGCCACCCTGGTGCTGCCCTGGCGCCACTCCCACATCGCCTGCCGTGTCGCTTGTGGTGTGAATGATACTTATCAAAAGTAGAGGTTCTACTCATTTTGTCACATCGCTGCACAGTTTCGCTTGAGAGGGAACCAGGGTTACGGTAAGTAACTTAACGTTATCGGCTTCTGCTGTCTAGTTAAGAGGTTTTGCAAGTAATGAATCTAGTAATCAGAAAAAGGCCATATTTTTTCCTATTTTCAGAGGAATTTATTATGACCCTATCTCAGAGGGGGGTACTGCTGGGCAGCAGTGTGGAGTAGTGGCTAGGGCTCTGGACTCTTGACCGGAGGGTTGTGGGTTCAGTCCCAGGTGGGGGACATTGCTGCTGTTCTCTTGAGCAAGGTACTTTACCTAGATTACTCCAGTAAAAACCCAACCGTATAAATGGGTAATTGTATGTAAAATAATGTTTTAAAAAATAATGTAATTGTATGTAAAAATAATGTGATATCTTGTAACAATTGTAAATCGCCTTGGATAAGGGCGTCTGCTAAGAAATAAATAATAATATATTTTGTATCTTTGTTAATATCCCGATCACAGAACTGCATGCTAAGCATTATTTATTTATTTATTTATTTATTTATTTATTTATTTTTTGGGCAGACACCTTTATCCAAGGTGACTAGATGTAACTATTTCAAGCATGGTAATAACTACTGCACAAGGTAGGTGTATTTATATTTTGAAGTTTGTATAGTTACTCCACTTTGATACTACATCTGCATTCAGCGGAATTCCTGGTTTTAGTAGATGTACTATATGTTTAAATGTATTCCACCAATTATGCACTGAAATAATCAGTTTAAAATGATTAAATTAAAATGATCATATTAACATGCACTTATCACACCACATCTCCTCTCTAATTACTCACTCAATCAACATGTATAAATAGGAAACTTCTGCTTTAACTACAGTATGAGGTTTTTAATGAGGGAAGATAAATGACATGATTAACAGCAGAAGGAATGGTACAGTGTATCGGCGTTTTACTTTTTTTTTTGGTTTGTTGATTACAAGGAAACTAGCATGAGTGAATGAGCTGGAGTTTCTCCTTCAGAAGAACTAAAAGCAAAACAATGCATAAAGAAAAAAATATGTCATTACGACTTTAAAAATATGTCATCGTTCTCAGGATTTGAACTTCAGTGTGTCTGCATACAATTTAAAACACAAAAAGAACTATGTAGATCAGACGATTCTTGTATTTAGAGCCAAACAATATATAATCTTTTTTTTTTTTTGCAACTGCTAACAAAATGCCAAAAACAATGATGGCAGATTTTTCAAAAGCAATTATCCCAATTATCCCAGATAACTGTCTCATTATTCTACCTAGTTCTCATGTCTGTAGGAGTGACTGTCTAATCTGGTTCACCTGTAGCATGTCAACACTGACCTCAGGAAATACAAGCGGAGAAAGGGTGCCAAGAGCAGGCACTGGGAAAGTAATCTCAACTCTCCAAATAATGTATAACATGAAATCAAGTTGCATGTTTACCAGACTGTGTTTTTCTGTTAAAAACTCCTTGGGAATGGCCGCGCAGTCCAGTTAAGATGGTGGAGTCCTTTTACTGGCTTCTTATCCTTTAAACAGAGGTATACTTTGTGGTCATGAACAATGTAATGGCACTGTTTCAAAGATCAGCAGTCATGTTCACCCTGTTATCAATACAGATCAAAAAGGACCTGGCTAAATCATGCATATTCCCCGTACCTCTGCTTAGCTGCTATAATTAAGTAAGATCAGAATCCAGGGATCTTATTTTATGTCTCCTGGTTCAGGAAACCTGTGGTCCCTAGGAAAGAGAAAGAAGATTCTGTTTTGTCATTTTGTGTGAAACTCAGGAAATGTCATTAGAGATTGTTAGAGGGCTTAGCTCTTTAAAAAAATCCCAGTTTAAGCAGCAGCACTGGGACTATGACTAAAATCCGTTCCTTAAGCACTGGAACATTCAGCGCTACTTTCACAAAGAAGAGGGAGAAAGCTGGCAATTATTTTGTATAAAATAAATACATAAGTAAAGATCATTAGCAGTCCCAGCTGGGGTTCCGCTTCTCTTTGTGGAAACCCCTGGCACTTTATTGAGACGGGGAACAACCCTGACGCACAAGGTAGAATCAGAGCAACATTCTCGTTTGAAGGCTCTCCAGTTCAAAATGTATTTATTTACCAGAAAACAAGAGAATTGAGATTCATTTTCTAATGGTTTAGTTTTACACTGTATTTACTTATTCATAGGGGTTGCTTGAGTTAAATGTTCTCTCTGCAATTTGTTTAAGACCGCCGGGTGACCCTCTTTTTTCAAGGCAGGAGCAAATTCAATAAAAAAAGTGAGATGTGTGTTTTTTTTTTTTTGTTTTTTTTTTGCTGTAGCTGGCTTTGTGCATTTTACTTCTTTTTATTTTTCCTCTAATGGTTCTGAAATGAGAAAATTAGGAGTGGATGGAATGGGATTTGCTGGCATGCCGGAAAAATGATTCTTCTTAATCACAGTGTCTCTCCTGTGCCACTGAGGAAGCCATCAGCCTTGCTTATATACCTCTGTTATTAGCATAATGCTGTCTGAGAATCAGCATCTGTCATAGGCTGACATACCCCCCCACCTCTCTCATTGAAAAACACACATACTTTACCAGTACCCATTCCATCAGGCTGTGGAACTGACCAAGCCTTGGAAGTTCTTTACATTACATCAAAGGGGGTCTGATGTTAGTGTTTATTTTGTTTTTTTTGCTATTGCCCTCTTCAGAGCTTACTGCACTATACCATGGTGAATGCAAAGTATAATAAATTAATAGTTTTTACTCGACTGCTAAGAGTGGTGGATGCTGTATCGTTGCAGTAACGAAGCAGAATGCCTCATGCCAGAACTGTTTGTGAAGGTTTATACAATACTAAATCTTCAGTATACATTATATAAGTATACACACACATAATACATACATTCTCATCATGCAAGAGCTTTAGGATTAGAAGGTAGCCTAATGGTTCAATGTAGTTGTGTGTGTTTGAGTTTGTTTGAGTGTGTTAACAGAAAGCTAGGGGTGAACAAGTTCCAGGTGCATTTGGGTGGATTGGGAGAATTTGTGTAAGAGTCTGACTTTACTGATAGGCTGTGGGTTGAACAGTGGAGATGAAAAGGGTTGTGTGGAGTACACATCTGTGTTTAATCCAGCATACTTTCAGAGAGCTTGGTAGCCAAGCCAGAGACCAGGATTATAGAGAAGTACCCTGGGGCTGTTTTTTTCAAAACTTTTAATCTGGATAACAGTGATCCAGATCTTGTAATCCTATATTTTGTAGATCCTTTTTTCCTAGTTAATCTTTGGTAAAAACAGAATCTCAACCACACTCTAACACAGGCACTGACAGGCCAGGTCTATGTTTCAAACCTCACTGCAAGAAAGTCAATTTAACTGAAATTATAAACTGGAGGCAAGCCAGATAAACCAATCTATAATCCAGGCTGTGATTTGTGAGGTGGTTCGAAATAATGCGGTGCACTTAGACATATTCACCTTTTCAAGGGGCTAAGGGCAGGCTGCAACATATGGCAATGCAAAGACAAGTTGACAGGTAGATGACTTTTAAACACAATTTTCTTTTTAGGTTTTATTTTAAAGTTTGACTTTTCCACATTTCTGCCCTGTGTGCTGAATTAAATTACCTCCCCTATAGTTTTAGGAGACCGCTCTGATAATTGTTCCTTGATATTAATTTCTTATTTTCGTCTAAGCTTGGGTGTCACACTTTGTTAACATCAATTCTACACTGTGTCTGTCTGGTAATGAACCCCCCCCCCCCCCCCCCCCCCATGATAACTTCTTGGTACGACTGGAATAGCGTGTTAAACTCACAATATAAAAATGTATTACATTGCTCTTACCGTATATAAAATTCACTTCACGGCTCCAGTGCTACAGGGGGGTCATACAAAGCAATGGGTTCCCTGAATCTAGCGTATACAGTTGTAGTCAAAAGTTTACATACCCCAATGGAAATTTCTCAAAAACAAAGAATTTTAGGAAAAATCTTTTGTAGCAAAAGTTTTGCTTTTGTGGATGAGGAAAGAATGTGTCAAGAAATGTTACAGCAATTTTTTTTTTTTGGGGGGGGGGGACTCCAAAAATGCTAATTAAATAATATTCATACCCTTTGATGCTATGATAGTATTGTCTTCAAGGTGCTAGAAATTTCAATATGATAATGCAGAACGTAATTCTAGAAAAGTCCAGAAAATGCTGGATTCTAGATGAACATTCTTAGAGAGTATAAAAGGGTTAGGCATAGGATGATTGCTGTCATTACCAATAAGTCAATATGGTAAAAAGTAAAGAGCTATCTGACGACCATAGGCAGAACATTATTTATTGTCATGAAGCTGGAGAAGGATACAAGAAGATTTACAGGCATTTGAGCATCCCAATTTCAACTATTGTTTCTATTATCAAGAAGTACAAGACTCATGGTTAGGGCTGGGATCTAGTCACAGTGGTCGTGGGTGTCACGGATTGAGTGACTTTCGCTAGTGTCCGCGATTTTTGCTGATGCCCATGACTTGCGGGGATGTCAGTAAATTGTGTTCCGTCTGTATGTGATTTTATTGGAAAGTGTTTATCTTATTAACATTGTTTATCGTTTATTAATTGGAATAAATAATTACAAGTTCCAACACTTTACTCAGGAGCTGTTGCAGCCTTTGACTTTGACAAAAATGAGGACATTTTCTCTCTACCACAATGTTTTTAGGGAAAAACCGGTGATACATTAAGCCAACAAACCTCTCAACATACAACATGCTGTACCAGCATAAAATTTGAAAAAAAAATACAAAAAACAATGAAAGCGAGATAGACTGCAAGCCTTCTTTTTATAATTTAATTTTTGCTGTCCTGTTTGGTTTTTTTTGGAGAAGAAAAAAAAATTCTGAATCAAACAGAGCTCTTCGATTAAATACTTCTTGAAAGTTATGTTAACAGTTCATAAATTCAGTGTGTGTGTGCGTGTGTGCGTACTATACTAACTGCCAGCATTCGCTGTGGGAGATACATTGAACAGTTTTCTCTTTTTAATTTAAATTATTGTTCCACTTGTTGTTTAATTGTTGTATGGTTGCACTTAATGTAATGTTATTAGAGGTTATTATTGCTAAAAGTGCCTCAACTATGAATACGTTTGAATTTGCATTTCTTGAGTTTTGCAAAGAAATTGCTGAAATAAATAATTGTACACATCTATTTCTTGTAACTTTTGCAACAAAAGATTTTTTCTATTATTTTTTTTTCTAGAAATTTCTAGAAATTATAAATTTCCATTGTAAATCCATTGGGCTATGTAAACTTTTGACTACAACTCTATAGTAGATTATATCATTCACATGATCCCTCTGAGGCTAAAGAAAACAGCAGCAATTATATACAGTAGCACCACAACACAATTCACCATTATAGCAGTGGAAATGTTTACTAAAACAAAATTCACAATCTGTGTCCGTTAAGCTCCTTTAACAGGAACACGCAGTGAATTCATTTATGTACAATATAAGAATCCTGTGTTAGCGTTTGTGAAGAGTCTTGTTCATGCTTAAAAAATTCACATTCTATTCGGGAAATGTTGGTGCCGTGTGCACAGCTCTGCTTAAAGACTGGCATCTCATGTATCACTTTCTGAAGCTCGTTGCCTTCCCCCAATGCATGGGCGGTGTTTTCAAAATTGCTGTTCTGAAACTATTTCCATTTTTTGTGACTGGCTTTTTCGTGATGACCTTGGGGTTTGACCTGAACATTTCCAGCATCTTTAAAAAACTATAGACTTGAAAATGGGGCAAGGCCAGACAGGAATAGAACTACTTTGCTTCAAGCGATATTTACATTCCTTTATTGCAGGTACCCTTTTCACGCCTAATCATTGTGCAGTGTATTTTTAGGCTTGAAAAGGCTCTTATACTAGCTCCACGACCTCCCTCTGTGTGAAGGGAGGCTCTTGTACTTGCTGAACAGCCTCCATCTGACCCAAATTAATTACTTTGACAAACATGCATAATTAATGTTAACCGATAACTGGTTCCAATCCTAATCTGGTTAGCATCAATGTCTAACTACAAGGCACTCACAGCGATGCAGCTGAGCTGAGGAAACCAGCCCTGTTGTTCGGCAGAGAGAGAATACATTAGGCAGAGTGACAGGAGGAAGAGCAGCTAATGATCTCGCATCTTCAAGGACAAGTGTGACAACGTGTAATTTCCAAGGGGCTGTCAGCCTCTTTAAAGTGATGGGAGAGCTGTGGGCAATCTCTGGGAGCAGTGACCTACAGGGGGGCCTCTTCCTACGCAAGGGAAGTTTTCCATCTCTGATCCAGGAGGCTATTAACTGGAGCTGGAACCTCCTACTGTTACAAGCCTCCATATTGAAGGACACTATTTATACCATGACTGAAATGAGTGTAAAAATCTATTGGAAGCCTGAGCAACCTCATCACTGGTATTCCTTTCATTTTAATGAAAAACTCTTGGTTCCTTCATGCTTGTTTTTTATTAGCTTGGATGGCAAAATCTCAAATGTATTTCAGCGTTTCATTAAGTTGTGGTTATTTCTACATCCTTGGATGGCTTTTCTCACAAGACACCCTGGCAGGATGACTAGTATTTCATGCTGTGACCTTAATGTTGGTGGATTCTCAAGGCTAGCTAACCTGCAGTGTGTCCCTCATGCTTCCTCGCCTGGCTGGCAGCAGTCACTGGGTGCAAAGGGCTGAAATGCCTTTTAACATACTTCTGGAGGTTGTTTGGGTGATTTTTACTGCATTCGGTAAGGAATGGCAAAGGAGTTTGTCATAAAATGGAATAACCCTTTTATTAATAGTACAAGAATGTGCATATAGATGCAGCTATCAGAACAGGGGAAAAAAGAGTTAAAGCAGATTTAGATTTAGTCTGGAGACCAGGTGTGAACCTACAACCTTGCAATCCCCAAGCATCTTAATCACCATACAAAAGGACCAGTCTGTGTTCATTGTGTTCCCTTTTGCTGTGTGTTTTTTTGTTTTTTGTATATCAGGACTTTTATGTTTTCAAACAGTCTAAATTGTTAACGTACGTAATATAGGGTTTGTTATTTATTACATTTTCAGGTTTGAAATCTACAAACCCTTTTGTTTATTGTTCAGCTTTTTGATCCTACATACTGTACAATTTTATGTGCAATTTTGAAGATTTTGTCTGACAGTGAAAACTTTTAAAGGGAGATAAACAGGATATGCATTATATTATGATCCCAACATAGAGCCACAGCACATGTCTAGTACTAGTCTCCACGGTGCAGTAGTCCAGCAGATGTGGGCTTGTGTTCTCAAATGACCATTAGTGTGAGAGACAGCTCTTTCTTGTCTGGTGCTCAAGAAAGCATTGCAACAAGCTTCAGGGAGACAGTATTTTGCTTTCAAAAGTAAATCCCATTGGGTCATTGTGATGGGGTGCAGCCTATTTTGTGGTGGTTTTGTGTTTTTTGTATTGTTTAGAGTGAGTTTGGGGTGTGGTTCAGTGAGGTTGTGTGAGGAATGTGTGGAATGTGCCTGGGCTAATGATGTGCGAATTGCCCAATTAGCCCAGGCACCTGTATAAAAGGGAGTGGTTGGGTATGTTAGTTGGTGAGTGTTTGTGAGATTGAGAAGACCTGTGTGAGAAAGTGAGTGGTTCTTTTTGGTATAGTTTGTTTAAAGCCTGTTTTTGTGTTTGTCTTTTTGGTTGGCCAGTGTGCCTTTTGTTTTGTGTATTTTGTTTAATTAAAAGTCTTTTATTTTCTTTTATATATCCTGACTCTGAGTCTCCTTACCTTGGTCAACCTGTCACAGCTGGTGTCAGAGAAGTGGGATTTGGTGTCAGAGATTTAGATTTGCAGTACAGTCATTCTCTCAACAAAGCAGTTTAACCAGTAAGTATTTAGGTACTGTATACAGGGTATTGATCTAGAATCCTAAAGAATGATACCCTATCAGCACTCCTTATATAATGTGTTGTATTGTGTTGTATTAGCAAGCCTCATGAGTGACACCTGTCTGCAATCTTGAGGGTTCTGAGTACCCCATCGATGTGTTAAAAATTCCTAATCATAAACCCTCACGACTAAAAATGTATCCTAAAAGCTGACATTAAAATAGTTCCAGTAAGCATTCGCTGTGAAACAGTGCATCCACACCTACACTCTGATCTATTTACACATATAAATAGTGCTTGCTGCTCCAATACACTGACGCTTATGACTGCATTACTGGGAGAAGCCCTGCAGTGTTTCATGCCTCTGTTGTGATATTATGCCTTCTACGACATACAGTAATTTACATTGATATCATACAACCCACGCTACTGCGTCAGGATCTACAAAGAGAGCATCTGCCAATAGCCCCCCCCCCCCCCCCCCCCCGCACACCCAAACACACACACTTTGTTCAACATTGTACTGTAATATATATTGAATACAGAAACTTAGTTATACAATGAGACAAACATTTCAACTTGTATATAATTAATCAAAAATAATTTTAATAACTTCAGTTGAAACCTTGTGAACATGGCCCTTTTATTCCTACAAAAATCCTAGAAAGGGCAGCAGTGTGGTGTAGTGGTTAGGGCTAGTGGTTAGGGCTCTGGACTCTTGACCGGAGGGTTGTGGGTTCAATCCCCAGTGGAGGACACTGCTGTTGTACCCTTGAGCAAGGTACTTTACCTAGATTGCTCCAGTAAAAACCCAACTGTATAAATGGGTAATTGTATGTAAAAATAATGTGATATCTGTATAATGTGAAATAATGTATAATGTGATATCTTGTAACAATTGTAAGTCGCCCTGGATAAGGGCGTCTGCTAAGAAATAAATAATAATAATAGAAAACAGTGAGTGCAGCAGGAAAATGTTTCTATTCTTCCTTCTCTTTTTTCTTTCTGTTAAAAAAAGTCACATTCCCTTCTTCTCTCTTTTTTCCCAGTACACACACATAACAGAGTTCCACATTATTTATTCATGTTGACTCCCAGGCTCTCTCTGGAACATAGGAGCTGGTCTCTCTCGGCTCCCTTTCAGCCTGGTCTGAGTCCCCTCAAGCTACAGGGAATGGAGGGAGAGAGTGCTAATTTATGGCCATACTTCTGACTCCCTTTTCCTCCCGGGAATCTGAATAGCACTTGTTTTGTCAGGTTTCCAAAAGAAAAAGTGGACAGGCCCTTTGTGTTTAGTTCTGCCAGCAGCCGCATGTGTTGCAGGCGAGGCAGCGTGCAACAGCATTGATGGAGCTGAGACGTAGAGACTTGATTGTCATTGAGTTGCATAGTAATATGCAGTTGAGCAAATCCCACCTCTTGAAATGGATGTCAGGTACCTAAAGATTGAACAGTTAACATTTAGCCATAATTGGTTCCCCAGCTCTTGGTTCCAAAGGGTTTAAGTGGATGTTAAAATCTGTATCTATGCAGAACAAATCAATGGAAGACAATAAAATGGTCACATATGGAAGGAAAGTCATATATATCTTGTATGGCCTTAAGAAAGGGTGTCACCCAAAGTGCATACTTTCTGATTCCTAACCAGTCATGTATGACTTTGACCTTTCAACTCTATTTGCTCAACCTGCTTCTATACTATGTCAAAATTCCAGTACATTGTCAGAAATCATTACTATAGGGTAATATTGGAAATGCTTACTCTTGCTCTTTTGCTTGCTACATAATCCTAAATATAGACATGTGTGCTCACCTCACTAAAACGCCAGACATTACACATTATTCTGTCCTTTATAAAGGGTAGTAGTTACCTGACACTTAAAATACCTTGTTTTTCTATGTTGAAGGAGTTGTTAATCGTCTTAAGGTTAAACCAGGACCCTGATCTCTTGAAGTTTATTCTACAACGAGCAGACAATGTTACTTGTTTCTTCATATCCATGTTTTGAAACACAGACCACTGAATCTGACGTTCGTGAAAGTTTTTTTCCCGCAACATTTTGCTTATGATTGTCTCAACAAATTGGGTTCAATTATATCCCTTCCTGTCATTCTGTCATTACTCCTCGTTGTCGCAGGCTTCAGTTTCTCTCATTTCATTTCTTTTTTTACCTCTCGTGTCCATCCACATTGCTCATAGATAGACTCAGAGGCAGGAACCTGACAAGACAAACGGCAGTGACAATGGAGGGGGGGAGGGGGGGTGGGGTGGGGCGAGCTGGCAGAGTACGGCACAAACCTTTGACATCCTGAGGCCTGTATTTAAATCCAGCTTATACCACAAGTGAAATTAGATCTCAATGCAGTCCTCCATGGATAGTAGCTAATTTGCGGAACTTCATGACTGAACTGCTCCCTCATCCCTAAGAGGGTAGTCAGAGGACTGGAGTGAGTATTGTTGGGAAGCTCAAATTGACTTATAAAGTCTGACCTTTCAATTGTACAAAAAGAGCCCATTAAAAAAGAAAATGTCAGCCGTATGAGGATGTGTTATATTCAGAAAGTGCCAAATTAAAAAAAAAAAAAACAGGTAGATTGGATAGTGAAGAAATATAAATATGCCAAAATTACACTGGTTACAATTAGGTTCCCACCATTAAATACCTTAACTTTAATATAAGGGTACAGCTTTGTTTTTTTGTTTGTCCAATTATGTTATACAATAAGCTCTGAAGCCAGAATAAACAAAACAGAACACAGGAACAGCTGTTGCATGGCAACCCACAGCCTATGAAAAATAGCACTGAAGTTAACTGTGTTAAAGTGCAGTAAGTTAGAACAAATAAAGTGGAGGTGCGCTCTGATAAATATACTGGAACCACAATTGGAGACTGAGGTAATAACATAATAATTGTATTTTGGAGAAGTTCAGTTAAACTCAATTTGAACTTGATTGTGTTGTTGTCTGTCCCACATTATAGAAATTTCACTGGCGTTTATCTACAGTAATGTTTGTTTTAAAAATGGAAGTCAACTAGCTGACGGTGTTAGCTATCATGACTGTCTACCTGAATTAGATTCATTTATGATTGGATGTTTTTATGAATTATGGGTGAACTATGGTATTGCAGGATCCACACACCACAAGAAGAACCAGATCCTTAGAAAATCACAAACAGCTTTCATAGTCAAGGAACAGAACACTGTTCCAAATCAAGAGGAAACCATTATACTGAGAAGCAAATTAGCCAAACATGTTATTTTTTAATTATTTTAGTTAAACTGGGCCAAACGATATAGTGCTTAAACCAAACGATATAGTGCTTTTTGAAAGGTGCATTATATATATATATATATATATATATATATATATATATATATATATATATATATATATATATATATATATTGTAATATAGCGGGTTGTGAGAGACGGCAGGGAGGGAGTTAACCTCCCTGCAAGAAAAAAAAAAAAAAAAACATGTGGGAATGCACCTTTTGGTTAATTGTTTGATTTGTATTGCTTTATTGTTTTATTTAATTTGCTAATTGATTTGCTTATTGTTTAGTTTAATTGTTTTATTATTAATTATTATCCACACCTGGGCATTATTAAAAATTAGATCCAGGTGCGGAAGTTTAAAAGGAGAGCAAGCAGTCTGTTCGGGGCTGCTGAGTGGAAGGAGGCAGAGAGGTGTGCTGTCTCCGAGTAGCCAAAGGAAGAGAGAAAAAAAGTAAGTGCTGTGTGAAACCGGCGTGTTTTGTGAAGACGGGAAAACAGCTTAGCTGTCCCGTGTTAGGAAGGGGATTCCTGAAAGTTGAGTTAGTGCTCCAAGAGGAGCTAGGTGTTTATTTTGATTTTGTGTGTTTTGTTTTGTTTCCTGTTTATTAAAAAAAATAGCGCAAACGCGCTTGAAAAAATCCACTTCTGTGTGCTGGGTCAAGTTCTTAAAGGGGCAACGAACCCAAGTGGGTGCGAATCTTTTACAATATATATATATATATATATATATATATATAATATATATATATATATATATATATATAAAGAACAGAGCCCCTATAGACAGCGCTGTCTGCTTTCAAGTTTCTGATGAGCTAATATTTAATAGAATAAGCAGTAATATGTTAAATGTCCAGCAGGTGGCATTGGTGTATATACTCATTAGTGTCCATTTGGTGACTGACAAGTATATGTATGTTTATAGTAAGCAAGTAGTAGTTAAAGAAGGTAGTGTTTTAGAAAGCTGAAATCCAGTAAAGAAAGCTAAAGGCGGAATAACAGTACAGTATTCTATGTGTAACTAATCCATCACAAATCATAATCCAAAAGTGACCTATTTCAGACCCAATGAAAGCGCAAAGCTTCATTTTAAACAACTGTGATTGTCCTCGGTGCTTAGATAATTCACATTCCTTTTTACACGGCTCTGCTGTAATGTGAAAGCTACCATAGTACAGACTGACATGGATAAGTGGTCTTCCATTTTCAAATGAAATCCTGTTTCTTTCCGTGGACTAAAATGAGTACCTCTGAGAGCTGCTCTCATTGCATCCACTGTGGATGCGTGGAAAGCAGATGTTACTGTTAATTTTATCATTAGTAGATGTCGTTATAGTGCCATTGATTCTTTTTCTTTTTTTTCTAACATAAAAATCTCATTTTCAAACTAATTATCATTGTTTTGAAATGAGTCCCATGCAGAAAGGGTCATTACTCCCAATAGCCTTTTATGAGCAGAGCATTAATGGTGATTAAAGGCACCTTGTATTGTGTCAATCAGCCTGGTACGGGGACATTAACTATCTGGAGAACGATTCTACTCACACCAGACTAGTGGCATTTTAAATTTGAGATGAGCAAATTCCGTGTCTGTGTGTGCGTAGATGTGTTTTGTTGATATTTCCTATAGGAACCTCACATCCTTATTTGATTTGATTATTAAAAAAGAGCAAATCCTATCCACTCTATAGCTTGTCTTTATGAGAGTTACACAAAGCACAAAACAAATGTTCCTTTATTAAATAGTATTCTTAAAATACTACTTTGGAAACACAGTCTATTCATGCAAATCAGGGTCCCCAGTGATTTACACAGTACCATCTCTGATTTTTGGAGTGCAGGGTGAGCCATGAAAGTCTGGTTCCAACCCCACTCACAAAAAGTTGCCAATATTGGCTGGGGACCCACATGGAGCTCTGCATTGGCCTTGCGCTGCCATTGGGTTTAGGTGGAAAATCAGAGAGGGTTTGTGTCTCTGTTGGGTGGAAAGAGGATTGGCCTGACAGTGGAAGTCTAAGTGGGTTGCAGTAGTCAAGCGACATTCGAATTGTCCAGAAAAATCTGAGATAAAATTGATAAGTCGTTTAAAAAATAAAAAAAATCAACAATACTCTGTAGGTAGATTTCAACTGGAAACAGTGTGAACTTGGAAATGCAGTTTCTAAGGTCATTTGAAGAATGGTAATTCCTTCTGGAAAACAACATTAGCACCACATTGCAGGGTATATGGGAGAAAGTACAGTAGGTTTCCCCTGGGAAGCAATATAAACTGTGACATGCAGTTTTTGTGGCACAAGGAATCAAATTGGGAGCTAACCATAAGGAAAAAGTATCCTTTCTTTATCTGAACCCAACACACTGGAAAAGCTTACCACATGATCCTGGACAAATCAATAACATCCATCCACATCCCCTAGGCAAAGGAAGTCTTCCAAATTTAAAAAAAAAACAAGTGCACCCAAGAGTGATTAATACTACACACAGTTTGCTGTTTGTACCCTTATTGGTTTTCTGAATAATCTCTATTTATTCATGCATTTTTTGTCCTCTTTCCTGTAATTGTTATATTATTTTATGATAATTTATGCCGGGACACATTTGCTGATAAGAAGTTGCATCTTCATGTTCAATTCTGTAACTTTTTTTTTTATTTTTTTATTTCAACTTGGTTGCAATATGAAATGGGGAAAAGTAGTTTCCTTTTAGTCTCAATTTCTGAAAATGAACTCTTAAAACAAAAGGACCAAGCATCTATTAGAGACAGTAAACTGAAACATGTGAATCGATTATATGTCCTGCCTGAACTTTTAGCTCCTAGATATCAGCATCAAAGTGTGCAGCCTGTATCACAGTCTGAACCACAAGACGAGGTGATACCCGCCCGGTAGCAATGACTTCAAATCAAATAGAAAATATTTTTAATGAGCGGCGATTCCAGCAGGCCTTGTGTATAGAAATCTGTATATGGTGGTTTAGGGTTGCCTGTCAATACACAGACCTTGCCTGATGCCTGTCACAGACTCCCTTTGAAGATGTGACATTAAAGCTTGATGCCTGACATGCATACTTTTCATTGTAATCTGTGTGCTGAGTGTTCCGCCCTCTATATTCAGCAGACCTCTACAGTACACCGCACATTTTTAACTTTCCATTAAATTGTCATGCAAGCGTCACATTGGTAAAATGAACCCTGCTTTTTACTGTATCTATGTGCCAGATCTTTGAGTTGTCAATCACAGACATTTTTTTTTCCTACAATAATGTAAGAGGGTCCCCCAGAAAGGACAGAAGGAAATGTCCCTTACCACTCTAAAAAGCAACTTCATTGTTCATGTATTGTATACACAAAACACGTTCAGCACTTGTCACAGAAAAGATGTGCTTATTATTCTTTCTTTAAAAGATGTAGTGCCCCATACCGATTTAAAAATAGTCGTTACATATTTCACGTCAGTCTTCTTACATTTCTGGATGATCCTTGATACTGTGCTCTGGCTGGCATAACCTCTGCTGGCGATCTGACGACTGCAAAAATCTTCCTTATCAAGTGCAATGATGGCTGAGTATGTTTTTGAGAAGATTTGGCTCTTCCCCAAAAACCAATGCTTGTATAGCTTAAAATACAGCTTAAATCTCATTACCACGTCTAATATGTTAACGTAACATTATTCAGCAGGTTTCATTCGACATTATGAAGCAAAATTAGATCATTCTAAGGTGATTCAAAACTTTTGACCATAGCTGTATGTACAGTATTAACTAAGAAGTTATATTACTCTGGGACACACTGGCTTCAGGTTGAAACATTGTCTCATCTAATTATTACATTTCTTTTAAGCACTACTGTGCATCTAATTGAGTTTTTCAAGTAAGGATGATTCCTCATGTTGCCGGCTTGTGAACTGTGCAAACAGAATTTGTATTAGGTGCTGCTTCACCTGATAAATAGCTGCTGTCAATAGAGAGCCACATTCTGGAACCTCACAGTGACCCTGACACTCCCTGCAGGGGTCTGGACCACTCTGAGGTCAATTAGAGCAAGGTAACCACTCGGCTCTCCTTTGTGCTTGTTTTTCCCTTGTGTTTCCACGCTGCTAATGTGTAAGATCAAAGCTGCATTAACTGAAATAGTTTTGTGATATCCCTACTTTGTAATTGCAATATTTGAGATGTGCTGTAAGTTGTAATATTATTAAACCCAATGTGGGGATTCCTGTACAGCTTGTGTTCATGCAGTTGGATAAAGCTGATTTCCTTCTCCTTGTCTCCTCTGCAGACACCTCCCAGATGAACAATGTGGGCCCCAACATGTCCCACCCGCACTCCTACCCGGCTCTGAGCCAGCTGACCAATCCCTACGAGCAGCAGCCGCCCGCCAAGGAGCTGAACAAGTACGCCTCGCTCAAGGCAGTCGGTAAGACACCCTGCTGCTGCTTCTTTATTAAAGACCAGTGTGCATGTAGTGCCTCCAGCTACATGTGGTTGTGTAATTACAATGCAACGACATCATCAGTTACAAAAGGAAAATGTTGCCTGTTGCTAGCCCTTATGTAAATTCATTTTGAAAATTGGTGCTAAACTGTTTTTAAAGTTTAGCACCAGAGAACCTACTGGTGTTAAATTATCAAACCCTGCCCTAATAAAGCCCCCCCCAACAACTTCCCACACGACACGAACCTTCTCTCCTGTGTATGTGGATTAGTGTGGGTGGTTCATATGAGTAGTCTATGGTTGCTAAGGAATAAAAAAAAATAAATAATAATTATAATAATTAAACATGTCTACTGGCAACAGCATTTTATGTTGCTGGTGCTATATGAGGTACCCTGGCGCTAGAATCTATCAAATTTGCACCCCTGCAATTGTATTTATAATATATATCTAACCACACATGCTATAACAGTGTAGTTAGAGACACTTGTTGCATCCTAGTGACCAGAGAAATATGCAGGGGCCAGTTGCAATAAAGGCGTTTAGACCTCATTAAAGACCAAGGCTGATCTTGCTGGTATTATGGGACCAGTCTCAAAATAAAAGACTGTTGCAGAATGCCTGTCTTAAAATTAGACTGGTTTTAAAAATGGTCTTAAGTATGGAAGAGGCTTAACCTTGTCTAATCAAGAATTGCATTGGTCTAAGTCACTTTTTCATATAAGACTATAACAACAAGCTGGAGGCTGTGCTGTTACTGAAGGTGCCGATGGTGAGAGATTTAGTAGAGAGAGAGTTTTTAGAGTGGCATTATCCTCTTGGTATTTCTAATGACAATGAGATAAATGAGATGCTCTGTTTTAGAAGGAAAGACTATCCTAGAACGTGTAGATTTGTTGGAATTTGATCTCCATCCGCTAGCAGACAGAGGCAAAGCTGTTCCACCAGGAATTCAAGTTTGTATGACCTTACGGATTTACATGGAGTACATACATCTACTGCCTCTAGGATTCTCCATCGTGTATCATAAGCGCTTGTAAAGTTAATGCCAAATTGTCTTCCCAACATCATTGTCTGCTATGAGAAAAAGCAAAATGAGATTCCATACATTGGCTGGCTTTCCGGATGTGGTTGGTGCTATCGATGGAACCCATGTGAGGGTACAGGCCCTACAAGAAAATGAACCATTGTTTGTGGAGAGCAAAGGCTTTCATTATATTAATGTTCAGGTAGCATGTGATATCACTTAGCGTTGCTGTGTGGTCAGAAAGCACCCATGATTTGAGAATTGTACAAAACTCCAGCATTTGAAACAGGTGAAGTAAAGGGTGTTTTGCTTGGGGATGGTAGCTATCCTTTTTTTTTTTTTTGGCCATTGCTTCTTACGCCATGCATCTACCCGAAAAACAGGGCAGAACAGAAGTAAAATGATGCCCAAGTCAAAACAAGGGATGCTGCAGAGAGCTGTATCAGTTTATGAAAAAGGTTCTACTGCCTGCATGGTTTGCACCATGCTATATTGTGTTTGTGCCATAGCTACATTGCATAACATGGCAAGGAAGCTGACTTTGGCAGAGTTCCCTAAAGAGGACTAGCAGAAGGAGGCTGAAGGGGCTCACCAGTGCTCATACAGCATATGTATTAAGTAGGACTGCAACGAAGTGCCGTCACCATAGCTACTAGTTTATATTTGAGTAAAAATCGTATTATTTTACAGGTAATCCATATAAATGGAATAAAACATTCACATGTAATTTAAAAATACATTATATTAAACAGTAATCATGTTTTTATAAAATAAAAATACACATTGTTTATGTACACGCAATTGATGTTGTTGCGATATATACGGTAAGCTTGCATTGCAGAAGCACCTTATTGCGGCCAATTAAAAGAACTGCAGCGGACTCAGGCAAAAAAAAAACGTTATTTATCAGTCACCGTTCCAAGCAGGTTATCAGTCAATAATAATAATAATAATAATAATAATAATAATAATATGAACTTACGCTTGTCAAGTGACTCAGGAGATTGGTTGTGCCTCCGTGATACAACAGCAGTCGCCTGCACAGTTTACATTCAACTTTTTTTTTTTTCTGGTTGTCTGGGCATTTAATAAAAAAATACCAAACAGCAGAAGGTTTTTGAGATATTTCTTTCAATACAACTTAATCTATACAATGCTTTGTTGTTGAGATGGCGAATGAAAAAGTTGAAGTTCTGACTCTGGATAACACGAGCTGGAGTTAGGAGGAGCAGACAGTGCTCAGGTTTCTAATATTAAAATTATTAGTGTTAGCGTATATTTTGTATGTTTCAAACATATTCTACCATAGCACTTCTCTTACACTGTCTTGTACACTAGGTATTCAGTACATATTTTACTGAAGCATTACAACCACCCCAGTGTTTGGCATAATATACCCTGCTCCATACATGGCAGCAGCGCCATATAGAGTTGCTATGTTTAATGATCTGAAAGTGGATTTTAATACAACAACATTTGTTTAAGTTATACGCATTCTACATAAGGTAGAGGTGGAGGTAGTAGGGCAGAAGTGTGAGGGGTAGGAGGAGGCAACTGTTTCGTGAGGCAGTAAAGGAACCAGGTATTGGTTTAAATGGTGTGTGCCTGAAAGTAACCTGCTCAGTGTTATGTATGACCAAAGCATCCTGGAGATTTCACAATAAGTCTGAGACTTGCTGCAACTTCTGAGCATCTGTCTGATTTGTATGGGTCTTCACCTCCTACACAACCAAGGGCACAGCATCATTTGGCTGGAAAGGGACCTCCAGTGGTGTGGGACCAACATGAGCTACTCTGTACTATTTTAAACATTCAGAGGCTGGAAAACTGAAACCGCACAGTGTAGAAGAGGTGAACATGGCATTGAAGCTAGAAACAGTAGTATTTAAAAACTCAGGGAACCTTAAACGAAAGCAAATTGAATTTGCCACGCATTAACTTAGCAATTCTAATTTTAGTTTGCACAGGAATGTTAATATTATTAATTAATAGTATCATTAAGTTACTAGCTAGATATATAATGTTGTTTTTTCTCTCTTTCTAGGTGATGCATGGACAGTGGAAATACATTCATGATGATCCTGCAAAGAACCTGCAATACAATTTGTTTATTTAGAAAAAATAACTAACATTTAATAGAAAAATAAAAACTAGCATTTAATAGTTCTTATCATTAAATGTCATTAATATTGTCATATTTAACACTTAAAACACCACCCAAATTGTTTTAGTTTAAAACAAATATCATGTGTATGTATTATTCCCTGTCATTAATAATAATAATAATAATAATAATAATAATAATAATAATAAAACATGTGCAACTTTAGATCCTTTTTTCTTTTTTCTCTTCTTAGTTTAAATATTTCTCTTTGGAATTAAAAAATGTAATTCTGAAGCAGATTTTCATTCTGTAGTTGCAAACATCTGGGTTTATAATTAAGTTGACCATATGGCTCCGTGTTCAGTGGGACAGTTTGGGATAGTTCAGGCAACCCAATGCATTCTGGTACGTTTTACCTGTCTCAGGTACCATTCTTCCCTTTAAGAGAAGCAGGACTACGCTTACCAGAATGCATTGGGTTGTGAGTTGAAAAGCATCAAACTCTCCCAAACTGTCCAGCTGAACACGGAGCCATATGGTCACCTTTTTTATAATCCCCGAACCGAGTTTCCCCATTAAAATATCTTTTCAGATATTGTGCTCGTTAACTGTTGTTAGTTTTTCCTCCTCGAAAAAGCTGTGTGGATTGATGGTCTAGACTGACGTGCAAGTGGTCTAAGTCAAGCTTTCGTGTGTGCAACCGTCTTAAGCTACTGATTTACTTTAGCCTGGTTTAAGAAAATGTCTTAAAAGCAGGTTATTCATAGTTTATTGCTACCAGGCCCCAGAATTATAGCTGCTATTGAACCACATTGTTAAAGATATATTAACCAGCTCTTGCTTGACAACAGCCAGAATCTTAAAGTCAAAAGTGAGATGTGAATCCTCTGCACTCCCCCTGGTTGCAGTGCAGTTTTGGTTTTTCACAAGGTTTTTGAGCACCTGGATCCCAGCTTTGCCTCTTATTAAGTGGCTTCACTGCTCCGTTGGAGATACACACATCTGCTCAAAGTGGCTCTGTGTGAATATCTTGAAAGCACAGTAAGTGCAGACTCCCCTACACCTTCCTTCTCACCCTCTCTCTCCGTCCACAACACAGGGTCCCTTAGGTACTCTCTGCTGGGCCTGAAAGACAGACTTTCAAATGATAATTAAGCCGTTCTCATGTTTATTTTCTTTTTATTTTAAAGGCGATCTTGCCAGGTGTTTTTTTTTTTTTTAAGTAGGAAGGATATCACTCACAACGTGTTATTTTTAAAATTGTTTAAATGTATTTATTAGGGGTTTAGAATGATATTGATTATTAAGATTTGTTTACTAAATAACTCGCAGATTCTAGTGCGCATGTATTCATTGAACAATGGAATTAGTGGTGTAGTCCTAACTCTGAAAGTACCGGAATGCCACTAAAACAAAGATTTTTCTTGAAAAGAATTATTATAATATGAATTCACATTTTGTTTGTATAATGAACTTCTAGTAACATATACATTAGGCAGTGCCAATTATCTTCTTTCTACACACAGTTGTAGTCGATGCACTGTTGCTGTCATCTTCGTCAGCATTCTTAAAGAAGCAGCTTGTAATAGAAGTTCCTATTGCTCTTTTCATTGTATCAAGAGGACTGAATCAGACAGCTGTGCTGGGAGATGTCAGTCATGTGACTTAGCTTGCCTAGTATGCCTATAGAGAATAGTACTGGAACAGAGTTCTGGCACGTTCCGTCTCAATTATACCAATGAGCAGACTTTAACCCCATTGCTTAATACTTCTGTTTAGCTTAGCTAAGGACAATATAATTGTCAGTATTATGAATACATATAAATCAGTAGAACTGCCGTTACTTTATTTTAATGGAAAGTTACACAATGGTGAAGGCATACATGGTTGACTACTTGAATTTGTTTCTAGTGAATGGAAAGGTTTAAAGTTAGTGAGTAACTGTAGTTACGAGACGTGGTTTCAGGTGCGGTATTTGTCATTTAAAAGCATAACCTGCACAACCCACTGGCTAGACAAGATTGAATAGTGCTAATCGATTCAGTTCATGATGTTTCTCACATCAATCTTTCATTTGTATTGCTTGGCAAATGAAAAACAAAAATAATAGTGTGTGAGGAGAAGTGATTGACAGGTTGTCACCACAACAAATAACGAATCATAGAGATAATGTTATTTACTTTGGTTATTTTTTCTGATTGCCTTCTCTCCTCAAACCTGTGGGAGGCTGGTATCCAGTAACAGGAGCCGGATAAGAACACAGACCTGGGTAATCAATACTGTCCCCAAACACTAAGTAAGGTCACAGTATTGGATTTCTGAGAGCCATAAAAAGCAGATAGTGATGAAAAAAGGACCTGGATCTGAAATTAGAAAGTTATTTGATTTGCCCAGCATGGGATTTTGGCAAGCATTCTTTTAATGTCAGGTTTACATGAAAATGTTAGTAAGCTATCTCTCATGACAAGAGGGGTTTGCCTTTTTTTTTTTTTCTTAAAACTCGGAGGAGGCTTGGAGACCCAGACTGTATTCAGAGGACCTCACTCTTTCTGTTCGTGTACAACTTTTCTGCATTTTTCCTAACATGCAAACCTTTATTCTTGCTGGCATAATATCAGCAACACCACTCTTAATGGCTTCTACAGTATTTTAATAGATCTTAATAATGTCTTCCTAAAACTCATGAACTTACTCCACTGTGGAACTCTCTCTGAAAAAGCTGTGCTCCTACTAAATTCAAGGGTGACTAAAGGCAAAAAAAGGTATCTCTCTCAAATATTGTCAGGAGACAGGAACCATGCAATCAGGAGTTTTAAAGAGCATGCAACAGCAATAAAATAACCCCTATTCAACAGAGACAGTCAGCCTAGTTCTGTATTCATGTCACAATAATGAGGAGTATAATTGCAAGCCTATATCAAGCCCCATCATTGTTGTCAGTGGCTTCTATGAGAAGAAGGCTGGTTTTATTTTCTGCACAGAAAGATAATATCTCACGGATCAATCACTGTTGTTAGAAGACGATTCCCTTCATATTTTCCACAGGTGAGATTAAAGCCACTTCTTATGCTGTGAAAGAACTTGCTGCTTTATGTTTGCCAGTGTAATCGATGTGTTTACACGACTCACCTTGCACTCTAAGTGGCAGTGCTAAGTTACCTTTTGGTTCTGTTTGTTTGTTTCTCTTCTGATCAAGGCTGTCCTTTTTAATCCACTTCAACCAGCTCAAGCTCTTCTGACTTAATTTCGTTTTTTATTGACTAGACATTAATCTCTTCTAATACTCTCCATCTCTGTTTCCCCCACTCTTCCTCTTTAATCACCTTTACTTATATATTGAACAAAACTTTGAGTATTTTCTAATTTTCATCTTATTATGTGACAATTAATTTAATCTCACATACAAATGAAAGGAATTCATGAGGGTTACTAAAGAGCAAAATACGACAAAACACGAAATAAGCTGGCACTAAGGCTGACACTGAGGACTGAATCGGCATTGCCCATTGGAAAAGGCTGCTATGTGAACTTCTTTTAATGAAAACCAGATGCCTGATCGCAGCGGCACTATAAATAACACAACCCGATGCGTCTGCGGTTCAATGCAGTGACAAGGACCCAGGCAGCTGAAACAGAATCCTCCGTAATTGGATAGGGGGACCTGATATTACAATTATGGCCTAATTAAGACAAGCAGATGGTGAGAGAAAGAAAGACAAGCAAGCTCGTTCAATTGCCTGCACCCTTCCACTCCCCAGCTCACTCCCCCTGGGAGACTGACAAATTCAGTTGCTGTGTATTGGGAAAACGCTGACCCACACTGCAGCAAAATGGTAAGAAATAGCCAATTAAATGGTTTTGAAATAGACTGGATATCTCTCAACCTTTGCTCTGTATTGACTGCTGGAAAGAAAACCACACACACAAAATGATGTCTGACTCACGTTTGGTCAGGTTTTTTTTCCACTATGAGATTCTCAAACACTCAATGTGAACGGTTTATCATGCACTTTCTGGAGCTCAGTCCACATGACAAAACCTCCAAAGCATTTGGCACCACAGGAAGGTGGTGTTTTCTGATCGTCATCGTAGATTGCTCCCAAAACTCTCAATGGAATCTCTCATTCCCAATACCATTGTCTGTGCATTCTTGATTAGCTGCATTTCACTGCCAGTAACGCATCTGAGATCAAAACAACCAGACTGGCTGCTCTATCCAGAAACACTCATAAAAAAGTCCTGATTAAAAACGACTGTTCGAGAATTAAAATACAGGGGTGGAAAAATGCTCTAAATTGATGGTTCAATTAGAGGTAGATTGGATCCTGTCATCACACCTGGTCATAAATCCCAGTCTTTGTCATTTAGCATTACTACCGGAAGCACCAGAGGCATGCTGACTCTCACAGCCTTGATCTGCCCCATGAATCTCCCTCCTTACTCGCCAGCCAAGACCGCACCATTTTTATGAGTCACTATTTACTGTCAGTTAAGCTACACAAACCCTCCAACCTACATACTGCCGCTGCAGCTTTCTTGGAAGACTCCCATCCAGTTAGTGGTCAGGCCTTAGCTTCTGAGAACTGATCAAAATCTTGAGTACTTGGATGGGAGACTTCCAGGGAAAACCATTTGCTGAGCGTATGAAGTGGTGTTCATCCTAAGACATCCCACAGTGTAATGCATTCATTCAGAACAATCCAGCACAGCAGAACATCCTTCCCTAACTGTAATAATAAAATCAATGCAAAGTATCCTTTCAAACACGACAGGCAGTTCAGCTGGTACCTCAGCTGGTACCCCCCGTCCGGTATTGTGGAATGGATTCCCTCATATTACTTTACCACAAGGCTCTGCATCGGGGGGATAGTGTATTAATTTAGCATCTCTTCATGCTGTTTACAGGTCCAGGATCAATAAACCGTTAATGAAAGGATATCATCTTGCATGTAGCAGGAGAAAGCAAAGAACAATGGCATTTATTAGAGCTATTTCTAGACCTGTGTTACAACAGGAAGAGTCCTGTACTTGGGAAGTCCTAGTAATGAACCTGTGCTGTTTTTTCTTTTCGTGTTTTGTTTTATCCTGTCAAGGTTAGCCTTCTTTTCCTACTTCTTCTCGGTCGAATGCTTTCGGAGGTCACTATTAGAGTATTCTATATAACGCAGCAATTTTTCAACCTATTTCAGTGCATTTAATTATCATTTTCTATACTTTTACACTATATCATTAAGGTCCTGAGTTGGCAGTACAGTAAGTGGGTTATCATAATAGTTAACTATTTTTACATTATTCAACACAGCCGTAAACTAGGTTTTCAAAAGAGCCCCCTGCAAAAATAGGGCAAGCCTAAAGAAACAGCATTAACCTAATTCACTTTCTTTGAAGTTGTTTTTAATTCTGCTGTGTAAAGAAGTGCCTACAAGCCAAGCACATTACTTCCCTCAAGTCAGCTCATTATCATACATTCACAGATTACACATGGTAAATTGGAACCCAAGACTTTCTGGGTCTAAGCATTTCACCAGCTGAGTTAAAGGAGTTGGCCCCAATAAGCACTAGCGTCAGTGCATCTTATGCTGCTCGCTACACTCGGTTACAATGAGCTGAAGAGAGATGAAAATAATGCAGGTGTATTTATAACTCTGTACTTGTGGGTCTGGAATAGGATCTGTGCTACTGCATTAGCTTTCCCGGAGCTGGCTAATTATTAAATGATAGGGTTTGCCTAATTTACGCATTTGGAGCGTGATCCCGCTATCACTCAGGGGTCAGCGCAGAAGAGGTAGCCTTTCCAATATGAATCCAGCGCTGGCAATGTAGAGGAGAGGGTCAGCGACAGGAGTGTGACTCACACGCCTGGCAACAGCAGCCCCTTGTGTAATAACTCCCCTAGAGCACTGATTTGTCTACATTGTACTGATAGAGGGGCAATGGGCCCCTATTCACAAAGTTGCAGGGTCCTTTATTCCAAACTTTATTTTATCCATAACAATGTAATATTCCTTAAGTTAAAATGGTTATCACCCCTCAATACACAAATCCTAGCAATATCACTGCCACACACACACACACATATTCCCATCATTTGCAGTTGAGATGTTGTATTCAGCTGTCTGTTGACTTGCTTTACATGTGATGGTGAGTCATAAAGGATTTCTGGAATAGAGCCTCACTGAAGCCTTGCAAGGCACAGCGGTCAAGAGTTCCTAAGGTTGGCACTGACCTGCCTCCTTACAGCGCTGCCAGCTCACCTCCCTGTTTTAACTCATCCCTGGTTTAGATAACACAGCTGCATAGAAAAGAAGAATGCATATACCAGCACGTCTGATACAAATCATAGCCATTAGCAACCACATCTAAAATGGGTCAGAAATTGTTTTATATTGATATTTGTATGTACTTTGCTCTTTTAGTATTGTTTCTTAGTCTAACTTGTTGTCTTTGTTATAATCCTGTTTACTGTAGTCACAGTCACATTCAGCTGCACAATGACAAGAAATGTGGCAATTATGGGGTTTTTTTGACAAGCATTGGTTCAGCTTCATAAAAATGCATAGATTTAGGTTTCGAAAATCCATATTCTTACCCTTTACTGGCTTTTTTTCCAGCTAATTTTTCCCATTCATATTTATAATTTTTTTTTTGCATCCAACAGCGGAGCAGGCCAACAATGACTTCTACTCAAAGCGGCGGCACCTGGCGGAGTTGGCAGCTAAGGGCAGCTTGCCGCTA
This sequence comes from Acipenser ruthenus, assembly GCF_902713425.1. NCBI lineage: Eukaryota > Metazoa > Chordata > Actinopteri > Acipenseriformes > Acipenseridae > Acipenser > Acipenser ruthenus. The sequence goes on along the minus strand of NC_081201.1, from coordinate 6,608,610 downwards.
CACCCAATGCGCATGGAGCATGAGGAGAGCAACCCTTACAACCCTGACCTGACCGCCGTCAAACAGAACGGCCACAAGAACAAAATCAGCAAGACGCATACACACCCTCTGGCCTTCAGCTCCAACACAATGAAGGGCTGGGACCCCAATGACACCTCCAGCCGCCGGCACACCTACAGCAACAAGAAGCACTGCACAGTGGAGCAGGTCAATGAGCTACAAAGCAGCCGCAGCCAGCATTTCCTGCCCCCGCCGCCTTACTTTGTAACCAACAGCAAAACGGAGGTGACTGTGTGAGACCCCCTTAGCAGAGAGAGAGATAGAGAGAGAGAGAGAGCGAGAGAGAGAGAGAGCAGGAGAGAGAAAGAGGGAGGCACCCTGGCTCGGGAGGGTGAGATAGGGGTTGGGGCGTTGGGTTTGTGGCTTGTAGCTCATCCCTAGTAGTACAGTGGCAATGAACAAGAATAGCCACGGAAAAACCTTTTGACACAGACTCACAGGCAAGCGAGCGTGCATATCCTATGTATGCGTGCATACTGCAAATGCATAGGACGTCCACCAAGCATAGATGAACCAAAACAGAGCAATACCTTGGTGCAAAAACTGAACAACATCAAAACAATATGAGAAATGACACAGAAAACTTGTAAACCCAATAAGTGTTTGTTTCCACTGCAATATATATATATATATATATATATATATATATATATATATATATATAGTACCTGAATCCACAACTGTGATACAACTAGCAGCACACTGAAAAATTGTGATCGCTTGACAATGAAATGTGTTCATGGAAGAAGCTGTCTACCACATGTGCAAAAACGCAGTGCAGTGGTGTTGAAGTGGAGCAGATATATTCACACTCAGTGTCTGCTGACGATCGGACACTGTTGGAAAGAAAGACATGTCCATGTGGAGTCTGTACACAGAAGAGGTGCCTGTTGGCAGCTTGCTCCTCTCGTGGCTTGTGTTTTCTCTCTTGACTCATTCCAATGATGTGGGGCTGTGCCTTTCCTTGTATTATTCAGAAATGTTTACTGCAATTTACTGTCTATGATCTGAACTACAGTGTATGGCTATCTTATTTAAAGAAGAAAAGAAACACTTAATCTAGAGACTAATATTAACAGCTATCTGTGGCAGTACATAGAATTTCTCATTGTCTTGAGTTGTAAATTTCTCCCTTCTTTATGTTGCTGCTTCTTCTTTCAAGTCACCTAATCTGTTAAAAAAAAAGCAAGTTTAGACTTCTCATTCCCTGATGTCTACTTGAAATCCAATGTTTACAGCTTAAATTTTGCTCCTCAAATTCCCCCCATCATTATAAATATTTAAATAGAAGGGCTCCCAAGTGGCAAATGTATTCCCTTTGAGAACACAGGCATGTACTTTCTTTCAGGTTGTGTTCACAGGTGTTCTATAACTGACCGGATTGTGACCCGAGGAACTAGGAGCCAATCAGAGATGCTGAGCTAAATGGCTGGCCCAATCAGATAGCATAGACCACTGCAGCGATAGTACTGAGCTCAAAAAAGCATCTCTAGATATACTGTATATTTTTACAGCTGATGTATGGTACAGCTTCAAAGTTGTCAATCTGATTTATCCATCCCAGTGTTGAGCTCAATGCACTAGCGCACTATACCTCACACAGTGCCAACAGTAGGCCAAATAAGTATAGCAAGGACCTTAAAGTGAAATCTGAATTTTTCTGCACAGACCTTACGCATTTCTAATGTTTGAAACCACATGCAGTATAATGCCAAACCCCATGTGATTTTATATATGTTGCTTGTTTGATATCTAAATCCATGTGTGAGTGAGTGAGATTTAGGTAAAAGGACGACAGGAGGGGGTGCCAGGCATAATGAGACATAATCAGGCACTGACAGTGAGTGCAGCTATCACTAATAGGTAGTTGTGCTACAGGAGATGCTTAGCGTGAAGAATGCAAATTATCTTGATGTGGAGATTGCAATGTCTTTCATTAGTACTGCAGATAAGGACAACACCAGATAGGGCTTCAATCAGAGATGATCAATCTCAGTGCATTGACCAGTACTGTATTCTCTACTGGGAGTGAGTGCAGGTACTGATGATCACAGTTATAGATTGTGAAAAAACAAGGTTCAAGTCAAAAGTTTGTCACACAATAAGAAACATCTTTCCACAAGTTTCATAGAACCACAAGATCAAAATAAAACCGAAGAGCAAACTTAAGATGAAAAAAAAAATCAAATACACAAGCATAGAAAATAGCACTAGACCCAAGGTAATATTTATTCTCTCAATGTATTTGATTGATATCCTTTATTAGGCTAACAATGGTTTTTCATCTTGGTGGAATATCCGCTAGAGTAAATCATCAGGCTTGCAAAAACAAACAGCTCCAGACAGCATGTCCTGTATTAACACGGTTGTGCACCTTCAGATAAGCAGCAGGCTCTCTGACAGTAGAAGTGCTTCTGTAGAGTAAAACATTCTGGCGAGGTATTTAAAAAAAAAAAGCCCTCGCACAGTAGCTTTTAATAAAAGCAAGTCTGCAATCTGAGTCACATGGATGTGTAAGTGAAATGAGGGGGAATATAAGATTAAGTGGATTCAAGACAATAGGCACAACAAAAGAAAGTAACAGAGGTACAATAAACGTGTTAATGGGGCTATGCAATTTGCACCATGTGTTTTATGAGCTTGTTCTTTTTTCATATTCATTTGATATTTAATTCCCATATGAAAAGTAACCACATTCAGATTGCATTGATTTTAATTGAAAAGCAATATTTAAAGTGTTTTTTTTTAATTAATACATTTAAACATTCAATCATATGATATAGATGAATTCCAAAAAACAAACAACAACATTGTAACAGAAGACAGTTAAACACTGGGCTAAATTCTCAAAGCTGTTTATTTCAAATGGTCATTTGTTCATTTATATCACAATGGAGAAACACACCCAATAAAGTTACCAAACCAAAATTAAACAACTAAGACTTTTAATGCAGGAGCTTGAATTAAGAATGGCGTTGCTTCTTATTCATTTTAGACAGTTAATTGGTATTTTTTCCATTCAGAAAAAAAAATGCAGAAATTAGGTTTTGGAGTAAATAGCTTTGAGAATCTAGCTCTTTGTACACAAATGTGACTTTCTATTGAAAAGTTGGTCTAATTTTATCCTTTTTTTACTATTATATTATTCAGTTATAATAGACATATTAATTACTGTTTGGGTCATTACTTTTTGTAGTTTTATAATAATAAAGCATTTGGTGCAATATGGAGAACACTCCTTCTAAATTTGAGCGTTCAGTTTTCCGTTACTGGGACACAGGTTATTATAAGGGAAAGGTGCATTCGGAAGGCGTGCTTCTGGCAGACTTTAGAGCTCCAGATCATGTCTTGATACAAAGTGAATTTGAGTTTTACCCAAGGGAAACTCTTCTTAAAAAAAGTAACTTTCTATCTCAAGCAACCCCAGTCAAACCAATGGCCCAGAGCTGAAAGGCTTCATTGATGATATATTGTGCCATTTATCTCAGCAGAATTCTAAAGTAAAGGCCTTTGAGAACCCTCATAGGAGGAATGTGACAAATAACTGCTTAGTCATTTTTGCACATAATTAAGAGTTTGCAAATTGAACTTTAATGCCTAATTGCCTGTTTTGAATAACATGTGGCTTGGATGTTGCAACAGATGAGCAGATCCTTTTTAGATGCTTTTGCCAAGATTCAAGTTCTCTGCTAAAGAAAGGGATTAAGGGCACATATGTTTTCTTTTAAAAAGAGAGTGCAGTAGCTTCAGGGTATTTGTCATCACATCCTAAACAGAAATAAATGCAGTTTAAAGTGGAGCTCGGTCTCTAAGAAAAAGTATGTTAACAAACTGTAACACAAAATCAATAATATCATTAATCAAACTTTCTTTAATTCATCAGAATCTATTATAAAAATTAAAAATAAAAATATATAAAGTATGAGAACAATAACTAGCTTGTATCCTTTCCGAAAAACTGTGGTGAAAATGTGTTGTATTTGAGGTTAAAGCAATGTGTCCACTTTAACTTGAATTGACTTATTTAACATCCTTTTCCAATACTATCTAAAGCTGTATGCCTGTCTCTTTAAAACCATTCTAAATAAAATTAATATAAAAATCTATACAGTAAATCTGGACATAATTGGCAAGGCAGATGTAATGAGAGGACAAGGTGTTCAATGAAATTCTAAAAATAAAATTGCATATGAGGATGGAAATGCCCACCATATTCTCTAGAGTAGCACTGTATTGAAATGGAAAACACGTTTATAGTCTCTGCCTTGAACTCCTGGAAACTCAGTCTTGCTCATGACCTGACCTTGTTGCTGCAGAGGATTCTTTTACAAACAGAGACATTTACCCAATGACAGAGAAAGAGAGAGCAGTGACTCATCAATCAAAAGCATGTTGTTTTTAAATTAAGTATCAAGCAAAACAAGGAGTTCAGAAACCAATAATAATTATACTATTGATGCCATCATACCCAGTGCCAGCGTGTTACAACGCTATGTTACCGGTACTATATATTGTGGAAAGTCAAAAACAGAATGAACTGGTATATTACAATTCCAGTATACTGTGCAAGTCCATAGAAAAGTTATAAAATCAGCAAGTGGATTACCCTGTAGAAACTTTAGAAGAACCATTAACAGGTCACAGTATTACCAGGGATATTACCTCTTTGATACCATACCATTGTAGCTGCCCATGTGCTACCATTACCCCTTAGTACAGAATCATTACATTGTCAATGAAGATCATTTGGGAAGGCATGCTAGTACATCACTAAGTAAATTGGCCTTTAAAAAGAACCATCTTCTTATTGTAACTTTTCTTCTTGTTTTCAATTAACTACTCAGCCTACAATGGCCTGTGCTTTACCAAAAATGTTGCCTTCCTCATACCAAGACACTTGACCCTCATTTTAATGAGGGGTCACATGCTGACACAAAGACACTGTTTACCAGTGAGGAACAGATCCTTAGTATTCTTAGAACATGTGTAAATCAATTGCTAATTTATAAATAGTAGTCTAAATGGACGTTTCTTGCGCCCATCTGCTATCACTGCCATCACAGAGCACTTTTGTCTCTGGGTTCCTAACTGCTCTTTAACCCTATATTAATTCTGCTGCTGTTAATTGTGATGATCATTACTACATACAAGAAAAATACAGGGGAAAAATATCTACAATAACCTTTTAGGATGGTGATATCAAGATGGAAATGTTTGGATCATTAACATAGACCCTAACCATGTCATATAAACAAAGACCATGCAAAAGTACACTGTATCTGAATGGGATGCTTTTTTTTTTAGCAAATTTAATTTGGATTGGGGTGCACACAGGAAATCAGTATGCTAGAGCACATCACCATGTCTCAGCTAAAGGACTCCACCTGGGAAATCTCCAGTTAGTTAACAACGAAAAATTATCAGTTATATTATACTTTGAAAACGGGATGGTCCAAAAGGTTTTTTTTTTTTTTGTTTGTTTTTTGTTTTTTGTATTATAATTTCCCAAATTAAAATGAACCAGGCGAGAAATACACCCTTGTTTTAAAAGTCTTAATGTACAGCTCATTCAGGAATACAATGCTTTTTCAACAAATACGCTAAATTCAACGACTTCAAATTGGGTATGAACAGCCGAGCTTTTGAATATTTCAGCCACGTAGTACAGAATGTTATTACTGATCAGTGATGTGGAATAAAAGGATCTCAGGGTGTGATACAGTATTACAGACCCAATTCCACCTGTTGATTCTTTTCAATTTCGAGTTTAGACACATGGGACTAAGGATGCCAGGTAATGGTTTTATGTGGAGGTTCTGAACATGATCCGAAAAAAAGAGGACATGAATGTTAGGTTTAAACAAAAGGGAATAAAGGAGATTCTCATTCATACATATTCATAAATCTATGACTGTGCTTCTGTACCTAAAACTGCTCGTAAGCAAGGATTCCATCTAACATTTTAGTACAGTTGTTGAGCAGAAAGAACAACAACAACAAAAAGAAAAACAGTCCTTCTGCAGTTTTACTGTCTTGCTCTACTTAAGTTGTTGCTCAGTTTGAGTTGGATATGAAGTGTGGTAACTGAGGAGAGGTTAGGGGTGCGTAGAGAAATGTAATTCAGATGTAATTTACATTTAAAGTGCAATTCCAATTCCAGTTCCAAAGGGGTATTAGCTTCATATAGTTTTCCCTTTTAAAATAATGTATGTCTGTCTTACTAAAGATAGGTAATACATGTTATTTAAAGGTTATTAATAATCTCTTTAAAGGGAAAGTGATTTTAGCCACAATAAAGGTACCAATATTCAGTTGTCCTGTGAATCCTAAGTAAAGCTTCTTTTTCTTTCTAAATTAAAGAAGCGTACAATATTTTAGTTTCAAAACTGTTTAATTAAGAGCTTCATACAGTATGTGTACCTAAGATATTCAGTAAGCATTTCAAAAATGAGATCGAAAAATGCTGTTTTCAGTTCCAATGAAGAGGCTTGGCGAATCATTCCCTTCTCTGGTACTTTATATTAGTACACTGTATGTCAGAGAGCATAAGAAATTCGGGATGGGGTTAGGGTTGGTACTCATTGATCTAATATTTGAATGAACAAACATGTGAGTAAAGTGTGACTGGTACTTCAGAATGATCGGCAACTATGCACAATTACATTCAGATTTCGAACGCTTGAATGGGTGTTACGTATTATAACTCAACCATCACTTGAAAAGCTTCCGTTTAAAGAGATTCGATGAGAGACTTGATTTCAGCTTTTCTATCGACTTTCCACTCTTTTTCTAATTATTCTTTATCTTTTTTTTTTTGTTATTGTCAGATATAATGCAGTGGTTTTTAGTTCGCTGAGTTAAGCCACTCTTTTTATAAGTTGTTTCCAGTGTTAACAAATGCAGAAGGTTTATTTTCTGTCATGTCCTGTGCTGCACAAAGCTCCCTTTTAATTTAGTAGTATTAATCCAAACATGTAGTACTTGTATGTTTTGGTAAAAAAAAAAAAAAAAAAAAAAATCAATAAATCAAAGTGGACTGGTGTTTGTTAGACCGTATAATTTTGTTTGGTATTGATAAAAAAAAAAATAAAAATAAGAAAAGAAAAGAAAAAAGAAAAAAAATGTTCCAAGATTTCTTCTTGTTGACTTTCCTTTTTTTTTTGGCAGAATGTTGATTTGTAAACTATTTATTCACTGTACTATATTTAAATTTCTTACATGGCAATAAAACTGAATACACACTTTCTTTTAGCAAGTGCATTTCTTTCCCAACCCCACTACCTTGATTTCAACACTGTGCTTCTCACATTGATAAGTGTCTCATCTATCCTCCGTATGGGGAACTTCAAGCATTATCGCCCTTCAAGTTGCTGAATCATTGCCAACAAGCTAATGTATCCTGAAGTTTTCATTGTCTGTGGAATTAAATGCAGTAAAACTTCTACAAAAAAAAACTGCAGGGCAGTATAATAATAAATGTACTATCACATTCATTTATCATAAAACACTGTGACAGACAGCCAATGAATCCTAGTCAACAATCTCCCTCCCGACCTGTGAGGGCGCTGTGTAAAGGGAACAGTGTGCCTCGTACTGGATGGTCTGGCAGTTCATTCCAGGGTCAGTCAGAAGCCAGACATCCAGGAAGGGGGTGGTGTCACAATGCCCAAAGTCATCGCCCTAATGCGGTATGCGATGTGTCAGTCATGGATTGGAGGAGACGTGACTGGACTAGCTATCGCAGGGGGCGTGACTAAGGGTATAACAGGGGATGTGACTATGTAATCTGTTCCTTTGATGTGATTGCTGAAAGGACCTGTTTAGGAAAGGGAAGTAATTAATTATCGTGAGTGTTTCGTGTTTTGTTTGTTTGATTGTGCTAACTGTTTGTCTTTTGCACTGTTAGATGGCTAACACAAACCGAGAGCTGTCGCTACTAGCCAGCATCAAAACCCGGACTACACTGCACCACTGTTTCATGAACTGACTACACTGCACCACTGATTCACTGCACCACTGATTCACTGCACCACTGATTCATGAACTGTTGTCTTTCACCCCACCTGCACACGAGCACTCACTGTCTGTTGAAGTGATCATGTCTGTGTTTGGTGTAGTTATAAAGTGTCATATTATTTCGGGACTGAAACCCTTGTTTTGCATGGAGCGATACACATGGCTGTGTAGAGCCTGTGCTTATTATTTAAGTGTTGTTGACACGCAACCCAGCCAAATAAAGGAGCTGTTTTATTGAACTTTCACTGTCTTGTGTGTGTTATTCCTGAGCACTGCACCAACTACACCTGCGCACAGTAAGCCACAAACGCACACAGAAATTACAAAAAAAAATTTTAGCCAGTAGAAACTTTACTGAAGAAGTGTGCCGCCTTATTTTCTTTTTTTTTCTTAGATAATGACAGGCTATTCAGCAACAGCGGGCACACTGACAGTTGGCAATGATTGCTCACAAAACAAAATCTTTCACCCATTAATCTGGAGTGCAATAACAAATAGACAAGATGCCAAGAAAAGAAAAGAAAAAAGAATTAAAATGTTTGCAGTTGTTTGTATAAATGAAATGGTCATCCATCAGAGGGCACACTTTCTGCCTTTCCCTGTAGTTAACTAGAGGTTAACAGAGCCGAACAGTCTTAGTGCCAAACTTACTCCAAACCTTTTGCAGGTCATTAATTCACAGTTAAAGAGCAAAACAGTGAATATTAACTCTATAACTGGGGAAAAACTGTGTTGCTTTCTTCCCAGAACCCTGAAGTGTGAAGTGTGGGAGGCAAGAATTAAAAAAAAAAAAAAAAAATTAAAAACTAAAATAATAACAACAACAGTCTTTAGCTTTACAAATGTGCTGGAGTGCCACAAGGCACTTTATAAAGCAAATGAATGACTGAGCTAGGTACAGTATTAAACATAGCATTGAATTGTTGTGCCAATTTGATTTTGAGAGCCTGACTAAGATCACCATAACTCAATTCATGGGTATTTCAGGTAACGAGACAGAGGGTTTTACTTTTATCATCAAATTGCCACGCCAGCATGAAGAGACTGGGCCATGTAATTGAGTGTGTACTGTCAATGGGACAGGAATCAACATTACCAGCCACAGCACCAAAACAAAAATCATGAGCAAAATGCCGTTCAGTTTTTCTATTTAGGAAGATGGAGCCCAGTAATAGGGAGGAAACCGCTATGAGGAGTTGATTTTATTTCCGCGTGCCTCACAGCATCATCCTGTTGACGAGCTGTCTGGCTGCTGAGTGGAAATGGACATTCGGACGATGTATAGAAGTCCCTTAACTAGGGGCTGTCACTCTGAACAAACTGCCAGTGATGGAAGCTTGTTTGCGCCATTGAAGACCAACAGATTGGCAAGCATGCTACATTCCCTCCTAAATATTATCAAACAGCCCACCCACCCTCTGTTAAAATAGAAATCAATTAAAAATGACATCTCGTCATGTTTCCAAAAGTCTAAACCTTTAACGTTCACGTTCATAAATAATACACATCAAAGCATATTTACTCCGTATGACTGCAACCTTTATATGTGAATTACAACAATGAAACATTTTTCAGATAAGTAAGAATCAGCGATGTACTCAACCACTTTTATTGTTTGTAAACTCTACAGTTGTCAGTGCAATACAAATAATACCTTGAAATGCAATTTATTAACATGATTAGACTGTTTGACCTTTTAAAGTTTAATGTTGTATTTAATGCTTCTGCCGAAGCCTTGCTTGATTAAATTTGAAACAGATGATGTGGGAGGTCTGAGGGTGTGATAAAGAGTGTTTACGGAAAAGTCACACAAGTCCGATAAAGTTCAAGTGATTACACACAGTACAGAGCTGGAACTGAGGCTAACCAACCTAGTTACTAGTTAACAGGTGTATCAGATAATGGCTGTATTCCGTAAGTAGAGTACTGAAGCATATGTGAAGTTTACCTTCACCAAGATGGCCACTGCAACCCGACACTCGACTTAAGGTCTGTTCCATCTTGGTGAAAGGTATCAGGAGTCAGTGAGCACAGCGCCACCACCCCTCGGGAGGCCGAACTTCACCAGTATTATCCTTTACCCTGTCAGAGTTGCAAAGCAAGGTGAATAAATTCAATAGGCTTTTGCCCTTGCCCTGTAACATGGAGTGTTACTAGCATCTGTCTTCATGCAGCTCATGAGTGATTACCGAGGGATTGAGGACGGGCAAGGATAGGTCAAACATGCAATGTAAAGGGCTGAATAACTGCAGCAATGTCATACCAAAAAAGATTTAAAGTCTGTGTCAGTGCTTGACCCTGGTGGCAACTTAGATGCAAAATGAATACATAAAACACTTGAACAGGCCTATTAGTATTTAAACATGCAACTACTGTTTATCAACTTAGATGGTAGCTCAGAGCAAAAGCATGACAGCAAGGAAAGGTCCTGAAGTACCATTATGTTGACTTAATAAGAAAACAGTGCCAGAGTCAAGTGTGCTTACAATGAATACAATTTCCTTGCACTTTGATTGCAGTACAAGGCTTCAGACAAACAGGGACTCACTAGGGAATTGTGAAAGATACAGACATGCAAATCTCTGCAGAAGAACAAATGTTTGGTTGCATGGCAGTCCGCTAAGAAAGGCTGTAGGCCGACCACACTTTATATGCTCTACATTACATTTTTCTGTTGGCTTTCATTTTTTCCACAGAAAAAAACATATTTAAAATGGAAGAGAAGAGAAAACTGTCATGTGAAATTATAGTCATTTAACAATGCACCCCTCTGAACGTTTAAAAACAATAATCTTAATATAATTTATTGTGTTTATATTTCTTATATTTCCCTGTTGGGTGCAATTGTGCTTTCACTATTAACTAATACATTAACTTAAAATGTAGGTGTATTACAATACCTACAGTCTTTCAAGTCCATTGTAGTGTGCAGAAAATGTCAAAATAGCACACTATGATTTGAAATTAACTTGTTAAACACACTACCTGTGATTTTCTTGTTTCTTGTAACCCTTCTTTATTCTACGCATCTGAATGATTTTGGCTTTATGTTTTTTTACAGATGTATCTGTTTGTATGATGCTTATCTTAAGCCCATTCCTGTGTGGTCCCTATATTTAACTCACTTAGGAGCTTCATGTCTGGTATATAATAAAATAGATATAGACAGTACTGGCCTGGATGGTCCTTCACTGGTGATATCATCCTTTTCTGCTCCACAGGAGGTGCCACTACCTTCCTTCAGTCCTCCCAGGATGCACTGCTCTGGTGGCAGCATGTCTTTCTCCTCCCCAGCTCAGGCCTCCTGGAACTCATTACCAAATGAAATTTAGCACTCTATTAATATATGCGTGTGTAGTTATTCAAATTATTATAATTTGCTGCTGATAGGGCTCTCCTGGATGCATCTCAGCAGAACCCAAGGTAAGAGCCACTGTTCAAGACTGCAGTCGGTGTCTGTTTATTAGAAAGTTAATTAATGGCAAGTCAGATATAAAATACCTGTTGGATTTAGTACAGCTCTGTTAACCCATTCAACACATGGAATCTGAACCATCTAGGTGAGCATTTCAATTTGTCTTCAGTTTCAGCTAATAATATACAATGTGATCTCAGTAGCACATTACGATATTATTATTATTATTATTATTATTTATTTCTTAGCAGACACCCTTATCCAGGGCGACTTACAATTGTAAGCAAATATATTTCAAGTATCACAGTACAAGTAATAATACAATTAAGAGCAAGATAAATACAGTGACTTTGATAGTGTATACACCACCCACTCGATATATCGCGGCTCTTGGGGTCCAATATAATGCCACTGTATATCGAGGGCTGAGATATAGCGAGAGACCCATAGAAAAACAAATAGGCTAATAACAAATACTTTACATCCACTCCCTCGTTTTATCGGGGGGTGTCAGGGTCCAATATTAATCCTCTACGTAACCCGCTTTTTCTTATTTTTCATATAAAAAGCAGAACACCATAATTCGTACTGCAAAGGGTAATTGCTTCTTAAGTCTCCAATTAATTTCATGAGTCTTCCTCTCCTTTCTCAAATGCACAAACCCGCTGCACTGAAAGAATCCCAATCCAAACATAGGAGGCTTGTTGCTAGGGAGCTGACGTCGCTGCCCTGTGACTTTTGCTAGTGCATTGCTGCCACAAGTTAACACCTTGTTGGCTAAAATAAAAACTGCTTCAGCAAGTAGATATTTAATTTGCTTTGTGTTATTGTGCAATGCGTGCCTATCTGATAACAGTATGATATTAATTTATTTGTTTTAATTAGTTTTGTATATTTCCGTTTGATGTGCAGTATGAAATACAACAAACATTAATTCTAAGTGCAATTGCCTATGTATATTGCAGCTAAGACATGCACAGTTAGACTGTAAAAATGGGGAGCCAACTCCAGGACTGCGACATATCCGAATCCGCAGTATAGTGAGGGGCTCAGTACTGTGTTACTGAGATCACAAATATATAGGTGGGTGTGTTCCAACGGTGAGTCATGTACAAAAGGGTCCCGGGTATACAATTCAGAGCTGCTGCAAGGCCAGAGGATGCTATTGAGTGCTATTGAATGAGAACAGGAAAAGCTAAATTCCTCTGATCACCGGGTGAAAAGGAAGCCAAAGCTGCCAGTGACCATGTGTATATCCGAAGTTGAGGTTTGGTGAATGTGGATAGGAACAGGGGTTAATGTGGGATTTTAGATCCCTTCAGTATGCTAGTGAGGTATATAAGCGGGACCTCCTCTATCGAGGAGTAGTGCTTGTCGTCTTGATTTCCAGCCCACACCCCGTATTCTATCCTCTTACAGTAGCCCTTTTGTTTTTGTAACAATTTTTGTCTTGTTTTTCATTCCAGAGACACAAATGAGCTAAAAAAAATATGCAGAGTTAGCCTTTGCAGGCAGTGATAACGGATGCCCTCATCCCACAGTGCACGTCCCTGTCAGCTCCGCCACCTCAACTCCATACCTGTGCATACAAATGGGAAAACAATGGACAAAAAACAAAAAGCCAAATGTTACTGCTGTAGCCACTGCTTAGAAACCTCCTACTGTGTTGCCATGGAAACAACTCCAGAGGAAGGATTTATATCCTATATATATACATCCACTCCTTGTATTTAAACATATGCTCCTTTGTAAGAGTTGTTTTAGACCAGATATGGGAATGAAGTGCATATGCCGACAACATAAATACAGAGAAAAGTATTGCAAAAATAGCAACCAGGCCACGGTTTATTCATCTGCATTCTGTGTCATCATTTGTGTTTTTTGGTGTGCTTCTGAATTACAACAATTATGCTGTACAGATTTGCAGTTACAGTGTCATTACAAACAGTCCAGCTGGACCACAGTCTAGCCAGCCTCTCTATGTGCCACTTTATTATTACACTCTCACTGCACCTCTGCTGGCTCTGTCATACAATGCACAGATAACAAGCTGGACGTGTGTATCTTGTGAGTGTGCCGGATTGTTTCAGCTCTGTGTTTTCTCAGCTGTTTGAAATGACGCTGCATATTTTGTGTTCAGTTACCAGAATGGCCTGGTTTCGCTCTTGGTTTTCCATTTCATTTGCTCTGTGGTAATTCCGCGTGGGGTTTTTCCCATATCTGTTTAGAATTCAATGTGATTTAAAATACATTATTCAGAACACATCCAACATAGGGAGCCTCATGGGTCAGCAGGCATAAATAAACAGGAAGGGAGGAGAGGGTCAGCTATGAATAACAGCAGACCATTTACATTTCCCTGATGAACCATGACTAACAGAAAAATAAACTCTTTAATGAAGCATCGAAAGACTTTTCTTTTCATCTGCAAAATCCAAGAAATGGACCTTTTACAAATCGCACCTCATTAAAACAAAAGTTATGGGTCAGTGGAGAATCAAGGCCATTGCGTTATTATATATTTAGCACTGCCACCTTACACTGTGAGGCTAGCTGCTCTGGTTTTCCCGTTTTGACTCTGCTCACTGTTCATGTGGGAAAGCTGAAAAATAATAATTTCCCCAGCCATCCGAGAGAGAGAGAGAGAGAGAGAGAGAGAGAGAGAGAGAGAGAGAGAGAGAGAGAGAGAGAAGCAATACTTCTTGCTGATATCTCTTTTATTTCAAGGCAGACAAACATAATTGAAACAACATGATCTGTCAGCTCAGACATATTTATTTAGATTTTACTCAGTTTTGAAGGGGAATACAGGTATTAAGAAATGAAAAGAGCAACCATCAAAAACTAAGATAAATCAGTGAGGTAACACAGCATAGCAGATAGCTGACATTAAACTTCCCTGATTATTTCTCAAACACACCTTCAGATCCCCTATCCCTGTAATAGATGACTGGACACTGTAGTTATCTTTCTCCATTCTGACAGGTGTTAAGCAATTTGAATCTATTACACTGTGCTACATCTACTGTATGTGAAATAAGAATAAGAAAAAAATAAAGCTGAAAAATGTGATGTGGAGTAAATACACTGGAATTTAAGAAAACGCAGCAGAACAGAACTGCATTGAAAGCCTATTAAAGAAAACAAAATCAAGAAAGAATGGAACTACTGCATTGTCCAAGGGAGCTAGAGAGATTTTCAGTCCCATAGTTGCCTGTGGAACAGTTCATTACAATGAAATCTCTCCCAGAAACCCTTTGTCACAGGTTCATGCTTCCCAGAAGAAAAAAAAAACCCAGCTGGGCAATGCCAGTGGCAAAAAACAAGCCGTTACTATTAATCACTTTAAAGACCATAGACTTATTTTTGTTTCTTGTGGGTCTATCCAAACAGATCTTCTCCACAGCAGCAATCAATGTTTTCTGAGATTCATTGCACGTGGTAACATGGCTCCTATTCTCAGCTGGAAGCCAACACATACTGTAGGAATCTATAGTAAGAAAACAATGGAACAAATTAACAGACGATTTAATAACCCATCATATATTACATGCCATTAATAAATGCTGCTCTTGTACGGTACTGCAAAATATGCATGAGACCTCCATCAATGTATTGCATCCATAAGTTATTGTGTTGAAATACTGCATCCCACTGCAGTACTCTAAACACTGGCATCTAGTTTTCTGACATATAGTGTGTCTTGTGGAGCTCCAGCATCAGTCATTAAAGAACACAAGAACTTAAAGCGCTATATTCCACACTTAAGTGGCAGTCTAGCTGTGCCTTCCCTGCAACTGCAGCACAGTTGTTTTTCATGTGGGATTGGAAGACAACCAGTTGCTGCTGAGCTGACAGAACTGTGCTGTTGAAAGGATCTAGAGGGACCTTCATTTAAAATTCTTCCACATGGAGCATTGTTTTGAGTCCCTTAGTCCTGAGCCTGGTTATAATTATAGCTTTGGAGAATGAGAATACCCCTGCTTTCAATCATTCTCCAGAAGAGACTTAACAATGACTTTAGGCAATTATTAATATTATTTATTTCTTAGCAGACGCCCTTATCCAGGGCGACTTACAATTGTTACAAGATATCACATTATTTTTACATACAATTACATTATTTTTTACACATTATTTTACATACAATTACCCATTTACACAGTTGGGTTTTTACTGGAGCAATCTAGGTAAAGTACCTTGCTTAAGGGTACAGCAGCAGTGTCCCCCACCTGGGATCAAACCCACGACCCTCTAGTCAAGAGTCCAGAGATCCTAACCACTACTCCACACTGCTAAGGATTCAGAGTCATAAAGTGTCAAGGATCGGAGTTAGGTGACTGGAAATGGCTGCACAAAAGACTGCACATATTTTCTTCCAACAGCCCGTCTGGTCATATCCATGAGAATTTTATTTTTGTGACACATATAGCATACATAGATCACTTTTCTCACCTAACAGAAAACTTTTTTTTTTTTTATGTAATACAAATAAGACACACAGGGCCTCATTTAAGAAAGCGTTTACCATACACAAAACATGATTATTGTGTGAAGTTCTGTTCCCGTCCTATTCGCTATTCCCATTTACGTGCGGAAAACAAGGATTTAGCGCATACAAAATGAAAGGGGCGGAATAGCAGCGCTGCCTCATTTGCATTGAATTAATGATGTCTACATATGCAAAGCAGCATGTTAAACACAAATAATGAGCTGCAATATATTCATGAGCTAGTCACAAAGTCATAAGTAATACAGTACAAAACAAACCATTCTGATGCGTTATAGGCTTCACATTGTTGTAGGACACATAGATAATAAAATATTATTTTAAATTATTTCAGCATATTTTCTTTGATCTCTCTCTGATATTTTTATCCCTGCCGCCGCCAGTAAGTAAGCTCCTTCACCTGTAATAAATACCGTGCGCAACTTCAGACCTGTTGCCACCCACAATTTGTATGCTAATTAGAATTTTTCTGTATTTTTGCTTCTAATTAGTTAGTAAATAGGGTGTGACACTTTGGGGAATACCATGCGCAGTCATCTCAATTTTCCTCCCGCCATTCTGGCCAAATTACTACCACTTAGTAAAAGAAGCCCACAGTATTATTAAACCAGTATGGAGTTTAACCCCATCGTTGTCGTACACACAAAACTGCAGATTATGTTCTTGCCAGACTTTTTTTCTGTATTAAATTACATATTCATTTTTTAACAGGAGAGAATCAACCCTCCAATTTCCAACTGGAATAATGGTGCAATCATATTCCTTTGTATCTCTTTGTATTCCTTTGACCATGAAAATACAGTATATGGGTTGGGGAGGGAAGTCCTGCACAAGAATGCACATTTACCTGCTTTCATGATTCAGGGTACCTAGTTTCCAAAGCATTTTTATGTTTAATAAACTCACCTTTCAGTAATCATGTGTTTTAGTAGTTTACATTGAGCACACAGATAATGACACCTAGCTGAAATGTTTGTCTACTTCACTTAGTTCCTTCTAAGTTTTACATTGCATTTATAGTTTTGTTTTTTCTTTGACCATGGGGACGTCTTAAATGATGTCTCTAAAACCAAGGTCCTTTCAGCTGCTTTTCTGCACTGCACACTCTTAATATTTGCAGATCAACACAGAAGAAGGGGCTGCTCCATAGTGTGGAATCTTCTAGATGAACTAAGACAGGCTGGTTTTCCAGGTTTCTGACTTCAAAGTGCACGAGTCCTGCACCTACAGCTTGACAGAAACACAACTTGCTTTGCATGGTTCAAAGTCAAAGATCCAGGCACTTATCCAAATAGACAAGAGGAACAAATATCAGAAAACAAACAGAACCTGTTTTAGGTTTAGTTTTGTTGCTAGGATAAAACTAAAACTACAGTGATTAATTAAACAGCCTGAAGCTATTTTATATTTTTTAATGAGTGTTGCATCTTACATAAATTCCTTAATGTAGTCATCATAAAAAATAACAAAACAACTATATCCCATTTGCATTAGCAATTTCCCCATTACAAATGCATTGGAATTTCTGCATTAGGATACCACAGCAGTACCCACACTGGCAACAACTCCGATTTAGAAGAATTATGTATGCATTTCTTTATTTATTTAAATTTCTTATTATAGACTTTGATATGTTCATGAGCAAAGCAGACTTCTAATACCAGTTGGATAAACAATAATATATACAAAAGCGCTTTAATTGGAATAAAAATTAATTACTCGCATTCAAAATAGAGATAAAGTGTGTGTAGTGTTTATGACCAATTAATTCTGCATTAGACCTTGCCAATAGAAGACTCCATTAAACAAAAGGCTTACCAGCTAAAGTGAGTCTGTGGAAACACATCTTAACTCCTTCCGCTAACTGATTTTACAGTATACAGCTTTAGATAATTTTTATTTTGGGAAATGTGTCTCTCATTGGCGGCGTTTACATGCACAATCATGACAGTTTTCCTCACAACCTGTTTGCCATACTTTTCAGGAAATGCGTTGCTATCCAGTTCTGATTTAGGAAACAAAATCATCCGTACCAATGCAGATTACTCAATTCACAGTCATTTAGGGGAGCGGATATTTAAAGGTCTGTGTCTGTTTACTAAGTAGGAAAAGAACCATTCTGAATATTGTGTGGAGAGCTTCATGCGTTGCCATGAAGATCAAAACATTTAACAAGAGAAATGAATTCACGTGTTGCCGCGCACATTCCGAATTACTGCGCATTAGCTACTTGTTTGTCTGGTTACCTTTCCAACACACATACAGACAAAATTATATAAAATATAATTTCTACTAAGTACTACTACTTAGAATTTATATATTTTTTGTGAGTATGTGTGTTTGTGGTACATCTAAAAGTTAAATTTCATTAAAGTAGTCCATAAATCTAGATTTTGTGTGTGTGTGTGGGCGGGGGGTGCATAATCAGTATACTCAAATGACTCAAATTGTCAATTTATTTCCAGGTTACTATATAAAAGCGTTCTGTGTCCATGTGCGCATTTGGGAGCGATCGTACTCTTGTTTGCAGCATCAACAGGAAAGGGATCGTGTAACTGTTGCTCTCGTATCTAGAGTATTTTTCTCAGGCCCTCTCAATCGGTTCATCCCTATATACAGACCTCCGTATCCTGTATATAGACAGGAAAGACGAATGTGGGCGCAACATCGACCCTCTGTCTGGTGGGAGGAGGTTGTGCTTCATCCGTCTTTCTTGGATGAACAGTGGATTTAAACTTTTCAGGTCACTAGAGTCCACAAAAGTACAGTTCATCGCTACCTACACATGTTCTGTTGTTCTCTTGTCCACAGGAACATTTCCACTTATATTGCCATGCTTGAAGAGAGAGAAGCTCAAACGATAGCTCAGCGTGAGTATGACAAATACGGTCTGCCTCAGATAATGGTGGCAATAGATGGCACACACATCCCGATCACTGCTCCATGTAGGCATGCACGGGACTACTTGAACTGTAAATTCTGGGCGTTTTGAATTCTACAGGCTGTAGTGGATGACCATGGATGGTAAAGTAGTAAAGTTTTTATACAATTGTTTATTTTGAACTGTCCATATAAGATTGAGAACAGGGGGATATGTAGGCTATAGATATGTACGAGGTTCCTGAGCAGTGTGACACACTGGCAGTTCTTCAGTACCAGACTGAGCATCCTGATGTTCCTGTACATCCGCAGGTCCCTCTCTTCCCTGCCGCTGCACCTGAGGTTCTTCCTCAGGGACCACAACATCTTCTTATTATAAAGATTCAAACTACAATCCTCATTCTAAAGGTGTACAACACTCATGTATATACAGTAACAGTAAACACAAGTTAAACAAGTTAAAATGCATGCTTTTTTGTGTATCCAAATGCAAACTTAGTGATAACAATTAACTTTACATTTCTGTTGTTTGTTAACTATACTCATTACTTCTTGCACAATATGCCAGATGATGATAACAGTTAATTCCAGTTCTGTATCATAAATCTTACATCTCTATCAATACATAACTCGTTGCCTTCAGATTGTGCTGAGGGTGATGTGTCCAAGACATGGTCACCGGCCACTGCCACTGGCCGCTGCCCCATCAACAGGTGCATCTCCTCCCAGAAACAGAATTGGGATCCTGAGTGCTCACCAGACTGCCACACCCGATTTCGCTCCTGCAGGTACGAGTATTTAAGTTTCTTAAACTTATCTCGCACCTGCAGGGTGGAACGCTGTATGCCAATTTCAGTCAGAGCATTCAGCACTTGTGTGTATACGTTTACATTCCTCTGACGAGGCCGATCCAAGCTCTCCATCACGTCCAGGTCTGTTATAATTTGCATGAGGGCATGGGTTTCCTCATCTGTCCAGCGCACCTGCCTCTGTCTGGTGGTAGAAGAGGTGGAGCCCTATTGTTGTTGCTGGGACATCTTAAAACAATGATAGAAAGTAAATACAACAAATACTACGACTACTACGACTACTACTACTGACAGGTCACACATTTGTGGAGCTCCTGCAGTTGTGTTTAAAAAGCATTAAAAAACAGTTGTTTCAACTTTTTATTTTGGAATTCTTTTTATAATTTAAGTTATCTAAAGTAGTAGTGCACCTTTTTAGTTAAAAACATTCTGGTGAAGTTGTTTTATTTTTAAATAAAACACTTATTTAGTTTGTCCTTTTCTCTCCCTGCACTTGCCTGCATAAGCAAGTGCAGGAGAGATTTTTCTTTCTTTGAATTTTCCTTCTTTTTAAAACACTCCTTTTATTGATTCGTTAATTTTACTTGAAAGCTTTTATTTTTGTCTTTTTAGGAAAATTATTTTTATGTAAATAGCTGTTTTAGTTTTTTAGTTAAAAATCGTTTTGTTTTGAAAAAATCCCCCATCTCTGCTGGGTGCAGAGTGGGGGAAGGGCAGGCAGGGAGCCACAGGCCGTGTGCTCCTTTGTTTGCCCTTGGTTTGATTTTTGATTTTGATTTTCTTTTTAGTTTAAAACTATTTTTTAGTTTTAGACTTTGGTTTATTTTTGAATTTTCTTTGTACCCCTGCACTATTGTAGTGCAGGGGTGTGTCAACTTGTATTTATTTGTTTATTTAAAAATAATAAATAAATAAATACGTTTGTTTGTATTATTACAAAAAAAAAAAAAAAAAAAAAAATCCCTTTGTTTTTTTGATTGTTTTATTTTTTGTTGTGTGTGTGCCCCTGCACTATTGAAGTGCAGGGGTGTGTGTGTGTAAATTTTATTTTTTCGTTGTTTTAAAATAAATTAATATTTTCTGTTTGTTTGTTTAATTTTTTACTTTGCTACTCCTGCATTATTGGAGTGCAGGGGTAGCTATTTTTCGTTTATTTAATTAAAAAAAAAAAAAAAAAAAAAAAAAAAAAAAAAAAAAAAAAAAAAAAAAAAAAAATTTACTAATTTTGTTTTGATTTAAAACTTTTCTGTTCTGTGCGCCCCTGCACTATTGGAGTGCAGGGGGGTGCAATTTGTGTTTGTTTTATTTTTTGAACTATTGTTTGTTTCTTGTTTGATTAATAAATAAATAAATAAATAAATAAATAAATAAATAAATAATACAAATAAAAAGTAAACAATGAGCGGGCAGACACCACAGCCCCCCAGACAATGGGCAAAGGCGGCCGCGAGCAACGCGCCCCCCCCATTTAAAAACATCACCAGGAGGCACGGGGTCAGGTGCCTCCTGCGAGACTCCCTCTCGATCGAGGGCTTCGTCAAAGCTATGGCGAAGGCGGTGGGACCAGCAGCGATCGTGGCGGCCTCCAAAATGTACGGGAAAGCCGTCTTTTTCCTGAGATCGGAGGCCGCCGCGAACACCGCGATCGAGAGGGGTCTCAGCGTGGGGGGCATGTTTGTCCCCATCGAGCCCCTCGCGGGGCTGGGCAGCAGGGTCATCCTGTCCAACGTGCCACCGTTTATTCAGGATGCCCTGCTCATGCCCCATCTGCAAGCCCTGGGGGAGGTCAAGACGGCCATCCACCCCATCCCCCTGGGCTGCAGAGACCAGGCCCTCCGCCACATCCTGTCCTTCCGCCGCCAGGTGACCATCCACCTGGCGGGGAGGGACACCGCGGAGGGCAGTTTTGTGGTCCCCTTCGAGGGGACCAATTACGTCATTTTCTATTCCTCGGAGGAGGTGCGGTGCTTTCACTGCAAGGAGCTGGGGCACCAGAAGAAGAGGTGCCCCAAGCTCCAGCAAAGCGCAAAGCCACCCGCGCAGGCACCGCGCCCCTCCGAGTCCACCTCGCCCCCGGGGCCCTCCAAGAGGCCCGCAGAGAAGGGGGGCAAAAAAGTACCCGCCCCCCTCCCAGTAACACCCGGGGGGGGAAAGGGAGAGAGGGCCCCCGAGGCGGCCGGACCCTCCGCGCCTCCCGAAAGCGCGCGGGGGGAGAAGGCCGCCGAGTGGACCGCGGTCGCCCGCCGCAAGAAGAAGGTGGCGGCCAGGTCCACCGGGGAGGCCAAGCGGGGGGAGACAAAGCCCGCCGCCGCACCATCTGGCGGTGGGTCAGGGGGAGTCTCAGAGATAGGGACTCCCTCGACGGCACCCCCCGCGAGGCAGGGCGGCAAAGCCGCCCGTAAAACAAAGCACCTCATCCCCGGGTACGAGGAAGAGAGAAGCGCTGCCGGAGGTGTGCTCCCCGTCGCCGTGGCAGGGCAGGGGACAGCCTCCGGCAGCCTCAGGGGAAAGAGAAAGGCGCAGGCGCGTCTTCCCACGTGTGCACGCAAGTGCACACGTCTCGGCCTCTTGCTGAGGGTCCCCGGGGGGGCGATGGAGGGCCCCCAAAAAAGAAAGAGACCGCCTCGGCGTCCCCCCTCTACCGGCGACGAGGGCCCCGGCCCTCGTGCTGCCACGGAGGGGGAGAAGGAACCACCCCCCGAGGCGGTCCGGGGCTCCGCAAAGGCAGCGGAGCCCATGGAAGAGGCCCCCGCCGAGAGGCCAAAGGGGAGGGAGGAACCCGCGAGGGCAAAAGAAGCCCTTCGGGTAGATCCCCTCCCCGTCACACCACAGACCTCGGAGGCCGGCCCCGACCCTACCATCGGGGGGCCGGCCGCAGCGGAGGTCGCCGAGGGGGCGCAGGAGGGGCCCCCGAAAGAACAGCTGCCTCGGGCACCGCCTTCTTCCGACGGCGACGCGGGTCCTGTACCCTGTGTTGCCGAGGAGGGGGCGGCGGAACCAGCTCCCGAGGCAGGCGTGGGCTCCGCGGACAACGCGGAGCCCATGCAGGCGACCCCCGCCGAGGGGCCGGAGGGGGAGGAACAATTACCCCTCCCGGAACAAGAGCTGCCTCGGGCTCCCGAGGCAAGCGTGGGCTCCGCGGATAATGCGGAGCCCATGCAGGCGACCCCGGCCGAGGGGCCGGACGGGGAGGAACAATTACCCCTCCCGGAACAAGAGCTGCCTCGGGCTCCCGAGGCAAGCGTGGGCTCCGCGGATAATGCGGAGCCCATGCAGGCGACCCCGGCCGAGGGGCCGGAGGGGGGGGACGAACCACCCCTCCCACAACAAGAACTGCCTCAGGCTCCCGTCTCCGGGGAGGAGGCGGTTTCGGCCCCCGAGGCAAGCGTGGGCTCCGCAGACAACGCGGAGCCCATGCAAGCGACCCCCGCCGAGGGGTCGGAGGGGGGGGAAGAACCACCCCTCCCGGAACAAGATCTGCCTCAGGCTCCCCTCTCCTGCGGCGACGGGGGTTCCGGCCCTCGTGCCGCCGCGGAGGGGGAGGAGAAAACACCCCCTGAGGCAGAGGCGGGCTCTGAGGGGCCCGCGTTTACATTGGTCTCCGGAGCGCGGAAGGGAGGGGAAGAACCGGAGAGGGCAGAAGGTGGTGCCCTCGCAGTAGATCCCCTCCCCGAAGTGCAACGGGGCCAAGAAACCGGTCCCCGACCCAGCATCGAGGGACCGGTTCCAGTCACCGAGGGGGCGCGGGAGGAGCCCCTGAAAAACCAACAACCGGTGACTGATGCGGAGGAAGGGGAAGGACCCGAAAGGGTGTATCCCCTTGCTCTAGGGGAGGGAGGGGAAGGACCCGAGAGGGTGGATCCCCTTCCTTCGAGGGAAGAGGACGGGCCTGAGACCGTGCCTCGGACCTCCAAGGAGGGACCCAGAGCGGGGACGACGAGACCGTCCGGCTCGGCGGTGTACGTCGAGCGACCGTCTGCGCCCCCGAAATCGAGGGTGCAGACGGTCCCCGCCAGGGTCCCTCCGCCGATCTCTCCCGCCGCGTCCCCGGGGGGGGGGGCGCTGGGAGAGTCGGTCAAGATCAAAATCAGACGCAACGCGCTCACCCACCAACGTGAGTGCGTTGTGCTTCTCCACCGCGAGGGGGGCGGTGGAGAACCGGAGGAGCGGGAGGAGGACTCGGAGTCCGCGTGCAGCGTGGGCTCGGAGAGTCTGTCCGCCCCTTCTCCGGACATCCCTGCGGCGGAGCTCCTGGAGTTCCTGGAGGCCACCATCCACCGCAGGGACAAGGTCCAGCTGGCCCTGGACAAATGGGGGGATTTCCAGAGGATCCTCAACTCTGTGAGATCCTTCCTCAGGGCCAGCCACGCCAGCAAAACTTCGGGCACGTGCGTGCACATACGTGCCCGAAAGTTTCACGACCAGTTGGTGAACTTCGGGAGATCTCAGGATCTCCCGTGAGTGTCGCCAACTACTCCTGACAGAGGACCATGTATCGCATCGGGACCGTGAACGTCAACGGATGCAAGGACCATTTCCGCAGGGCCCAGGTAATCTCCTTCCTGAAAAAAGGGGGTTACTCTGTGTGCTTCCTGCAGGAAACCCACTCCACCCCGCAGGCCGAGGCCAACTGGCTGCTGGAGTGGGGGGGGAGAGTGTCCTTCAGCCACCTCACCGAGTCATCTTGTGGGGTGGCGACGCTCTTCTCCGGGTCCTTTGTTCCCACGGTGCTCGATGTGGTCAACGTCGTGCCGGGCCGTCTGTTGCACCACCGGATCCGGGACGGGGACGCTACCGTTCACCTGGTGAACGCGTACGCTCCGTCCTCGGGTCCGGCGAGGGTCCAGTTTTTCCGCCGGATGTCGGCCCACCTGAACACCATCGGCGCCGACGAGCTCGTGGTCCTCGGGGGTGACTTCAACTGCACCCTCGAGGCCGCGGACCGGGTGGGGCGCGAGCCCTACCCGCTCTCGTCGGCCGCCCTGAGAGAGCTGATCGCTCGGCTCTCTCTGGTCGACATCTGGCGGTGGCAGCACCCGGACGCCTCGGCCTTCACCTTCACCAGGGTGAGGGAGGGGCGGGTGTCTCAGTCCCGGATCGACAGGTTCTACGTGTCGCGGAACCACGCTCATTGCGTTCGCGCCTCCGACATCAGGCCGGCGCCGTTCACGGACCACAACCTGGTGGCCGTGACGGTGGCCGTGGTGCCAGCTAGGCATTTCTCCGCCTACTGGCACTTTAACAACAGCCTGTTGGAGGACGAGCGCTTTGAGCGGTCTTTCCGGGACTTTTGGACGGTCTGGCACGGCAGGCGATCTCGCTTCCCCACCTGGCGTCAGTGGTGGGACGTGGGGAAAGCGCAGATCAAGGTCCTCTGTCAGGAGTACACGAGGGGCGCGAGCAGGCGGAGGGACTCGCGGATCGAGCAGCTGGAAAGGGAGCTGCTCGATCTGGAGAGCCGCCTGGCTCGCGGGGACCAACTCGAGCAGAGCGCGTACGAGGAGAAGAAGTGCACCCTGCGGGACCTGCAGCTCCAGCGGTCCCGGGGGGCGTTTGTGCGCTCGCGCGTCCAGTTCCTCCGGGAGATGGACCGCGGCACACACTTCTTCTACGCGTTGGAGAAAAAGAAGGGAGACCGTAAGAACATCACCTGCCTCCTGGCGGACGACGGCTCCCTTCTGACGGATCCGGAGAGCGTGAACGAGAGAGCCAGGGCTTTCTACTCTGCCCTCTTCTCTCCGGATCCCGTCGACTCCGACGCGTGCAGGGTTCTGTGGGATGGGCTTCCCACGGTCGGCGAGGGCGTCCGGGACGAGTTCGAGGGCCAGCTGACCCTGGCCGAGCTCTCCGACGCCCTCAGTCAGATGCCCTATAACAAATCGCCGGGCATCGACGGGCTGACCGTGGAGTTCTACAAGAAGTTTTGGGACTTGCTGGGGCCCGCCTTTGCGCGGGTCCTGGCGGAAGCCTACGAGACCGGGGAGATGCCCCTTTCGATGAGGCGGGCGGTCATCACGCTCCTGCCCAAGAAAGGGGATCTCCGCTGCCTGAAGAACTGGCGCCCGGTCTCGCTGCTATGCACGGACTATAAAATCGTGGCCAAGGCCGCCTCCCTGAGGCTCAAGTCCGTGCTGGCAGACGTGATCCACCCCGACCAGTCCTACACGGTCCCGAACCGGACGATTTTCGATAACATCTTTCTGGTTCGGGACCTCCTGCACTACTGCAGGAGGACCGGTCGGTCGGTCGCCTTCCTGTCGCTGGATCAGGAGAAGGCGTTCGACCGGGTGGATCACGGGTATCTCTTCGGAACCCTGCGAGCATTCGGATTCGGGCCGCGCTTTGTCGGCCTGTTCCGGATGCTGTACGCCTCTGCCGAGTGCCTTGTAAAGGTTAACTGGTCCCTGACCGCGCCCCTCGCGTTCAGGAGAGGAGTGCGTCAGGGCTGCCCTCTGTCCGGACAACTGTACGCGCTGTGCATCGAGCCCTTCCTCTGCCTCCTTCGCAGGAGGCTCACGGGGTTGGCGCTCGGCGCGCCGGACACGAGGGTGGTCCTGTCGGCCTACGCCGACGACGTGCTCCTGGTGGCCTCCGACCCGGTTGACCTGGAGAGGATGCGGAGCTGCCAGAGCGTCTACTCTGCCGCTTCCTCTGCCAGGATCAACTGGGACAAGTGCTCCGGGTTACTGGTGGGTCCCTGGCGGGTGGACTCCCTCCCTGTCGCGCTCCAGCAGTTCAAGTGGAGCGCGGACGGTTTCAAATATCTGGGAGTCCACCTGAGCCCCGCGGAGACCTCGGTCGCAGCCAACTGGGTGGAGTTGGAGGACAAGGTGGCTGCTCGGCTGAGGTCGTGGTCGGGTCTGCTGAGACTGCTTTCCTTCAGGGGACGGGCTTTAGTGATTAACCAACTGGTGGCGTCGATGCTTTGGCATCGACTCACCGTCCTGAGCCCGCCCCCTGAGTTTGTGTCCAGGGTCCAGAGGAAGCTGACGGACTTCTTCTGGGCCGGAAAGCACTGGGTCTCTGCGGCGGTTCTGAGCCTCCCTCTGGCCGAGGGAGGGCAAGGGTTGGTGTGCATCAAGAGCCAGGTGCACACCTTCCGCCTCCAGACCCTGCAGAGATTCCTCTACGCAGACCCGGCCCCGCAGTGGTGCACGCTGGCGTCGCTTTTGTTACGCCAGCTGCACGACCTGGGCTACGACCGGCAGCTGTTCTGGATCGACCTCCGGGGAATCCGTCTCCCCGAGCTGCCGGTCTTTTACCAGGACCTGCTCAGGACCCGGAGCATGTTTTCTGTCGGCCGAGACGCCGTTCCGACCGAGGGCGAGGAACTCCTGCTGGAGCCCCTGCTGCACAACCCCCACCTGGGTGCGCAGGCGTTGGAGTCCCCCTCGGTGCGGCGCGCGCTGATCTCGGCCAAGGTGACCAGAGTCTGGGATCTCCTGGATCGCGAGCGGTCCGAGTGGCTGACCCCCGAGTCGCTCGTCGCCAGGGCGGCTCGGGCGACCGTCAGGACGGCCGGCCGCGCGATCCGGGAGTGCAAAGCAGCGTTGCACCCAGACTCTGTCAGGTATCTCGAGGGAGTTCTCAGGACCGGGGAGCCATCTTCCACCCCCCCCCCTACCCCCGGCTCTCCGGTCCTGCTGATCGAACCCAAGGCGCGGGCCCCCCCCCGGCCTCCCCTCGAGAACAACCTGAGCAGGATCTCGCGGTTCTCCTCGACGCCCCTCCGATCGGCGTCGAGGAGGACCCTGTACGCGATGACGCTCCACACCCTCCACTTCCTCGCCCTCGTCTCCCGCCGAGACACCGCTTGGCGGGAGACCCTCCGACCACCGGAGGGCGTCGGTCCCCAGTGGGAGGCCCTGTACTCCCCGCTGGTCTCCAGGGGAGCTGGGGACTTGGGGTGGAGGGTCCTGCACGGAGCGCTCGCGTCAGGAGAGATCCTGCGTCACTTTACCGACTCGGACGCCGCATGCCCTTTCTGCGGTCAGTCCGAGTCGGTAAGTCACATTTATTTTCTTTGCGCCAGGCTGCAGCCGTTTTTCCTTTTATTGAAAAACCTTTTGCTGCAGTTCTGGCTGCATTTCTCCCCCACCCTCCTCATTTTCGGGCACCCTGTTCATGGCTCCACCAAGAAGAGGGACCTCCTCGTGAATCTGCTCCTGGCTCTTGCTAAACTGGCAATTTACAAGACCAGGAAGCGTAAGATGATCGGGGAGGGTCTCTTTGACTGTGGGGCCATGTTCAGGGCCCTTGTCCGATCCCGGGTTAAGTTGGAGCACGCCCACGCGGAGTCTGCTGGCGACATGACATCTTTTGTCGACCAGTGGGCTCTAGGGGGCGTGCTCTGCACCACCTCCCCTTTGGATTTGAAAATTTAATTTACAGCTCTTTTTGACCGGTTCCTCATTTAATTTAGTTAAGGTTCGTCTTTTTTAGCACCCATAAAGGGTGCTAATTAGTATTTTTGTCCAGCTGTCTGTGGATAGCTGGTGTAGTTTTGCATACGATCCTTAAATAGGACTACTACTACTGACAGGTCACACATTTGTGGAGCTCCTGCAGGTGTGTTTCAAAAAACATTAAAAACAGTTATTAAAACTTTTTATTTTGGAATTCTTTTTATAAATTCATTTATCTAAAGTAGTAGTGCACCTTTTAGTTGAAAAATATTCTGGTTAAGTTGTTTTATTTTTAAATAAAACACTTTTTTAGTTTTTCTTTTCTCTCCCTGCACTTGCCTGCATAAGCAAGTGCAGGAGAGATTTTTCTTTCTTTGAATTTTCCTTCTTTTTAAAAACACTCTTTTATTAATTCATTAATTTTACTTGAAAGCTTTTATTTTTGTCTTTTTAGGAAAATTATTTTTATGTAAATAGCTGTTTTAGTTTTTTAGTTAAAAATCGTTTTGTTTTGAAAAATCCCCCATCTCTGCTGTGTGCAGAGTGGGGGAAGGGCAGGCAGGGAGCACAGGCCGTGTGCTCCTTTGTTTGCCCTTTGTTTGATTTTTGATTTTCTTTTAAGTTTAAAACAATTCTTTAGTTTTGAACTTTGGTTTACTTTTGAATTTTCTTTGTGCCCCTGCACTATTGTAGTGCAGGGGTGTGTCAACTTGTATTTATTTGTTTATTTAAAAACAATAAATAAATAAATACGTTTGTTTGTGTTTAAAAAAAAAAAAAAAAAAAAAATCCCTTTGTTTTTGATTGTTTTATTTTTATTTTTTGTTGTGTGTGTGCCCCTGCACTATTGAAGTGCAGGGGTGTGTGTGTAAATTTTTATTTTTTGTTGTTTTAAAATAAATTAATATTTTCTGTTTGTTTGTTTAATTTTTTACTTTGCTACTCCTGCATTATTGGAGTGCAGGGGTAGCTATTTTTCGTTTATTTAATTAAAAAAAAAAAAAAAAAAAAAAAAAAAAAAAAAAAAAAAAAAATTTACTAATTTTGTTTTGATTTAAAACTTTTCTGTTCTGTGCGCCCCTGCACTATTGGAGTGCAGGGGGGTGCAATTTGTGTTTGTTTTATTTTTTGAACTATTGTTTGTTTCTTGTTTGATTAATAAATAAATAAATAAATAAATAAATAAATAATACAAATAAAAAATAAACAATGAGCGGGCAGACACCACAGCCCCCCAGACAATGGGCAAAGGCGGCCGCGAGCAACGCGCCCCCCCCATTTAAAAACATCACCAGGAGGCACGGGGTCAGGTGCCTCCTGCGAGACTCCCTCTCGATCGAGGGCTTCGTCAAGGCCATGGCGAAGGCGGTGGGACCAGCAGCGATCGTGGCGGCCTCCAAAATGTACGGGAAAGCCGTCTTTTTCCTGAGATCGGAGGCCGCCGCGAACACCGCGATCGAGAGGGGTCTCAGCGTGGGGGGCATGTTTGTCCCCATCGAGCCCCTCGCGGGGCTGGGCAGCAGGGTCATCCTGTCCAACGTGCCACCGTTTATTCAGGATGCCCTGCTCATGCCCCATCTGCAAGCCCTGGGGGAGGTCAAGACGGCCATCCACCCCATCCCCCTGGGCTGCAGAGACCAGGCCCTCCGCCACATCCTGTCCTTCCGCCGCCAGGTGACCATCCACCTGGCAGGGAGGGACACCGCGGAGGGCAGTTTTGTGGTCCCCTTCGAGGGGACCAATTACGTCATTTTCTATTCCTCGGAGGAGGTGCGGTGCTTTCACTGCAAGGAGCTGGGGCACCAGAAGAAGAGGTGCCCCAAGCTCCAGCAAAGCGCAAAGCCACCCGCGCAGGCACCGCGCCCCTCCGAGTCCACCTCGCCCCCGGGGCCCTCCAAGAGGCCCGCAGAGAAGGGGGGCAAAAAAGTACCCGCCCCCCTCCCAGTAACATCCGGGGGGGGAAAGGGAGAGAGAGCCCCCGAGGCGGCCGGACCCTCCGCGCCTCTCGAAAGCGCGCGGGGGGAGAAGGTCGCCGAGTGGACCGTGGTCGCCCGCCGGAAGAAGAAGGTGGCGGCCAGGTCCACCGGGGAGGCCAAGCGGGGGGAGACGAAGCCCGCCGCCGCACCATCTGGCGGTGGGTCAGGGGGAGTCCCAGACAAAGGTACTCCCTCGACGGCACCCCCCGCGAGGCAGGGCGGCAAAGCCGCCCGTAAAACAAAGCACCTCATCCCCGGGTACGAGGAAGAGAGAAGCGCTGCCGGAGGTGTGCTCCCCGCCGCCGTGGCAGGGCAGGGGACAGCCTCCGGCAGCCTCAGGGGGAAAAGGAAGGCGCAGGCGCGTCTTCCCACGTGTGCGCGCAAGTGCACACGTCTCGGCCTCTTGCTGAGGGTCCCCGGGGGGGCGATGGAGGGCCCCCAAAAAAGAAAGAGACCGCCTCGGCGTCCCCCCTCTACCGGCGACGAGGGCCCCGGCCCTCGTGCTGCCACGGAGGGGGAGAAAGATCCATCTCCCGAGGCGGTCCGGGGCTCCGCAAAAGCAGCGGAGCCCATGGAAGAGGCCCCCGCCGAGAGGCCAAAGGGGAGGGAGGAACCCGCGAGGGCAAAAGAAGCCCTTCGGGTAGATCCCCTCCCCGTCACACCACAGACCTCGGAAGCCGGCCCCGACCCTACCATCGGGGGGCCGGCCGCAGCGGAGGTCGCCGAGGGGGCGCAGGAGGGGCCCCCGAAAGAACAGCTGCCTCGGGCACCGCCTTCCTCCGACGGCGACGCGGGTCCTGAACCCTGTGTTGCCGAGGAGGGGGCGGCGGAACCAGCTCCCGAGGCAGGCGTGGGCTCCGCGGACAAAGCGGAGCCCATGCAGGCGACCCCCGCCGAGGGGCCGGAGGGGGAGGAACAACTACCCCTCCCGGAACAACAGCTGCCTCGGGCTCCCGAGGCAAGCGTGGGCTCCGCGGATAATGCGGAGCCCATGCAGGCGACCCCGGCCGAGGGGCCGGAGGGGGAGGAACGACTACCCCTCCCGGAACAACAGCTGCCTTGGGCTCCCGAGGCAAGCATGGGCTCCGCGGATAATGCGGAGCCCATGCAGGCGACCCCGGCCGAGGGGCCGGAGGGGGGGGACGAACCACCCCTCCCACAACAAGAACTGCCTCTGGCTCCCGTCTCCGGGGAGGAGGCGGTTCCGGCTCCCGAGGCAAGCGTGGGCTCCGCAGACAACGCGGAGCCCATGCAAGCGACCCCCGCCGAGGGGTCGGAGGGGGGAGCTGAGCCCCCCCAAACACAACACGAGCTGCCTCAGAGTTCCCTCTCCTGCGGCGACGGGGGTTTCGGCCCTCGTGCTGCCGCGGAGGGGGAGGTGAAAACACCCCCTGAGGCAGAGGCGGGCTCTGAGGAGCCCGCGTTTATATTGGTCTCCGGAGCGCGGAAGGGAGGGGAAGAACCGGAGAGGGCAGAAGGTGGTGCCCTCACGGTAGATCCCCTCCCCGAAGTGCAACGGGGCCAAGAACCCGGTCCCCGACCCAGCATCGGGGGACCGGTTCCAGTCACCGAGGGGGCGCGGGAGGAGCCCCTGGAACAACAACCGGTGACTGATGCGGAGGAAGGGGAAGGACCCGAAAGGGTGTATCCCCTTTCTCTAGGGGAGGGAGGGGAAGGACCCGAGAGGGTGGATCCCCTTCCTTCGAGGGAAGAGGACGGGCCTGAGACCGTGCCTCGGACCTCAAAGGAGGGACCCAGAGCGGGGACGACGAGATCGTCCGGCTCGGCGGTGTACGTCGAGCGTCCGTCTGCGCCCCCGAAGTCGAGGGTGCAGACGGTCCCCGCCAGGGTCCCTCCGCCGATCTCTCCCGCCGCGTCCCCTGGGGGGGGGGCGCTGGGAGAGTCGGTCAAAATCAAGATCAGACGCAACGCGCTCACCCACCAACGTGAGTGCGTTGTGCTTCTCCACCGCGAGGGGGGCGGTGGAGAACCGGAGGAGCGGGAGGAGGACTCGGAGTCCGCGTGTAGCGTGGGCTCGGAGAGTCTGTCCGCCCCTTCTCCGGACATCCCTGCGGCGGAGCTCCTGGATTTCTTGGAGGCCACCATCCACCGCAGGGACAAGGTCCAGCTGGCCCTGGACAAATGGGGGGATTTCCAGAGGATCCTAAACTCTGTGAGATCCTTCCTCAGGGCCAGCCACGCCAGCAAAACTTCGGGCACGAGCGTGCACATTCGTGCCCGAAAGTTTCACGACCAGCTGGTGAACTTCGGGAGATCTCAGGATCTCCCGTGAGTGTCGCCAGCTAACCCTGACAGAGGACCATGTATCGCATCGGGACCGTGAACGTCAACGGATGCAAGGACCATTTCCGCAGGGCCCAGGTAATCTCCTTCCTGAAAAAAGGGGGTTACTCTGTGTGCTTCCTGCAGGAAACCCACTCCACCCCGCAGGCCGAGGCCAACTGGCTGCTGGAGTGGGGGGGGAGAGTGTCGTTCAGCCACCTCACCGAGTCATCTTGTGGGGTGGCGACACTCTTCTCCGGGTCCTTTGTTCCCACGGTGCTCGATGTGGTCAACGTCGTGCCGGGCCGTCTGTTGCACCACCGGATCCGGGACGGGGACGCTACCGTTCACCTGGTGAACGCGTACGCTCCGTCCTCGGGTCCGGCGAGGGTCCAGTTTTTCCGCCGGATGTCGGCCCACCTGAACACCATCGGCGCCGACGAGCTCGTGGTTCTCGGGGGTGATTTCAACTGCACCCTCGAGGCCGCGGACCGGGTGGGGCGCGAGCCCTACCCGCTCTCGTCGGCCGCCCTGAGAGAGCTGATCGCTCGGCTCTCTCTGGTCGACATCTGGCGGTGGCAGCACCCGGACGCCTCGGCCTTCACCTTCACCAGGGTGAGGGAGGGGCGGGTGTCTCAGTCCCGGATTGACAGGTTCTACGTGTCGCGGAACCACGCTCATTGCGTTCGCGCCTCCGACATCAGGCCGGCGCCGTTCACGGACCACAACCTGGTGGCCGTGACGGTGGCCGTGGTGCCAGCTAGGCACTTCTCCGCCTACTGGCACTTCAACAACAGCCTGTTGGAGGACGAGCGCTTTGAGCGGTCTTTCCGGGACTTTTGGACGGTCTGGCACGGCAGGCGATCTCGCTTCCCCACCTGGCGTCAGTGGTGGGACGTGGGGAAGGCGCAGATCAAGGTCCTCTGTCAGGAGTACACGAGGGGCGCGAGCAGGCGGAGGGACTCGCGGATCGAGCGGCTGGAAAGGGAGCTGCTCGGTCTGGAGAGCCGCCTGGCTCGCGGGGACCAACTCGAGCAGAGCGCGTACGAGGAGAAGAAGTGCACCCTGCGGGACCTGCAGCTCCAGCGGTCCCGGGGGGCGTTTGTGCGCTCGCGCGTCCAGTTCCTCCGGGAGATGGACCGCGGCACACACTTCTTCTACGCGTTGGAGAAAAAGAAGGGAGACCGCAAGAACGTCACCTGCCTCCTGGCGGACGACGGCTCCCTTCTGACGGATCCGGAGAGCGTGAACGAGAGGGCCAGGGCCTTCTACTTGGCCCTCTTCTCTCCGGATCCCGTCGACTCCGACGCGTGCAGGGTTCTGTGGGATGGGCTTCCCACGGTCGGCGAGGGCGTCCGGGACGAGTTCGAGGGCCAGCTGACCCTGGCCGAGCTCTCCGACGCCCTCAGTCAGATGCCCTATAACAAATCGCCGGGCATCGACGGGCTGACCGTGGAGTTCTACAAGAAGTTTTGGGACTTGCTGGGGCCCGCCTTTGCGCGGGTCCTGGCGGAAGCCTACGAGACCGGGGAGATGCCCCTTTCGATGAGGCGGGCGGTCATCACGCTCCTGCCCAAGAAGGGGGATCTCCGCTGCCTGAAGAACTGGCGCCCGGTCTCGCTGCTATGCACGGACTATAAAATCGTGGCCAAGGCCGCCTCCCTGAGGCTCAAGTCCGTGCTGGCAGACGTGATCCACCCCGACCAGTCCTACACGGTCCCGAACCGGACGATTTTCGATAACATCTTTCTGGTTCGGGACCTCCTGCACTACTGCAGGAGGACTGGTCGGTCGGTCGCCTTCCTGTCGCTGGATCAGGAGAAGGCGTTCGACCGGGTGGATCACGAGTATCTCTTCGGAACCCTGCGAGCATTCGGATTCGGGCCGCGCTTTGTCGGCCTGTTCCGGATGCTGTACGCCTCTGCCGAGTGCCTTGTAAAGGTTAACTGGTCCCTGACCGCGCCCCTCGCGTTCAGGAGAGGAGTGCGTCAGGGCTGCCCTCTGTCCGGACAACTGTACGCGCTGTGCATCGAGCCCTTCCTCTGCCTCCTTCGCAGGAGGCTCACGGGGTTGGCGCTCGGCGCGCCGGACACGAGGGTGGTCCTGTCGGCCTACGCCGACGACGTGCTCCTGGTGGCCTCCGACCCGGTTGACCTGGAGAGGATGCGGAGCTGCCAGAGCGTCTACTCTGCCGCTTCCTCTGCCAGGATCAACTGGGACAAGTGCTCCGGGTTACTGGTGGGTCCCTGGCGGGTGGACTCCCTCCCTGTCGCGCTCCAGCAGTTCAAGTGGAGCGCGGACAGTTTTAAATATCTGGGAGTCCACCTGAGCCCCGCGGAGACCTCGGTCGCAGCCAACTGGGTGGAGTTGGAGGACAAGGTGGCTGCTAGGCTGAGGTCGTGGTCGGGTCTGCTGAGACTGCTTTCCTTCAGGGGACGGGCTTTAGTGATTAACCAACTGGTGGCGTCGATGCTTTGGCATCGACTCACCGTCCTGAGCCCGCCCCCTGAGTTTGTGTCCAGGGTCCAGAGGAAGCTGACGGACTTCTTCTGGGCCGGAAAGCACTGGGTCTCTGCGGCGGTTCTGAGCCTCCCTCTGGCCGAGGGAGGGCAAGGGTTGGTGTGCATCAAGAGCCAGGTGCACACCTTCCGCCTCCAGACGCTGCAGAGATTCCTCTACGCAGACCCGGCCCCGCAGTGGTGCACGCTGGCGTCGCTTTTGTTGCGCCAGCTGCACGACCTGGGCTACGACCGGCAGCTCCTTTGGATCGACCTCCGGGGAATCCGTCTCCCCGAGCTGCCGGTCTTTTACCAGGACCTGCTCAGGACCCGGAGCATGTTTAACGTCGGCCGAGACGCCGTTCCGACCGAGGGCGAGGAACTCCTGCTGGAGCCCCTGCTGCACAACCCCCACCTGGGTGCGCAGGCGTTGGAGTCCCCCTCGGTGCGGCGCGCGCTGATCTCGGCCAAGGTGACCAGAGTCTGGGATCTCCTGGATCGCGAGCGGTCAGAGTGGCTGACCCCCGAGTCGCTCGTCGCCAGGGCGGCTCGGGCGACCGTCAGGACGGCCGGCCGCGCGATCCGGGAGTGCAAAGCAGCGTTGCACCCAGACTCTGTCAGGTATCTCGAGGGAGTTCTCAGGACCGGGGAGCCATCTTCCACCCCCCCCCCTGCCCCCGGCTCTCCGGTCCTGCTGATCGAACCCAAGGCCCGAGCCCCCCCTCGGCCTCCCCTCGAGAACAACCTGAGCAGGATCTCGCAGTTCTCCTCGACGCCCCTCCGATCGGCGTCGAGGAGGACCCTGTACGCGATGACGCTCCACACCCTCCACTTCCTCGCCCTCGTCTCCCGCCGAGACACCGCTTGGCGGGAGACCCTCCGACCACCGGAGGGCGTCGGTCCCCAGTGGGAGGCCCTGTACTCCCCGCTGGTCTCCAGGGGAGCTGGGGACTTGGGGTGGAGGGTCCTGCACGGAGCGCTCGCGTCAGGAGAGATCCTGCGTCACTTTACCGACTCGGACGCCGCATGCCCTTTCTGCGGTCAGTCCGAGTCGGTAAGCCACATTTATTTTTTGTGCGCCAGGCTGCAGCCGTTTTTTCTTTTATTGAAAAACCTTTTGCTGCAGTTCTGGCTGCATTTCTCCCCAACCCTCCTCATTTTCGGGCACCCTGTTCATGGCTCCACCAAGAAGAGGGACCTCCTCGTGAATCTGCTCCTGGCTCTTGCTAAACTGGCAATTTACAAGACCAGGAAGCGTAAGATGATCGGGGAGGGTCTCTTTGACTGTGGGGCCATGTTCAGGGCCCTTGTCCGATCAAGGATTAAGTTAGAGCACGCCCACGCGGAGTCCGCTGGCGACATGCCATCGTTTGTCGACCAGTGGGATCTAGGGGGCGTGCTCTGTTCCACCTCCCCTTTTCTATTAAACATTTAATTTACAGTCCTTTTTTCTGGTCTTTTCTGTTTATTAGTTAAGGCCTAGTCCTTGTTGGCACCCCTTTTTAAGGGGTGCTAAATTGAATTTTTTCTCCGGCCGCCTTTGAGCGGCCGGTGCACCGACTGCCACTGGGCGGTCGGTGTCGTCCGGCCTACTAGGCTTTAAATAGGACTACTACTACTACTGTTATCCTACTACGACTACTACGACTACTATTACTACTACCACTACTACTACTACTACTACTAATAATAATAATAATAATAATAATAATAATAATAATAATAATAATAATAATAATAATACATGGCTAAAAGTTCAGTAAGTTGTGCTTGACATCATGCATTTAAACAAACACATTCATAATAGGGTAGGTTCAACTTACAATTGCAGAGTGTTTTGCATTCATTCTTGTCTTTGCATGTGCGTGTGTGTATGTTTTGTACGGCCTTTCTGCTGGACAATAGCGTGAGATTACGGTCAAAGAATGGGATCTTGACTGCAGAAATCAGTGAGCCACAAGCACGATTCCTGCTCTGGTTTACATGGGTTTTTACAGCTATTTTTATGGTGAGAAAGCGATTGACCCTGCCTTTAAAGTCGCGCTGCCTAAAGGACGTCCTTTTGCTGTTTCACGATGTATTTGCGTGACACCATCACAGAGTCATGACTGTAGAGTCGATTTTCATGCGCATGTAAACCAAGCCATTGTCTCTATATGTCTGTACTACTGTGTGCATCATGAAATAAAATAAAGAGAATGCAGCCACCGCCTTCCTCTCCCCCTTGTAGATACAACAAGGTGGAAGTGTACTAAAGTGCTATGGAAGGGGGATAGCTTTGGTTGTACTGCATATGTGTTTAATACATTGTATTAAATACATATCTCCAAGTATACATTTCTAAATATCCATCTAATTTGTATCTGTCTGCCTATCCTTTATTAGTAACCTATCTGAATATTTATCTTCTTAAGACTTTTTATCAATAGGATGTATCTTGCCTCCTGAAGTCCAAAGGCTGCTACAATTACATTTCGAACAAGATAAGAAAATGAAAAACTAATAATATATTTATAAATGATATACAGACGTGCTCAAATTTGTTGGTACCCCTCCACAAAAAACGAAGAATGCACAATTTTCTCTGAAATAACTTGAAACTGACAAAAGTAATTGGCATCCACCATTGTTTATTCCATATTTAATAGAAATCAGACTTTGCTTTTGATTTTTTATTCAACATAATATTGTAAATAATAAAACAAATGAAAATGGCATGGACAAAAATGATGGGACCGCTGAAAGCTTCATTTTTTCGTCTGTGAACATAGAGCTGATGTGACTTGCGGAAAAGCTCCAGTTTTGACTCATCTGTCCAAAGGACATTCTCCCAGAAGGATTGTGGCTTGTCAATATGCATTTTAGCAAATTCCAGTCTGGCTTTTTATGTTTTTTCTGTCAAAAGTGGAGTCCTCCTGGGTCTTCTTCCATGGAGCCCACTTTCGCTCAAAAAGCGACGGATGGTGCGATCAGAAACTGACGTACCTTCACCTTGGAGTTCAGCTTGTATCTCTTTGGCAGTTATCCTTGGTTCTTTTTCTACCATTCGCACTATCCTTCTGTTCAATCTGGGGTCGATTTTCCTCTTGCGGCCGTGCCCAGGGAGGTTGGCTACAGTTCCATGGACCTTAAACTTCTTAATTATATTTGCAACTGTTGTCACAGGAACATCAAGCTGCTTGGAGATGGTCTTGTAGCCTTTACCTTTACCATGCTTGTCTATTATTTTCTTTCTTATCTCCTCAGACAACTCTCTCCTTTGCTTTCTCTGGTCCATGTTCAGTGTGATGCACACAATGATACCAAACAGCACAGTGACTACTTTTCTCCATTTAAATAGGCTGAATGACTGATTACAAGGTTGGAGACATGTGTGATACTAATTAAAGAAACTAATTAGTTTGAAATATCAGTATAATCCAATTATTTATTATCTTTTCTAAGGGGTACCAACAAATGTGTCCAGGCCATTTTGGAATATCTTTGTAGAATAAGCAATAATTCATCTCTTTTCACAGCTTCTTTGCTTTATTCTATGACATACCAAAGGCATGCAAGTATACATGATAAAATAGCTTTTAATTTCATCACTTTTCAGGAGGAATGAAGCATTATTTCAATGAGCTGTAAGGGTACCAACAAATTTGGGCATGTCTGTAATATAGATAAGAACTGGGGCATTTTATAACACTAAATTCAATCTGGAAACTTACTGGGGATCTGAAGGCCAGAAAGTTCAGTACTGGTTAGAGAATTCCTTTTAATGATCTGAGACTTAGCAAATTCAATATAGTACAGAAAATTCAGACTGGAGGTATCTGAGAGTTAGCAGATTCAATACAGTAGAGAGAACTCTGTACTGGGGATCCAATAGTCTGCATATTCAATACAGTATGGAGAACTGAGAGCCAGGATATTCAATACATTATAGGGCATTTCTAAATTCAGTACCATTTAGTTTTTCATAGCTATGGTGGATTTGAGAACCAGCCAACTCAATATATTATAAAGAATGTAGTGCTGGGGCGATCTGATTTTACAACACAAAATAACACAAAATAATAAAGAGCTTTGTACTCAAGACTAGCAATCTGAGCGCCTGCAATATACAATATACTGCACACAGCTTCCCTCCTGGTATAGCTGGCAGTTTAATTGTGTGGGCCACGCTCCCTGGAGGTTACTGTGCCCCCCTTGTTTACCTCTGCTGACAGCCTTGACAAATGGCCATCATTCCCGGTTGGCCCTGCCCCCTTGGAAGATCGCCGAGAGACAGCACCTCCAGACTTATTGACCTGAGATGATAAATGAAACAATAGAGTTGAGGATTATGCTAATCTTTCATCTGCACTGTCACAACTCAGCGAAGGGCCTCAGGCTCTTATCTCCATCGCTGTTAGCGAATGCTCTGCAGCTTTTCCGGGGGTTAATTCGGTTATGAGAGATAGTCAAGCACAATGCCATCAATCCTCATTCCAGGCATTGTTTCCATAGCGATGCTCCTATATTAACCACATTATTAAAATAGCAAAAAATTAAAAAATAAAACAAACAGA
This sequence comes from Acipenser ruthenus, assembly GCF_902713425.1. NCBI lineage: Eukaryota > Metazoa > Chordata > Actinopteri > Acipenseriformes > Acipenseridae > Acipenser > Acipenser ruthenus. The sequence goes on along the minus strand of NC_081201.1, from coordinate 6,569,202 downwards.
AGTATGACCATTTAAGAAGCCTGTCCCATATCACAAACTAAGCACCTTGACAGCCAATAGAAACACATACCGGGGGGGGGGGGGGGGGGGGTTGTGGGGGAGCTATGGGCCGCAGTAGGTTAACACTAGTCTTATTAAAGACTTTGATATGTTTATGAGTAAAGCAGACTACCAATACTGGTTGGATTAACAATAATATGTACAAAAGAGCTTTAATTTGAAGAAACATAGAGCTGAAGCATTTGGATGTGACATAACAAAACCCAACTCTCTTTAAAGAAAGTACAAGTATTAGATAGATGGCCATAGAGATTTAACTTCCACCTTTTAGGCATGCTGGCAGGGCATAGTGGGAAAGCAGACATTGCTGTTGCTTGTGCTATCCTGTCTCATGCATAAAAAGAAAAAACGTGTGTCTCTCATGCTGGCAAATTAGTACCCGTACCGGCTGTATAGGTCGCAGTTATAAAAAACAGAGAAATGTAATTTAAATTACATTTTTGGCATAACATTTTTTATTGTGTGTAATTGAGAAACCTACCAATAAAGGTGGACAAACTGTCCTTACAGGGGCTGTAAATGAGCACATTGACACAACTGGATCAGGTCCCAGCACTGTATTTAGGCTAACTGGAATAACTTATTATACTGAGCCCCAGTTGTGACGAATGTCCTAGCTTTTCAATTTCCTTCACTTATCTTCGTCTCTAAAATCCTGAGACAAATGTGTTAAATCTCTGACCCAGTTAAACCAATAATGTAGTCTGACCGATAACCAGACTGCTTCCTGAGCTGTACTGCATTGTATAATAACATACATCCTTGCTGTAAAAGCATATTAAATTGGGACAAATGACAAGTGTATTAGTTTATTTTAATATTTCTACTTACTATTCTTGTAACTACAGTTGAAAATTATGAGAACTACAATGTGCAAACTCAGGTTCCTGCACCCAACATCAATTTTAATTGGGTATTTATCATTAAGTTCTGTAAGCTATTATGAATAAACGTCCACCAGGTGGCGCTTGTGTATATACTTGTCATAAGTTCTGGGTTTAGGTTTAAGTGGTGTGGTCAAATGGATAGTTTCACTGTACTAAAACTGAAAAAGTATACTCATATATATCTTTTACATGCCTTGAGCAATGTTTTTCAGAATTAATGTACAGCATGTTGCCTCCACTCCCCATTGCAGCTAAACATTGAAGCTCAAGCCGCTTCAAACTAGTGGAAATGTTGTTGCGGGAAAGACATCAATGTCTGTCAAGGGGGATGATTCAACTATAGACTTGAAATACAGCCAATTAAATTTAGAAGTCCTGAAGCTATCGGGAAAAATACCTAGAATTGGATGGTCAGGTTCATAGACTGATAAGGGAGGACAAGTAAAACAACATAAAATGGTTCTATAAAGAAAGGCTTTCTGTGATTTCAGGAGACTAATCAGGAGAGAATTCCAGTATCACATACAGGGTTCAGTGCGGTCAGATGCTGAGAACTTTACATCATAAACCCGTGGTGAGAATTAAAGAACCCTTGCGAGAGACCAGAAAACCTCAGAAACCGGAAAGGCAGATAGACCCTGAACTGGGCTCTCTTGAGGCTAATGTTGAAGCCAGAGGAAGCTTCTAGCTTTCCAACTCATCGCAACACATTTGATAGCTTTGGCTACCATTTCAAAACAGCAATTACAAAAAATATACAAGAACAAGCCGCTGAGATGCATACATTGTTTACAGAAATTGCAGCAAGGGATACATTATGTCGTCTGTACCACAGCAAACATAACATATATAAAAACACACACACACACACACACATATATGTGTGTGTATATATTAAAATGAGCATGGTCATCTTCTTTTAGAAGAAGAAGAAGAAGAAGAAGAATAAGAAGAAGAAGAAGAAGAAGAAGAAGAAGAAGAACAACAACAACAACAACAACAACAACAACAACAACAACAACAACAACAACAACAATAACAACAATACTGTGATGTAGGAAGAACAATGCAACCCCAATTTGCCCTAATTCTCCTAAATCGTTATTAAGGCAGATATTATAAAGAGGATACCTAAAGAGCCATGGTGAATGCCACCTTAAGCCAATTCAATTCCCTTGTCTGTGACACAATTCCACGTGGATAGCATCTCACAGTGGTGGATTCCAATACTACAGCTCAAGAGAAATCTAGCCACTTTATTCTTCAGCTTGTTAGGATACAAACTCGCATGATTACAGATCAAATAATTTGCTGAGTAGTGAGTATAGTTCACACAGTGCTGCATTTCTCAGTGACATGGTCTCTGAGCCTTGGGGTGAATGAATGCTCGTCAACTTATCAGACAGTGATTGGCAGGTGCTTTTTTATTAACATGCACCTAATCATTTGAATTTCTTTCAGTTACTGTCTTGATTTAAAATCAAATTGATGTGATCTATAATAATGTATACTAAGCTTTTCAAGGTTTCTATTGGGTGTTTATTATGATACCCATCATTGTTCAATGTATCAGGTCCCAGTTTTGGCTTCGTATTTCAGAGACTGACAAGAGGGGATTAAAAAAAAACATTTTCCTGTTCGAGGTATTAAATGACAAAAGTTTACTGTATCGGTTTATTTTAAGATGCTACATCTATGATTAAGGGAATTACTGTAAATACTGTAAAAGGTCAGTACATTAGGAAATAAAAATGCTATCCCTCTTCCTTAATGATAAGATCCAATCCCTTTTTGTTTACAAATTAACCCGAGTAGATGGTGCTGGCTTATGTTTACCTGAGCGGCTGTATCCTCCTGTGCTGTTTCCCTGCTGTCAGTCTAGCAGTGTGAAATTCAACGAGGAAGGGGAAAAACGTAAGTGGAAAAGGTCAGTGATTTTTAAGTGAAAATGGAAAGTCTATAGTGGAATTGAAAGTTTAGATCAGGGCCAAGGAATTGCTCGTTTTATCAGTCTGGTATTTGCTAACTAGACTATAATATGTTATTCACTGGAGTGGAAGAAATGGAGTAGAGTATTTTTTTCTCTCTACAAATGTCTGTATCATCTCAGGTCCCTGGTGACCAATTCCAAGCCAGTGAGTTATTGCTAGCTCCAGACTGCAAGACTTGCTAGTATTTTTTTTAGTACTGATCTCTGTGGATCACCAATAATGATGCAGTCACTTGTGTGAGCAATTCACATTCATCTCCTGCAGTGCATACATGTATGTCACCAAAGCATTGACTGATCAATGTTAGTCTGCGAATCAGAAATGCAGTATTTCCTTGTGCATTTTTAAAGTAAAGCGTTGCTTAGCTTTTTTTACCTTTCAAGAGCCTGCAGTAGCTTTGTCATTGTGCTAAACTTCATCTGATAAAGAAAACAAAAAGTAAATAAACTGGGGTTTAACATTGCAATATATACAACTTCCCTCTGACATGTTCAGGATGGGTCCCTTCACCACGTGCCTTCCCTAAAAACATTATTTATAGATGCATTAAGAATGTATTCATAAGTTTCCCTGAAACATATAATGATGCTAATATGTGATGTTGACCTTAGACATTGATTAAACACTGATAAAAACATTAACTAAATATATATACCATACCGTACATAAATTATATGTGCCAAGTAAGAGCTGAAGGTGTTACTTTGTTTGTTAATCCACAAAGATGGTTTTAATTGGTTTTAAGAACCTTGCTTTTTATTATGTGCCATATAGAAGTACATATATTACATTTCATATTTCAAATGTATGCATCATGTATTTTTCTCATATGAATTGTATACTGAGCATGAAAAGAAACTTCACTTATATTTGACCATCAAAAGAAACTTATCACTTATATTTGGATAAAATTCATTAGATGTGATCGAAAAATGACAAACTCTGTTTTAGAGCAGGTGCAGTGACTTTTTATTGTGCTGATTAACAATTGACATCACGAAGATGCTGCAAAATGATCTATCGATCTTGGGCAGGTGTTGTGACTTTTGGTCTCCCAGTTCGTGGTCATTGACAGAGAGTGTCTGGTTATACCATCTCGCCAGGTTTGAAATTGCTGGCTGTGAGCACCCAAGACGGCGAGCCACAGTACGCTGCCCTAGTCCAGCCTCCAACATGCCAATTGTATGAAGGCGCTGCTCTCTTGACAAACGTGGCATATTGTTTTTTTTTCTGTGATTTTCTTTATTGCTTTTATTCAAGCTTGCAATTCAACAGCTGAAATCACTCCATATCCAGTGTCCAATCAACTGTCTGACTAATTAGGTGATTAAGTGCATATGCTTCAGTCATAGTCACTCAATCGTGTCATGGTTAAGGATTTCTTATCATATATAACAAAGATATTTTTGTTTCGTATGGGAGGTGAAGGTGGAGGTGGAGGTGAAGGTGTTTCGTGTTTCGTGCTGTTACGTCTCGTTTGTGTATGTGCGTTCGTGAGTATTTTTGTAGACCTTTTGTTTTGGCCCTTGCCCCTGTTTATTTTGTTACTGTGTTTTGTCCGTGTCTGTTTTGTTTGTTTATTAATTAAAGTGCACATTAGCGGTTTGAAGTGCAGATTTTCTGTGTGTCTGTGTCTCAATTCCTGCCGATAACATCCAGGCTGTGACGCTACCCTGTCACACATGCAAAAACAGAAACAGAAATGATTTGACATAAATCATCTTATATTGTTTACAAACACTTTTTATGCACTAGAAAGGGAATTATGTACTGTGTACCGGTACTGAATGTTTTGTAGAAAACATCAAGTCAATTCCTCTCTGTCACCTGTAGCTAAACATTTTAGTACAGGCACTGTTTCTGGTATTGCTCTGGAACACACAGAACCAGGCAGGAAAAACTGGGCATCTCAGAACCTTTTTGAAATGAACATTCTACCATTACAAGACCATTGCAAGATTCAGAATTTAGTTTTTAAACAAAACAACCTGATTAAATTTGATTTATTTTTCAGTCAGGACAACTCTTGCCAAGGCACTTTGAATGTAATAGCTTGATTACCATTGGTAGCTGGCAGTGATTGAAGGTTGACACAAATCAGTCTAATGTCTGCTTGACTTTTGGTGATGGTTACAAAGGTTTTCCTGTCAATCAAATGATCACATGTAATTAGAGTTTTCTGCCTGAAAGGTTTAGTGCTGTAGAGTCCACATAAATTATCTTCACTTAATACACAATGCTAACTGGCTGCTGTCCAACAGCCAACAAGGTATTTCAAACGTATTTAGTCATCAGAGACCTGCTCAAACACTTCACTTTTTATAAATTGATACATTACTCTTGTACGTTTTCATAAAGCTCATAAAGAAGTCAAGGTCTGATAGAATCACACAAACCCCTGTGTCGCTGCTTTCCTAATGCAGAATTAAAGTGGTTACCTAAGACAGTGTCATTTATTGATTTTGTTTCTGAAATCAGGGTCAGAAATGGACTTCTGGGTACTTTAATAGCCTTAATATAATTCATGCAATAGCTTATTGCAGGTTTATTTTATAACGGTGTCTATAATGACCCTGTTATCTTTCACACATTTATTTGTCACTTGTATGTTTTATTTTTATAATTTTACATGTTACATTTATAGTAGCTTTATGTACCCCTCTTGCAAACAGGATGGCCATCCTAGGGGTCTGTGTCTGTCTGTCATTTTTTGTTGTGGGTTTATTTGTGCAGGAGTGGGAATACAAATTTAGTGTTTGGAACGGAGAGTAACGGAGGGAAGTGAAATGAGCCTGTACATGGACTTTCCTGAAGATAAGTTGTAGGCTGACGTACAGTATGCCGGTTTGAACAATGAGTGTGAGTGAATTAAGAGTTTTTAGCTTGTCGGTAGCTGATTGGAACCTATGGTATGGATAGTAAAGAGATTGTTATACAGATTTTTCTCTCACGCTGATTTTCCCTCCCTTGCACAGACAACGTGTCATGTTTTGTGTTGTTTTTTATAATGGTCAGTGTTTGTATTATCCTCTATTTTACGCCTGATTAACGCACCGCACCCTTCCTTAGTGCACTAAACACTTTCTAAAGTGCAATATTGCAGTTTGCACTTTGGTGATTTAAAATGACTATTTTGATAAATCGTAATTATGGAAAATCTGTAATTGGCCACAATATATTTGTATAGCAGGTCACACATACAACTGCCACAATCAGACAATTTAAATAACATATTTAAATAACAGTATACACATAATACAAAAGCAGCAATTTTAAAGTTACATTAAAACCCACTAAGATAAGAAAGCCATTTTAAAAAATGTTTTTAGTCTTGACTTGAAAATTGTAACGGTCCCAGCTTCCCTGAAAAACGAAGGCAGAGCATTCCATAATTTAGGAGCTCTACAAGAAAAAGCTCTACCTCCCGTGTTGCTTTTGTTGACCCTAGGAATAACCAGCAGCTCCGCATCCTGTGATCTCAGAGTGCGGTTTGGAAGATACAAGGTCAGTAAATCCTGCAAATAACTGGGTGCTAATCCATTCAGGGCCTTGTAAATTAACAGCAAAATTTTAAAATCAATTCTTTACTGCACAGGGAGCCCATGTAAACAGGCCAAACAGGGGTAATATGTTCACTTTTCCTGGTTTTAGTCAGAATTCAAGCAGCGGTATTCTGAACAAGCTGCAAGCGGGAAACCACACATTTTGGGATAGCAGAATAAAGTGCAACAGATACAGAAATAATTTGTCTAAATTTGGCTATGTTTCTCAAATGGTAAAAAGATACTTTAGTAACATCCCTAATATGAGTCTCAAATGAGAGATCAGGATCAAAGATGACCCCCAAACTCTTAATTTCTAGTTTAGGTTTTAATGAGAGACTGCAAGGGTCGAGCTCATGTAATCCCACATTTCCTTTTAGTTGGTTCTGTGATCCCACTAGCATAACCTCTGTTTTATCTGAATTCAACATTAGAAAATTCTGTGACATCTAATGTTTGATATCTGTAAGGCAAGTTGCTAATAACAGCCAGGCCGAAGGGACAAATATAGCTGGGTATCATCAGCATAGCAATAAAAGTTCACTCCATGGATATTGAACCGTGCTGCCTAATAAAAATGTTCTCATTGATTTGATATGTATCTATGTTGTCTGTGTTTTTCTTGGTGACACTGTTCCCCGTATTTTAACTCTGTATCTGAATAAAAAGAACCTGATCAATGATCTAATATTGTTCTGTTCTTTATCACACTGAACTGGCGTAGTCAGACTACATATTAAAAATAACCCATCAGTTTGTAGCCCCTTTGAGCAAGCGGGTGTTACGATATTGCCCTATTTGAAATATATATAGAATATTAAGTATTTGTATACCTCAAGATATGAATCTGAAGATAGTACTTCATATCAGTTTTGTAAATAGCACCCTGTTTTAGGGTTAACAATGGTGCTTAGCCCCTGTGACAACTGAATTAAAAGATGAAAGCAAACTGTCTGCACAGGAATACAGCACAATCTATTCTACCACAAGCTGGAGAGAAGCGAGTGCATTATCCCAGATCCTCAGTGAGTGTTTGATGTGTGTCTCATTTAGAGGCGGCGGGTAGGTAAAGCATTCGATTGGAGAGAGAAACAGAGAGAGGCGTGCCAGCTAATTATCTGTGACACAGCTCACTGTTCGAAGAAGTTGAAGAGCAAATTAAGTGGGCTCACTCACTCACTTAAGTCACTGGAAACACGGTCCTGGAGTTTGCGTCTTCATGCAACACACATCCTCCTCGTACACAAGGGTCAAAACTGCATGAACAGCTTCTTCGCTACACAAAGGCCATTGAAATTGTTATGGCTGGGATTGATCTGCAGTTCGCCCACATAGAGTTTATTTGATGTGGCTACTGTAGCTACATTTCTCTGCCGTTCTGAAAGAGCCAGAAGGAAATCAAAGTTATTAGCCACACACTTCCCGAAGTCTGGTTTTCATATTCTTACAACACAACCTAAAAAATGGACAACCCCCACAGCCGACCTACCATAGTCCAAATACATTTTTCCATTTTAGAAAACAAAAAGGGAGGTGGTTCAAATCTCATGCATTACACTGAGATAAATATTATTAGAATAGTAGCACAATGGTAACATTTGCAAATGTTAACATTCCAATGATATAATAATGGTATAAGTCAATATGCCCCAATAATTCAATGCACTTTTTGCTGATGTCTCTTTGATTTCAAGGCAGACAAACATAATTGTACAGAAACGACATGATCTGTCAGCTCAAATACATTTATTTAGATTTTACTCCAGTTTTGAAGGGCAATACAGATATTAAGAAACAGAAAGAGCTGCCATCAGAAAATAAGAGGTTCATCTTATGACAGCTTTATTTGAAGTTCTAAAAAGTAAAAGTGGAAAATTCAATCAAAAAATACAGCAAAGGTTTTTGACCTGGATAATTTTCATGTTCTATCGACACTGGAAAGCAAGCGTTATTAATAAGCCATTGATTTTAAACCCATGTACAGAACATCCCAGGAAAGTTTAATTAAATGTCATCCTAGAGCAGGTGCTTGATTTAAAAAAAAATGTATTGAATCCCCCCAAAGCAAGTACTGTAGCAGATGGTCTTGATTTTTTCCCAATCCAATCTTCAAAGTCTTTACCTCACTGTGTTTCAAAGGACCTGTCACATTCTGAAGCAGTACAACCTGGATAGATGGTGAGTGGTTCCAGTTCAAGGAACATGTTTTTGCGGTCAACTGTCTGGTGACCATCTAAGGAGATATATGGACACATATTTCATCAGTAGCTTGGGTCTTGAAATTAGTATTTATGATATGGCAATGCCATCCCTATCAGAAGTTTAACCACATTCTAAAACCCCTTAGCAGACCACAGCTTTACCAGCAAGGGAACACAATGTGCAAAGTGGTCTCAACATTGTAGCATTCAACACCCATTGGCAGTGCAATATAGAGAATTAGCAACTTCCCCTCATGTTACAAAAGCACATCTGCTCAGAGCTGAATGTTATTAAGGGAAATATGCAGGCCATTATTTCTATATTAACAGCTCTGTGTTCTCTTGCTGGTAATTATAAATCAATTAAAAGCATGTATTGGAATATAACTCCAGTGTACCAGTCTTATTCTTGTGCTTTTTAATCATGAACATATATTTGCTGTTAATTGCATTTTTGAGTACTCTCTTGACACAATAAAAAGACTGCCTCACTCTTCTCAATGTTGATAATGCTTAGCAACTTTAATTGTATCTCGCTCCCCATAGCTTCTTAAATCCCCCATAAAGAGAATTAATTAAATAAATAATCAAACCTTTATATCATCATTGTTCACACACTACATGTAGCTCTGTCTTGAACCAACAGCCCTACTTTTTAGTTTTGTTTCTGCAGTGTGTCTGCAAGGCCTTTCCAGACAGCTGCTTCTGGTGTATGAGTCTAACCTTGTATCAATACAGTTTAATAAACATCATGTACTTTGAGGCACGGCTGCTAAACAGAGCATTCAGTTCTGAGATGTGAGTTTAGCAGATCAGGTGATTAAGGTCTCTGAGCTTCTCCATTGGGAAATACTATACCTTCTAGTGGCCTTAAACTGTCAGTAACTGTTCATAAAAATGAGATAGCTTTGTATATGTTTCATTATACCCACTTCAGGCCCTGGGACCACAAATGTGGTTGTTTGTCTCTGGTTGTCATTGGTTGTTTGCTATAAAGGTTTATGGGAAAATAGAAGGTTAATACTGAGGATGCTTGTGTTACTACCCGCATGGTGATTTCTTTCCCCTTGAGGGATTGCCTGACAAGGTAACTTTCTGGGTTGCCAAGTACATGGAAACAGTTGGAAATGATGTGGAGACTGAGGATATCAAATGGGTTACCTAGCCATGTTGTTGATGGTGAATCACTGGAATCCTGTAATCCCTGGTCAGAGTTTTGAGAGGAACCAGATGAGCACTGATGGGCCGAATGGCTTGCTCTCTTTCGTGAATTTTATTATGACCTGATGTTTCTGAGGTCTCTACTAAGGTATCATCACAGAGATGAAGTGGAGTAGCTCAGTGCTGCCACCCACAGTGCAGGATGGCTTATGGTATATAGCATGTCCTATAGGACCTGGAAACATGGCAAGTCACAAACGAGGATGCGTGACCACTCCCAGTTGGTGGTTTTGTAGACTACTTTCCACTGAGGACTTAGATGAGACCACTGAAATATTATTACTTGTAACAGAAAGCCCAGACCTCCAGATATGAAAAACTATTTAATTAACCCACTGCATCACCTAACCCATCTATGTCTCCTAATGCTTACATGATAATATTTTACCCTCGGCAATAAAGGATTGTAAATGTATTGCGCACTTACAAACCCCATCAAACACTGTATGTGTAATATCAGCAGATTAGGGCTTTTCAAGAGATAATTGTCTTATCCTGATGTCTGAAGAAATATGACCACAGCTGGTCTGTAAATGTTATCAAAGTTGATGCCTTTGTGTATATATAATTCATAAGTAATGCCAAATAAATTAGTCTGGGTCAGTATGATTACTGACATCACAGTCAGCTCTCTTTCTTAATTAAAAACCTAAAAATATAGCTGGATAGATTGGAAATGAACAGTAACAACAAAATGAACTAAAGCAAAGCTCCCAGGGCTGGACTATATTGCGTTGCTTGTTTTATTAAATACTCCATTGTGAAAATGCCCTTTTTGTGTTTTTGAATGATTCCATGACTGCATCATGAGATTTCTTTAAACTGAAGGAAACAGTGGTGTACTAGATAGGCAACATGGTCAATAATTAGGGCTTCTGTTTTTTGGGTTTTATTAATTGTATTTTTCGGTGCTTATTTTGAGCTGATTTCGAGTTTTATGTAAATCGTTTTTTTCGGGGCTTTCCTTTTTGATGTAATGTATGAAATTAGTGTATTTGGTTACTTTCCAAAATGCTTGAGCGTTTTTTTTTTCTGTCAAAATATGTATAGTAACTTGACAGTACTTGCACACTTAAGTTGTACCTTCTTTCCTTTGCTGTCTTCCACAACGAAATCCCTATGGTCATGGGCATGTTCTTCTGGGGGTTTTGTGTGTAGGCATTTTTGTACATTTCGCCACAATTCTGTTTTAAATCCTCTGTATCTTAACTGTAATACAGTTTGAAATCCCGCTAACAAGCCTCCATTCTGATTGTAATCTCATTTTAAATCTCGCAAGCGGAGTCTCCAATAGAAATTTAGGAATGTGCTGTCATTCAGCAGTTGGGGCGGGTTTAAAGTATTGAGAACGAATTACTGATAGATGCAAGTCAGGGAGGCGGGACATTGCCTGGCAGCACTGAGAAATGTATTTATTATTATTTTTGTAGTAGGTTTTATTTTTTAATTGGGAAAAGGGTAAAGTCAACGTGAATAGATTAACCATTTCCACAGTTTTTCTGGTGTTTCCTGGTGTTTATTGGCTATCCACCTATTTAATTTATTTTGTATGGGGGGTATTTCATCGGGTTTTAGTGGTTAAAACCAAAAATCAGAGGCCCTATCAATAATGTATCACTTTAGTAGGAACTATTAGGATAGTACAGCAGCACATTATGCTGAACCATTACCAGTATAGTACGTGATCGACTGTGGAGTATATACGTCAAAAAGCAGTTGGTTACAGTAGTTTGCTGTAAAATGGTAAAGTAAGTAGTTATCAGAGTTTAAAAGGGGCGTGTGCCTGGCTAGTCAGAGAATCAGTGGTGTAGTCGAGGGTATACGCAGGTAAACGCCATTTACCCACTTTTAATTTGGGCAATATAGCATTTACCCACTTCTCATATAAGGGATACAGAGTTTACTCATTTCTACTCTCCTGTGATATGCAAATCCTGGGTTAAAGACAAGATATTTTAACTGTGTTGCTGCAGCGTGACTGACAGCTGAGAGCTCTCATTCATAATTGCGATGCGGGCGGGTGGCATGGCCACTGGACTGTGTGTTCTCTGTGTGTGAGTGAGTGCTCTGTGATTGGTTGTTATGTTCTGTTAGGCACACTGGACCTGCGGGCCGTGCTAGTAGCCTTCACCCTAGCCCTCGAAAGGAAGCTCAAAGAACTGTGAAGCGCAATGTCACATTGTGCAGTGGATATGTACAACATGTATTTTATTATCATAGTCTGAAAAAGACTATAAAACTTTAGTGTATATTTTAAAAAGATGGCCTGGTGTGACATACATTTTTACAGTACAAAAGACTTGAGTTAGGTCATACTTGTGTTGCTGCCAGTTTATCGTCTGTTGTGAATAAACCATGCCAGCTCGATGATAAATCCTCCAGAAACCAGGCCGTTGTCACAAAATAAGTCATCCACCATAACAAAAAATGGACGTTTGAGTGACGTTTTCAGTTGCAGCCCTCTGTCTCTGGTCATTCAGCGGACAACCACAATTGACGTAGCAGGTAACAAAACCCTGTTACAGTTCTGAACTATTTGGATAGGGGGACATTGGTTTATTTATTTTTTTGGGAGAGGGCTTCAACTATTTTTTAAACAAGGGTTTCCAGAGTTCTGACATTCGTGTGCATTTTGTTTGCCTTGGAGACTTTTCTTTAGTTTGTGCTATTTACAAAGCCAAAATCATTTTTAAAAGAGTGTTGTCACTGTCCCTGTGGAACCGAGTGCCAGAAATGCATTTTAATGTCTTTCATTTTTGCCCCTGATATCCTCCAAACCCAATTAAAAAAAAACGGAAACAATGACCTGGAGCACCAAACAAGGGAGTTTACCCACTTTTTTATTTACCACTACACCACTGCAGAGAATGCAAGATGAAGTTGACCACTGTGCTAGAAATACTCAAGGACTGGCAAACTTCCAAGTTTACTGATGAGGGATTAACCACTTGTTAGGAACCGACTGTATAACAGTACAATTATTATTATTTATTTCTTAGCAGACGCCCTTATCCAGGGCGACTTACAATTGTTACAAGATATCACATTATACATTATTTCACATTATACAGATATCACATTATTTTTTACATACAATTACCCATTTATACAGTTGGGTTTTTACTGGAGCAATCTAGGTAAAGTACCTTGTAAAGTACAACAGCAGTGTCCCCCACTGGGGATGGAACCCACAACCCTCCGGTCAAGAGTCCAGAGCCCTAACCACTACTCCACACTGCAATATAGCACTATCTCATGCTGCCAATGTAAAATTGGTAGTAGTGAGTCTTCTCTTAGGGGTGCAACAATTAATGGATGCATCGATTATTGATCACCTGTCCTTAAATTTCCAGAGCTTTGATTACATATTGGTGAATCGATGCATCAAATTAGAATCCAGTTTGAAGTTTCCTGTTGCAGGTTTGCATTAAAACCGCGAGTGTGTGAGACTGCGCTTCTTTTAACGCTAGTACGGTAGATTACCTCGTTGCTAGGATACACACTTTAGGCCTCTACATTCGTGTTGGACAAGCCAAATCAGAAGTAGACCTATTGTATTCACATTTTCTTGATTTAAAAATTAAGGCAATAGTTTTTTTTATTTAATTATTTATTTTTAAATCTATTAAATCTACCGATTTACCTTCTTTTGTTTCAAAGCATGTTGTGTTTGATTATATGGCAATATTATATAAAAAGAAGCTGAATTTAGTATGATAGTTAAATTAGTCAGGATTTGTGAGATTAATTTTAATGTTTTGCTTAGCTTTTAGACATAAAATGAACAGTAATGAACAACCATAGTTGAGATAGAAATGACTTCTGTTAAAATATAGTATTTTTTATTATTATTACAATGTTAAAGGGATATCTGATGCGGACGCACGCATATTCTGTTCAGTTGTTAAAAACTCAAGTCCTTTGTATTTCTGTTTTTATAATCGGAAGTGTTCTCATTTGAATATAAGTTATGCCTTTGTGTTTAACTTTTATGCACAATGGTGTTTTTAGTTATTGTGCTTTATAACGTATTTAGAAGAAAACACAATCTAAGGCTTTAAAAGAGGTCTCTTTTGGGTCTTACACGCTTGGAAGGACTTGCAATGAGTAACGTGATGAAAAAAAGAATCTACATATAAATAATAACTGACTTCAATCTTAAATCTCATATTGCTATCTGTGTGTGTTCTTTTGCTTTGGGTGAAAGAAACTCCTTTTTTTCATCTTTACCCAGCACTATTGTTCAACGAAACCCGTTAAGACCAATATTGTGGCGACTGCCTCCGGCTCACATGGATTTACAGAAATTAGAGATGGATTTATCTGTTGTGAGATAGGTGCTTCATAGATTTGAGATTGAGACTCCCTCTGGGATGAGCATGGCCTACAATAAATGAGAATATTAATTATTCATCCAGTGTGACGTTTTGCTTTTCATCCCAAACTTGTATTTTTCTCCCAATAATAGGTTGCTAAAATCATTATTATATTGTAAGCAACTATGTATATGAGCAAGGGATATAGGACCCAGTCAGAGGCACATCTTATCCATGATTCATATAGCCTTTATTAAACACATATCTGTATTGAACTGCTTCATACATCTTTGATATCTGAAGCCACACATTGTGTCTGTTCTAGATTGGTGAATGTTATATATTGAGTTACCAACCATATTTAGAACAGTAGGTATTGCTAAAACTGTAGGGAGCCATCGAACTGCAGCTGTATAACAAGGCAAATTGCTGAATTTGTGTCTGGAAAAATCCAATTAAACTTCCGGATTTTTCTCCGTTGTGTATTGACACATATTTTCACCTTGTTTCTACTTTCTCCCAGTAGATTATCCTTACATTGGTGGTGCGCGAATGAGAAAATAATTGTGTTACAAACATCTAGCCAGCCAATTTTACCTTTACCTGAGCAATTTTAATCAAAAGATTACCACATGCGGTACCACACCGGGTAACAACTGCATTTAAACAGAACATATGAAACATCTGCCATGTGTGTTCCTACTTAAAATAGATAATGCAAATGAAATCACTCCTGTGTATTCTGTTATATGTTGTATATCTCCGTTGGCCAGTTGTAATCGCAACATGCTCACAGCAGACCTACAGTAGTCTCGCAGACATATTTTGAGGCTGTGTGGTCCAGTGGTTAAAGAAAAGGGCTTGTAACCAGAATGTCCCCGGTTCAAATCCCACCTCAACCTCTGACTCATTGTGTGACCCTGAGCAAGTCACTTAACCCCCTTGTGCTCCGTCTTTTGGGTGAGACGTAATTGTAAGTGACTCTGCAGCTGATGCATAGTTCACACACCCTAGTCTCTGTAAGTCGCCTTGGATAAAGGCGTCTGCTAAATAAACAAATAATAATAATAATAATTTTCTGCTGAGATTACACCCCCTTAGGAGAAATGAATCTAACAGAAGCTCTGAACAGGTTAGAGGTGGTCAAGCCATACAGCTTGTCCTGGCTTGACCATAGTGTCCATTGTTCAGCACCAACCCGGGGGACAGTTGACCTGTATCACCATTTTCTATTAATAAAATGATTGCTCCTCTCTTCCCTTCCCTGTCAAATTCAGATGTTCATTACAGCACAGAACAATGGAATCACAGCCAGTTCTCATCATAAAAACTTTGACCTTTGGTATCCAGCGACACGTTGAAAAGAAAGATTGACGCCTATTAGGGGAGATTTTTAATCGCTGGGTATGATGTACTGTTATTATTTTCTTTTTTACTTTGTTCTTATGTGTTCATATCTATGGGGAAAATATAACAATAGCCATATCTCAAGTTGCCAAGCAAGTTTGCTGTTATCATTTTTAGTCACCTATCATGCTTTTTACAATACAAAGCTTTTGCTATGCTTTAAAAGACAGTTCATCAATAACTAAAAACAAAAAAATGCATTATTACATTATTACGTTCCTGATCAATCATACAATATTAAGTAGTGTACTTGCAAGGTATTATTGTCTAAGACTAACAAACAGTGGCAAACCTACTTCACTTACCATTTGAGATGCATAATATAAATCTAAGTTTTCTCTGCTCTCTCTTTTAAATAAGCTGGGTTTTCTTTCAAACTCACTATTAAGTACGTACTGTGCATCTGTAAATCAAAAACAATGTTGTAGCCCCTAGATTTGGATCGAAATTATTATTATTATCATTTATTTCTTAGCAGACGCCCTTATCCAGGGCGACTTACAATTGTTACAAGATATCACATTATACAGATATCACATTATTTTACATACAATTACCCATTTATACAGTTGGGTTTTTACTGGAGCAATCTAGGTAAAGTACCTTACTCAAGGGTACAACAGCAGTGTCCCCCACTGGGGATTGAACCCACAACCCTCCGGTCAAGAGTCCAGAGCCCTAACCACTACTCCACACTGCTGCCCTAAATTGCATTGTCGTTATTTTTAATTTACAAAGATTCACATATGAGTTCAGGAAAAGAAATGCTGAATTATTTGTGACAGCTGTTTATTCAAGAATGGACTAATTAAGTCCATAATGACATTTTAAGAACTAAAAAAAGGCATAACTTATTTTATGCATGCAGGCATCACATATAATCAGGAATTCAGTGTTATCAGGGTTTCCAATAGATACCTTGTTTATACAGAATTATGAATTCGAAAGGGAGGCATAAATTCTGACTCCTGAACTCATCTTTAAGCTCAAATGAATGTTGGGCATAGACTGTCCTTCTAATTAAGTATAATAAATGCAGTATGACTGAATGTTGCCCAGTCACCCATAAAGTATCAGTCATCCACGTTCATGTGGGCAGCTTCATCAAAGGATTTATTCAAATAAATTGTTGTTTTAACAGAAGGAAGAATGGCCTTATTTATTTTATTCAACAGTAAGTAAAACCGAGTGGCTTAAAGGGGTATGTCACTGAGAAAGGAATCTACCTGTGGATCTGTGACAGACACATTTAAATTACGCTTTTATGTAAACTGGTGTCTTACTGCAAACTGCAATCGCTTGCTCCAGTTGAATATACTTTTTACTGTGGCATATTGATTTTTATGTGGTTGTTCTGGTGGGGGAACGATAAAAAAAAGTTAATTTAAAATTCAATAAATATTCAATAAAAAGATCGCCAAATAAACGGCACAGTGGCCAAAATAAAGCGATACAATAATTTAAACAAGTATCGTGCTGGTGTTAACCCGGCATGCGCAGCAATTGTTTATAAAGTTTGTCTCTCTCTTACTTTCTGTCTGCTCTCTCCTTCCTGCTTTCCACTCTCATCCACCATCTATGAGTGGCTTTTAGATACGTGGCCATCTCCCAATTGGTAATGACTTAATTAATCTGGAGATGGCCACATTATGCACACGTTTACATGGATGGGGGATTTTAACCCTACCATGCTGTAAAACAACAATTACAAAACCTTGCTTTGTTTGAAACAAATACAAAACAGTACATTTAAATAATAATAATACAAAATAACACCAATAAACACAGGGGATGGGTGTACCCCGTCAGACACCTTTAAGGGATTTTTTTTAAAAGTTTAAAATACCAAACAAATCCATAACTTCAGCTTTGCAATGATTGGGAGTGAAGATCAATAGATAGGAAAATGTTTCATGCCTACAGGGACCCACCCATTGACGGCTGTATGAAGCAGCTCTTGGAAGTGATTCTGGACTGCCCTTGCAGTTATACTCTTGAAAAGGCAGATGCTGACAGCGGGGGACGATTGTGAGAGAATGGCCGCAAGTGAAGCAAATCATTCTTCCCCTGAACAAGCCCCTCAGCTTGTAATACTAAGACATCTGACACCGGGTCACTTACTGAAGTGATTTGCTTTGACCTGCAGCTTCTGCCTTATTTCAGCTTTGTGCTGCCTACAATGTATTTTTGTGTCCATTATATTCACAGGCTAATTGCATTGCATTGCAGAGAAATACTGGGCCCGGGGGGGCTCGGGGGGGGCAGACAACTACCTGTTTCATCAATAACTTTACCTGCATTGTTTTACTGGAGACAAAGTTCATCCTAATTATATGAGTATTGATTTTCATGTGGGCTTTGGGATTAAATTCAAACTTGTAATTGTACCCCAACAAAGTGCCTTCATTGATATCCATACACGAAAGGACCTGTACAAACCCAAAGATACCAAGTGCTATGCAGTTACTGGTCCCGCGGCTTTGTTTCATGAAAATGCCACTGGAGCCTAGATCCAGTCTTTTTATTTTATACCGCCTCAAGCTGTTTTAATAAATCACCTTTTTGTCTATAAAGATAAATATGGAGAAAGGTAATGACAGTTATGCAGTTAGGTACACATGGGTGTTCTTATGCTAATGGAAATTGTTCTACTCATTTTACAGCTATTATAATTACAAATCCCATTAGAAACAACAGTAAGTCTTTTTCTTCACCTATCTCATTCATGTCTGTACACACATATTATAGGTACCTAAGAAAAAGTCCACTTATGTGTTTATCTTTAAATTATTTTTTTAGACAAAATAAAGGCATTATCTTCATCTTATTTATTAGATTGATTTCTATCCTCTGGGATCTGATATATTCTTTCAATAAAGTCCTTGTTCTCTGATAATGATTTCACCATTAGGTGTATATCTATACAGTATATATCAATGTGTCATCTGAAATGTTCTCCCAGATATATGGAGGCAAATGAGTTTAATCATGGGTTCCAGGTAATAAATCATCACCTGCTCAAGTGTCATTGTGTTTGGCTCAAGGCCTTTGTGTCATGGATTACTGAGAGTGTTTGATCACCTTTGCATTAGCTAAAGGGACTTGGCATTTAATTAGAATGTATGGACAATATTATGTGTGCTTTATTCTCTATCCCCTCGAAACTCAACAAATCTCACTGCCCTCGTTTATCTGGGCGAATAAAGACATTATTATTATTATTATTATTATTATTATTATTATTATTATTATTATTATTATTATTATTATTATTATTATTATTATTAATAGTACGACAGGGATCTAAAGGACACAGTTCGTGGGGAAGAAGTTAGACAACAAGCAGTGGAAGGGTTGAAGAGCATAGACATCAGCGCTTTACCAGGCAAACTAAAACTCTGGTGCTTTCAGTTTGGTCTACTGCCGAGGTTGCTGTGGCCACTGACTGTGTACGAGGTTTCTTTGACAACAGTAGAGGAGCTGGAAGCTTTAATCAGTTCATACATCAGGAAATGGTTGGAAGTTCCACGCTGCCTCAGCAGAGTGGGGCTTTATGGTAAAGGAATACTGCAGCTACCCGTCTCCACTCTAACCGAGGAGTTTAAGTGCGCCATGGTCAGACTGGAAATGACATTAGTAGAGTCATGCGACAAATGCGTAAGGGAGGCAGCACCTGTGATGAAAACTGGAAGAAAGTGGGCAGCAAAGAAAGCTGTGGAGGATGCAAAGGCCACCCTTCGAATTGGTGATATCATGGGGCAAGTTCAGCATGGAAGAGGGTGTCTTGGTTTCAGTTCAGCTCCTCCTACATGGCACAAGGCAGCCCCTGCTCAATGGAGGAAGCTGGTAGTCAACGAGGTGCAAAAGCAGGAGGAGAGGATGAGGTGTATACAGGCCATTTCCCAGGCCAAGCAGGGAGAATGGATGAGATGGGAGAGTGTGGAACAACGCAAGATTGGCTGGCAAGAACTATGATCAATGGAACAGAGCAGGATCAGTTTCCTCACCAGGTCAACATATAATGTTCTCCCATCACCACAGAACTTAAACCTCTGGGTAGGAGAAGATCCCTCATGTCCTTTGTATTCATCACCTGCAACTTTAAGGCACATTTTGACAGGAAGTAAGATGGCTCTTAGCCAAGGACGGTTTACTTGGCGCCGTGACCAGGTGCTGCGATGTTTGGCCTTAGCATTGGAAGACAAGCGTAACATGACCAATAAGTTGCCACCTGTTCCATCAAAACATTACACACAAAAGACAACATTCCTCCGCCCAGGAGAGCAACCACCAAGAAAAGGTGTTAAAACCAATCCTCGCCCAGGACAACTGGAAGCTGCTAGAGACTGGAAAATGCCAGCAGATGTTGGTCAATGGCTTATTTTTCCACCTGAGATTGCCACCACTAACCTTTTACCAGATATTGTCTTGTGGTCTGGATTCTTCTTCTTCTTCTTCTTCTTCTTCTTCTTCTTCTTCTTTTTCTTCTTCTTCTTCTTCTTATGTAGCACTGTATTTTAAAGGATATGAATAGATATGTAATTACAATGTTATAATTAGGGGGTTATCGCCTTTCATGGCCTTATAAACAGCATCTTCTTAACTGATGTAATTCCATTGTAACTCCGTGGTACCTGCCATTTCTATGTAATTATTCTGCTAGTAGTTACCATGTAAGTTCAGCAGGAACCAGTTAGTACATTGTTATGTCTGCTTTGTAATCTGAAGCGCTATTGATTAATTTGCATTAGTGGTTGTAGTTGTAGTTGTGATAAAACTTTTCAATAACAAAATGATACTGTATGTATAGGAATTCTGTCTTGTGATTTAGTAAAAATGCTATTGAGAAGTAATAAATTATTTTGGTTATTAAAACATTTGTTTTAAATCAGAAACTTCAATTGAACTGGACGTACAAATGCCTAAGCCTCCTATCATTTCACCAGGTCACAGAACAGTAGTTTACCTCAATCGTGTAACCTTGGTGACCAGACTGGTAGGAGTTAACAGAGTCAGTGCTGAATTACTAGCCTGTGATTCAGTCAGGCTGTTAATAAGGAAGGATGTCAACAAAGCCAGGCTTTAAAAATGGCATCAAACCAAAAAAGAAACAAACAAGGGTCCCTTATCCAGCATTACTGCAGGGCTATTGATTGAGGGAATTGATAGCTGCAGATGTATTTCTAATGATTCCAGGGGACTGTATAAGGGTATATAAAGCCAGTTAGAAAATGTAGAACAAGTAAACACTGTATTCCAGAGAAGTGTTCATCCCATAGGATATAAACAGAAAAACAAACTGTAGCTGAAATATGCAATGCTGCAACAAAAAACATCCTAGCACACAAAAGTATTGCTAAAAATGCCAAGTACAGTTGTTGAAAAAACAAGCAATATATGTTTTTCATCCATGTGCATAAATGTATGCATGTTCTTGTATTATATGTAATTAGACTGTTACATTTTTGTCTTAGGGCAATGTCATCTTCCACAGTATATGCTTAGCTGTGAGTTTCTATTAGAAAGCAAAGGTGACTTTACTGTAGGGTACACTGTTCAGTACACTCTGTCTCACCATATCCCTGGATTATTCTCATTAGCATTACCTGGCTCCAGCCCCTTAGCCCTAATCCCATTTCTCTCCATACATTAGTGTAGAGGTTAGACAGGGGTTAAGTGGATGTCTGGAACTTTGTATATGGCTATTTCACTGTTTTGCTAACTGTCCTCAGCAAGCCAGAGAGCACATTATGAGTTTTGGTATTATTTTATTTGGTATTATTAATTTATAAATAATATTTGCTATACTTGCTGTCCATGGTGCTGAAATCATAATGCGGAGCAATACTGTTCAAATGATTACTCTTTGTACATTACAGTCTATAGTATAATTGCAATAACATTGTGGTAATGTAATTTAGCATATATAAAAAGATATACTAGGTAAAATGGACGTTGGGAGTTCCATTTATACATCCTAAACCTTTTCTTTTTTTTTGCTGAGACCTTGAATGCATGTTGCCTCCACTTAATTGTATCCAAGGGCCCATCACCACAAACCCTACCATGTATTGTTTAGAAATCTATCAACATGGATACGGAGATCATATTGGTTATAATCAGGGATTCCGATGTTTTCCACCGACTTTTCTAATCTCCTATAAAAATTCAATTGATACCTGTTTAGCCTTTCATGAATCTCAATCACAACTGAGAAAGGTGCTAATTTTAAAATTGATTTCATTTATAGTTTTTTTTTTCAATGAAACAACTAAATGGGCTTTTAAATCATAAGTCTTACTTTTTTCATCTTTATTAATGTAAATACAGTCATGCAGAACAGTTGTAATAAAGTGTGTCCAGCATAAAGTATTTTATTTTTCATTACAGCTTTAATAAAGATTAGTTGATTATTAACATGTTGCGATCTCATTTGTATGTTGTGCTTGTTAATCAAAAATTAAGGCTTGGCCAATTTAAGAGGCAATGTAGTTGTTTCACAGGGAAAAAATCGTAAATTAAATCAATTTTACAATTAACACGTTTCTCAGTTGTGATTGAGATATACAAATGGCTTAACAGGTATCAATTGAATTCTTAATTATTATAATATATATATGCCTGACTTACTATGAAATATATATATATATATATATATATATATATATATATATATATATATATATATATATATATATATATATCATCATTTATTATTATTATTTATTGCTTAGCAGACACCCTTATCCAGGGTGACTTACAATTGTTACAATTCTCTATCCCCTCGAAACTCAACAAATCCCACTGCCCTCGTTTATCTGGGTGGATAAAGACATTTGTATTATTATTATTATTATTATTATTATTATTATTATTATTATTATTATTATTATTATTATTATTATTATGTAGCACTGTAGATTAAAAGATATGAATAGATATGTAATTACAATGTTATAATTAGGGGGTTATCACCTTTCATGGTCTTATAAACAGCATCTTCTTAACTGATGTAATTCCATGGCAACTCCTTGGTACCTGCCATTTCTATGTAATTATTCTGCTAGTGGCTACCATGTAAGTTTAGCAGGAACCCGTTAGTACATTGTTATGTCTGCTTTGTAATCTGAAGCGCTATTGATGAATTTGTATTAGTGGTTGTAGTTGTAGATCAATAACAAAATGATCCTGTATGTATAGGAATTCTGTCTTGTGATTTAGTAAAAATGCTATTGAGAAGTAATAAATTATTTTGGTTATTAAAACATTGTTTTAAATTAGAAACTTCAATTGAAGTGGATGTACAAATGCCTAAGCCTCCTATCATTTCACCAGGTCACAGAACAGTAGTTTACATCAATCGTGTAACCTTGGTGACCAGACTGGTAGGAGTTAACAGAGTCAGTGCTGAATTACTAGCCTGTGATTCAGTCAGGCTGTTAATAAGGAAGGATGTCAACAAAGCCAGGCTTTGAAAATGGCATCAAACCAAAAAAGAAACAAACAAGGGTCCCTTATCCAGCATTACTGCAGGGCTATTGATTGATGGAATTGATAGCTGCAGATGTATTTCTAATGATTCCAGGGGACTGTATAAGGGTATATAAAGCCAGTTAGAAAATGTAGAACAAGTAAACACTGTATTCCAGAGAAGTGTTCATCCCATAGGATATAAACAGAAAAACAAACTGTAGCTGAAATATACAATGCTGCAACAAAAAACATCCTAGCACACAAAAGTATTGCTAAAAATGCCAAGTACAGTTGTTGAAAAACAAGCAATATATGTTTTTCATCCATGTGCATAAATGTATGCATGTTCTTGTATTATATGTAATTAGACTGTTACATTTTTGTCTTAGGGCAATGTCATCTTCCACAGTATATGCTTAGCTGTGAGTTTCTATTAGAAAGCAAAGGTGACTTTACTGTAGGGTACACTGTTCAGTACACTCTGTATCACCATATCCCTAGATTATTCTCATTAGCATTACCTGGCTCCAGCCCCTTAGCCCTAATCCCATTTCTCTCCATACATTAGTGTAGAGGTTAGATAGGGGTTAAGTGGATGTCTGCAACTTTGTATATGGCTATTTCACTGTTTTGCTAACTGTCCTCAGCAAGCCAGAGAGCACATTATGAGTTTTGGTATTATTTTATTTGGTATTATTAATTTATAAATAATATTTGCTATACTTGCTGTCCATGGTGCTGAAATCATAATGCGGAGCAATACTGTTCAAATGATTACTCTTTGTACATTACAGTCTATAGTATAATTGCAATAACATTGTGGTAATGTAATTTAGCATATATAAAAAGATATACTAGGTAAAATGGACGTTGGGAGTTCCATTTATACATCCTAAACCTTTTCTTTTTTTTTTTGCTGAGACCTTGAATGCATGTTGCCTCCACTTAATTGTATCCAATTAACATGGATACAGAGATCATATTGGTTATAATCAGGGATTCCGATGTTTTCCACCGACTTTTCTAATCTCCTTTAAAAATTCTGTTAAGCCTTTCGTGAATCTCAATCACAACTGAGAAACATGCTAATTTTAAAATTAATTTCATGTATAGGTTTTTTTAGATGAAACAACTAAATGGGCTTTTAAATCATGTCTTACTTTTTTCATCTGTATTAATGTAAATACAGTCATGCAGAACGGTTGTAATAAAGTGTGTCCAGCATAAAGTATTTTATTTTTCATTACAGCTTTAATAAAGATTAGTTGATTATTAACATGTTGCGATCTCATTTGTATGTTGTGCTTGTTAATCAAAAATTAAGGCTTGGCCAATTTAAGAGGCAATGTAGTTGTTTCACAGGAAAAAAAATCGTAAATTAAATCAATTTTACAATGAACACGTTTCTCAGTTGTGATTCATATATACAAATGGCTTAACAGGTATCAATTGAATTCTTAATTATTATAATATATATGCCTGACTTACTATGAAATATATATATTTTATCATTATTTATTATTATTATTATTATTATTATTATTATTATTATTATTATTATTATTATTATTATTTATTGCTTAGCAGACACCCTTATCCAGGGTGACTTACAATTGTTACAAGATATCACATTATTTTACATACAATTACCCATTTATACAGTTAGGTTTTTTTTTTTTTACAGGCGCAATCTAGGTAAAGTACGTTGCTCAAGGGTACAACAGCAGTGTCCCCCACCTGAGGTTGAATCCACGACCCTCTGGTCAAGAGTCCAGAGCCCTAACCACTACTCCATACTGCTGCCCCAGTATATCTTACTATATATAGTAAGATAGAGTGGAATCCTATTACGACAACCAAAGGAAAGGAATAAAATGATATTTACTGAGATATTCTGAAAGTTTATATAGAAGGAGTTGAGCTGATTTTTCTATGGAGCCGCCCACAAGGACTGGTTTTATTAATTTCATAGGAGTTCACTATGATTGCTAAAAATGCATTTTTATTTCATATGGGTGTGCAGAAACAGTACTACTATTACATATGTGTAGAGCCCAGTGAAATTCTTTTTATTTATTTATTTATTTATTTATTTATAATTTTACATTTTATTTTTCACAAATTTCATTTTATTTTGTTTTATATTTCACAAATTTCATTTTATTACAGATACACATTAATAAAACAATCCAAATAGATGTAGTATACATCATGTTTTAACTACATACATATTTTTTATTAAACATTATCCTCTTTTTTTTACATTTTGACATAAATAGACCTTATTAGCAGCAGTAACGATAACATACAGTCCCCCACTCTTTTCATTTAACTGCCTATTTACAGTAAATACTGCCCATGCCCTCTATAAAAATACAATAAGGTAAAATAAAATAAATATATAGTCACTGCCCTACTATTTTGGGGCTGTCATAATAATTGCACATACAGCAATCTACCCATCAAAAAAAAAACGATAGGAATTGTATTTCAATCCCACTGCACTGAAGCAGGGCTCCAGTATACAAGAAGCTTGGAGTTTGTCAGTATTTAAACACTAAGCAAAGCAGATTCATTCATTCAAATCCATTCAAAACCAAAACAGCATTTGCTCCAGTGCAAAGTTTGCACCACTGGAAATAAAACAAAAAATTAGCATACTAATACAAAATACAAGCAAACAAGCCATATTTTCCCCAAAAGGAATAAACAGCTAATCTTAAAGACGGTATCTTTCACTCGCGTTCCAGCCGACAGTTGCAAAATCTACACATCATTATTTTGTCAACATCAGCTGCATACATCACCTAATGCACAAATTCTTTGCAGCGTTGCTTAATTGTTATACGCGGTTTAGGAGTTTTAGAAATAAATATATCTTCTCTTTCATCCCAATTTTAATTCCCAAATGACTCGCTCCAAATTATACATCTGCGCAAGTGCTAGTCAGAGCTTCCGTTTCCCTTCAGACCGTGTCCATGGTAACGACTGAGCCTTCACAACTATGATTGCAAGTATTTATTTAAAGTACTTTTTCTATAAACCTCCCAATTTAAAAATGTCATTCTATTTTTGCTTTATAATGATTTGTCATTGTATTTCGCGTTAAATTTGCATTTTGTTTTATTTCGTTTTATATGTTACATTTCGTTTTATTTTGTGCTATTTCGTATTTGCGATAAACACGGGGCTCTACCTATGTACTACGTATCTTTACATAAATAAATAGTTTAGGATGAAGATGGCCAGATATGTTCACACACTGTCCAGTAAAGATTCAGCTTGTTAGTTAGATAGATAGATAGATAGAAGCAGAAATATGTGTGTAGAATAAAGGTAAAACACAAACTTAATTTAATTGAGTTTGTTTTATATATCAAAACAGTACCAGTATTTGTTTATGCAGAGTCTGTCACTCATTGCCTCAAGGTGCCTCACAGCACAGTTCCTTTACATTATGGATTCTGATAGACTGACTGACAGACAGACACAGTCCCACCTGTGAATAATCATACTGTGTTCAAACTATATTATTCTTATTTTTTAGAGTCATTTCAAAATATGGCTTTGGAAAGTGTTAACAAGAGCAAATTGAAATTTAAACTTTTAGACGACCTAATCAAACTGTTTTCCCAAACTGCAAGCCTTTTATAAGATTCATCACATTTAAACAGCCCTTAACTGTGAAAAGAATCCAGTCTTACATCCATAAAAACCGTCATACTTCTAAAAGGCTTGGTTTGTTCTGAGCAAAAGCTTCTACATTAATCACAGACATTGTTAAATGGGCCTGTATACATGTGTGCGTTTTTGTAAATCTTAACAAGCCTCATTAAATTTCTTCCCTCCCCCACCCCTGCTTCCTGGTAAAGCCAGGAGTTATTTTTCTTAATTAATACATCATTTTTTTTGTTTAGTTTGTTGTTGTCTTTTTGTACAAAACATTAGGAACACCTGCTCTTTCCATGAAATAGACTGACGAGGTGAATCCAGGTGAAAGCTATGATCCCTTATTGATGTAACCTGTTAAATCCACTTCAATCAGTGTAGATGAAGGGGAGACAGGTTAAAGAAGGATTTTTAAGCCTTGACACAATTGAGACATGGATTGTGTATGTGTGCTATTCAGAGAGTAAATGGGCAAAACAAAAGATTTAAGTTCCTTTGAACGGGGTATGGTAGTAGGTGCTAGGCGCGCCGGTTTGAGTGTGTCAAGAACTGCAACTCTGTTGGGTTTTTCACGCTCAACAGTTTCCCGTGTGTATCAAGGATGGTCCACCACCCAAAGGACATCCAGCCAACGGCAGGCCAGTGGTCGAAAACGACTCATTGATGAAAGAGGCCAAAGGAGGCTGACACGAATTGTGCAGAGCAACAGACGGGCTACAGTTAGTCAACTGACAGTCCAGTACAACATTGGTGCCGAAAGACCCATAAAAGAATGCACAACTCGTCGTACCTTGACACGAATGGGGTATGGCAGCCGACAACCTAACAGCTTCTTTCAGCAAAACACAAGAAACTGCGGTTGCAGTGGGCTAAGGAACGAAAACACTGGACACTGGAGGACTGGAAAAACATTGCCTGGTCTGATGAATCCCGTTTCCTGCTGTTTCACGCTGAAGGGAGGACTAGGGTATGGAGAAAACCACATGAGTACATACATCCATCATGCCGCGTGTCAACATTGCAGGCTGGTGATGGTGTGGGGTGTGTTTTCATGGCACACATTGGGCCTCTTGATAAAAGTGGAGCAACGTTTGAATGCCACAGGATATCTGAACATCATTGCCAATTAGGTGCATCCCTTCATGACAGCAGTGTATCCATCTGCTAATGGATTTTTTCAGCAGGATAATGCCCCATTCCACAAGGCTAGGATTGTCCAGGAATGGTTCCACGAACATGACAGTGAATTCAGCTTACTGCAGTGGCTTGCCCAGTCACCAGATCTCAATCCAATTGAGCATCTGTGGGATGAGATGGAATGAGCCAGCCAACTTGACACAACTGTGGGAAGCATTGGAGTCAACATGGGCCAGCATTAATTTTTGTAATGTTATTTTTATAATTAGGAAGCTCATTTTACTATTCCAAGGAAAAGGAAAGAAAAACCTTGTGTTAATTATGAAGACCTGAATTCCCAGGGTTTAGAAAGACATTAAAAAACGAAACACCTTTCATTAATGTTATTAATGCATGACCAGACCCTGGATTTTATTATTCAAGAGTTAGAGGCTTTAATGTATCAATTAATGCCTAATTCAAACTGAATTAACACCCTTACCTCCCTTTCCCCAAATAATAATAATAATAATAATAATAATAATAATAATAATAATAATAATAATAAAACACTGTCACATTGTGGTAATAAGCTACTGTCTTCAAAAAGGATAAAAGCAAATCAACGAAGAAAAACAAAAACTAAGCCACAAGGCCCCCAGGGTTCCAGAACGATCAGTCCTTTAGAATAAAGTGTGTAACTGTGTTACTCAGTGAGATGAGAAAGCGAGGTGAGGACTGTTCCACAAGAGAAAGCTCGATCTATTGTAAATTACATGATGTGCTTATCCTGGCTTTACATAGAGGAGCACGCTGTTCTACCAGAAAGACATTAACTGTTAATGAAATGAAAAGGTGGAATTGTGTATGGTATATGAATAGAACACTTGTGTGTACAAAGGAGACACGTTGAATAAGAAGAATCACGAACATTCCGGAATAGATTGCAGTTCTATAATCCTTTATTGTTACCATCGCCTTTTATTCTTTCATATATTCACTAGAGCTAAACCCCAAAGCCTTGATATTGAATCTGTTAGGACAGAGTGGTTTTATTTTACTTGAGGCAGCAAACATTGAAAAAGGTGGACAAATAAAAAAAAAAAACTTTTTGCAATTTACTTTCATTTTTTCATTAACACTCTGCATTGTGTTTAACTGCACCAACACAGCAGAGTATTGTATGATTGTTACTTTTGCAATTAACATTTTTGGCTCTTGTTTTAAAACCTTTTACACAGATGTTTCTAAAAAACTTAAATTGTGCAATTATTTTAATAATCAGTAGTAAATTGGTTTATTTTCAGAAAAGTGCCCCTCTTTTAAAAAAGTGTCATTCAGATAATAACAGATAAGAGCAGACAGATGCTAGGGATTTCTCCAACCAAATGTCCATCCAGTCAAACACAACACTTTGCAAGGCTAACTTTGTTAATAGCTAATGTACAGCCCCCCACCAGCTCCTGCCTTCACTGCTTGTAAGGGGCGTCCTAGCTAGAGCCAATAATCACTGTTCTCCACAGCTCATTGGTCACCTCTAACGTTTGTGAGGAAAAGGGTCAATGCTTCAGAAGATGAGTGTTCTGCATCATTTAGTACATCTGTTCGGTATCCAGCCCCCTGTAATTGGCATCTTCGGGGGCATCCATCATTTCAGTTTGGTCCCCGCCTCCAACCATCCGCAGTCCAGGAATACAACCTGCATGACTGAACAGCTTTCCCACAAAACACTGCAAAAGGCCTGTGCCAGCCCCTCCTGGAGGTGCTATTCACAGTGTCACCAAGGCACAGTATATTAAAGTGCATGCAGTTTTGTTAACCACCATCACAATGGAGTTGTTAGAGCTTAGATACTGAGATCCAGTGTTGCTTTCAGTGTAGGTACATAAAACACATGGCTTTTTATCTTGTTGCAAGTGCATACTGGCATTAAAGGAGTTACAACTACCAGCACACACATCTACTTTATCTCACCTCTTCACTTTAGCGTGTAAACATGCTGAGGAGAAGTGCGGAGAGGCTTAAACAAAGATCAAATTGAAATAAAAAATGTCTTTAATGTATGCGTGTCCTATTTTTGTGGTACAGCTGATTTCATATCTCTTTATCTATTTTTATTTGTATTAGCTTGAGCATTTCAATTCACACTTGTCAACTTGTAATGAATCCCCTCCTAGTGGCTGATGGGTTTATATCGCTACCATCAGCATAAGACACGTACTTTCCTCTCTACTAGAGAGCTTGCTCTTTAGTTGACTGGTAAGGCGTTCGTCTTTTAACCGCATGGTCGCAGGTTCGCGTCCCGGTCCTGTCATTCCATGCAGTTCAATGGAGTGAAAAACCCATGTGTTACAAGCTGCACGTACTTAAAGGATTCGCTCTGATGGTAGAAGTGAACTAATGAACGTCCAGGACACAAGAGGCAGGTTTTAAATCTCAGCTCAACATGAAGGTTGTGAATATATTATAGCCCACCAAGCACCATCCCATACTGCTGGTTTCACATCCCAAAATCAGCACTAATCCTGATTAGAGATCACGGTTAACCAACTCCACCTGTTTGTTCAGTTGCTGTTGCAGTTAGACTTTAGTCTTATAACACCTCTCTGCAGCTGTTACCACCAATGTTCTGCACGTTTAATACAATAGTTAAAAAAATGCATCTGTTGAACTTGTTGGCACTCGTAACTCCCTCTTAACATTGCAATGCTGTTGCTCAGCAGTGCCAGGGTGCTAATTCACTGTGTCAGATCTCCCAGAGTAATTTAGCTGTCCTGTGAACACTGATGTATTACCAGCTGAACATAGACGGTGGAAAAAGAAAATAATAATCTGATAGGACTAGGTAGAAAATCGCATGGCTGAGGCACTGGAGAGAAAGTAAGATACAGAAGCTGTCAGGAACCAGTGCTGCCTTTGAAGGATTACATGCTAAAATCTCCCAAAGGTTTTTAATGAAATAAAAGTGACTCGAGCCTGGTGATATAAATCTGTGTTAATGTCTCCAAAGGCTCCTCAATACAGACCCAAAGCTTTCAGTGTAGCCATATCTCTCTCACACATACATAACAAAAACCTTCCCTCTCTCTCTCTCTCTCTCTCTCTCTCTCTCTCTCTCTCTCTCTCTCTCTCTCTCTCTCTCCCCTACCACTAGACAATGAGAAAAGACATTAAGTGCAGCCAATCCCCAAAATGTATTTTGTGTTGGTACTGTGGGTATCTGGGTTTGTTATTTGCCATCTATGGAGTTTATGGATTTTAGGTTGTCATAGTAACCAGAGCAGCAGTACTGCATGCAGAGGAAATGAGGATTGGTAGAAAAATATGGGCTTTGTTTTGTGTGCCTTAGCGTTCACACATGTGTGTAGGAAGGGCCCTCTGTTAGAATGGGGTGTCATTTTTTAGCAGTACAGGAAACTTTGATTATTTATGTGTGTCGGTGTTAGAATGGTGAAACCCAAAGAAACTATTATTGCTTTTTTTCTCTTTCAAGTACTTCTATAATGTTTTTTAATATTTTTTAACACAGAATTTGTGTTACTCCGTTCCAGCAGGCAGCAGATAGAACACATTCAATAATGGGCTCTTGGTTGGCTGGTGCTTCTGTATACACAATTACACAAATGACTGATGTAGTACAAGGATTTACATGCAATAATTCTTAATTCTTAAAGAAAAACAGATATTAAAAGACGTTAACGTAAGTTCCCACTCACTGCAATGGTTGAGCTAGGATCTCTGAAAATTGGCCTTGGTAAACTTTGTCCATGTAAACTTTTTTTAAAGGAACCACTAACTTTCTGTTTCCACTCAGAATTAACCTACACCACATGAAGGACTCTTAGTATAAGTACAGATATATATTTTTTTACAACAAAGTTGATATGATAAATCATGTGAAGAAACTTTTTTTTACCATAATTGGTTACCATTGTGATGTCATAATCAACATTCCACCACCTCAATGAACGGTTGTAATTAAAAAGAAATTGCATCATTCAGAATAAAATATTGTCAGGCTGGATCTCTCCGCCATTCATGAGATATTAGGCCATCCTGTTATCACATACTGAACCCTGCAGGATAGGCTATATAAAATCTTATTTAGAATTTCAACAAGCAGTCTTGTTTACAGGCAATGAGCAATCAGATTTGTGCTAATCAGCTGCCCTGTTCCAACTTTTCATAACAGCTGGGCAGCTTTTAGGCATGTAGATATTAACTCACTCATCTAGCGTGCATTACATTCCCAGTTACTGAATAAAATGAAAGAGATTTCTGACAAGGTGTCCTCGTATTAAAGCTGCAGTGTCCCACAATCAAGGAAAAAAACATATGTATTGGTTCAAAAACATTACCACTGACAGAATCATTTTCATTGCAGTGCCACTTCATTGTCATTGTATATGTAGCTGTGATAACAAAGAGCAAATTACCTCTGTACTGGAGCAAATTTCATTTTCTCTCCTATATAAGATTACTTCTAATGTAAATTCCCAACCAAACAAATAAATTAGATTCAGATACACAACCTTCTCAGAAAGCAAGGTCAGGAATTAAAATGGCTTTTTAAAAATGTAATACAATTACAGCAGCCAACGTCCTAATATATGTCAGAGGCAAAGTAATGTGATAAATGGTACTGTTGTAATTAACATTCAATTCAATTCAAATAACATGACAGGCGGCTAAATGGAGCTGACGATTGTGTGTGCAGTTCGTGGAAATGCCCTTAGCAATTAGCTATACAGAGGAAAAGATCAAACTAAAAAAAGTTACAGCCAGACCCACAATGAATAAAAACTACAGCTGAATCGTTTAGGACACAGCTACTATGAATAAAATAACTTGCAAGTAGTGCAATACATTATGACAGTCTCAAATCCATTGTAGTTCTGCGTATCTGATTTTTTAAGTTAGTAATTTTCAGAAATGTGCCCCAGTGCTTTTCTCTGGTTGCTTGGGGTTGTATAATCACATGACTCATGGGGGAATATATTTCCCAGCAGCCTCTGGAGCTCCCTTCCAATTGCTGTGTCTCCTATGATTCACATGATTGTGTTTCTCATTAGTCCTAGCAACCAGGAAATGGCTGCAAATTAGTAAGAACTGCATGTTTAATTGTACCATGTAAAGTTTCCTATCTTTGCTATACTTTGTAATGTATTTATGTTAGGCAGCACATAGAAAAAGCATGGAAAAGAACAAGCAAACATGATAAATCACAAAGAATAATTAACCACGGTGCAGACAAATTATAATAACCTTTTATAAAGGTTCTGTAGTATTAATGTTTTGTATTTAGTTATGCACTGTAAAGCAAATACGGTAATTGCTCAATAAGGTGATTTTAACTTATAGCACTTGTTTGTGTTTAGCGATGTAAACTAAAGGTCCTTTCTCAACACTGTCAAGTTAATCAAAGTTTTTTTTTTTTTCAAAGCTGCCTATAGATTAAAGTCTATGAATAAAACAGTTGAAAGAAAACCATGAACTCTGGAGTGGTGCTTTATTAATTCCCTGCCATACACCATTACATTTCACTCTGCCTACACAAGGAATGGGAGATAAAGAAAACATGGGAATGAGCAGGCAGATTTAATGAGAGAATCTGCACAAATATATTCAACAGAACCACTTAATGCAACATCATGTCAAGCTGATAAAGAACACAGGGGAGAAGGGACTTCTTTCTTATGCCACTCAGACAGCATTGGCAACCTAATTGCAGACCGCCTGCCTGAACCATCTTTTTTTCTCTTTATTGTATGACTTCATCACCCTGGTTTCTGTTGTTTCTTCTTGCCAAGCTCTTGCTGACACACCATGCTAGCTCACCATATACAGTGTATATAAACCAGCCATCCTTGTCAGTGTAAGGGATGTGATCTTACATATTGATAATCGGGTACATATACATAAACATATGCATGGTACACATAAATAGAAGACACACATAGAAGAGGACATGGTCAGGACAGTTGCCATGTGGAGCTGACAGCAACATTGCAGAAGAGAGTGAAAGCAATCCTGTCACAGGTCTCTCCTCACCAGAGGCACACATCTTTTGGTTTTCTGCCCTGGACAAAGAAACAAACAAGTAGACATGCCCTGCAATTGCTTCTGCGTCTAAATGTCTTCAGCAGATAGAACGGAGACTTTTATTTTCCTATTTTTGTTTCACATAGAATACCGCTGTTGCCTCGAAGGTTTAAAAGTAAATTACCCAGCCCTGTATTTCCAGTGGTTCCCCTGTGCAGTTGAAGTTTTCACGTCTAATATATTGTCTTCGATTTCTCTAGAAGTTCAACAAATCAAATATATCATCTTTGTTTGAAAGTCTCTGAAGGGACACAGTCCATATTGGGGACTGAAGACCAAAGTATTTTCAAATCTGTGGATGGAAGTTCAACATTTTCAGTTCCCGAACCCTATAGAGGGGAGAAGGATATGAGTCAATCAGATCTTTCCTGAACTGCAGGTAACACATCATGCTCTTTTAATCAATCACCAACAGTGGATCTGCACCTTAAATCGTATACGAGACGAGAACTGCAGTTTGTCTGAGAAAGGGGTTAAATACCTAGGGACTACATATTTACATTCAGGCTCAGCATCAGTGTGTAAGACCTGCATGTGGGTGACAGTATAACAGATGTGGGATAGGTGCACCACTGCTCTTGTGAGTGCCTCCCTACCTTGGCTCATAATCATTTGAAAAATGCACACAACGAGAAAAGAAAAATACCACGACTCGGTACACAAGAGGTCAAATTTAATAAAGTCGGTGTGGATAAAGCTGAGCAAAGTTAGCCCTGCTCTTGTCCGTTGTGATTAATGACTTACTGATCACTGGGGAGTTCTTTTCCGGCTGCAACGCTAATATTTGCTTGATTAGTGTAACTAAATTAGGGGGACATTTTCCATCATCCAACTATCAATGTCTTTGTTAGCAAGAGGCATGTGAAATGAAAGGGCCTAAATGAAGGCCTAATTTTTCACAATACTTTTCTCCGCTACCCTCTCTTAAGCAAGTCTCTTACTGAAGCTGTATTCAGGATTAGGCTATCCAGGCATCCTTCTGCTATTATGAGCCTGTGGAAGGCCTGCCACTGTAAAGTTCAGGATTATTTTCAAAACTCTCCTGCTCACCTACAATGCCCTTCATCACACAGGTCCCAAGTACCTCCTCAACCTGCTGACCCGCTATGTCCCTGCCCGCAAATTGAGGTCCTTCGACTCTGGCCTGCTTGTTATCCCCATGCAAAAGTGCACCACACTTGGAGAATGCTCGTTTAGCTTCATGGCTCCGACTCTCTGGAACTCCCTCCCAGCTTCGGTGCGTGATGCTCCCACCGTCGCTGGCTTTAAATCAACCCTCAAGACCCACCTGTTCTCTCTTGCTTTCCATGCTCTTTAAGCCTGATATCTGCTAGGTCCTCTGTTGGCACCCTCTGCTGCAGCAAACCACAACTCAACTACCGCTATTTATTCGAAAAGATGTTGCACGACTCTCGCAATGCTTGAGATCTCGCTAAGATGACGCTAAAAATATTTAAATTAGTATACTGCGGCTCTTTTCATTAACATATTGTCTCTTAGTACACGCCACAAAATGAGTACTAACATGAGTAGATTTGAATTTGTCTTTGCTGACATTCAGTGGTGTAATGCTGAAATTCAGGATGGAGCTGTGCTTCGGTAGCTCAAACAATACTGCAGCCGATACGTGTTTTATAACAACTTTAAAATGCCTATTGTTGTTTCGATTTCCTTGAGAGGGAGTTTAGTCAAGAAATGCCAGTTACTGATTGGCCTGCATCAGACTCACATGGTTGCGAAGAGGCCATAAGGGTTTGAACTTAATGTCGAAGCAGTCTGTTTACAATGAAAGTAAAGATTCGCCAGGTATACTAATAACTGAATTCATTCATTTAATACAAAATATATACAAATTGTATTACATTTATTTTAAAAATATACAGAATATTGAATGATCGTTGATAGTTAGCTTTTTATTTGCCTTAGGAGGATGTCCTTACATACATTACTGGGATTTATCCTCCTGTGGCAAATAAAAACCATATACCATGACCGATCATTCATTACCCTCTGTGTATCTTTCTGCTCAGGGGGTGCACCAAGGAATCTGTTTCAATCATTTCAGCATCACTTATGGAGCAGCAGTGTGGAGTAGTGGTTAGGGCTCTGGACTCTTGACCGGAGGGTTGTGGGTTCAATCCCCAGTGGGGGACACTGCTGTTGTACCCTTGAGCAAGGTACTTTACCTAGATTGCTCCAGTAAAAACCCAACTGTATAAATGGGTAATTGTATGTAAAAATAATGTGATATAATGTATAATGTGATATCTTGTAACAAGTGTAAGTCGCCCTGGATAAGGGCATCTGTTAAGAAATAAATAAAAATAAATAATAAACTGAATGAAACATTTCCACAACGTTTGCTTACAGTTTGTAGTGATAGCACAAGAATTTCAGGTTATTTTGGAAAAAGTTAATCTTTCTCTTACTTCTCGTGAAGCAGACTGAATGGACATTGCATTACTGAAATTTCTCAACTTTCTCAAATGACCGGTAATTTAAAAAAAATATCACAAGCCACAATCGATCTTAGACCCATTTAAGACATGGTGCTGTGGACCATTTAAAAAGCGCAGTTAACCTCCTTAAATATTTCAGAAGGTCTCTCATCAGGGGATTGAGGTTAGTTTGCTTTCTGAGCAGCCGAGGTAATGATCTTCATGTTCAGAGAGCGGAGTGCTAAAATACTCCTCGCCTTTGTGGAATAAACACTGAAATCGAGGTAATTGATAGTGTTCTTTGAGCTATACTGGCTTGAACTGTGTTAAGTAGGGTACAGATATTAGATGCAACTTAGTCCTTTACACATCTGAACAGCCGGCTCTAAAGGAATTATACATTTGAGTGAAAAATGTCCTTGATTTCACAGTTTTAAGTCTGTCAAAAAGAAAACAGAAGAAAAGAGCCAATAAAAAACAGATTTCAATGAAAACAGACATCTGCAATTAATTCCCCACAGTCTAAAAGGTTAATAAATTCATGTGTGCTAATTCCATGCAATTTGGGACACTTGATTTAAAGTGCAAGTTTTACGTACTGGAAAACGAAATACATTCAAACAAATCCGGGTAACAAAGAAGAAATGGAAATGCAACAAATTCAGGAACTGCCTGCAGAGAATCTGCAGATTCTTCTGTCGTGTCAAAACTGATTTATGACCAGCACTATTAAAAATAATCTGAATAGGTGCTGTACAACAAAGCAGCCTGTTCAGTAACACTTTAAGTAGTGTCTCTACTGCACACCTGTTGTCACTCCCTCCAATAGCACTGCCCCCTGACGGCACCCAGGTGCTCTTCCACCATTCTTCTGACTGACCTCTATCTGAATCTCTCTTATCTCCATCAGTCCAGACAGCGGCCTGAACATAGTAGCCTGTCCTTGGGTCAAAGGTCCTTTTTCTAATGATGTCTGACTCCTCCACACATCACTGCCTCGCTAGAGACCACTTTCATTCAACTACTATATATGAATTGGCATAATAAACTGCCTCTTAATTGTGAGACTTGTCAAGCCAGGCCTTTTTGAGAAATATATATTCCCATAACATTAAATATTTCCTATTTCTTTTCTTGTATAGTCCCTTTTTCAATTTAAATGCTCTATGTAGGTCACTTTACAAGGCTGGCTTGAGTTTGTTTTAGAAAGTCCCGCCATAACACTGTCAATACATACTAGAATACAGAGGTTGATTAATCACCCCTTCTATTTCCTTTCCTTCAAGCAAGGGAAAGCAGAAACACTCAGACATATTACGTTCAACAATGTGCTTGCCTGATGTACTTGCAGTTTGTCAGTCCATAGTTTTTATCCTGGATTATTTCACCAAACCACAATACAGTTAACTTTACTACATTTCGATCACAAGAAAAGTGCCCTTGTTAAATACAGCTTTTACATTAATTTTATTTCTTTCTCCTGACAGCATTTTCTATTTTCACACAAAGTTGTGACAGTTTAATTACATCCTCAGCTTTCAATTCCTTGCAGTTACTCTTTGGGAGCCAAATGTGAGACTGTCTGTCTCCATCTTATTGTCACTCCAACTGCCCTTTCTTATTCCTTCTTTTCGCCTTCCTCCAGGCGCGAGGTTGTCATTTTATTCTTTTTTGGCAGGGCGAAAGGAAAAGCAGGAATTGAGCCTTTGCTATAATGCTCCTCTGAGACCCTCCTCCTAAAGATCCCACTTTGGTTTCAAGGCAAAAAGACAGACCTGACATTGAAACTCAGGTTTCTCAGTTTCAAGGTGTTTCCTAGAAGTCTGTCAAAGTCACAGCACTGGGCTTGTTTCTACCAGGGAAAATACAATGCAAAACAGTCCTGGGATGGATACCATGGGGTGGGGTGGTGGAGAATATGGAAAGCAGACATGCAAAAATGTTGAGGTGGGGATGCGGTTTAATTTATTAACATTTCATGTTTAATTTCATGTGTCATTTCCTGCTTCAATTAGCGGTCTGAGCAGTGGAATCCTTGCTATGTCAAATAATGCTGTGATTCATCGAGGTGTTCTTTTAAACAAAACATAAAAACTGGATCCCATGGAAATGCTGACCTGCTCCAGAAGAGTATCAAACAGCCCCCATAAACATGGCTTGCACACTGCAGCCTCTGGAGGGGATATTTACACCCCAGGACTCAATGGGCACAACTCCGGTTTGGCTTCGCACATTCTTGGCATGAGCCCGTTGCAAATTTTGGCGTCAGATCAACAGTTTAACACCCATCGCAGCACTGTCTGCAACATAGTCTCTAGTCATTGTTTTTGTGGCTAGAAACATGCGGCTGTATCACAGTTCAGAGTCTAATTCTGTCAGCCATTATGGGAAGGAATTGCCAGCTGTCACTCATAGGGGTACTGCTGGTTGGTTTACATGGAAGGAAAGCATACAAGAAATCCTCCTGTTAGTTTAAACCTGTAGTGCCAGTTATTATTATTATTTTATTATTTATTTCTTAGCAGACGCCCTTATCCAGGGCGACTTACAGTTGTTACAAGATATCACATTATACATTATTTCACATACAATTACCCATTTATACAGTTGGGTTTTTACTGGAGCAATCTAGGTAAAGTACCTTGCTCAAGGGTACAACAGCAGTGTCTCTCACTGGGAATTGAACCCACAACCCTCCAGTCAAGAGTCCAGAGCCCTAACCACTACTCCACACTGCTGTACACAATTCTGCACCAGTAAAATGTAATATATATATATATATATATATATATATATATATATATATATATATATATATATATATATATATATATATATATATATATATATATATATATATATATATATGTAATAAATCTGTTATAAAGATTATTCTGGTGTTTACAAATTTCTAGCCCTTATTATCTGGCAGATAATAAACGTATGTAATTACACCCTAAATTTAAAGATAGATAGAAAGATAAATAGATAGATAGATAGATAGATAGATAGATAGATAGATAGATAGATAGATAGATAGATTTTTACTCTAACAAATATCAAAAGAAAACAGAAAAAAACAAGAACACATTCATGTTACTATTACCAAAAATCAGATATAAAATACAATTAAATTATCGTATCACCCTAAAATGTAAAGAAAGTACATTAAAATCACAAAAACAAAGACAATCTGAGTGTTTCCTCCTCAATTGCACACTCAACCCCACCCACACACCAAGTATGTTTACAGCTGTCCAGGTTGTGCATCATAGAATACAAGTTAAAATCGAGTCTAACTCTGGCCAAAACCAGCGCTCTAAAAATATCAAGAGCATCAGAAGCTAAAGCCCCATCCACCTTGTGTTTCCTGCTTTTTAAAATTGCTAATTTAGGTGGTCCCACTATAAAGTTTGCTAGTTGGCATAGATGTTTCCTGCGTTTGGTGTATGGTACACCAAACACACAGTCTCTGAAAAGTCAATCCCAGGATCCTCAAACAAGGACTGTATTAGTGCAAACAGCTGGGACAATCTTTGGCAAGACATGTAACTGTGGAACACAGTCTCTCTCTTTGCAGAAGGGGCATTTATCAGTGATCCTTGGATCGATTATGCAGAGATAAGAATTGTGTGCAGGAGTCTCCTGACCTTTTAAGTAGAAGGAGTTTGTACAGTGCCCTCCAAGCTGACCTGATCTAGCCGGTCTCTCCAGTGTGTGTCAGTGTGTGTTGTTTGTGACACTTTTAAGCATACCTGGTGTAGGAGCTTCCCCTCCACGCTGTGCAGAGGGAGGTCAATGAAGTGTTTTAATCAGAGCAGGCACCCTTCCTGCTCACTCTCCGGGGGGACAAGCAGGGATGGGAAAGGAGTCTCGCAGGGAGGCGGGACACACTTGGTGAAGCAGTGATTCAGAATGTGCCGTTGTTCTCTGGGTAGGGTAGTGCGGAGCTGTGAGAGCAGCAGGCTAGCCACCCTTACAAAGTGTAGACCCAGTGCTGCAGACAGACTGTCCGGGCTCATCCAGGTGTGATTTTGTTGAGCACATGGCCAGTTTTAAAATCCCAGCTTTGATCAGGGTACCAGAAAAAGTGGGAGAGTTACACAGCCCTTTTCTAAAAGCAGAAATCAAAACAATGGGTTCCTCAAGCACCCGATACAAGTCCATTGTTTGTTTATTTTGCTCTGCCTGTAGACTTTTCCATCTTGCTTGTGTCCATTTAAAGCAAGTGTTTGTCCAGACCCAGGCCTCCAGCCTTGCGAAGGAAAGCCAAAGCTAGCTCTCTCCAGGGGGCATGGGGCAGGAGTTTTTGCAGGGCCTGTAAACGAAAGGCAGCAGTGTGGCTGGCTATGTGAATGAGGCCCTGCCCACCCTCTTCCAGGGGCAGGTACAGCACACTCTGCCTCAGCCAGTGCAGTCCATCCCAAAAGAAATCCAGGATCACTTTCTGGAGCTGTTCTAACAGGGACTGTTGTGGCTCCACACAGATCAGTGTGTGCCAGAGCACTGATGCTACCAGGTTATTTACAATTAAAGCCCGCCCTCTGAAGGACAGTTGAGGTAGAGCCAGCACCCCCTCCAAATTCTTTTGGGACATTTTTTCGTCACCTAAAAACACCACCAAGTACTTAACGCTAGAACCTCCGCGGTTATACTCATACCTAAAACCAGTCAGGCAGTCATTATCAAGGTTACATTTTAAACAACATCAGTATTAAAAGACAAACTATCAGATACAACTCAAAAATGTTATCCAAGCACGTCATATCAAACATCTGCACAGCTGAAACACCGTATTTAAATGAACAATTAAACATAAAAGGGTTTGTTTTCTAACTTACCACATATAAAGCACTACTTCAAAAAATGAAAAACTATAATAAAATAAACATTTCAAAAGAAACTAGTGTGTAAACAGGTGTAAACAGGTATATGTACATACAAAACTGTAAAAACGAATGTATTTTTTCATTTAAAACAAAAGTTACATATGTTTTCTCTGCATGTATCCCTCGGGGCAGCACAGAATCCAGGCTGAGCTGTAGCTTTGCAGTTTTCTGATCGAAATGTTTCTGCCAAAGCGCTGTGGCTAGCTTCAAGATGAAATCTCTCCTACTGATATTTTCCCTGGTCCATTCCTTTTACAAAATGAAGGAATTGGTGGCTGCCAGGTCCAGTAGAGATAACAACAGGCTTGTATATTTAAAAAAAAAAAATCAAAATGACTGCTATGGCGGTTCTAGGTGGTCGGGATTATAACTTCCTTATTTCCGTGATCCTGCCTTTCACACGCCGTCAGGGTAGTTAATACATGTATTTAGGAAAAGTCATAAACGGACAACCGCATGACATTCCACCACAGAGCAATTTAAATTTGAAAACCTCAAACTGTCAAAATGACTGCCGTGACGGTTCTAGTGTTCCACTGTAACCCTTGTGGTAGGGCTGGAGGACTAAGCCCTTGCCCATCCCCCATCAGTATTGCACTGCTGTTTGCCCAGTTCATTCTTACTGAGATTTTTTCAAAGTAGGCCTGGCTGCGTCACAGTTCTTTTAGATATTTTTCTTTTTAGATCTTTCTCGGTATTGTGAGCCCATTGCAATGGGGGTATTGTGAGCCCTGTGAAAACCTGCCTCAGTTTGCATTTTAGAGGCTCTAAGGACAGGGAAAAATAACAAACCTGGGAGCTGGCAACCTTGTCTAATCCCTCTCTGCACAGGAAAAGGTGCACTCAATCCCCCATTGATCTTCAGGAGGCAGAAAATGTTACAATAAAGAATCTGGGCTAACAAACCAGGGCCAAAGCCGAATGTTCCCAGCACCTGCCATAAGTACTGGTGATCCACACGGTCAAAGGCTTTCTCCTGGTCCAAAGAAATCAGACGAGCAGGGAAGCCAAAGAGCTTGGAAGCAGCCATAATGAATTAAAAAGATCAAAGATTGACCTGTTGGGGATGCAATAAGTTTGGTCAGGGTGGATCATGATTCCCATCACAGAGATCAGCCGATTGGCCAGGGCTTTGGACAAGATTTTGTAATCTGTGCAGAGCAGAGACAACGGACGCCAGTTCTTGATCTCACACAAATCTCACTTCTTTGACAGCAGAGTGATAACTGCATACCTGCAGCTCAGGGCAGCTCTCCTCTCTCCAGGCTCTCACTATACACAGCTTGTAAATCAGCTCTGAGCAGCGGCCAAAATTATCTAAAGAACTCGACTGGTAGACCATCGATTCCTGGAGACTTACCTCCTGTCAGCCCCTTGAGGGCGTCAGAGAGCTCCTGCACAGTCAGCACACTCCCTAACCCTGCAGTTTCCTCCCTACAGTTCAAAGAGCAGTTAAAATCACCACCCAACAGTACTACTTCATCAGCAGCACAGCCCCTTAAAACCTGCTCTAAAACCTGTAAAAAATCAAATTCATTTGGTGCATAGATGTTAATAAAGTTAAAAGCTTCACCCCCCACCACAGCCTGAACTTTGAGCAGTCGCCCTTTAACAAATTTGCTCTCAGCAACAGAGTCAGGCTTAAACTGTCTTGAAAATAAAACCACCATTCCAGCACTCAGGTTTGTCCTATGGCTATAAACAAAATCCCCTCCCCAGTCCCGAAACCACTCAGTCTGCTTAATTATATCACTATGCATCTCTTGTAAAAAAGTGGCATTTAGTTTTTTTCGAGCTACGTATTCAAAGAGCACTGCCCTCTTTAAATCATCCTAAATTTCGGGGATAAGGAGGGAGAGAGACAGACAAAAGACAAGATGACAGAACAACAACTGAGCAGAAAAGCAGCTGAAGACAGACATTAATTTTTATTTTGAAAACCAATGTGAACTTTCAATATCAAGTTCTTTAGTTTTCAGTTTTGAACCTGAGTCCTTCTGCATAGTGTACCTAGCAGAGTTTATTAACTACTCGGGATCGTGAAAATGATCTCCCACAGTGATTCCTCTCCTTCCTTTCATGGGCTTTAGAAAATGTTTAATGCTGTGTACAGTATACCCGCCCTTTGTAAAAGACGACTCAGAGACTTGTTAAATCGGCTTCTTTTCCGCTATCTAAATCTGAGCTGTCTTCAGTAACTATACTGGAAGCCTGTTCAGCAGAGCGTCTCGTCATTTCAGCCCGACCTGCCTGCGTGTCAGTCTCTCCCTTATTTGCAGTGCTTTCTTTGGAAAATTACCTTTCTTACTAGCCACTGCATCTAACTGTTTTTTTCTTTTTTGCTGGTATTTTTAAATCCGGTTCGCTAACGACTTGGCTAGCATTCTCTGATATTATAT
The DNA here is from genome assembly GCF_902713425.1 of Acipenser ruthenus. Classification (NCBI taxonomy): domain Eukaryota; kingdom Metazoa; phylum Chordata; class Actinopteri; order Acipenseriformes; family Acipenseridae; genus Acipenser; species Acipenser ruthenus. The sequence goes on along the minus strand of NC_081201.1, from coordinate 6,525,491 downwards.
CTCCCCACACACTGACTGTCTTATGTTTCTATTTCGTTTCTGCATAGACAGGTCTGCTGGAGCCTCATTCTCTTACAGCCCCTTCCTCCATATACCACTGTTATCTGGCTCTGAGACCGGAGTGCTTAATTTACCACTGCCACTCGGCAGGGGTCACTGGCTCTTCTGCGCCGTTCCCCCGCTGCAGTCGTACCATCTCCCTCCGCAAGATGCAGCTGGCCATCCTCATCACGCACTACAGCATGGGCGGTCTGCCCGCTCTCTGTATTAGTGTCTGGGACCTGAGGCACTGCTCTCCCATCTATTCTGGTTTGCTAGTGGGTACAAACATGAGAATCCCAGTTGCATCTGTGCACTGTGCAAATCTGTGGAACTGACAATCATCTGGTACCTTCTGTGTCACATAGCTATATGTGTATCAAAACTGAAATGCCTTGCTTACTGCCTGGGAAATTGGCTTGTGGAATTGCTCTATGACAACAGTGTGACCAGAAGGAGACGCACAAACCTCCAGGAATAGAATGTGTGTGTGTCTGGGTTTTGCTGGGAAGCCTGTGATTGTCATTTACTTGATAACAAGATACAGCTGGACAAGGCTGGGGCAAGCTACTTATCTCTCTGCAGAAACTATAGGCTGTTGCAGAAAGCAATATCAGAGCTTCCAGTTTCTATGGCCACCCAATAAATATTTTAAATGAATGGAACTCAAGCTTGCCTCTTTTGAATTATTATAAGAAGGGCTCTTTGTAAAGCTGACACTTCTAACAGTGCCTGTGAATCTCTTTAGTGTATTTACCATTTAGAGTGTAGCAAAAACCCTAGGGCTGTTCGGAGTATGTTTATTGTGATATATCCTGTTAAAAGCATAGCCAAGTGTAGCAAAACATAGTAAAAGTGTGATAAAAATATATATACGATAAATATGGTGAATCATATGTAAAACCATTGTTAACTATAGCAGGGTATTGGAAAGCATACTAGATGAATAGCAGAAGCATGGATAAGCAGGGTAAACTGCAAAATGACCATGCAAATGTACCATGGAAAAACTTAGGGAGGGGGGTCCTAGTTCCATTTTTTTTTAACAGTGGCGTATTTAAATACAGCCACTTGAATACAGTAAAATGATATGCATCGAACACATGAACTCTTTAGTTTTAGTATATTTCAATGTTCTAAATGTTTTAATTGAGCCAATTAAACTGCCATCCAGAACTTGGAGTAGTTAATTATGTAATTTGACCTGTTAAATTTGGAGTGGAATAGCCCACAAGGATATGACTGGACACCCTGCTCTTAGATGTACGTACGTTAGTTCAATCATAAAAGGAAAAGATGCAAAGTTTGATGTGAGGATAAACACACATGACCAGTTTTCAAAACCATGTGTGTTTATCCTCACATCATGCTAAAGAGCAGTGGGTCACACTTTCATTGATGGGAATTTATCCAGACCACAGTTTTACTCAGCTGTGTTGCTTTTTAGACAGGGGCTTACAGAAACTCTGCATCTGTGGCTAATGCTGCTCATGAGAATATAGTCCTCTCAGATTCTCTCATCAGGGAAACCTGAAGCAAACACGTAATAAAAATGACACCTTCACTAATGCACAGGTTCATAAGGTAGAGATCATAGGGCAAAGTGTTAAGAAAATGCCAAAAGAGAAATAGAAATGAAAAGAAATCTATCTATCTATCTATCTATCTATATATATATATATATATATATATATATATATATATATATATATACAGTATATACACACACACACCCAGTTTGGATGAAACCGTAGGACCAGATCACTTCATATATCCAGGAGCATAACTGTGTTGGTGGTTAGTGTGCGTTTTATTTGATTTCTCTCAAAGGTTATCCGTTTCTATATCAGTTACACTGTGACATGATTAATTACCCAATTAGGCTCTGTCCTACCTTCCCTTAATAGCTGCAGCAGTCAATCATTCTTATCCTTGAGTGTCTGAAACACAAGTTCCTCAGTGGAATCAGGTGACTGCAGTGTGGAAGGCTCCTGTACCCTAGAGTGGAGCCAGCGACAGACTCAAATCAGAAAGCCATTTAGTATAACCCTGAGTATCAAAGAGTTTCACTGACTAGGATTTCACGAAAAGCTATTTAAAAGGTGTCAAATGGCAACAACAGGACTGAAACTAATGTGACATGCTTTTGAATAAAGCCAGCATCATGGATATATAATTACCAATGAGGGAACACATTTATTGCTATCTCTTATAAGGGAGTGACAGGCAGGAACAGGTTTGTTAAGGAGGGTTATACACACCTATTTTCTTAATTCCCTTCAACAGCTTCAGAAATTACTTTGGAGGGGCTCCAAAACTATAATTGAGAAGTCAGGAGAAATATAAGTAGGCTTACTACTATTCGATTTTTTTTTTCTCCAAATGGACGATTAATACCAATGTTCATTTTAGAAAGAATTTACCATTTTTTTCGATCTTTATTTTTCCATTCAAGCAGAGAATGGGTGAAATCGACCGTTATGCTTTAAAAAAAACACAGACGTTTTATGCCATTGAGAAACGTCTTATTTAGCGAAACCCCTTTATCATATTCAACATGCAACAAAACCATGGTTACCAACATTCTAATTGAAATAACGTTTGGACACAGCAGAGCTATAGCTTGTATAGATATAGATCCTACACAAATTTAAAAAATTTACCAGCTTCAGGTTCAGCACAGCTGGACTCAGAGTCACTGGAAGGTAAGGCAGACAGGCTTGCTTCGTCCTGCCGCGGAGACTTCAGCTGTCAGTCAGGGTATTTTGCACAATATTCATGAACTGTTTTCCTCTTGCGCCCCATTTTCAAATCAAACTAGTAAATGTCACCGTATATACCTATAGCAAAAGCCTACCTACACAATAACCTGCTAACTTCAAAGTAGGAGCTTTGAATGACAGGCGCTGTAGCTGGCAAATGAAAGTGCACAGTCGGTGCAGGTCTTGATGATTGACAGTCATTTAAGCGAATGAGAGCATTGTAGTGCTGCTTCAGTCAACGAGATGTGTCAGAACACTGTCCATGACAGTGAAACTACAGTACTAATGGACCACTGAGATGATTGACAGTGACCCCTGGCCATTCAGAGCGGAAAGGAGACGGGACAGACAGTAAGTATAAAAACTACACAAACTCTAAATGATTATTTTTGGTAAGAAAATAAAAAATAGCAAGTGGTTTTACCAACATTTATCCTATATAACTCATATTTTTGGAGAATTTGACATTTAACAAGCTTTATCGATTAATATCGAAAAGTAGCAAGCCTAAATATAAGTTATCATCTCTCCTTGTTTCCAAATTTAGTAGAACTGTCTGTGATTGAAAAATAATTACATAAAAACAATCATGCATTTTACTGTTAAATTCAAGTGAGATAAACAATTCAACATTGATTAATCTTGAAAAAGCACAAATATATATATATATATATATATATATATATATATATATATATATATATATATATATATATATATCGTCGTTATGAGTAAGTATTGACTGTATCCTGAATTGATGTTTACTTCATAGGGATTCAAAAGGAAATATGTTAGTTCAATAATAGTTATTTGACTCATCACCAAAATAAAACATGCATGTATTTATCCCAAATGTATGCATCCCAGGGGCGATTTATTGATGATTACTACATTTTTAACTCAATCGACTTCTGACTCTGATCCAATTACTTACTGCTTATCCTCATTATGTTTGATTGTCTTTTCTGTTGTGTGTAATTTGGCTTAATGTTTCTGGAGAAGATGTAATTATTTATCATGTCTGACTCTTAAGCGAACTGGTTAACTTGCTCTATTGTCTTGCTGCTGTAACGATTTCCCTAAATGTCACTAGGTAGCTCTAGGAAAAGTGTTTATAGGCAACCACAGCAGAGCAGAGCTGCAAACAATTTACTCAACAGACTTTGCAATATTTCTGTATGTACAGTGCAGAGCAAAAGATACAAGTCTTATCTATCTTAAAAGAAAAGATACAAGTGAATTTGGGTGCACCAGAACCCAAGGCCTCTTGTATCAAATGACTCCTGTCACATGACTGAAATTCAGGCTTTATTTCAAAATCCTGTCTCTCAGTACCAAATAATTACTACATTTAAAAAAATAATAATAATAACAACAAACAGCATATCTAAGTATGAGTCACCATCCATGCAAAAGTACGTTTGAGCAAATGTAATTTCCTGTCGAGGTCAAGATGTTTCCAGTTTAAGCCAATGGATAGAAACAAGGTTGCAGAGATATTATAAGAGAGAGGGGCTGAGCTAAGATCAGAGCAGGTGCACAGTGCTTAAACAGGCTTTCCGATATAACTGACTGTATTTAGCTAGATTAAGACTGCATGAGAAATAAATGTGAAGCTCTGTAATTGCAAAAGAACAAAAGAAAAATAATAGCAATATTAAAACCTCTGTAAAGGGCAACAATATGGGATTGAGCTATTTTAGCAAGAAGGCGATCGTGAGTGTCTCAGGAGAGAACAGCATGGTGACATTCTCTGGTCTGCCAACAGTTTCAATTCCACATACTTTAGGGGGGAAGAGGATTCAGCCAACAATAAATACATGGAATAACAACGATATTCAATTGCCTCAGTAGGGGCACAAGAGGATTGTGCATGAAGCGAGAGCCCATATCCCAAACCATACCAAAGCATATATAGTGTTTTCAGAACTTTATATGAACCCCATCCGGAGCTTTTTTAATTGTCCGGGTCTCCATGCCTATGTAATGGGCAGTGTTGTGTGATGCACTGCAGCTGTATGTTCTGTCCCCTGTTGGTTGAGATGAGATGAGGTTAAAAGCTCAAAAAACACTAATGCCGACGAGTCTGGCTCTTTTGCATTGTGTTTAAGATGCTTGCTTGCGGTGTGCAGGGTCTCTGGATCATGCCTTGCTTCCACCCTGTTACACCTAGAAGAGCCCAAGCTGTTAGAGCTTCAATGGTTTGAGATAACAGGGGATGCTCTACAAGTTCATACAGATTATATATATATATATATATATATATATATATATATATATATATATATATATATATATATATACAGGTGTATATATATAGTGAAGATAAGGACAGCGACGCCTTTAAGGAATGGCGTCGCTGGGAGAAAAACTACATGCCCCAGGAGGCTCAGCATAAAGTGGAGAGGCGGGGTCACTGGATTTAAAAGGAAACCAGGCAGAACAATCGGGGGTTCGTGGGGAACACCGTTGGATTGTCCTGCCTGACCAAGCCATTGGTCTATTTGCGTTTCAATACCGTCTTGCCTAAGAATAGTAAGTACGTGACTTCTCAGTGTTAGTCAGTCTTAAAAGTATAGCTTTCTACGTGTAACCTCTTGTTGAGGCGGCTTTTTGTTTGTTTTGTTTTATTTGATATTCACGTTGTTTTTGTGTTACGACTGTTTTGTTATTCTGCCAAATAGTCGTTATATGCTATTTATATTTGAGCGTTTGAACTGTGCAGAGAGAGTAAGCTGTGCTGAATGTTAAGAATATATGAAAGTGAAACAAACCCAGGACTGTATTAGGGTACTCTTATGTTTATTAGCTGCAGGAGCAGCGAACTGCAACTTGTTGTGAAGGTGCTTAAGAAAACAAAAAACGCAGACACAGGACTGTGGGATTACAAATTGTTTATTTACTGTCCGGGACTGATTTGTTTAAATCCAGCCGTCACGCTGGGGTACCAGTACCCTGCTGTTCTGACAAGGAAGCCAGCTGCATTTCGCAGACATCCTGGGATTCATCGGAGGTGACAGCAGTACCATACGCACCTGCTCCGATATGTGTATGCTCCAGGGTTATCCCTACAAGGAGAGTTGCTGTTGTCTGTTTGTCTGTGTTCCAGGCGATTAACAGAGGGAGCCTGTACCCAGCTTACCTGTGTTCCTGGATTACTCCAACAGAGGGAGCCATACGCCACTTGCCTGTGTTCCCAGCTCACTCCACCAGAGGGAGCCCATATTCAACTTACCTGTGTTCCCAGCTCACTCCACCAGAGGGAGCCCATATTCAATTTACCTGTGTTCCCAGCTCACTCCACCAAAGGGAGCCCATATTCAACTTACCTGTGTTCCTGGCTACTTCACCTGGAGAAGACACCTTTGTCTGCGTACTGGCAGTGTAAAATCCAGGCATGCTACAGGCGGAGGCTGTGGCAGCTTGGTCCTCAAGAGATAGTATAGAGAGGGAAGAAGATGTGAGTTAGTTAGTGGCCCGTACAGGGCACAATACGTTTGATTTATGCAAACGTCTGTGTAAATATTGTAAATAAAGTTGCTCACCTGACTACAGAGCGTGTCCAATTCTGTCCAAGGGAAAGAAAAACGCCAGAGGTTAACGGTACCACACTACCACTCTTTTACAATATATATATATATATATTCTTTTAAGTATCACAGTACTTTCGATTCGCTACAGGTCTCCTCCCAGGCCTTAGCCTTAACATAGACCCAGACCACAGGATTTCTCCTACTTTTATCTATGGCTTTAATCAGCCTCAGGTGTTTACCATTGATGACCCGGTTACCCAGCGCAGTGCCTATTGGGTAATGTAGTCCTGATTCCCCCCTGGCTAGGACTCCGGACTAGATTTTCCCCTGCAACCAGTTAAAATGGAAAGATACTGCACTGAATTTTAGCACTTATATACCTTCCATCTATGATTTTTCTCCATGCTTCACCACAAATATATAATAGACAGCATTGTATTTTCCATCTGAAGGGTTATATGATTAGATTTTTGTTTATTACTTTTATTTTCCCTTATTTCAAGTCGTGCCTTGCAGTAATTGCTTTTTCATGTCATTTGTCTAAAGACAGGCAGTGCTGTAAACATCCTGTGTGCAAAGCCAGCTCACAATCTTCTTGTCTCTCTACAAAACAGCAATCAGAGCTCAGATTTAAAGCAGAAATCTCTTGACCTGCAGAGAACATTCCATTCATTAAATCCACCTTATAGTTTAATTCATGGTAAGTCGGCATTAAGTCTTTTAATTACCATTTTGCCTTTGTGCTTAAGTACTTCCAACACTAATGCAACGCCTGTGTGGATGTATTTATGGATCGTAATGCTGTGAGATTTAGAGTTACACTCTCTCTATGTCTTTCTCGCCCTGATAAAATGGTACCATGGTAGATTTGCATTGTTTCCTTTGTCGCTTTCCATGCTATCATATTTAACTTATAGTTTTACTGCCACCACCTCTCTATTCATAGGGTGTTGCTGCAGAATCTAGTGGTGTTTCGTAATGAAGCACATGTCTACCCTGCTTCCCTGGTGGACTTGGAGGCAGAATCAATGAGGAATGACACATTCTATCAAAACAATTTAAACATCTTGCAGACTCGTCATGTCAAAACAGATCCTCCCTGGTGCAACACTCTGTCTGCAGCAGATTGGCAGGTAATCACATTTTATTTGCAGGTAATCTAATTTGTTACCAACAGCGCTAAGGTGAAGTGGGAGCTAAACAGAGCAATGTGCACTAGGAGGCAGAAAGCATTTTAACATTGGCAGGCTCTGGCAAATAGGGGTTTATTCAATCAAAATGACCCATCACCAGTGTTAGGTGCCTCTGACTACAATTTTATTACACTCGAATTGTGTGGTAACATAGTAATTACATTATAGCTCAACCACATAACTACAGAAGGCACTAGCAACTACAAACAAGTTTCCCTTTGTCTTTAAGCATGTTGGTGCATCAGTCCTGACTAATGACTGTTAGTTTTACCATCCTTGTTATTAATTCTTATACCATCCTTTATCGTTACAACAGGCAGTAACAGATTGCTTCTCTCCTTGGCTTCTGTCAACATGAGAAAATATCTGGCAGCAATGAAGACACAACAGAGAATTGTGGACAGTGACCATTAATGAGGCATCAAACACTGTAATGTCAGGAGCATGTTTGTAATGTGAAAGGCGGCAATTTCTGTTCTACTGGATGAGTGATGCTTGTCTAAAACAGTCAGCCAAAAATATGGGAAGTCAAAATTAGCAAATAGATTTCTGCATCCACACATATGGGATCGGCTAAGGGTTTCAGAGTAGTGTGTCAATTGTGTGTCACTTCAATAGAGCTGCCATGGCTCGTAGTTCTGGCAGCCTGTTACTGGCTGAACAAGGAGGCTCCAGACCTGATTGTACATGCAGGTATCCTTGAAACTCATCAGCACAGTCTGGCCTTGGCAATGTTTTCTATAGAGGTCACTGGCAATGATTCAAGCCAGAATTATAAATTATTAAAAAGCAGAAATCTATTACTATGCAAGGAACTGCTGGAAAGGAGCATCAATTTTATCTTTAGAGGTAGCGATTAGGTTCATAGAATTAAGATGATGTCAAAATGTACAATATATCACTATGTAAAAAGCGACTGTAAAGGAACATCCCTGTTCCGGTCAATCAAACAGCCCCTGCAGAACGTTGATTACAACTGTCATTATCTACTATTCACAGATTCACAGATATCCCTCCTGGATAAAGCTAGAAATTAGTAATGGAAGGGTGTGGCAATGTGCCCCGCCCCTGTGTGCATATTATGTGTTGTATGTTGCGTGCGTGTGTTAATGTTGGTGTATAGATTGGTACATGGGATATAAACGGGTCTGTGTTTCTCGTGTGATTTAAAAATGTAGATTTGTATTTAGGCACAAGGAGGGCACAAATCACTTCATGTGCTGGTTAAATGTAATATGTGAGCACGGGGTTGCACAGAATTAATTCACGTGCTGGGATTCAAGTGAATAATGAATTAGTAATTGAATCCCAGCACAACAGTATATATAGATGCACATTTCATTCAGTCGGGGTTGGGTGTTCGGTGAGTGGAGAACGGGATTGGAGACGGAGGTAATTGTGAATTGTAAAAGTGAATAGTTAGAGTATCTGCTCACCGTGTTTGTTTGTCTGTCTAGTCCGTTTTGTTCGTCTATTTATTTTGGCCTCAAGTGCCGTGCCCTGTGTTTTGTCTGTTCAAACCTTTTATTTTCTGTTTATTCACCAAACCACACCTCTCTGTCTGTTTATTTCCTGCTTCTGGTCTGAAGCCACCCACTCCGGCCGTCTTTGTGACAAAGGGTTAAAGGTTTCTACTTAAAAAGGCAAGAAACATAATCATACAAACCAAAATAATACCTATTCATGAGTGTAATAAAAACAGTCACACAGCACAAGCTAACTCAGGTTTTATTGCATTTCATTGGAAAGTGTCACCAGGAGCCCCCTGATAAAGGTGAATCAATCAGGACACCTGAAGATGCTTTTTTTGTATTCCTAATCTCAGTCAACTTGCTTATTTATTCGAATGAATATTTAAACACTTTTTGACAGGAAAAACACACAGAGACATCTCCCAGTGGCAGCGGCACTATATTGTATGCAAACAGATGAGTGACTCATTTTTCACTGGTGAAGTTTTAAACTATCTAACCTAATATAAACTCCAGTGATTTAACTACTCTCATATCTCCACACAGCCCTTTTATTATTTATCAAGGCTGTTTGCTGTAGGGTGCCATTTCAATAATTTTTTTTGTGAAAACAACACACACCAGTCATATGAGTTGATTAATCAAAGCATGTGAGAGTAATAAAAGGACTTCCAGAATCCAAATACTAAAATGAAACTCTATTATAATGGAACAAAAACAACTGCTTCGGTAAATGCAATCATGTTTTTTAAACTAATTTAAGGTGAAAGTGCTGAGTTGATTATATTTAGCATTTGCTTTGTTAGATTTAATTTGAAGGTAACACGCCATTAGTAAGTAATTGAAGTGCTTGGTTTCATTTCCCCATTTAACTCTTGTGTTACGTGTAACAGAACCTCGCACTACCCTGCATAGTTCTCTATGTATATTGAGTACATAGAAATGTAGGGCTCAGATGGGGTCCTATTGGTCTCTTAGCAGAGTCTATACTCCAACAGGGACTGAGACAATAGCACCACAGAACATCCAAAATTCACATTTCTATAAAATGATTTCCATTGACACCACTGTTGCCATCTTTGCATCGTGTCTGAATAAGTAGTTCCAGTGGCGAATGCTGCCTAACGCACCTTCAGCACCATGTATTGTGACTCTATCCTCTCTTGGCACCAATCAGAGGAATGAACTTACTCTCAGATCCGCAGAGACCTATTACCTGTAACACAGGAACTAAGAGTGTTATGGAAAGACCAGAGTCAAAGAGAAAATAAAGTCTGGAAAACAACAACAAAACAATCATAATGTTGTTATGCTACAGAATCTTGGCCATTGCACCTGTAAACTGTAAAAACTGATTTACCTGCCTTCTAAGTTTCGTATACTTTGAATGTTTGTGGAGTATTATCTAAATGTGGAAATCATATAAGCAACAAAAAAAAAGTATTTTCATGTAATATGTTCCAACTTAATTCAACATGCAAGCTGTACATCTATATTGTTTCTTTCTGCATCATGAACAACAGAAAAGAAAATTATTTGCAATGATCGCCCCTTATTTACGTCTCTTGAGCTTCCACTCATCATCCAGAGAAGAGTGGGAATTCATTGCAGCACATACTCTCTGAAGCTTAAAACCTAGGCAAAAGCAACTCTGTATCAGTGATAAACCAATATAAATGCAATCTGTTCTCATGAAATATTTACTTGGGGTTTTACAAACTTCTGAAACATGCATTGCTAAATTCTGTTTCTTTTCTTTAAAAATAACTTAGCTAAACAACATTCCTGTTCTAAAAAGATTAAAAATAAATAAATAAATAAATAAAAGGTCAATCTCTGTCAATATTAAGGGTTTTGAAATGTCTCGTCCTCCTTGAAAATGATCTGGCTTGCCATTATGTTTTTGTGTTTCATTTCTATTTTGGACTGTATTTCTTGAGCTGAGTGCTGTAACTTGGTAAGGTCCTGAGTGTTGGCAGCACTCCCAACAGACTCATCACAAATGCTTGTGGATGTAGCTCTATGAGAAAACAAAAGGGAAACGTTCAGGAAAATGGGGTGAGCATGAAGCCAAGACCTGAACCCAAACAACTAAGGAACTCTGGCATTCTGGTTTTGATAACAACAGCAAAGAAAAATCCTTTGCAGTAATTACCAGCGATTCAAAAGACAAACAATGGCTTATGCTCTGTGCCCCAAATCAATACAGCTGTAGTGGTTAATGTATCATAAATAATTATACAATACTGACACACTATGCACATAATTAATGTCTGTTAATTAAAACCAGGTACTGTACAATTGTTCTTGTTCCTGGAGATGTTTAGCTATATTGGAAGCACTGGTAATTTTGGATCAGTAGAATGCTGAGCATGCGTATTCTCTACTTACTGTATACAATTCCAATGACCTTGACCTTCATCTTGCATGCAAGGTGTGCCATTGTAACTGCATAATAATGTCATGAACCTTATTATTTATGTTATAAAACCGTTGTTATGTATTATTATTTGTATTTGAAAAATAGAGCACATCACTAGTACTTAATTATTTGATATAGTCACCATAAATGACAATGAGTTGGATAGCCTTGAAAAAGTTTTCTTTCTAGTTTAATAGACTCTTTGGCCTCACGGCTACAACATACATCATTTGAATAAAAAAATAAAATAAAAAATTCTCTAGATCAAGGTTAGCCTGGTTGTACTGTGACTGGGTGATACAGGTATTGTCGATTTGAACAACAAAATGTAATTAAAATATTTTGATAAATTGGTCAAAATACATTAAAATGCTCAAAAATCTGCCTAAAATCATTCATTGAGACCCCTAATCACAATGCAGGGAGCTTTCAGATTCATTTGCTAAGAAGCATCCATCACACATGCCTCTCTACCACCAGTTATATTGGGGTTTATACCAACACAAGCGGGATTTAAAAATGGTAGCACTGCAATCTATCTGCAGTTAGAACTATCTTTTTTAAAAAATGATAACAAAGTTACCAAGAGACATAATATACATTTTTCCCCCCTTGTTTGATAATTGGTTGGAGACGTTTAATTCCTGATGACGCAGGCACTACTGCAATGCCATTATCTCCATCACTGCTAGATTCAATAAGGTAAGTGTCTGCCTTTGCTCTAAAGACTCTGCTAGGAGAACAGCACAGCACAAGCAGAGCCGATCTCTTGGAGGAGCATTTATGTAGTGGTTTTGTGATGCCCCCTTTGTATAAGATATTTATGAAGGGTATAGTGGTGGTTGAGTATAGCAATCTCATAATAACATTTTATTATTATTATTATTATTTATTTCTTAGCAGACGCCCTTATCCAGGGCGACTTACAATTGTTACAAGATATCACATTATACATTATTTCACATATCACATTAATAGAGATTTTATAGAGATAACTATAGAGGTCATCAACTGTAATCTCGCCTGCAGTTTACACAATGTATTATTTTAACAAAAGTTGCTGACACAAGTATGATATGAAATTAAGGCACTACAAGAATCAATTTACTGAACTTTTACAGCAGACATGCCTCTCTCTCTCTCTCTCTCTCTCTCTCTCTCTCTCTCTCTCTCTCTCTCTCTCCTTCTCTCTCTCTCTCTCGCTGTCTCACTCTCTCCCCCCTCTCTCTTTCTCTGTCTCTCTCTCTCTCTCTCTCTCTCTCTCTCTCTCTCTCTCTCTCTCTCTCTCTCTCTCTCTCTCTCTCTCTCTCTCTCTGCTACATAGTGAGCACCAGACCACAGAGAGAAAGGCTCACTCTAAAAATTGATCCTGCCATCTCTAATTGTAATGGGGATCTGGGACACTCGTAGCAAAGTGACACCAAATACTGACCTATATTAGCATCCCTGGTACATTCAGTGCAGTCTGAAAAGTTTTAAAAAGCATAACCATTTACCCTTACCTGTTCATTCACACTGCACAGTCTCACAAGATTATGGCTCATTAAAACAAAAACTACTAAAATTAGCGGTGAAACTGGGACAGTGTGGGCAGTATGAAACTGTTTCAAAACTGAAGACAGGGAAAATAAATTGTGACTATCTACATTTGCATAGCTTTTCTCAAAGAACAAAAGCATAGAAATGATGAATGTTTGGATACGGGTTCTTTAGCTTTGTCATGTTTACATTCTAGGAGATTTGTGTGATGTTTTCAAATGTATCCATTATTTTTGGCTTAACACAAATAGCCCTTAATTCGGTATGGATCCATTTCAGCCTCGGTTTTTGCACACCCCTAATTTCAAAAGTGATGGACCAGTGAATTGTGACAAAATGCAACAAAGCCAGGTTTCTCTGGTCCCAGTTCGCAGCCTGATGCCATCACACTGCAGCGCGACCCAGTCAAGAACACTAACACCGATTTACTAGGCACTCAAACTCTTATCTTTTAAATGATTTACGCTGTCTTTGCTACATGGGAAAGGGACATATGTTCCTGCTGACCTTTAAAGATATACTTTAAATACTAAGAGGCCGTCAATCCTCCAAGCTGTTTACATGTTGTTGTTTTTGGCCTACTTACTCCCCTTCTTTGTTTCTTTCCAGAGGACAGCAGGAAGCTTTACAAACCTGTGCAGAATAGTGGTTTGAAACAATTGTATTAGGGAATTCGAAATGTTAATTGCTCTTAAATGTGCTGTATAATACTAGCGCATTCTCTTTAATGGGAACAGATAATGTCAGGCTGAGAGACATTACCACTGATTGATCCTATCCCTGTGGAATGATTTTTATTTGGTCAGTTGCAAACACTTGCCTGCGGCTTGTAGTTATTATGCTGATTGCATGCAAAAAAAAAATCAGATACAACTCAATTATTCCATAAAAACAGCCAGGGATTTGGATGTACCCTGATATCATTACAGCACCACAATGACTTGAAACTTGACCAGTTAAAAATTCTGTTGGAAAACCATGCCACATACTTGGAAGAGAAAGAGAGAGATCCGGAGACTCTCTCTGTCTCTCTCTGGGCCTTTCCACATAAAGAGCCTCTGTTGAGTTTGGCAGTCTCCTGGGTATTCTGTATCCTATTTAGAAGCAGACACAGTTAAAGTTGCCTGGTTATCTTGGCCTGGGAGTGCTGGAAACCTGGGTTCAATCAAACGCAACAGCAACATTGACAAATGCTCCCGTTACCTCACATAAAGACAAACTGTGCACTGCCTCTCTTTAATAAAGACACAGAAAACACGCTTGAAGAGATCCACGCCTGAGGAGATACATGCCTGAGAAGATCCATGCCTGAGGAGATCCACGCCTGAGGAGATACATGCCTGAGGAGATCCATGCCTGAGGAGATCCATGCCTGAGGAGATCCATGCCTGAGGAGATCCACGCCTGAGGAGATACATGCCTGAGGAGATCCATGCCTGAGGAGATACATGCCTGAGGAGATACATGCCTGAGGAGATCCATGCCTGAGGAGATCCACGCCTGAGGAGATACATGCCTGAGGAGATACATGCCTGAGGAGATCCACGCCTGAGGAGATCCATGCCTGAGGAGATCCACGCCTGAGGGGAGACACTACATGGCAGGTCAAAAGTGCAACAGAACCAGAAAAGCAGACAATACTGATCGTATTAAGAAAACAATCCACCCACAATGCAAATGAAATGTTGGTTGTTCAAACAAAAAATAAGAAACTAGCCCTGGTCATTCCATTTCAGTCATGCTCCTAATATTGAGGTATCATTATATCAAAGATGATTTGCAAGACATATACAGGCCTTTGAATATTCTCTGCATCAAGGTGCACCAGTTTTATGGGTTGCAAATCGACCCCCTCTGAATGCATTTGGCACTGTTAAGCTGCAGAGGAAAATAATGAATAAACACATTTAATGTCCCATTACTTTGCAATGCAGCCCATTAGACAGAATTTATTCTACAGTCCCACTTAAAATATTGGAATGCTTCTACACTCTTTGGAGCATCATTTAGACTGATTATGAGGTGTCTCTAATAAAAATCAAGGTATTATCAACCCATTGTAAATCACTTATTGGAAAGACGGCCCTAATTCAGCTAAAAGATTCTGTAATAAAATTGAAGGTACTGTACATATTTGAAAATAGCCGCAGACATTTAAGGCACATTTAAACAATTCTAATTCAAAGATTTTATTTCAACATATATGCCAGGAAACACGTTAAGACGTGCTGAAATATACAAATAATATCTTTACATGATAACCCCAACCCCTGTGGTGTTTCATAAAGAAATACAAGGAGAAGAAATGTCAATTTATTCGACTTGTTTTCCATACCACTGTCCTGATTTATTATATTGAATTACATTTTCTTTTTGCTTCCAGAACACTACTTTTTCTTCTAAACCAAGCATTTTTTTATTTTTATTTATTACCAATCACATGCAATGCTTTGCTAAACAACACTGGAGAAGAACACTTAAATAGCCAGAATAGTAAACGCAGCATGCCAATCTTTTTTATTCTTCTTTTTTTCTTACTGCATTAGATCAGTATAACTCCAACATGTCATAAACGTCTCACTCTGAAGCAGATCACATTTGTTTAACGTTAAGTTTCCCAATAAGCAAATTAAGTTGGTTGTCAGTTTTTTTTCCAATACACACACTTTATACATTTCAGCACAGCTTTGTCTGAAGTTGGAGACTGGCTTGTCTCTTCTGCTGGGAAAGTGAAAATGTTTATTGTCAGGGTGCAATGACTTGGACTTGGCACACTTGCATCTGACTGGGTTGGACTAAAAAGACTGCAAATAGACTGAAAACAGATTATTACTCATAAATATACACTCTTTAAATGCAATATAAATAGACTCTAATGATGCAAGTATTACGGAGTGTTTTTCAAAGGTTTTGGCTTCTTGTTTTCATCACTGAAGCAGTAGACAGCTACCTGCTACCAATATTTTGTACCGTACAACTTATTGTTTGTCTCAGTATTTGAGCTGTATTCTATAACCTTCTCAGTTAAGTTCCATTACCAGTGCTGACCAGGGAAAATATGAATTAAGTGTAACTTCAGAAAGTTCTATTGAAGCATCATATTTGATCTGGCTACATAATCATACCGTATCATTCAAGCACAGGAGGAAAAATGGCCCGGTGTCTTTACAGTTTGGTACAGTGCTGTCTTTCAGTCACATTCTGTTATTGCTGTTGTCCATTTAAAATGAACCATTTCACTGTCACATTGTTTTAATTCCTGAACATACAGCTATCAATGATTCACATCTTTTCATATATCCATTTTACTTCAAATATCAGAGACACCATTCCCCTTAAATTATGTTCCATGGGTATAAAACATTTCTAATTATGTTCTGAATATGTAGATGTTTAACCACTAGAATTCAACACAGACAGAACTGTAAGGTTACAGCACCCCAAACTCATTCCAGACCTAAATCTGTGTGTGTGATGTACATGGACATAAAAGTCTTGACAATGTGCAGCAAAGCAAGTTCTTTAGACAGTTTCATTGGCTAGATGCAACTTTTTAATGCATGAACAGCTGTCTGAAATTCTAGTAACAACTCACCAAATACCTGACAGCTAGTACTGCAGTTCAAAGGTGTCTTTCTTTTCGCTGTATTTGCTTTATTATCTTGTTTTGATCATCCAACACCCCCCCATACAATATGTACACACAATACACACACTCCCTATGAAGCTGTAATAACAGTTCTACTTAAAATGATTTATAAATAAACTGGGCAGAGTGCATCTAGACTCCAGTTTAACCACAGTTTAGCTGACTGTACCCAAAATAATTACACTGTCACTGTAATTTATTGTCTATATAATGCCATTGAAGCTGCTGTTTTGCATCACTGAAACTACAGTGTAATTGATGGTATAGTGCTGTATTCAGAATATAGGTAATATTTCATAAGTGACGCAAGCATACATGCTCACGGCCAAACACACATACAAGAATACATGCATGCACATACATCACTATGAGTCACTGCACATATTCAGCTGTTTAACCACTCTTGACGTTGTTTTCTTCATCCTGATTATTTTAGGTAGTTCTTGTAAATATAGTTATAGAAGACTAGTCCATTTAAATGTCCAGATGCTTTACTGAAGGGGACAGCAGTGTTCTGCTGCCCTCTAGTGACTATTGGCTGTGACACCTCTGTCTTTTTCGATCAAAAGTCCATGCCCAATGCATGGACTTTTAAGTAAAAGTGTAAGTAAAGCACACCTTCCCTGTAGAAGTCTGGATGATAATATCTATAGAGAAAATTCTGTTGCTATTGCTGTGGCGATGTTACAGCTCAGTGTTAGTACAGAAATAGATCCTCAAGCATTTTCATGTATCCATGATTCAATGAATCACACTGTTATACTTGGCTGTTCCTGTATAAACTGTGCTTATTATACCACGCATAGTCAGTGTTAATAAGTGCTGTAGGTATGAATGCATATCCAACTACACATTCACACCAATGACTCAACCAGTGTGATATATATATATATAATTTCGTTTTCTGTCTCAACCTGCTAGCAGCTATAAACCAAAGCGACAAATTTCAGAAATTGAAAAATAACACGGATTTGTAGCAGGGGTGTGTGGTAACTGACTACCCACTGCCACACCGATACAGAGTTAAACTGGCACCTGACATAATTGATTTTGAAGGTTTCACTGGTGCCAGGAGCAGATTGGACAAAGAGAACGTGGTCTTATAATACAGCTCCTCCTCCACACTCTTCCTGTTTCAGATTCATGGGAGCGACCAGACACTTATTCCCTCGCTAGCACTTCTCGATGTCTGACTCTAGCACAGTACAAGGCCTTTGGTATTTTAATCTGTAAGTGGAATGTATACACAACCCAGCGACATTACTTATAAGTCATCGATGTCTGTTGCTTCACCGACACAATAATGTACACATTTCACACATGGTGAATTTGGAGATACAGGTTTCTATTGACAGAACTTTAACTCTTGCTTCATTTAAAGATTTATTTAAATATATTTGCATATCTATATAACTATCGAAAAGATAACTCCACTCAAGACAGTGGATTACTGTTGCACTCAACATGGCAGACCTGTAGACTGGTCTCAGATATGTGTAAAATATTTGTGTGATTTTTTCATTGTAAGGCATGCAGCTATTAATTAATCGGTTATCCTACCTTTATCTTTCTGTGCACTTATATAGTGTTCAAAGGGTTAAATGGGGTTAAGTATTCCTTAAGCATTTATTGGCTGTTTTATGAATGGAAGGCATGGGACAGTTCATTGGACCATTAAATAACTGATAGAAAGGGGCAATGGGAACTACTGAGAATGATGCAACAATTCCAGACCTGTAATTATCAGCAGGGACTTAAAATAATATTTTTGTGACATACAGTAGGTAGTTTGGCACTGCGGGTACAGTATATACACTAGAGCCACCTATTGGACACTGATAGGTACTGTGTTTACGGCACTGTGCAGTTTTCCCTGGGATATGAGTAACACACTGGGCCATCAAGCCCCTTAACCTTCAACACCTCCAACATTCAGCTCAACTGCCAGCTCGAGCCCACTCTGCATTTCAAAAGGAAGAGATGAATGTGAGTCACGCTTAAAACACTACTTAGCTCTGCTGTTTAAAGCCTTGCACGAAGCCTTCCTTGCCTTTGACAGGGAGAGGCAGCTAGAGAGTCTCCTCCAGTGAAACCACGTTATTCTTAGCACTGATTAGGTCTTACACCTCCTGATTGAGCCAGGCCTGTCTGATCCGGATTACAGAATCGCAGACATAGAGGCTCGACAATGATTCATACCTCATTATGCAAGGCTTTTTGATTCTACAGAAATGCTGTTTAACCTTTATATCACCTAAGGGTTTATATATATATATATATATATATATATATATATATATATATATATATATATATATATATATATATATATATATATATATATATAATTTATTTTAATATGTTTAAAAGTCTTAGTTAACAATTAGCATGTATGTATATTTATTTCAAAATATTCAAATGTATATGTATGTATTTTTTGTATCATACTTATCCAAGATTTTATTATTTTTGAATGATTTTTGTACTTACCCGTAATTATAATTTGTTAGTCTATATTTGGGCTGTGTTAACTGAATATTTTCCTTGTAAATTTAAATAAAAAATATTTTTAAATCATTTTATACAGTATGTTAATTATTTTCCCCTTTAAAAAAATCGGATTGTGGTGCAACAGTGCCATCTAGCTGATGCAAGGTTTGGTTCATTAGAGTGTGCTAAATAGCTTTTTTTTGAGCAGGAGAAATTTGCATTTCCTTAGCAGTTCTTCTTACAGTACATACCACTAGCAGCCACACAATCATAACTCCAGCTGTACCGATTTAGCTGATACAATACCTAATTTCTAACTTTGGTACAGAATCTTTACCGAATTTTTAGCTTCATCTGAAGTCTTTTCTTTTTTACTGCATGGCGCCACCAATCCACTAGAGGGCCTGTTAGGCAGATAGCAGACAGCAAAGAAAGTGTGTTAGTATAGAATTTGTTTGGTTAATTTTCCGAGCAGGAGCAGTGGAACTCAGAACTACGTCCATGGCTTGTTTTATTTCAGCTCGGAAGAATATGTAAAATAATACTGCTTACGTTATTACACGTGGGGTTGGGTGCTGGTGATTAAAAGGGATTTTATGAAGAAATATATTTTTAGGGTGTTTTTGTGAGGCACTGAAACGTCTAGATTTCTTAAACTTAACCCATCTCATGTATCCCTTATCCCTAAGGGAACACATGGTTGTAATAATATTCATGTAATTTGCAGGAAATAGCTAAGCTTATACCTATTATTTCTGTACCTGATGCTGAGAGGCTAATGCATGCCTTTGTTTCATCAAGTATTGACTACTCCAATGCACTTTTCTCTGGTATCCCAAAACGTGTGGTTTCTCGCTTACAGCTTGTTCACAATACAGCCGCTAGAATTCTGACTAAAACCAGGAAAAGGGAATGCATTACCCCTGTTTTGGCCTCTTTGCACTGGCTCCCTGTGGAGTATAGAACTGATTTTAAACCAGAATGTTGTAACCTTAAGATGAACTAAAATAAGATCCAAGCAACCTCAAACTGAATATGACTTTACAGAACAGGTATTCTACATTATATGTTTATACAATTAAAGCAAGTGCAGAAAAGGAATCCCATGTAGATGCAGAGGTAGAAACAGGAATGAGGTGTAAGAAACTAAGTGGAGCAGGCTAACGTTTCAGCTAATGCCTTCATCTGTGTTGTGTCTTTAAGATAGTTTACAGCTGTTCAGCGGATGTTCAGATTACAAAATAGAGATAGAACAGCATAAATATTTTGTGTTTTTAATCTGCAGAGCAAAGCAGGTGGGTGATTCAATCTGTCTGTGCTGAATAGGTGGTGGCATCTAATGTTTGATAATGGGAATATAGAGTTTTTTGAATATTTGAAGAGAGGTAAAGACGGAACCTGCTCAGTTCATTGTGGACATGGAGTTCCAAAGTGAGCTGCCAGCCTTGCAGCACTGCCGCGTCCTGGACATCGAGCCGGTCACCCTGGAGGTGGACGACTACATCGTGTCAGTGACCTGATCGGCTCCCTCAACAGCGGCCGGCTGTACACCCAGTGCCTGTCCATGTCCTGCTTCTACCAGCACGTACTGCTCATCGAATTCGACTCAGCC
Source organism: Acipenser ruthenus (assembly GCF_902713425.1). NCBI lineage: Eukaryota > Metazoa > Chordata > Actinopteri > Acipenseriformes > Acipenseridae > Acipenser > Acipenser ruthenus. The sequence continues at coordinate 6,504,780 of NC_081201.1, read as the reverse complement.
AAGCCCTTCTCTCCGACAGCCCAATCAGATTTCCTCCAGGAGATCTCAGCCAACGACCTCACTTACAAGCTCTCTCTGCTCACCCTGCACTTCCCCTGGCTGCGGCTGCTCTGGTGCCCCTCACCCACGCCACTGGCGAGCTCTTTGAGGAGCTGAAGCAAAAGCGGCCGGAGCCTGGCGCCTTTGCTGCCATGGCCATCACTGCCGATTCGGATACGATGCCCGAGTCCTCCGACCTCTGCAGCCCCAGTCCCCAGGACCTGCTGCTCAGGATGCCCGGAACTGCCAAGAACTGCCAAGAACTGGGCACTCATGAACAGAGCAGGCAGCCAGGCCGAGCTGGTGAACGTGAGCCAGGAGCAGCTGGCAGAGCTCCTGGGCAACGCCACCAACGCCAGGCTGCTGTACAAGTTCATCCACACCTCCAGCACTCAAGCAGCGCCCAAGGGCAAAAAGGGAAAGAGGTAGTGATCCTCTGGGGGAATTTTACTAGTAAGTTAGATGTGTTAGATCAGGATAGCACTTAGATGACTTGTCTGGTTCTCTTTAGATCCTTCCTGAGTTGGTGCCAAACACACTCCTTGCAAACCTGGTCATCATGCCAGGAACTATATAAGCTACTTTACTGCATTTGTCATCAAGCCAGTTTTAAACAATAATGGTTTGTATTTCTTTTTAGAACAAAATACTTTATAAATGCTTTATAAATCTTTTTCGAATTGGACCACACCAAGAGGAAACCATGTTTCTTCTTGTACAGTGGCAGCTTGGCCTGGTTAATCAATTTGAGTCTGAGTCTGTTGAATCAATTTTAATCTATTTGTATTATTAGACGTTCATTATTCAACCACATAACTGTGCAGTCTACCTTGCCTATACCTTGCCTTTCTGCAATGTAACTGCAAAAAGTAATGAAATTAAGCAACAGCAAAAAAGGCAAATAAAATACATGGGCAGCAGTGTGGAGTAGTGGTTAGGGCTCTGGACTCTTGACCGGAGGGTTGTGGGTTCAATCCCAAGTAGGGGATGCTGCTGTACCCTTGAGCAAGGTACTTTACCTAGATTGCTCCAGTTAAAACCCAACTGTATAAATAGGTAATATTATGTAAAAATAATGCGATATGATCACCCATTGGCGGCACAGTTTTGTAGTTAAGAGGACACAAGGTTCAATTGTTTGAGACTTTACAAGGTCTTAAAACAGTGACATATTGGCAAAATATTAACAATAATAATATGAATGAAGTGTTATGAAGTATGCGCCTTAACATAAAAAGAATGGTTTTCTCAGGGTTTCTGAACCAGTGAAAGACTTGATCTAATGGGATGTACACAAAAACACTCATGTTGTAAAATCCAGCAGACATTAATGTCATTGGAAAGGTTACAGCTGTGTGTTGTATTCTATCTATTAGTATTTTCCAGACTAACTCGCTCTAGGATTACATTTAATTATGGGGCTGCTATCCCCATAGCGACCTTTAAGAGAACAGTGTGTAATTATTTCATTCAAATGCTACCTGCTGTAAAAAAAAAAAAAAATACTGCTCTATCACAGTTCTTGTTTGTCTTGTTATTCTCTACTTTGTAATTACATTTTATCCTAGGATAGAGAACATGTATACTGGAGCTTTGAAACATGAATTTAAATGCTTAACATGAAGAACCAATCGTGTTCGTTTATCAATTTGCAGAATAAAAGTAAATGGATAAGATGGTAAGCTTTTGACACCTCTGATTGTTTTTAATGTAGAAGTGTAATAGTTGGTCTCTGTATGGTGTTACAGTATATAGCCCGCTAGATGGCAGCATATTCAATACTGAGGACCAATAGGGTAGCTTATTTTGCTTTCGAGCCCTAAAACAAAACACGAAAAAGAATATTCTGTGGAAAGGATTGACAGGTAAGAATGACACGGGATGGGCCATGGAAAATCTTAAATTGTATAACCAGAAGTAAACTTTCTTGTGTCGAGCAAAACAAAAAACGACGTTGACATATACTGATTATGTAGGTGTGTCATATGTGCCTCAATTTAAAATAAATTGGAGTTTGTCCTGATAATACCTATAAAAATAAATTAAATAAATAAATAAAATCAAGTAGCTCACTGCAGAACGGTTTTTATTCACCTCACCCTTTTAGCATGAATATCACAGTGGACACGATTTCATTCTCTCGTCCAACCCACACACAGGCAGCGATGAACAAAGAGACTGCAACATGTCAACTGCGCAGCGACAGCAATTAGTGATCTGTTGCAATAAACGTTTAGATACATTATTGTTTAAAGGTCTATGATAATAAAAAAAAAAAACATAGCGTGCAATATGAAGAAAGAGGTGTTTGCGACTCAGTCAGGCATGCAATCTGTTTAAAGCCGTTTGTTTAATTCAGTACTCAGGAAGACCCTGTTCTATCAACTGGCCTGCCTGCATGGTGTGTGAAGGCGTTTATACATGTAACCTGTACCTGTGCTGTTCAGAGACCACAAGGACCAGCGTGCCAGTGTAGGGGTGCTCAGTGGCGGAGGAACAGAAAAATGGGCCCAGGTGCGGGTTTTTTATGGGCCCCCTTTTGTACTCCACTTTTGTGTTTTGGAAGCATATATTTACAATTTAAAATACATTATTGGAAATCACAAAATAAATCAGATTGCATGTGGCGTAAAATCGCAAATGGGATTCAAGCTGTCTTCACTCACTCTCTCCTGTGGTGTACAGCACCTGTGCGAATGAGTGAATAAACAGATTATTAAATGAATAATCACCGAGGTGAATGGCCTTGAAAATAAATACATTGATTATATAATAATTTCAACTTGTGAGTCTGCCTACTGGGGCCCCTGTGCAACTGCACTGGCTGCATGGCTATTCCTTCGCCATTGGTGGTGCTGTGTTTTTTGACACAATGTTCGAACCACATGGGCTTGGGGGTTTATTGCGTAATTAGTGGGGCTTGCGAAGCAAGAGTCCGCACTTTAAATCTTCGACATCTTCTTCTTCTTCTTCTTCTTCTTCTTCTTCTTCTTCTTCTTCTTCTTCTTCTTCTTCTTCTTCTTCTTCTTCTTTGGCATGCTACTCCTCTTACACCGTGTAAGCTAGAAACGCCGTTCAAACTTTAAAACATGTAGACCTGGTCTGGAATAGTGTGCTTGTGTACAACTTTTTGATATCTTATACTTTTTAAACTATTAAGCTTTTTGTTCTTTTTTTGTCCATCTTCATTCACTTTAATGGGACTTTTTTCAACATTCTAAAGCTCCCCATTGTTTAAAAACCCCCAGACTTCCAACATTGTATTTACGGTAAACGATGTAACTTTTGACACAAATCAGCTACTTTGACCACTTTCCCAACAAGTAAGACAAAAAGTTAGAGCATATGGAATCTTCCTCTACTCTGCTATTCAAATCTAAAATCATAAATTTCAAAACAGAAATAACTTTTACCAATCAAGAGGTACAGCTGTTTTTAGTAACCGCATCAACTAATTTTTCTCTAACTTTTTATAAACAACTGAATTTTCCCAACAAGCTAGAGTAGGATACTTCTCACTGTTGAATTAACTGTCATAGAACTTGGAGAAATTTCAAAGTATAGCACATTCTAAGCATGAGACAATTAGTAATCAATGCGACTTTTGACACAAATCAGCTACTTTGACCAATTTCCCAATAAAGCAAGCCCCACAACTTTACTTGTAAAGTTATCATCTAGTTAAAATATAATCTATTGCTTTTGGGGTTAAGGCGAGGTTAAATGACGTAATGAATTAAACATTGCCAAATGGTTGGCATCATTTGGTTGTCTTTGCCCCGCGTGACATAATGTGCCTTGCGGTACAGACTTCTGAGTTTATGATAAGACGTTTTCAAATTTTTTTGAATGATCTTTGACTGCGCAGTAAATCAGACTGTTGAAGTCATAGTGAACGATCAATCAACCCGCTTTTTTTCTTATTTGTAGATTTTTGTCTTGTGTCGTCAGTCCATCAATTCGGCAGATCTAGTTTGCCGTCTGCCAATTGTAACTTTTTAAAACACCTTCTAAATAGAGTATTTTCCAAAATCACTACATAATAATTTTGTTTCATCGAAGATTCGACATACAATACTGATTTTGTATGCACTGTATTCGACAGACTTGGGTTGTCAAATTCAGTGTATAAGTGGGGAGCCAATGAAACATGATAATTTTGCATTTAAACCTGGCGTAGCTGTACGATTCCACTCTCCACAAAACTATAACCCAGACAATTTAATGTATATTTTAATCAAATAAGAATAAAATGCAAGCCCATGGCCATTTTATACAACACAGCCAGCGTGAATAAAATAGATTTGAAAATCACTGATTCTCAAAATGCATGTTACCTTCACAACTGTATATACAGTACAACTATTATTATTATTATTATTATTATTATTATTATTATTATTATTATTCATAAACACAAGTAATGTTATAGTATATAGATCATCTACTGTATTTATTATATATTTATTAAAAGTACAGTATAATTAATTATTTTTTTCTTTTAACCTGAACACAACTAAAATAACTGTATGTGATTAAAAAGAAGGAAAAAACAGCGTAATGCTGCTGCAACTGCGACTGCTCACAGAGTGTGTCGATAAGCACGGAGTGTTGAGGACTACACAGTGTTAAAAGTTTAAAGATCCACGATTACGTCATTGAGTTCAGAAACTGCTCAGAGGCGGCCATCTTCTTCACACTAACAAATTCTGTAGTGCCGATACAAAGTATTCGGGGAGATTGGTGGACATCGGGGTTAACATTGTCCAAAAGCTGGGTTATTCAAAGGAAAAGGGTAAGTCCCGCTTTCACTCTCAGTGCTTTTTTGACAGCGTCTTGTGAATGTGTGGCACAGTGAAAATGCACAACAACACTGTCCGGACTGCCTTATACAGCAGTGTCCGAAGTTATATTATAATATTAGCTGCCGATAATGCAGACGGGGAACTGTGTACAGCTAGACTTTCCTTAAAGTAAAATTGAATTATGCCAGTGACTTGCATTGTTTTTCTGATAAAGAAAACAGCTCATAACGTGACCTTGGTTATTGACTAATCAGCTGTGTGTGATTTGATCCGAAATACATAGCCCTGATTTCTTGGAGAGTGTACAAAACATGCGTTAAACTATGCCCGACATGAATGTAAAAAAAAAAAAAATGTTTATAACTAGAATAAAATATAGTTACTAAATAAACGGGGTTGTGCACTGTTGTTATTGTTGTGAAGTACACACACACTGTGTCTTATTATGAATGACAGGAGCCGACAGCACCGCTGCTATTCTGTTGGGTGTAGTTAAGTAAACACATTAGCGACAGGTTGCTCTTGAGGTTGAATACGGTTAGGCAAACATAGCCAGTGCGGTTAGTTAGGAAGTGTGAGGTTTGAGCTTTAGGCGAAGACAGATTTGTAATTAAAAACAGAAATGTAGTCAAACGTTTTTTTTTGTTTTTGTCAGAGGGTAGGGTACCGTTTGATGTATTGTGTGTGTGTGTGTGTGCGTGCGTGTTTTGGAAAAGGACTAAAGGATTTACAGCAGTTTCTGTGACATAAACACAGTGGTTTTCGGGAACTGTGGTCCAGTGCACAATCGCATTTTTTATTTTTATTTTACATATAGTGGCAAACAGTACTTTGTATAGGAAAATCAACACCGGCGCAGAACTTAAGTCACCACGATGCCCTGTACAGCCTATCAGGTCATCCCCCTGTCTTTCTTCTGCAGCTCTGCATCCAGTAAAATTACGAATCACACAAACGCTCATTTATTTTTTATTCGTCACCAGAACTGTATCAGTACAAATAGAATTGTTTTGGTTTTTGAATTTATTTTGTGAAGACTATCTGCCGACAGTTCTGTGACACTACATTCTGAATTGTATTTTTGTACCGCATTTGATCTCATCAGATTAAAAAAACAGCGGTTCTGGTACTATAAGTTGTGAGAAAAAAACAAACAAAGCAGATAAGTAAATAGTTCATAACACCAAGTATACATCCGTGTTTGTATTTGTCTGCTGTTTCAGTTGGTGGGTTTTGGCTGAGAGGCATGTTATGAAACCTGAACCCTGGTTCACATGTACACACCCATATTGTGTTCAGTTCAGGCATGAGATATATACTAAAGTTGTTAACTCAGCTTCTCTCATTTCTGTTGAGGTGATTTAAGGTTACTTAGTAACTCCAAAACTAAACTTCGTTATTGAATTAGGAAAACGTTTTGATGAGAGCATCTTTATGTTATAATTTGTAAGATAAAGTGGCCATCCTACCAGAATACATTATTAAAAGCTATGGATAGCTGTTGGTTACTCAAAATGGTTACAATGGGATATACAATACAGCTAGAGAACCACTTATTCAAGTTGAAACTTGCAAATGACATTTGTTAGGTATTGAGAGCATCTGAGGGTATATGTCTGTCTGTCTACACTTTATCACAATATACAAAATCATGAAAAACAAACAAACAAACAGGAAAAGCAACAACCGGAAGTTGTCCATGGGTGCTTGGATTGAATGCAGCGATACAGAGGATCTTAGTGTTTCTTGTAGTTTGAGTTTCATTTTAAATAGCTCTGACTGAGCTTTTTTTAAACCCCCATTTGTGAACTAACCTAGACTGTTGGAAGCGCACATTTTCATTTAAAGTTAGCCACGTTAATTACTCGTGCATGGTGCAGTGGCATGTTCAAACAGACACTACGTAATACAACAGACCACAGAGCCGCCCGCGTGTATTATTGGGATTATGTAATAAGAATTAGAATAGCGTGCGCATTATTTCTGCTCATTCTTTTTCATTTTATTTCTGCTATTCTCATTCATATATTTGTGCTATGTGGGAAAAAAATACTGTTGCTATGTGGGAAACTAAGGAGTTGCTACACGAGAATTTAAACAGCTTTTGGCTCTTTTATTCAATACACTTTAAAACAGAGGCAGCACTTTAGTGAGTTTTATTCATCCCTTTTTTCTGTTTGTAATGGATTACACCTCAGTAGACAAAGATCTCAGCTGAAGCAGTTTCAAAGGTCCAGTTTGTGAAAGCATCACTTTATTAAAACTCTCCATGCAAATGACTAAAAGTCTTGGCACAGCTCTCTTCTCTCCTGTGAAGCTACAGTAGCCTGAAGGATCCTGTGAGATTTGAGTTCTAAGGTGGAGCAGCTGGAAACCAGTCATCCCAGGCTTAGGATTCCATGATTGACCTTGAAGTAGAAATCAGTGCATAGTAGGGGAAATTAAGTAATGTGTACAGTATGCAGTGTTGGTCAATAGAGATATCGCTGACCCGCTATGACGTCTGTCTATAATCTGTCATTAACTAATTTGTTCTAACCAGACCTGTTTGCACCCTTTATTGAACTCTACATTCTTCCCTTTTTATAGTTCATTCTAGAATAAGGTGATGTTTGGCCCTTTTTTAAGTAATTGTGCATTTAATTACCAAAGTTTTACTTACAGTACCGTATGTGTTCATGTATAGAAAAAGTAAAGGTTGTAGCTCTGGACTAAAATAGAATTGTTGGGACCTTAAAGTCTAGATGTTTATAGAGCAATTGCAGTCTGTCTTGTTTTCCTAACCTGAGCTGTCAGAGGTCACAGAGCAGTTCTATGGGTGTCTCCACACTCTGTAGCTGTAAGTCACACTGCTGACTGCATGGTTCTGAACCCTGTCTCCACTGAATTGGCTGGCTCACGGTATTGGAATTTAAAGTGACGTAACTGACTTTGCATTTGTTTTAGAAGCCTGCTCCCTGATATTTACTAAAGCATGTGAAGCAATGTGATAATCGTGTACCATACACTGCAGGCAGACCAACAGATCCTTTTCAGAAGCTGTAAAGAGAGGTGAGCTTGAGCAGTACGTGGGTGGAATATTCATCAATGTGCAGTATCGAAAACAAACACTTCTACGGATTTCAGATCTAAACAAAATCCACCCTTTGAATCCTGGTAAACACCGCAGTGTGAGAAATGTAACCCTAATATCAAAGCAGCAGAGCCAGCTGTTCTTGTCAGAGTATAAGCCTCGCCTCCCCATTGACCTCTCATGATGCCATCACTCAGTCCAGGAAGTGCTCTTGTGGGGTTCCTGTTGTTGAGAAGTAAGCCAAGGGTTAGCGGTCGAGTGTAAAGTTCTCGCAGAGACCTTCTGGGAAAATCGCTTGTTGGGAAAATAGCTGTGCTTTTCTTGCTCCTCAACGGAAACTGATTTTTTTAATCCTGTTCACCAAGTCATTTCTTGCACCGGACTGTTAGTCAGCATTGTCTCGAGGGCTGCATTTGGAGGTCAGGGAGGGTGGTGTGTTGCACTGGGAAGCTATAATTGGTTACACAGCTGACCCCACCAGCAGACTGACAGTATAGGATGGAATTAGCCGGTCCCTGGTTTGGAATCCGCATGGAAACGAAGTGGCCGAGTTATTGAAGACAGTCACTGCAGAGTTGCTGAATTGGGGGCATGGGCTGTAAGTTACTTCTGATTTAATGCCAACACATTTCAATTGTACTTTTCTCATCCCAAAACCATGCTTTCCTAATTATACCCTCAATTAAAAAACAGCACGTGTATTGACCACAAACCTCAAACTGTCTGCCGTGTATAATATGTGTTTGAGAACTACTAAACAGAATATTAAACACAATCTTCCGTTGATTTTAATCTAACACTTGCAAGTCAAACCTCAATTTTGCACTAGTTTTTGGAAGCATGAGAAAGTTAAAGCTGTACTATACCAAAGAGGTAGTTGTCATACATGGCTGGCTGTTTGATGACCAGCCTTCCTCTAGATGAAGCTTGTTGTTACATGTTGAGTCTTGATTACTTCATTTTCCTAAGTATAAACATGCTGCATCCTTCCATTGTGATGCAGTTGTGGCCAACAAAAGGAACCAAGGTCATCTTTTCAGAACTGGATGTTTAATTTCAACTTTGCATTGCCGGGCATTGAGATATGATTTTGTAAATGGAAGCAGCTGGGCACTTGGACCTGTGCCTAATGACAGGTATTGAAAATGTGTTCCTTAGAGAGGGGAAGCAGAGCCTTTAGTTCTGAATTTTCCTGCTAATGGTTTCTGTGTCGTATTTTTCAATTAGAGAAAATAGGTTTGTTGATTGTAAAGAGGTTTTCTAAATCCTATGGAAAATGCACGATAAGATCGACCCGTTTTTTTGGGGGGGGTATGTAATTGGATACTATTTCTGGACATTATTCTCTACTAAATTTAACACATGTCGTAACTGCATTTCAGTTTCAGTTTGTAATCTCTTCATTCCAATTATTCTGTGCTCTTAAATGTATTTTCTGGAAATACCCAGGTAATCATTCAGCCTTGCTATTAACCACCCGCAGCAAACCTAGGCTTCTCAGAAACTTTGTGTGTGAGCATAGTGTAGGTGGAGACCTGCTGTGGATTTTGTTTTCTGGGGAAAGCTGTGGGCTATGCTCGGATGTAGGTGGTGCGGCATTGCAGCCTTTCCAAGAACTTGCACTCACTCACTCTCTTGTGAAACTTATAGAAACCGCATGTCTTTCTGTGGAACTGTTGAGTTGTGTTTCTCATATGCTGGTAATTAACAAGTAGAATTAAGGAGTATTTTAGGACTTTTCCCAGTTTGTTCAGTCTGCTATGTTCATTCCCTTTGCCTTCCTGACATCCCTGCTAACTGTTGCTATGGGACAGAAGGTTTCAGGTGATCATCCTGGATCACAGAAGAGACTGATGAGAAAATGCAAAATGGCAGGGAGCAGGGGTAAATGAAAAAAAGCAATGCAGAAGACATTAGAGAGACACAAAATCCAGTTTTATTTAGAATACTCTGCACTTCAAAGCTCCCTTGCTTATTAACATGACATGCGTCTCTTTCTACAGATTTTCAAAGGGACAAGGTCTTATGTGAGTGGTAGTCGCTGAGGTGTTTTCTTGAAAGGGGCTACGGTAAAGTATTGTGCTGTGTGCACCGATGTGCTCCATAGATGCATCAAGATGTGTGTGTGTTGCTGTGTTCATTGAAAGCAGATGGTACACTTGTTTTTCTGAAGAAGGGCTCTGAAGAGCGTTTCATCCCCTTTGAAGAGACTCGCGGGTCTATAAATACCTGTCTGCCATTGTCTCAACTGAGCAGCGCTACCACTGAAGTGACGCATCAAAGCAGTGGCTAATTATGGTTGCCACAGCAACTGCGGGGCTTGGGAGAATGTTGGTTTTGGAGTCTGGCTTGCATATTAAGCCCCTCTCACTTTTTAAGTTGATCTGCTTTGGACATACAGAACCAGGCTTTGTCAGGTTACATACCAAGGTTTATTTTATTTTTTTTCATGAATGATGTTTTTAATCTGTTTTTGTGGCTGATGTCCTCCGCACAATGCACCAGTCTGCGAATTGCATGTTAACAGATGGGAAAGCACAACTGTGAAATTGTAGTTGACTAGACTTCATAAAATGTGAGTAGCTGTTGTTGCTTTGCTTTCTTAATGTTTTTATGCCACTTATTGGAAAATGACAGGACAGTCCTTCCTAAAACATAAAACGCTGAGCAGGTTACGACTGCATATCAGACATTACATTTGATGAATGTGTTTGTTAGTGCCACCTGCTGGTCAAAAGGAAAATGTTTATTTTGTTATGCTGAAACTAACATTGTATACATTGCACAGCTCCATGTGGCATTAAGGAATTATTGTAATCAATATGTCACAGTAAAAATACAAAAGAGCTTTAAGGTCTTTTGTGAGGTTTAAATTCCTGGCTTTGGACGTCTTTATGATCTAACACACAAAACGATGATTAGAAACAGAACATTACAAAAAAATCTGAGATTTTTTTCTCAGCCTTAAAAATCTGTGCATGTCCATATTGAATTGCAGGGTCAGCTCCCCTGTCCTGTGGTGCGCTCAGTGTTACATTGCAGTCTTATTTCTAATTTCCTGTCCTGCTTGCTTTCATTTGAATGCACAGTGTACACCTTCCCAAGGGTCAAATCCGTCTTAGAGAACACTTTGCTTGCTTCCCGAGGGGTGTTCTCTTAGCCGGAGACTACTGTGTGTATATATTTGTAAGTACCTGGGTAAGTTTGGTGAAACTTGGACAGATGGTTTGGTTTTAATGCCAGATCTTAGTGGCCAGTGCCAAACACCCATGAACTTCACTTTTAAGCTTAGTTCTGAGCTACGTTAAATATAGGAGACTATTAATGCTAAACATAATACAAATGATGAGGTGTCTCTGTGTGAAGTCACAGATCTACAGAGATACAGTTCTGACTAACTAACTTCAGCCACTGGAAAAAAAGCCTGGACACAAGGCTGTCAAGGCAAACTGTGGATGGGTAGCAACATCCCTGCAGGTAGAACTGTGCAAGTGCATTGTGTCACAGTAAATTGTTTCCACCAAATCCTGCACTCTCCTATTATTAGGCATTCAAAGAATCCGATTGATTCCCAAATGGGCCGTTAACTTGAAAGTTTCTGTGTTTCACCTCCTTAACAAGTCAGGAATTTCATGGATCAGATCAAGCAACCATCTGGAGCTGAAACATTTATTGCAGTGCTACAGAGGAGTGAGCTGTCTCTGCACTGCAGCTGTGCAGCTTTCATTACTTTCAGACACTGGCTGAGCAGGAACCCTGGGCCAGGAGCCCTTCGTCTTGGCAGCGCCTCTGGGGTAGAAAGAGTCTTTCATCACCCCACTGATTCACAGTCACTTCTCAGGGCAGTGCTGAGTTTCAGGAGACGCTTGTTTTGCTCAGGTATTTGGCAGCAGCGTTGATTACTAATGCTTGACAGTCTGGTTGACTGGAAGTGTAGGATTTCTATGCAGTAAAGAGCCAGATTTGATTTTCAAAAATTATATATATCCAGAATTTTCCATTGGAAGTTCAGTTAAACAAATTTTTATGTAATTGAAGGGTAAAATCTTATCACTAGAATCCGTTTTTTAATTAATGGATTTTGGCAGAATGTAATGTCTTTAGTATTGTCTTGCTGTGTGCGTTTATGTGAGGGTTCTTTTTAACAATTCCCAAAACAAAAGCACACTTGAGCTCAGAGAATCACACAGGCAGCACAGCTGACCTCTCCTTAACCTCACAGCGTTAGAATGTGGAGCTCGTATTCACAGTGTATGCTTCCTAAATGAAAGTGTTTTTGTTCTTTATATCAGAGCCAGAATGGCTGTGCCGTTGGATCACTGAGAGTGTGAGAGCCGTGTTAGACAGGATGGCTCCTGGATTTGCCAGGTCAATATCTCGAATGGATGTGTCAGTAGTCATATTGGGTATGAAATACTATTACATGTGCATAGACTTTATGGTAAGGATTTATAGCCCTATTTTACAAAGTTACATTTTCTGGTAGGAATAAAATAATTAATAGGATACAAATGTTACAGATCTAGCAAGAAACTACCATTGAAATTGGTATTAAAAAGACTTTCTTTCCATTACTATCTTTTTGCTATAAACCTTCACAAAGGATGATACTGAGGTGACGCTAGATAAAAAAGTGTGGCAATGTGCTCCGCCCCTGTGTGCATTTCTGTGTTGTATGTTGCGTGTGTTAATGTTGGTGTATAGAGATTGGTACACGGGATATAAACGGGTCTGTGTTTCACGTGTATTTAAAAAGGAAGATTTGTATTTAGGCACGAGGATGGCACAGATCACTTCACGTGCTGGTTAAAATGTAATGTGTGGTCACGGGAGTACACTTAATTAATTCACGTGCAGTTGTGCTGAAATTCCAATTGAATGATTGACTAGCAATCGACTCTCGGTACAACTGCATAAATAGATGCACGTTTCATTCACTCGGGGTTGGGTGTTCGGTGAGTAGTGAATGGGAGAGAGAGAAGGAGAAATAAAGTTAAAGTTAGTTTAAATATCAATTGCTATTACGTGCTGGTAGGACCAGCACGATACTTTATTTAAAACTCACCGTGTTTGTTTGTGTGTCTGTCCGTCTGTTTACTGTCTAGTCCGTTTTGTTTGTCTCTTTATTTTGGCGTGAAGTGCCGTGTCCTGTTTTTGTGTTCTGTTTAAACCTTTTATTTTGTTAATAAACGCTGAGTGCTACCATTTGCACTCAGCTACTCATCACCACCGTCTGTCTGTGTGTTTCTTCCGGGTCTGACGCGTCACCACTCAGCCAGCCTTGTGACACAGAGATATTGTACTGTATGTATGTATGTATATATGCATGTATTTGTGTATGTCTGGAGGCTTGTTGGAAATAAATAGACACCACTTTTTTTTTTTTTATTATGACAAGTGCACTTTTTGTTTCTATCTTGCATATTTAATTTATGATTTAAACTTGGTATGGACTTTCCTTAGCCTAGTTCTTAAAGGAAAAATACTCCAGCACATGGTCACCTACTTATGCTTCTGGTTTCTACAAGTGGTTGGGCAAATGAAGACCAACATTGATAAGCGGTGCAATGAAATACCAAACTGTTTAGTAACAGATCATTACCTCATGATCTTCCTATAATGTGTTTTTATTATTTCAAGGACTCTTCTAATATAATAGGTTATCTATTTAATAATTAAAATTATTACCATTTAATTAAGGAACTCTAATATTGATTCAGTATGTAGTTGTGTACTTGGCTATGGCCTCCATTGTGGTGTTCTGAGAGCTAACAGTTGCATAATGAAGTCTTGCCTAGTCTGAACCAGTGTTGCCCAGCAACCGCATACCCAAACATCCCAGTATGGCCCAAGCCATGCTGGCATTCCAAAGCAGACGCGACTGTGTGATCTACCAGGATATCCTGTTCACTGGACAGGCAGAGACACACTTCTTTTCTGAAATTCACTCAAATCCATTACAAAAACTGAAGGAATGAGGAAAGGGTATATTTCTACTGTCCTCTGAGGTGTAGCTTTTTGGTTAGACTTGCCAGATTGAGAACTGGCTGGCTGTATATGTGGGGGAGTGGGGTGGACAGTACGACACCCTGGTAATTGTGAGCAATCATTTTGCTGTTTTTTTTCTATGTTAAATTATTTTTAAAAGATACACAGTTAATGTATATGAAAGTATCTGTTGGAAGCAATTTATCCCTGAATGAAACATTTAATAAGGGGAAAATACTTCCGGTAAATTCTTAGGGTGATGGGAATAGTCTGGCAGATCTTCAAAGCTGGCCGCTGTGTAACTTGTCAGCACTCTACGTGCCAGCTTTGGGTTAGTTTAATAATTAATAGTTCATGTAAGCTTAATAATTTAGAAGCTTCTGATAAATCACTCAGGCGTGTTGTTAACCGCGCATGCCTTATTTAATCCTTGTTTGTTTTATTAGATTTTTTTTTCACACAAAGAAAGTAACAGATATTGCGAAGGCATGTTATCAGGTGTAGTCAGTACTGACTTGTAACAAGTCATAATGTGTAGGTCAAACGGAAATAGATTGTTATCCAGATAGATACACTGTGTTACAGACTGGGGAATTCCATTATTTTTAAAATGCTGCACTTTGAGTGCTTTTTGTGTTGATGTAAAGTTTAAAGGGGTAGGTTCAAAATGCAGTAGTTAATAAAAGACAGTGGAGTCTTGTTATTAATATTGTTTGACCTAGGAGGCTTTTGGGTGCATAAAATACAAGTGGTGCAATTGGCAACCTAATTTCATGATCGATTATCACAAAGGCAGTTATTGACAATAATCAAGAACAAGCATTAGGATTTTTATCAGAAGGGCCAATAACGAAAAACGCTCCTGTACATAAGTTAAACTACAAGACACAACTTGCGTTCAACTGAGAATACTTTTGATTAAAAAAATAAATCCAAAATCCAAAGAACTTGAGTTAAATTAATAACTGAAAAAAATATGCGTTCATCCGGTGTCCACACCATATGCCCCTTTTAAGACTTTAGTACTCAAAAAAAATCGTTTTTTGACAGAAGTCATTTTAATCTGAAATATGCTTGTTATTATGATTATAGTTAACATTTTAAACCAAAAATCCAATAAATTGCCGAGCATCCCTTTTCCATCCTCCCTTTCCTTTACTCCAGAAATGACCAATCTTCATGTTAGATTTTTCCATTTTTTAAATAAAATATTTTTAACTAATGTGACTTGTCCAAACCAAAGGCAGTCAGAGACTTCAAACCACACTCTAATTTGATGCATCAATTCAACAATATACAATCGAAGCTCTGGAAATTTTAGGGACAGATGATCAATAATCAATGCATCAATAAATTGTTGTGTTTAAGTTCGGTTAGTGATCGGTTCCTTTGGGTCAAATTTCCTTTTGTTTTGCTGTCAATACACTGCTATGCACTAGATGGTGCTGGTGCTTACTAAAATAAAATAAAAACACAAGGCTGATCTTGCCTCCATTAAATACATATTTGAAATGGGCTAATTCAGTCTAAATTACATTGTTCTAATTATTGTTCTCTTTTTTTAATTTACTGTATTACCCCCCCCCCCCCCCCCCCCCCCCCCCCATTTTCTCCCTAATTTAGAGTGGCCTGCTGCGTTCCCACACCACAGCAATTCCCCACACAGCTCAGGAGAACTGAAGGTCAGTGGGTGACCTCTGTTCCCATGACCCAACCTATTGCCTCTTTACTATTACTTGAGTGTGAATATACTAGCCTCTGAAGGACAGTCCAGCTCAGCAGATGTCCACTTGAGCCAACCTGGCACCTGCATAGTAGGATCCACTTCAGACGATGAGGAGAAAGTCCCTGACAGTTTTTGCCTCCCTAACTGGCAGGAGCACCAGAGCCAATGCGGTCTTATGTATAACACGCCCTTCACACAACACAACCGTAACAGCTTGGAGACCGTAGGTCCCTTTTTTCTCTGTATATCTTTGCTGAGTCCAGTGTTTAGTTTTGACAGTACAATATACTAAACCAGGCAGGAATGAACACACAGCCACCCACAAAAATGTGCATCAATGGAAAATGGGCTGTGTTACAAAACAGACAAAGCAGCTTGTCAGGAGAAGGGATGAATTGTTCTAGTATCTGTTGAATTTATCTTCTGTCTTACAGAAAAGGAGGGTAGCAGTGGTTTGAAGTGAGTTATGAGAGCCAGAGACCATTTAAAACCCAGCAGAATCTAATTCCATTTTAATGATGTTTGAATTGGCTCCTTTGCTTTTTGTAATGTTTGGACAGTAATCGGAAAAGTGTGACGGTTCAGTGACCGAGACAACTAGTAAAAAGACTGTTAAAACTGTGTTATAAATACCATACAAATACCATACTATTGCAGCAAAGTATCAGGCAATTAGCATATTAACAAATTATTTTAGAAACTTGCAAGCTACTGAAAAATGTAGCAAGTTCATTGGTGATTTGCTTTTGTATGTCACTGGTCTGCCTCATTGGGTTTGTGTGTAAGGGTTGGAGTTGCTTGGCAACAGTGGCCACTTCTCACTGAAACATGTCGGCATGCAGACTTTTTGGTTAAAGGAATGTTTTCTTTTCTTTTTAATCCAAAAGAATACAGTGTGGAACTTTCTAATGAATATCGTTATAAATAAAAATAAATAAAAGAATACAATCGAAACAGATGACATCCTGTAGCAGGATCTGGTGAGAAAACGGAGTAGAATTGATTACAGAGCTCCAGCATGCAACCGTAAATACAATTAAATAAAAGTAAGTATACTACACACAGCTATGGCTGCTGTGGTTTATAGCAGTTTCTATTCAATCTACACAATGCTGTAGTCTTGATTGTTAGTGCCAATTAGGAGCCAAGGTCTCCACTGTGCGTGTTTGAGGAGGCTAGCTGGTAGCTATACAGTATACGGAAGATTATTGGAAAGAATGAAAATGAGAAAAAGAAGAAAAGTATTATAGTGATTTGATTTAAATGACACATCACATTGCTTTGTAATATATTACATATATTACAATGCAAAACAGTAAAACATCTGCTGAGTGCATTTCAAGTACTGGTATACTGTAGCAATTTAATTACCATTTTGAACTATTTTTCGTAACATGTATTATTTATGTCTGAACGTGACTGAATTTCCTCAATATGAATGTGTCTAAGGGAGCGTGTCTAAGGGAAGAGTGTTGTTTGGGTAATTTGTTACTTGCTGACAGTTGCCCAGGGAGTCAGTTGAATGTGTATTAGTGATTAATATCAAGAACATTACTGAAAGCAGTAATAGTGTGTACAATGTGGTTTGTGCATATTCCTTAGAACCCCAACTTGAAAAGAATCAGCATCCTGAGCTTGTTTCCCTAAAAAAAAAACATCAATAAAATATAATGTATGGCCTGAATTTCTGTAGGATTAATTAAATACAGACTTTATGATTAAAGTGTTACAACATATGCAAACAGCTGTACTTTCCAGGGCATGGGTCTGGATTTATTGCTGCTGTTTCAAATGAGAGGCTTGCAGTATTTTCAAAGCCCAGCAGGTGAGAGTGTTTAAGGACACTGGTCTGTTTCTCATTTTGGACCCATTAGCCACTGAAGCCACAGTCATCAATCTTCCAGTCGGGGAGAGCCGAGTAGAAAGAGGTTCTGATGATGATGAAGGCAGGTTCACGGGATCATGAGATCAGGTTTGGCTCATAAACACTGATGTTTATCTTATCCAGATGTCATTAAGAAGTAAATGCATCATGGTAACCACAGCTGACTGCTTTCGGCAAAACGGGGCCTATTTTTATCCCTCTCTGTCCCTTGGAAAAACTTTCTTTGAAAATGTTTTGTTGTACAGTTTAGCGTTTTAGAGTTGAGGGACTATTCTTTTTTTCTGAAATAACAGTGTACAGTAGCTGGATGATAAACTAAGGTCCTTTGCTTTATTTGGATAACATTACAAAAAGGCAAGAAGGGAATGGTGCACCTATATTACCAGATACCTGGGCAGCATGTTGGAGCATTTCACGTAATCGAGGTCAATAAAAATGAGTTCCTTGATGTGCGTTTATTAAATTCCTCTGTAATTTAACCTTCTGTGGATTCTACTTCATCAGTGTTATATTTATCTTGAGGTTTAAAGCTTTCAATCTATGCCAATTTGTCTGGGCAAGCATTTGCAGCAGAAGATTTGCAACACAACATTATACTTCTATAGTGCTTTTCATGCTGTACAATAACATCCAAAGATAAAACAATAAAAAGATGCAAGAGATTCAAATAATGTGCAACAAGTAATAATTAAAATAAATAACACCAAACAAAGAAACTTTTTAAAACTCGATGAGACACATCTTTAAATAATTGATCCCGTTTGTTTTGAAGAAAGAACTGTGATCAATTATGCATCACATTTTTGCAGCTATTTGCATCAATTTTTAACAGGTTTAAGTAAACTTAACGAAGGACACTTAATTAGTCTAATAAGAGCACATTGCAGGTGGAATGGCGGAACAATATTCTTCATTTAAACATTTATCAATGACTTGTATGACACATTTTGTACAGTTCTTCTCAAGCAAAGATTACAGATACAAGCTTCATGGAATGCCAGCTAGTCCAAAGGTAGCAGGCAGCCTAAACTAAGAGTTGCACCCTAGCATGTGAAATAAAAGGTTTATCCAAGCGAGCATTGCTCTTCACACAAAACCTCCTGTATGTGTTCACAAAAGTCCCTTTTACTACCTATTCATTGCTTTTCAATGACTTGGAGTGCTCATGTAGTTAAGCTGAGGGCTTAGGTGGCAACATAACCTAGTGGTAAGGACTGAGAGGCAGTGTGGCTGAATGACCTTTTCCTGGTTCTACAATATCGTGGCTCATTCTCATTATGTTGTTAACAACATAATACGAATTGTGCAACTTGGACAACCAATTATTTGCCTATGCAGTCTGGCACAATGTATATTTACCTTAAGAACTGGCACTTGAGTAACGATATGTAATCTCTTTTATATTGTTTGCCTGAAGCAATGTTGATGGTTTGCAGAAAAGCAGCAAAAGTGTTTCTGGTCCCATCAAGGTGTATGTAAGGTCTAACACTGAACACATAATGACTTTGAAAAACAGATTCTGACTTAGCCAAGAGTAGATCATAATGTAAGAAACAGGCTTTCAACAACATCGCATCAGCTCAGGTAACACGATACTGTAGAGCAGTGGTTACCAACCCTGGTCCTGGTGACCGGCTGTCTGCCTGATTTCATTCCAACTGAGCTCTCAGTTACTTATCTAGACCCTTAATTGAGCTGATCATTTGCTTAATTAGACTTTTTAATCGTGTTCAGCTCTTAAACAGTTGCAGAGTTCAAGTTACTTATAAAATGTTATAAGCGAACTTGAAATTTGCAACTGTTAAGAACTGAAAACAATCAAAAAGTTCTAATTAAGCACATTATCTGTTCAATTAAGGCTCTAGTTAAGTAATTGAGAGCTCAGTTGGAATGAAAACCAGCAGACACAGTAGGTCCCCAGGACCGGTTTGTGAACCACTGCTGTAGAAAATCTATGTGCCCCTGGGAGATGAGCCCAACTGATGTAGCAATTAATGGAATTCCTATCTGTTTTCATAATGCTAAATCGCAGGAGCCTTTAGTCTCTGCTGGCTTTGAGTGAGATATTGTAATAGCACACCTTCATTGAACTATAGTAAACCTTCTCATATCCACTTGGGTTGGATCAGATTCCACTCCTGGTCCTGTCTGATCGGAGATCTAAAACAGGTGGACTTGGAGAATCTGGGTGGAGAAACATTACTTACAGATGCGTGCACTCCTGTCCATTAACATTGTGGTTAGAGCTGAGGGACAGGGAGGTAGGCTAAGGTGCCTAGAGGTGGCAGAACTCAAGGAACTGTGGCCTTGAAGCTGAGGGGCTGTTCTTTATTTTAAATAATAGAAAAGCATTTTGAAATTACAACAAAGTCAGCTACTGCATGTCTGATGTTGTTTTATTTTTTTCGACCAGTACTTACTAAGTAAAAGCCTACCTGTTCTAAACTGTAAGGTCCCTTGACACCAGCCCAGACATGGATTTCTGTTTGCAGATCAACACTACCCAGCATGATGATGATTCGTGTCCCCTGCTCATTGTGAAGGCCTGCCCCTGACCAGCCGTCTAGACCAGGCCACCCTGCTCAAGGTGTGAAGAGGCTTGTTTTTTCCGCTCTGTTGCTGTTCTTACAGTTTACAGCAACACTTTGCATTAAGTGTCTGTAACAGCACTGTAACAACACATTTATTACACACAAAATTGAGTAGTTTCAATGCAACAACACATATGATTACAAATTGAATATTTCTGGCAGATTACACTGTGTTTTTCACACATGGTTGTATAATTAAATTACTGTGTAACCACACATGCAATTAGATAATGACTATAGCTGTCTTCGGCGTATGTGTGTCTATGTGTCCTGTGAACTCCATTGTCCAGTCTCTTTCAGACTGGCTCCTTGTGCTTAGTTTACTTTTTTTCACCAATGAAATGTGTACCAAACTGTGTCCCTATGGAGAGACCGTTGTCTTGCTAATGGCATCGGGGCATCAAATGCTGCTGCAAATGGATGCTGTATCTAAGGACTCCTGAGTCCAATATGTATTACTAGTAAACGTGCGCAAGTAGATTCCTACATTTCCCTGTGACTTCTTTCAGTATCTGTGAAATAAATCAATTGGAGTGACAGTGTAAAGACAAGCTGTCTCTCAGGTGAGTTAGCTGTGTATCCAAAATACCAGAAAATTGCTGCCTGACAGCAGCTGGTGTAGTGTCAGTGTCTGCTAGGCCCTGCGTTTCATTATTACACAAGCAGAACTTTCAGATGTGATGGTTAGAATCGTAGCTCCAGAACAGCGTCAGAATTATTATTTTTTTATGTCACATTTTGAGTCGTCTGCTTTTGTGTGTTACACGGTACGAGTGGAAATAACTGTTTGTGCAAAGCCTCTGTGAGAAAGTAAAATATTTTAATCCTTGAAGATGTTTTATGCTATGTTGAGTGGTTCTGTATTCCATCGTAATGCAGAGCTGAGTACTTGAGAAAAGGGGTGGTGGAACAAGTCAGATCAACTCTGACAACTAGAAGATACGAACTGAAAAGCAAGGGCAATGTGAGAGGGCATAATGGATTGCTGGAATGGGAAAGCAGAGCACAAGCAAACAGTGACTCCCTTTCTTTCAGCAGCTCAGTATTTCATGTGTGCAGTGATGATCCGATTCCTGCAGCCGGACTGTCGAGTGGCCAAAAGAAACAGGCAGACACGAGAGTTCAACAGCTGTTGACTGGATTGCTATTAAGTCATATATCAGGGAAACCACACTATTGTTTTCAACTGAAGTTGAACCCCTAAAAAATTTTTTTTTAATTTTATAAATTTAGTAGTCGCCAATTATTTTTTTTGTTGTTTTCTCCCCAGTTTAGTAGTGTCCAATTATTCTGTTTAGCTCGGCTCACCGCTACCGCTACCACTCCTGTGCTGACTCGGGAGCGACGAAGACGAGCACACGCTGTCCTCTGAAACGTGTGGTGTCAGACTACTGCGTTTTTACACACTGCAGCCTTACCGTGCAGTCACCCAGAGTTACAGTGTCGGAGGACAACGCAACTCTGGGCATCTTACAAGCAAGCCCCTAGGCGCCCGGCCAGACCACAGGGACGGCGCTCGGCCAATTGTGCGCCGCTCCCTGGGAGCTCCCGTCCTCGGTCGGCAAAGGAATAGCTTCCAGGCTATAGGGTGCATCCAGCACTCTACACGAGTGCCACTCGGGAGCCCCCCAATTCTATTTTGTAATATTTTACGTTCCAAAACGCCACTGTTCTCTTGTGCTGTCTGGGGATTGAATCTGCTGTTATACCTGAAAGGGTTTGAAATTTGCTTACCTTTTTGTTTATTACCTTGGCCCTTCTAGCCCAGGCTCCAACCATTTCTTTAATTATGACATTGGAATAATTTAACCTCCTGACATTAAAATAAGCATATAATTAACCTTTAAACCTGGAGTGGAATGGTCCAGATTTGCCATCCCAGGTATGGATCATTTAATATGAATTCAACTTAATAAAAATTACAAACATGAAGAGGCAGGGTCTGTGAGTCCAGTGTCAGATTATGAACCAATTATTATACCAATAACTCTGTCTGCAAATTGTACATCCATCACTCTGAACGGGACATGTTGCCAACTTGCCTCCTCAACTTCCCCATCATAAGGACACAACATTTCAATTTAAACTGACAAAATAACGAAAAAAGAAATAAATACATAAAGCAGCTCAATAGAAGCTTTGTATAAATCTACAATGGCCCAAATGAAAATATCAGATTTATTTTTACATTTTCGTCTGACTTCTTCCACCTGACTCGTGACTTCACTTTGCTTCACCACTCATGAAGGTGAAAAGACCAAGGCTAACTCGTAAAATAAAAAATAAAAAATAAAAAAATGTTCTCATAATTAGGATGTCAGAATGTTCTCATAATTAGGATGTAGTGGCTTAAGACTTAAAGGCAAACCGTTAAAAGGAAAATAAACACTGAAAGATTCAAGCCATACTAGAGTATGAAAACAATGTGTGCGGTAATCAAAAAAGATCTTATGCTTATGCTGGCGTTGGTTTCAGGATGCAGTGAATCAACACGTACCTAAAAGGCAGACACAGGCATTGAAATTTGCAAAGTTATTAAAACAGAGCTCTCTTTTAAGAGACCACCTGTGTTAAGAGTCCACTATTAGACTGTCCCTTGAGTGGTCTTTTAATACAGGGTTGACTCTGTGTGTGTGTGTGTGTGTGTGTGTATATGTATATGTATATGTATATATATATATAATATATATATATATATATATATATATATAATTACTCCACCCTCTCGATATATCGCGGGTGTCGAGGTCCAATACAAATCCACTATATATCGACAGGCTAATAACAAATGCTCCCTCCTTTTATCGGGGGGCGTCAGGGTCCAATATAAATCATCTACGCAACCTGCTTTTTCTCATTTTTCGTATAAAAAGCAGCACACCATTTCTAAGAGCTGTGTGTGCATACGGATACTCTGCAGAGAAGGGTTATTCATAATCACAATGATAATCGTGATAATCATCGTATGTTTATTGTTTTGCAGCCATGGTAACTGCAGTTTTTTTTTCTTTTTTATAAAACTCGGCTGCTATTTCAAAATGTTGTTTTGCTTGATAGAATAGAAAACTGACATGAATATTTCATGGAGAAAATGTTTCATGTGGAACTCTTCTCATGCTAACGTCATTGTCTGTTATACTGGATCGTTAATGCAGCTCTTGTTTTTCCCCACATGCAAAATTAAATGTTAATATTTAATATAGTTTAAGTAATTAGTAGTCTCTCAACCACTATTAGGCCAAACAAGGCTGTTGCTAAGTGGTCTGTTTGTTTTACTGTGATTCAGCATTTATCCGAACAGTGTCTGTGTGTCTGTGTGTGTGTGTGTGTGTGTGTATTGTATGTGTGCGTATTTGTTTTATGTGTGTATCATTGCATTATACATGTACTTTGTAGCTTCTTGATAATCAATTAAATCAGTTGATCTGTATTGCTGCACTCAATTGATAGCACCACCTTATTAATGCTAGATAATACCATTGATGTGATACAATATATCCTATATCAACAAGATACAGCAGGAAAAAAAAACAGTACTGCTTTGCACTGCAGTCAGTGTGACTGTTACCATTGATAGCAAATATTATGCATTGATCTCAGATTGCTGTTCAGAGGTACCCGTTTGTACTTGCTGTTGCTACACCATCTGCATGTGTCAAATTTCAGCAATTCAGGTGTGCAATGAAATTTCTGCTGGTAGGAACCTATTGTGGTAAATCTGAAACCTGACCTGGGTCTAGTATTCCTGTTAGACTGCACATTGAAAAAACTGGAGATCCCCTGTTTGTGCCTGTGGAAGGGTGGTGGGTAATTCACTGACACAGGACACAGAGAAATGATTCTGAAACACCGCACAGGTGCCCAGTTTTATTAGGAACTGATTTCGGTTCAGCCCGCAGAGGGCGCTGTTGTCTGTGGCCTGCCGTACCAGCTATGGTAGCGACAGAGCCACAACTATACCGGAACGATACAGGGTACAGAGGTTTAAACAAAACATTAATCAAACGGCAAAAGGAACAGGGAAAACAAAACACAGTAAACAAAACTACAAAATAAAAAGTGCTGCACTCGGCAGCTTCACCCCAACCGTCGCTACCCGCACGGCCCAGGTCTCCGTCCTACTCTAGCGGCTCCCTCAGCCTGCTATACACTCTATCGGGGCTGCCCAAGAGTTTTCCCCGCTACCGCTAATTCTTTTATTTCTTTCTTTTATTATTTATTTGTCCTCCTGGGATTTTCGTCCCGGCTGACTTTCCTCCAGCGCTTCCGCACGCCTTTTACGTCTCCGTGGGCAGACCTGAGGGAACAGCAGAATGTTAACTTATAGGGTCAGCAATTCCCCCAAGACCCGCCTCCCAGCCACTCAGAGAGAAGGAAAGTCCGCACACCCACTCTCCCCCCTCTCCGTGTCACTGCCATGACTGACAGGCGGATATTGACGAGCTGCTGCCCTCTCCCTGCAGCACTATGAACACGTCAGAAGAGTCAGCACAGGTCTCCCCCTGTTACAGTGCCCTTTAAAGATGAAGCCCTGATTTGAAATGTTATGTTGTGTTCCAGTTGTGGGCCAGACATTGACTTGCACTTCTTGAGAGAAAGCAAGTCGGCCCTACTTTCATTCCATTAGGCATTTAGAAAAGTGTACTTGCTGAATCACTGAATTGTAGTGGTTTGTCAGTATGACCCTCTGTGATGGGGATACGGTCCTTTTTATCTCCTACTGTATCCCCCCCTCCCCCGCCAGGTTTTCATTATAGATCTTGATACAGGCATGAAATGCAATAGAAGGCATGAAATACTAGAGAGCTCGGATCCAATTTCACAATCTGTGTTGCTTCTCCATCCCTGCAGATTTGCTGCTCCATTTTACCTTCAGCTGAGATCTGACTGTCTAGAATGGGAACAGTACTCAATAGCAGGACTAACACCAAATGTATTCAATTAATTGCCTCGCATTGTCCACTCTGTAACTCTCTAAGCTTCATATACTGTATGTACTTCAGTATTTAACCACATAACAAAGCAGAAACACTTTAGTGTGAAATATGACCCGTATAATCCATCATACTGGCATGTGTTGCTAATCCAGTTGCTTGTCATGCAGGAACCCGATCTTAAATGCCAATGTATCAAGAGCATTAGGTGACCAGTGAGAATGCCAGAATATCTTGCTTTGTAGGCCAGTGTCCTCAGCTGGTATTTGAAAACATCTGTTTTCCAGCTCCTCTTCTGTCTCCGCTAAGCTGTTTAACATTGTGTTTTATTTTCTTAGCAGTGCCAGTTTTCTGGTTACCAGGGTGACGCTGCTATCCCAAGGAGCATCATGGAGCCCCACAGGATGCTGGGGATCGAAGGGGATTGTGGGATGCGGGGGTTGCTAGCCCCCAGTCCTCGGAGTGAGGCTGTAGCCCATGAGCTGGAGGAATTGTCGCTGCAGCCCACCCCGAACCTGCCCCCCCTCAATGAGCGCAAGAACGGTGAGTGCAGCCAGCCTTAAGGGTTAAATAGCAGCCTGCTCTCCATCAAAACCATGAATTAACAAGCATCCCTGTACGAAGAAAGAAAAAAAAGCTATTGACCACAATGTGATGACAGGCACACAGTGACAGTCGTTTGGTATAAAACATGAAGCTTTCATGCCCATCCAAGTTGCTTATAGAGCACATAAATGTGATATTTGCCGTGAACACCGTATGTAAATTGCACCTTTTACAAGGAAAAAAGGATAAAGCTTATTCCTGTGGTTCTTAAATGGCTAAGCCATAATGTCCAATGCAAATTACTAGAGCTTCACTACAACAACAGGGAACATCAGTCTTCAGATTAAAGTCTCCTGGACCATCTGAATGCTGCGTTACCATCTCCTTATATTATAAGCCCCTCTCAGTAACTTGGTTATTTTTTTCTGTTTCATCAACAACAACAATTGTGTTTAACAATACATTTGCAACAGTATGTAGTACATGTTGTTAAAGTCATGGGGCACTGAATTAAAAACGATTAGGATGTGAATTAACCACAGTGCAAAATATATTCTAGAGCCAACCAATATATAAGCATGTTGCTGCTATAGTGTACTGCTGTATGAGAGACGACTTGCGTTCGAATGAGTGGCTTGCTGACATTAGTGGAGGGTTTGTTAGTGTAAGTTTCTGTTTTCAAAAGAGCAATTCAAAATTCCACTTTAAAATAGATTAGAATGTTCCGTGTTGGGACAACATTCCAGTGTGGCAGCTGATGTAAATGATAATAATTGGTCTGGAATTCCAGTTTTGGAGCAAATTAGACTAGAATTAAAATGTCAGAAGGTATAAAGAATCAAAACTGGAAGATGAATGTGAAAACTTAATATTCTGTTGCTAATTAACAAGTGGAGAACCATGCCCAATGTAAGCCCCAAACACCAGCTGATGAGTTTAAATCTTGTGTGAAGGCTGTTACTGCATACCGCTTTACTGTTTTCCCAGCTAGATTTGTTTTTTCTTTCTTTTTCTTTTTTCCACCTTCCAACCTTCAGCAACCTGGAAAACCTTTGATTTCCCAGGAAATGCTTTCTGATTGGCTGGTGCGTCTGGTTCCCACAATCCCAGCATTCCCTGAGCTCGAGCCCGTCTGGAAATGCTTTCTTGGCATGAGAATCCCGGCGGGAGGGCCTCCAGGGACCGGGCAGCACTGGTCCAGGCTGAGTGGCATGTTGACATTTTCACAGGGGTCCTGGGCAGAGAGGGAGACTGGGCCCAGCATGCTTTAATCCAGCTCTCAGGCTGCCTGGCAGCCCCTTGATTTATACCCTTTCCCCAGTGAATGCATCATATGCTTCACAGAGGAAGATTAATTTTTCCGAGATGTACTGTACCTTCAGGCTGTTGACAAACTGTATGGAGATGAAATCTTCGAATTAGGTTGACGCACTGAGTGACAGGCCCAGGGCTAATGTGATATTAATGGAGGATTTCCTGTCTGATGCTTAAAAAAAAAAAAATATATATATATATATATATATATATATATATATATATATATATATATATGCGCCCAACGTTTCGCTATGTTGTACATATCTTTCTCAGGGGAGCATGTGTCTGAATCAAAATGGAGGTATTTATAGGTTTTTGACAGCATGACAACTACTTGTTATTGTTATATATATTTGGTCCCCACTACTGCACCCACTGGTCCCCGGTTCTAATCCCCGCTAAGCCACTTACTAACTGTGTGTGACTCTGAGCAACCTCCTTGTGCTCAGTCCTTCGGATGAGACATAAAACTGAGGTCCTATTGTAAGTGACTCTGCAGCAGTTGTTGATGCATAGTTCACCCCCTAATCTCTGTAAGTCGCTTTGGATAAAACCGTCCGCTAAATGACTAAAGTTAATAATAATAGAAGCATCACATGAAACAGATACCACAGTGCAGCTGTGAGGATAACAGTGCACATAATCTCCAGCGTCTCCTTTTTGACTATTCATTGAAATACACAAATGTTTAGATCCCAGGTGTATGGAGGTGATATACTGGGAGGCAGTCTTGCCTAGGGCAGAGGCAAGGGGTACCCCTCTCCCCTCCCCCAAAACCTGTTAAATTTGGAGGGAGGTACCACTTCTATGTACTGGGATTGGTTATACAATCAATTATTCTCCTACATTTAAAATCATTTAAAGTTTGTTTGACCCTTTTCATTTCCGTGTTTTAAATTTGCAGAACCTCCCTTGTTCGCCAGCATGTTTACCCACCTGGTACCCTCACGATCCCAGTTTCTGTAAACAGAACATCAGCATTTTCCCAGCAGTGTTTTTTGTTGCTAGGTATTTGTTTCAGTACACGTACTGAATGAGAAGATTGTTGATTATTATATTGATTGTTATGAGCCTTCAGTTTGACTGGGAAATCATCAGTGAAGAATTACAGATTTACAATCTATTCAATGAAGAGAGAGACTTTTAAACAGTGATATTTTGTACTGAAATGTGGGAAAGTGTTCC
This sequence comes from Acipenser ruthenus, assembly GCF_902713425.1. NCBI lineage: Eukaryota > Metazoa > Chordata > Actinopteri > Acipenseriformes > Acipenseridae > Acipenser > Acipenser ruthenus. The sequence goes on along the minus strand of NC_081201.1, from coordinate 6,476,691 downwards.
TTTTTAAGCAATAAATATGCAGTTCTCATTAAACATGATGGATTGACAGCACAGCTCGTTATGGATGAAATTGCACCCCCTTTGGTTTTCTAATGAGATTTTCTCATAGCAGACATTGCCACCAGGTGGCCCAATATTATTTCTTCCAAAATCTTAAAGGTAAAGTCAAATTCCTTCATTTCTACACACCCCTTATTTATTAAGAGCCACATGCAGTCCAACAATATGCTTGTTCACACTATTACTATGAGTCAGCAGACAGATTTGCAGTATAATGTGCTTTAGCAGAACACTAGTTCTCTTATTAAATCATCCTCTACTGAGTATTAGCTTGTAGATGCTGCTGTTTTTCTTTTGTACAGAATCGTAATGTCATTTAGGAGCACATTAAAACACTGATGTAGTGCCAGCCCCTTGGTGTAACAGTACCCGGGTTGGAGAAATGCATGCAGGTCGCTTGACTGCTTGCATTGATTTTTTCTCTCAGCCAGATGCATTGATTTTGTAATCCTCAGAAGTTCACAGTGAGCTGGTGCCAGGGGCTTCTATTAACCCCTGTAGCTCCCCTTGTGTCCTGTAGAGCAGAGCTGCTAAGGATACTTCTTCATTGCTGCACACAGAGACCAAACAGACAGCCTGTGTAGCTCAGACAGCTCTGGTGAATTTTACAGTACCATATCTTCCTGAACTTGCCCTCCACTTAGTTTTAAAGGCGGCATGGTCGTCCTCAAATCTCCCAATATTGCGTTTCAGTATGCATTTGCAAGTTATGGTAATAACTGAATCTACAGATTTCAGGGGGATCTGGGAGCTGGACAACATAGTGGTTACTTAATCAATTGGAGTTGCTATGCAGGAACTAGGGCAGGAAATGTTATTAAAATAAACCACTGCAGCATGCGTGGGCCCTCACCACATAGAGCAGTTTCTGTTTTGAGTAACAGTGCCAGAGCTTCTGATAAGAGTTGGGGTACTTTAGTCACTGGCTAGCAATGTTAACACAACCCCCCACTCCCAGTCATAACTAACAGGACACCTCTGGGATATAGTGGAAACTTTTGAGAGACTCTGTTCCTTACTCAGATATTTTAGTATAATCCCTGGGATGTGTTCTTATATATTGAAAGCAGACAAATGTAAAACATCTATTGTTTGTATTTGTTTTTTTTTAATTATGTGTTAAATGTTATTCCTCTTGCCAGTTTTCTTTATCATTATGGTCACGGCTGAAGACATATTTGTATGACTGCTTTTAACTTATTATAAAACTGTAGATCATAAAGCCACACTTGTCTTAGGTCCTCCATATTATGTCTCTTTTAAAATGTTATTTTAACCTACCAGATGTAAAGAACATCTTCATGGATGTTGATATATAAATGATATTGTTGTTTGTTGATTTTTTAAAAATATTTCTAATTAGAAAACTTTTATAATATGTTCTTTGATTCCTAAATGTCGTTAACGGCTGGTAATATAAATAAGTCAACTAGTATGGAAATCATTTTCTATCTAGCATGCCTTCTGAGGAGCCCAAGTATCTGTTTTGCATTAGACTTCCTTTCCACTGTATCTTTTGACACAGATGACCTACCCATGCAGACCCCGCTTGTGTTGTAAAGACCTTCGTCAGTCTTGTCTTTCTCTGAGCTCCAGCTCCTCCCAGCAGCAAGGGTTAACTGGGCTGTCCTTGCCTTGCTGATTCTTTCGCTGTGTTCCCTACCTCTGGCAGTGATAGGCTCAGTCCTGCAGTGAGGAGGGAGCTGTGTGGAGCAGCACAGACACAGAGGTGAGTAAGAGAGAGAGAGTGCTGGATTGCAAGGCTCAGAATGTCTAAGGCAGAGGCACTTCCTCCTGCACAAATCGATGGAACTCCAGCCAGCATCACAGCCCGGCACTCCCAAGTCTCTCGGATCACTGGAACTATCAGATAGATGGCTTTCCTGGAAGTGGAGACTCCCGCTGTCTTCAGAGGCAAATTCAAATCAGGTGCCGATCCAGCAGAGGATTTGTTCTGAATGAAATTCTTATTGTATTTGTTAACCCAGACGTGTGTAGTATAGAAACCTAATTCAACTCAGCCTGATTCAACAGATAATTTTCAATAAGGGAGTAACTAGCATGTAATTTAGCAGCTGCTCCAGCTTGGATTTAGCGATTTAATAATGATACTAATAACAGTAAAAAATGTTGCCTTTGCGTTGATTATTTGCACCAATGTATGTTTTTGCGATAATTGGCAAAGGGATGGCTGCTTTGCTGTTCTTCGATTTGTCCAAGACAGGTAGATGCATTTCTAGTTGAAGCTTTTGGGCTGTTTCTAAATTTGTTTAGATTTTGTTTTTGTAGGTCTTTGTATTGAAGGCAGGATTTATCCACTGAGATCCAACACTTCTTGTGTACAGATGTCTGGTCCCCATTAAGGCTAGGGAGACTAAATTAAATTATTATTTTAAAATAAACTGGGACTTGCTCTCTAAACCTGAGCTTGTACTTGAGCAAACTGGGAAAGCTGTTTTGGGTTTTAGACTACTTCCTGTATTTTTTATGCATATGAAATGGCCTGATTTTGAGCATAAACGTGGTTGCGTTTCATGAGTATTATGTGTTAGGAGTGCCACAGTTCTCTTGTGTTGCTGTTGAGAAGAGCCCATTTTGAGGAGCACTAGGCTGTCTTTGTGATTGATGTTGTTTGGTTTGTTGTTGAATGTCCTGAGCGTCCTGAGTTGACAGTGCTCAGTGGGAGTGTGGACTGTCAATATGTTTGGTTCACTTAGTTAACTTTTGTATGCACATTGTAATGTTTGATTAAACTTTTTTTTTTTTTTTTTTTTTTTTTTTTTTTTTTTTTAAGTATTAAAAAATGCCAAAACATTCTTTTTTGAAACAGGTACGGTATAATAGAAGTAAAACTAGTGAAACATTTCAGATTCATCTCTACTGAAAAGGGAAGATTTGTCTACTGTACTGAATGTACAGAGTTTTATTCAGATTTTTATTTTTAAGTTACAAATAAATTTCCTTAATTTTTAATGAAATATTCAGTTGGAACAGAGGATTTCAGTTAGACAGAAAAAAGGCAATTCTATGATAATAAACCTCCCCCAATTCATAAAAAACAACTCTCCACTTGTAAGGTCAGAAGTTATTGGGAGATGTATTACTGTGTTTTAGAAAACACCATGTTACTCTTCAAACTAATAATAAATAATAATAACAATGGACACATGTTTACATCAGAAGGCTTTTATTATTCCATTAAGTTTACATTATATAGAAGTGTTTTTTTTTTCCAACACTAATATTCCTTTAACTGTGAAGTGTATTGGAAAATGAATGTTGAACCTCATTGGTTCTTTAATTGGCTTTTTTATTTATTAAAACATATATATTTTAAAATGATCATATTGGTATATTTGATGTTCTTTAGCATTGGCACACTGGATGTATAGCTTTATTTTAATTAGGCTTGCATGTTACCATTCTGGGGCCACAGCAAATGTTTTCCATTATTTCATTATTTTCTATTGCACAGCAAGGTCTGTGTGACGAGTCACAAACCAGCGCTATATAAACTGAACGATGGTGTTCTTGTTACTACAACTGTTATAAAGCTGATGCCAAAGATAAGCAATCAAGGTTTAAACAGAATTCAATGAAAGTATCCAATCTAGTTTGTCACAGAAGGCTGTGGGTATCCAACAAGGCAAAGAAAAGTGCTTCACCCCTTCTTCGAGCATGTTGCCAAAGCATTCTACCATAGTGGCCATGCCAGCTGTGATTATTTCCCTCTGGCTATGCTTTGGCCCCTGAGAATTACAAATCCTCTCAACTGGGGAAACATTTGGCAGTCAGAGGCACGCCAGCTGGAGTTTATCAAAGGATAAGACTGAGTCCCAGAGCTTGTGGAGGGGAGGCATTGGCCACCTACCTGGAGCTTATCTGGTCTATGAAACCAAGTCAGGACTGCCTTTACTGGAATACAGTATATTGTTCAAATGGCAAACTGTGCATTGGAATCTGAGTCCACCCTCAATTAGAATGTAAAGGGCTTCCAGGCACATGCACCATGCATGATCATTGGTGCCTACATCACTGTAAACAATACAAGCTGACACGATGCAAAGCTTTTGAAGCAGCACAAGGAATGATTGTGCAGAAATTAACATGTAGCAGTGATTGATAAGATTGAATGGGTTAACCTTGTGTGTGTGTCACGTGGAACAGAGTGAGTTGAGTCCAGTAGCTACCGCAAATACATACATTTTCATACACTTTAGCTAATTGCAAATAAACCGTGTGTAAATGTATGGAAAACAACAGTTAATATGTTGGTGTGGAGAGCATGTAGCCATAACAATGTAAGATTTTATGATTGCACACCGGAAAAAACACTAATCAAGTTAGGCAATGTGACCCACGCACAATCTTTGTAATAGCTGGGAAGAAATTTAAATAAATGGGAATTATGAAGAAATCTGATTAAATTGTGTGTTGCCTAGGGGATTCTTAATGACTCAATTTACATTCAGCAGACACAACTTCATGAGTAGTCTAACTGCATTTTACTGTGAAAGCAACACAGCATGGTGGTTATTATGAAATGAATACCACTTTTGGAATATACTTGTGTAATTGTATTCCTGATCACCCACAAATAAACCTAAATATCAATGGTATTGTAAAGTGTGACATATTTCATAGTTAAAGCAGAATCCTGAAAGTAATCAATCCAGATTTTTAAAAGTGACGATTTTGTATTGCAAGATCAAAGCTGGGCCCCATTAGAGCAAAACCTGTTCGTCCTTGTAACCCTGAGCATATTATTATTACATTAATCATGGCCAGAGAGTTATTACCGCTTTCAGAAGCTGCTGTCACTATTGTAGTGGGCAATGCCGTGGCACTGAAAATGAAGGTGTTGAGATAGAGATGTGTTGTGTTTTGAAGGTGATTCGCTCATTGACTAACTGTACCAGGAATTATAACCTTATCTTTAAAATCCATTCTTCCAATACTTGGAGGGTATTGTATATTTCTGTCAGGTCTCCAGTGACTATTTGTCTGTCTATTTATTTCGGGTCACTTGTCCTCAAGCCTTTTAATGGGTAATCCTGTGTGTCTGTGTGTGTCTAGAGGGTTGAGAGAGACACCAGGCCTGCCTCAGCTTGACTAATGCAGCGCAGCTTGGGTCTAGCCTGTGGCCATGCTGCCCGGGAGTCTAGATTCGATAGGTCAGGAGTTCAGAGTTGACTCAGCCTCGACAGTACAGTCTGACTGGAGGGAAGACAATACCAACATAGTGTTGGTTTTTCAGAAGACAAAAAACAGATTATGTCACATTTGAGGCAGCACAGGTTTTGCTTTGAGCTTTGGTGTTCAAGTGACCGCTGTGTGTGGCTATTGAAGCTCACAGAGGCTCCAGAATGAATCAAACCGTTTAGATGAGTTGCATCAAACTTCACATTCACATTTGTTGCAAGTAGTTATTGACCATCCTTGTAGATCAGACCACTAGAGAAAAGTTTCCTGATGTCCTCTTGTTTGACTGGAATTTGATTTTCACCAGGTCTGGGGTTTCTAGTGTCATGATATGTGTTTCTGTCCACAGTGGAAAGAATCTTAATGTATTTTGTTTTATGGGTGTTCCAAAAGCGGCTTGTTTTTTCATTTCAGTAGGCTTTTTTCAATGGCCAGCTTGTACAGTGGCTTTGCAAAGCGTTGAATTCAGAGCTCCCTGCAGCACCATCAATGTTTAATCTATATAACAAAATGAATTCCTTTTTTAAATATGTCATAATGAGTAAATTGATAATTATCTGTGGTATAAAAATAAAACACAGTGGTTCTTCCTGAGTCATTCAAATAATCAATTTCAGAGGAAAGATAAACATTACCTTAATCCCATATGTCATAAAATAATCTTTTAGTGTTTTATTTGAATTATATATATATATATATATATATATATATATATATATATATATATATATATATATATATATATATATATATATATACACATTGCATTGGGGCAGAAGGGGCACATCCCCCCCCCCCCACACACACACACTTTGAATGTGGGGGGGTCAAACTATATATTTTGCCCCTCCACTTTTTCGTTCATTATTTATGTATTATATCTTGTTGTGTTTGGCATTGGTTTGCTTTAAAATCTTTAAAATAAAATATAAAAATATAAAAGTATTCAGAGGATGGGCCACATTTGTAAACAATCACAATAAATCCTCCCTATACAAACATATTGGTTTGACCCAAGGTCTGCACCGTGGGTAATGTTAGCGAACAGTAAGAAAAAACGGCAGGCGGTCAGGAGAGATAACTGCACGAAATTTCAATACTTAAATATAGGCATATATATTTTTATTTATTACTTGCAAAAATATCTGAAGGAAGAGAGAGTATAAGACAATTATTAAAGAAAAAAATGTAAGGAAGAGAGAGTATCGGACCATTATGTAAGCAATAAGGCACGACAGGGTATGTGATATACTTTAATATCAACTGCCTGGGGCGTGGTGGTATTAGAGTATATCACACACTCTGAAGTGCCTTATTGCGCTTATAAAATGGGTTATAAATTGAAAAAAAAATGGATAAATACGTTTTTTTAATAAACAAAAAAATCATTTTTATTAAATAGCCTTCCGCCTAAAACTGAGCTAAGAGAAAATAGTTCCATATAACTTTTTTTTAAAATAAAACTCAATCCTCTTATTATTTATCCAGTTATGCCCAAAGGAGAAATGGAAGGAAACCACTTGCAATAAAAACTGAATGGTAAACGTAATAAAAACACTGTTGCTGTAGTTTTGTCAGGATGTGAGAGCTCATTATTCACGAGTGGCTGGGTTTCCGAGCGATGTGTTGCTAGACTCTCACCTCCCTGTGTCGTTCCACAGACAGGGTTAAAGCGGGTCACTTCCTGTTCCCACTGCTAATCAGACGCCCAATGGTTTTTACGAAGGGAACAGGGGTGGAGGTAATGAAAATGTCATCGCACAGTGTTACACTCGCAGCACCTCTGAACAGTCCCGCTGTAAACAAGGCTAACCCTCCTCCTTTTTTTTTTTTTCCTGTCCAGTTCTTCAGCTCCGGCTGCAGCAGAGGAGGACTCGGGAGCAGCTTGTAGACCAGGGTATCATGCCACGTAAGAAACTAATGCTTAACTTCTCTCTATACATTTCTTAATGGATTGTTTGAATTGGTCCATTCATGGTGGCTGGCTGTTTGGTCATTCATGCTCCTTTCCAAATTGGCCCTGTCCCTAGAATAATCAAATAACCTGATTTTTATTATTATTATAATTAGTATTGATGTGGCTGATTGATATTAACCACAAGATTGATTGGGTACAACTGACAGTTTTGTTGAAATAAGCTGAGCACAACTTTTAACTGTTCATCAAGTATTGCATATAGATGTTTGCCTTTGTGTTTTTAAATGTAATTTGTGTACATTGTAAAGCTAATAATTTATTTTTATGTTAAAATCTCATAAATATTTAACAAACACTGTCTTATATTTATTAATATTATAGTCATTAATTTGAGAGACTGCAGTCCTGTTGTAGCCTGTTACTTTGGCAGCCTGTTTGTGGCTCAATGGCCAAGGCCTAGCAGTTAGCTTCATGGATGTGTATATATGTATTTAGTAAAATGAATTGTGTTTTGCTGGTGTGTTTGGACCACCCAGCAGTATTGCTAAACAGATACAGGGAGCCTGCCACTGCCCGATTTGGCCACATTTTACTTAGTGTTTACTAACTGTTTTTTCTGCTGATCTCTCTGCTGTTTTCTGTTTACGTCCAAGCCAACTCTATCTCTCGCTGTGGCTTTTTATTTTTCATTCATTTGTTGGCACAGTGGGGAGGGACAATAGTGGTTAGTTACTCTCTCCACACAAGGGGAAATCTATAACATAGAAACTGCTAAATAAGAGCCAGGTAAATGCATTTCGCATTTAAACAAAATATAACCCCTCAGAACACAATACAGACTGCAGTTCAATTACCAGTGTGACTAAAGACCCTTCGATCATCACTAATAAAACAAAGAAGAAAAAAAAGAGATTTCTCTGCACGCCAAAATTCTTTATGCTGATTAGGTCCTATTGTGGGGAACTGAGGAATGCAATTATGTTTCAATGATGGCTTTTGGCTGAGTTGTTTCCTGTTGGTTTTATCTCAAAGGCTGTTTTCTTCTGTATTTTGTCAAATCTTGTTTTGGAAAAATGAACATTTTTCTCACATCTTGATATTCTCCACATCCTGTCTGGCATGCCTCTCTATTGATAATGTTAAAAAAACAAAACAAAACAAAAAAACAATCACGGATTGGAAGTCAAAATGGTACTCTGTGTTTTCCAATATTTATCATGAATATATAATTGAACGTAAGTTTCCTTTCTGGAACATTTATTATTACAGGAAAATAAGCTGTATGGACTGTTTTTATTTAAAAAGCCAAATGTAGATTGACAGACCTCAGTTTCAGATTGCTGACTGTGGTTAAAGATCTGGTTAGGTTATGCATGAGGAATCTGTGCTTGATTCCATTGAGCCTCTCTTCTGGAGCATGTTTCAGTCCTGCCCTCAGTAAGCTCCCTCACTGTGAGGCTGGCTCGGAGCAGGGTGAGCCTCCTGTGGCTGACACAGCTCCTAATGGGTCAGCTCTGTTCTCGCCATACCAGTGAATGAGTTTCCTCTGCAAACTGCTTCCTGCGGATGTTAACCCCTTCTTGCCCTGTCTGCTTCTCCACACAGCCCTAAAGAGCCCCGCTGCCTTCCACGAGCAGATCCGCAGTCTGGAGAGGGCCAGGGTAAGACTTTAGCATCCCTTATAGTCACACACACTGAGGCAAACACTAAAGACAACAGCTGTCATCACTTCTGAGCCTCTTAGGTATTAATATGTGTCAATCATTATACCTGCACCATAGAAAAAAAAAAAGTTGAAACCAAACCCTGGTCTGTTACCAGGATTAGAAAGCACGGGACTTCTTAGGTATAGTGTATTCTCAAGCCCTCAGTTTAAGTACTGTGATTTTTGGGATAGTATCAAAAATGTTCTTTTAACAAAACCCATTATTGTACAGGGTTTGATGTTCCCTGTTAAGCACAGAGGCACTGATATTCATGTCTCCACTGATGTGTTTTACAGCTGTTTTCACGCTGGTGGGTTTCTGCTTCCTGCCTCCAGTCACGGTACTCCCAGACATGCTTGGTCAGGTTTCAATTAGGACTTACCGTTCAGCAGCCCATCAGAACATGACGTGTGAGCAGAATAAATGCATGAAATTCACTTAATAAAAAGCTAGAGATTCTGGTTCTATTAAGACTGATATGCCTTTCTCACCCACTTCAGAAAAATCTGCATTATTGCATTTTGTAGAAATCTATACCCACACCCATACCTTTTTAGAAGCCTTTTTTTTAATGGAGTAGTCAGTAAGCATGGCAAATAATTATACAATTCTGTTATACAGAAGCAGAATTATACAGAACACCCGTACAGTAATAGGATACTAAGCAGGTAAGACATTGTTAGGAAAATGTCTGACCCTTTAATGCTAGTCTTAAAGGATTAAAGCAGTAGAGCTGAAATGATGGCTATCAGGTGTCATTGAGACACAGCAGTTTCACATCAGATGGGTAATTTGTGCAGTGCAAGCTCTGTGTACTAGTGCAGAGATGTTTAAATGCTGGATTACTTTGTAGACCTCAGACATGGCCAGGGTTTCCTCCTAACATTGGGAGCTCATAACATATCAGCCTGTGTATCTCTCAGAACAGCTGCATCCTTACAGTTGACAAGCTCAGCTGCTGGGTTTGGATTGAGCCGCGATTAAAAAATAAATAAGTAAAATAAAAAAACAGTGTAGTTTCAAAAGTGGGACTGGACTAGTTAACACACAGCAATTGCTCAGCAAGTATATACTTTACAGCAGTGGTACTCAATTCTGGCCCTTGAAATCTAATCCAGTCCAGGTTTTTTCTCTAAGCAAGTTCTAATGTAGTAAATTGAAGATTCTAAGAGGAAAATAACTAATTTTAGGACCTGGTTGGAATAAAGACCAGAACTGGAATAGATCTCGAGGGCCAGAGTTGAGTACCACTGCTGTATTGGTGTGAACTAGTATTGTGCTTCCCTAAAAATATTCAAGTAACACACGCTGAAGGTTCCATGCGTGGCAGAATATTAAATTACTGGTAATTAAAAAATAAATAAATAATATTAATAGTAATAATAATAATGTGTTATTATCTTCAGTTAAATTAAATTGTGCTTTTTTATTATGAGGGATGATGAATTTGTTGTTTAGTGATGTCATACACACACACACACACACACACACACACACACACACACACCATGGAGTCAGGAGAGATATTAACCAAAACCAGTGTGTACATTTAATATGACATCACCACACACACAACATGCAATGAAACTGAGAGACTGGCTTTGCCAGCTCCTTGCCTATAGTCCTAGCAGGTGAGAGCCTGAAGGATCCTCCACCCCAGTGTGTATGTGTGTGTGTGTGTCAGCCTCTCAGTTAATCCTTTTGGAGTAAAGTACTTTTTATTTCTGCAGACTGAAAACTTTCTGAAGCACAAAATCCGGAGCCGGCCTGAGCGGTCAGAGCTGGTCAGAATGCACATCCTTCAGGGTAATGACAGCACTGGAGGAGGGTTCACTGAATCCCGAGTGTGTTGTAGTCACGGGATTTAGGGATGATGGGGGTGAGGGCGGCACAGTGGTGTACTTTACATATTAAACTGGGAATTATCAAAGTTATAGCGCAGCATCACAACAGAGCGTTTATAGCATGTACAGTAGTTGTGGAACTATAAATAATTGACTTTTTCAGGCTTATTTCATCTCTATTAATTTTTATACTTTATTAAGTACTATAACTTTTATTATAACTTTATTTTTAAATACTAGCCTTTCACTTGTAATGATTTCATCCACGTGTCCATCTGAAGCCCTCTCTATCCCGTCTCCCCTCACAGAAACCCTGGCTGAGCCCTCTCTCCAGGCCACCCAGTTGAAGCTGAAGCGGGCCCGCCTGGCCGATGACCTCAATGAAAAGATCGCGCAGAGACCCGGGCCACTGGAGCTGGTGGAGAAGAACATCCTGCCTGTCGACTCCAGCCTCAAAGAAGCCATCGTTGGTAAGGATAGCTCACTGTTATAACACAGGACTGAAATGCACACCCCGCTTAGCGAACCGGGCGTCGACTCTCAGGCCCTCATTGGTGAGGAAACTGTACGTTCTGTAACACGCTATTGTATAAAATCCACAAAAACATGGGTAGTATCCATGGATACGTACTGCACAATGGAAAGGCTTCATATTTCATTGCTGATACATGTGCCTCCCAGCCCCTGTAACAGCTTTGAAACTTTAAAAGCTAAAACCTTTGCCTTGCATCTGGTCATCTGTTGCCCATTAGCTCTTCACAGACCTTCTGAGATAAGGATTAGCGGCGAGATCACAGCAAGCTAGTTGCCGAGTGCGCAGTCGAGCTCTGATAGGTTCGGATACCTGTGGCTGGGATTACTGGTCCCCCACAAGGTGTTGAGTGCTATCCCTGCAGAGACTGCATTCTGAATCCTGCCACAGGAGTGTTGTAACTGTTTACCACAGAAAACACAGCTCATTATTAATGTTTAAGAGAAGCGTAACACTGTAACCCAGTCCCTCAGTTCAAGCCACTAGGCCACACAGCCTCCCAGACCCTCATTTCTAACCACTGGTCCTTCAGCTTAAATTGTTAGGCCTGAGCACATTTATTTCTACTAGACCAGTGGTTTTCAATCCCGGTCCTGGGGACCCACTGTGTCTGCTGGTTTTCATTCCAACTGAGCTCTCAGTTACTTAACTAGACCCTTCATTGAAATGATAATTTGGTGTAGTAGACCTTTTTAATTGTTTTCAGCTCGTAAACAGTTGCAGAGCTCAAGTTACTTATAAAATGTTACTGCAACTGAAAACAATTAAAAAGGTCTAATTAAGCAAATGATCAGTTCAATGAAGGGTCTAGTTAAGTAATTCAAAGGTCAGTTTGGAATAAAACCAGCAGACACAGCGTGTCCCCAGGTCCGGGGTTGGAAACCACTGTACTGGATGACACTGCCACAGCATAATGTTTTAAAGTTATTGGTTAATAAACTGCACTTTGTTGTTGCTGTTGTTTTGGCGCCCCAGATGGTGAGGGGGAGTACTCCAAGACACAGGACGTCTACTTGTTTGATGAAGACAGCAGCGACGCCTTGTCTCCAGAGCAACCGGCCAGCCAAGAGTCCCAGAGCTCAGCGGCCTCCCCTGGAGAGCACAAAATCAGAGAGGCCTCGTCCCCGCTTCCCAACTCCGCCCTGCAGGTCAGAACCATTGGTTTAATGTGTTTGTATATCTGCTCAGTATTTAAATATCACTGAGGGAGGAGGTTCTCCTCCTTTCTCAGGCACTTACATGAGTGCTGGATTGAAAGTGTCATGGTTTGTCGTGGAATACAGAAGGTGAAACGTGCTTTGGCTGACAGATCCTCAGCAGTCCATAATATCCAATATCACGATATTGTCTGTTCCCACCAGTTAGCGCAAGCTTAAAAGGATCATTTTTGGTCTGTTTGTGATTCGTATAGTTCACAGTTCCCTTAAAAACTAAAAGCTGTTCACCACCAATTTTCTTCACCTTCAAATGCTTATAATGATCCTTGAAGTTATACCGGCGTTTTTAGATTTACATCTTTAAAAGAATTAGGAATACTGGCAATGTGTTAAATGTCAAATGGTTATTTTTATGTAGAATACTGTATCTCATCTCTGTCTCTCTCACATTGTACCACAGTACTACCCACAATTCTCACAGCCCACTTCAGACTACCTGAAACCTGTCTCAGCTGCCGAGCATCACAACGGTCGCTTGGCAACCAATTCATTCCAGCCAATCAGCACTGTAGCTCCTTCAAAACCAGCCCCTACACTTGTAAAGGTGAGTCTACATACAGTAAAAGAGTATGAAAGTTAGGCATTCTAGTGTATATGCCAAACACCTGCTGTTAGATTACAGATGAAAACTAACCCAGCAGGTTTTTTCAGTTAACCCCAAATTAGCTGGAGGCGGGCTGAGCCACAGAGCCCAGGAAATGACACAAGCGGTTTAGTCTGATTGACAGATAAAGTATCTCTGGGGGTGGGTTAAGAAGTTTGTGGAGTGGAGCTCACTGACAACAGTGCCCAGAATGACGTGAGGATGGGGTACTTCTAGCGCAACTATGGAAATCCTACCACCTGGGCCAGCTCAAACTCAGCAGATTTTAAACCACAAAATACCTTTTTTCAAGGTGAGTGTCAGCCTAACTTATCCTAACACTGGATCTTTATTTAGTATTTCAGTTGAATACAGTTAAGAAATAAAAGAAAACATGCTGTAACTTTAAACACTCAATCGTATCAAAGAAAGTGTGAAGTAAAACCGAAGGCACAAACACACATTTCAGTCAGCGTGTCTAAACAAAACTGTTTTAGACATCGGACAGAGGGACGTTCTTGTCTAAAGATGGAATATTGCTTATAACGACTTATAAATGAAACCAACAAAAGATAAAACAATTATGTCAAATGATTTTCTTTAATGTGTCTGCGCCTTTTTCTGTCCGTTAAATTCCTTCGGTGGCACCCCACTGTTTTGTTAGTGCATACTTTCTCTGAGTCAGGCAGTTGTCCCAACAACAAAGTCAAGGGTTTTTTTTCTCCTTGTTTTTTCATCTCTCGTGTGAAGGCTTTGTATACTGGGAGGTTGTGGGTTCGATCCTCAATCGGACAAAGTTTAGTCTTGATGCCTGAGGATGCTGAGTCAGGATTTTAATCTTATGTCTGGAAGTTGAGGATTGATGAGAAGTTCATTTTTAATATGTTTCCTGCCTTGCAAACTTGCTTGGCCATTTCTAGTTAAGGAGTCGAGGAGGTTTTTTTTACATTAATTTAGGTGCCATTATAGGTGGGTCTTGCACTGCAATACAAAAAACAAACAAAAAAAAAAACCCTTTTCAAATAGTTGTCCAAGGGATAGTGAGTAAAACAGATTGTTTCAGGGGTGATCCTGGGATAATCCCATTGATCCAATGGGATTCCCAAGTGCTGTATTGCGCTCCAGTAAAATCCAGCTGTGGCACATCAGGTTATAGATTGATCAAATTGACCTCTAATCGCCAATTATTTTTATTATTTTCTCCCAATTTGGAATGGCCAATTATTTTATTATGCTCAGCTCACCGCTACCACACCTGCGCTGACTCAGGAGGGCGAAGACGAACACACACTGTCCTCCGAAGCGTGTGCCATCAGCCGACCGCTTTTTTTCACACTGCGGACTCACCATGCAGCCACCCAAGAGCTACAGCGTCAGAGGACAAGCAGCTCTCGGGCATCTTACAGGCAAGCCCGCAGACGCCCGGCCAGACTACAGGGGTCGCTGGTGCGCGGTGAGCCGAGGACACCCTGGTCAACCTAACCCTCCCTCCCCCCGAGCGACGCTCGGCCAATTGAGCGCCGCCCCCTGGGAGCTCCCGTCCTCGGTCGGCAAAGGAATAGCCTGGACTCTAACTCGCGACGTCCAGACTATAGGGCACATCCGGCACTCTACGCAAGTGCTTTTACTGGATGCGCCACTCGGGAGCCCCGTGACATTCCTGTTTTACCTTTTTCTCCACTTGACTGTACAGGATAAGCCTGTTTGCAAGCAGATACTATAGATCTATGTTGAACCTAGCGCTGATGGAACAGATACTGTGTGTGCAATGATGCCTAACACCTTGTAGCTATCTTGTAGCTATGTTTGCCACGTTGCTATCTAAGATAAAGGGGGTTATCTTTTATATTGCATAAAGGTGCTATATTTAAATTGAATTTTATTTATTGTAAGTATGTTTGTTTATTTATTTATTTATTTATAGAAACTTTTTTTTTTTTTAAGTTTTTATACCAGGATGCTTTGGAACAGTTTACACAATTGTAACATTAAATATGGATGTATGTTTTGTATGATTGGGGTGCATTTAGGATACTTACTTGTAAGATGTATCAGGTAACAATCCAAAATCCAAAAATATATGGGTGAGACACGGCTGACTGGAGCTTGATTCACTTCATTTTTCCAAGTAGGTCAAAATGAATAATTGAGGTTTTTCTTTGTATTGTATACTGAGAAACTTAAGAGGTGATTTGGAGATTTTCTGTTGCTCTCCTCCTTTATAGCAGAGCCAGCCAAAGACAGCGAGTGAGAGGAGCCGCAGTAAGAAGAGTCGGGAGGCCAAGCCGCGGGTGAAGAAGCTCAAGTATCACCAGTACATCCCTCCCGACCAGAAGGCAGAACCCAGCGAGGCGCCCATGGACTCGTCGTACGCACGTCTGCTCCAGCAGCAACAGCTCTTCCTGCAGCTCCAGATCCTCAGCCAGCAGCAGCAGCAGCACTACAACTACCAGGCCATCCTGCCCGCGCCACTCAAGTACGCCACACCCTGCACTGCAGAATTACGCTGTCTGAGAACTGTCCTCTTGACTTCATCATAGCTGATCAGACCAGCCACTGCACACACCCCTCGCAGGCTAGACCACATGCTTCTACATCTCTCACCCCTTCTCTCTCTTTCTGTTTTTCTCTCACTTTCTTTATCACCTCCTTCACTTCCCTACCCCCCTCTATTTTTCTCTCTCCATCACCCTCTCATGTATTTTGTAAGTTCTCTTTATCCTTTTATTCACAGATATTTATATAAAGAATCAGTGACTAATTCTGTTTCTTTGTTAGCTGACAGACTCAATAAGCTGCAGGCCCTTTGGTTGTGTTTCTCCACCAGATGTTGATTAGCATCAGGATGTGGTTCATTGTCTCTAGACATTTGGATTACAGATGTTTGTTTTGTTTATTTTTTTATGAGGTGTTGTATTTCTGGAGTATTCAAGCTGACGGCCTGTTCCACATTTGAAATGTGTTTGCGCCGTATCAGGTGTGTGACCTGTACACTCTCTGTCTCTGTCTCTGTCTCTCTCTCTCTCTCTCTCTCTCTCTCTCTCTCTCTCTCTCTCTCTCTCTCTCTCTCCCTCCCCCCCTCGCTCTCTCTCTCCCTCCCCCCCTCTCTCTCTCCCCCCCCCCCCCTCTCTCTCTCTCTCTCTCTCTCTCTCTCTCTCTCTCTCTCTCTCTCTCTCTCTGTCTCTCTCTCGCCATCTCCACCAAGCAGGCCTGCAACCGATACTCAGAATACCTCCTTGAACAACAACATGCCCGCCTCCATTGTTGTCGCCTTGCCAACCAGTGGCACCCTGCGACAAAACAGCAGCCTGGCCAATCGGAAGGCGGGACCACTGCCTGCTAATCTGGATGATATGAAGGTACAAGCTCTCGATAGCTGTCAGAATCATGGCTCTCGTGGACTCCACATGAGGTTGCTAGGCTGTTTTGAGTTTATGACTTGCTTTTGTTTTCATAATCCATAATAATCAAACCAAAATAAATATAGTAGCACATGTTTAAACAGGCATCCATATTTAAAAGTTTTTCCCACCAAGAGAAATGGACTTTAAAAGATAGTGTGAAGCCACTGTCAATTAAGCATTTTCCGAAAGGCTTCGTTATGCAATGCTGAAGTGGAAGAGATTTGTTAATAAATTCAGAAAGTGAACCTGAAAAGAACGTACGTTTACATGATTGTCCAGGAGACACAGACCAGACCCAGTCTCAAGGACAGGCACACACACGTACGTTTTCCAATTCATTCCATTATGAATGCATTTTAAAAGAGAGCTGGCTGTAGTGTAAGCGATGGGCTATCATCATAGTTGTTATACAGCACTCCCCCCTCTTTATTCCATGATTGGATGATTCGCAGGTTTGGTGAATTCATTGTTAGGCCATGTTAATACACAAATTATAATACTATATGTAAAAGCCTGCACTATTTTCAATACTTAACGTTTTTTTGATGAGCAAGTCGGTGAAATACCCTAAGGCTATGGTTATTTGTTTTCGAAAATCACTTCTTCAGATATTATTGATTGCTGTGATTTAAGATGCAATTTCTACTTAGCACAAATTTATTTTAAAACCTGTATTTTTTCTTCAAACCCAAATCTCTTCGTAACAAGCAGAGCCAAAATGTTTGTGCGTCTAGTTTTACTTAAAAAGAAAAAAAAAAGGATTTTTTTGTATATGGAGTGATGATTTATTTTTTTCTTTCCCAGGTGGCCGAGCTGAAAATGGAACTAAAACTGAGGGGGCTCCCAGTGTCTGGCACTAAAACAGACCTCATCGAGCGACTGAAACCCCACCAGGAAAACTCTACCACCATCTCCACAAGGGGCACCATGACCACTACTATCTTCTCTGGGTCAGCTGTGGAGGGGCCCACATCAGCCTCTTTACAGACTCCCTTTGCTAAAGAGAATCGGCAGCATTCCAGCCAGCTGGAGAGCATGAGCTCCACGCCGCCTGTGTCCCCCATCCCCTCTGAGCTGTCCAGCCGGAACGCAGAGGACAACAGGTCCATGGACACCTTCAGTGAGATCATGGGCGTGGCCCCTGCTCATGCCTCAGGGGCCTCCCCCTGCAAAGGTACTGGCGAGGACTCGGGCATGGAGCTGGAGTCGTCTGTCAAGGACCGCAAACTCCACGAGAAGGAGCTGCAGATCGAAGACCTCAAGAGGAAGCTGGAGCAGGAGCAGATGCTGGTGGAGGAACTGAAGATGCAGCTGGAAATGGAAAAACTAAACCAAGCACAACAAACAGGCATCACTGTCCAGCAGAACCACTCAGGGACTCCAGAGATCAAGGATGAGAGCAGAATGTCCCCCAATTGCTCGTCTTTACACCCAGCCTCCCGGTCTCCAGTGGTCCAGCAGACACCCATGTTGATCAAGCAGGAGCAGCAGCAGCCTCAGCAGCCTCCACAGGCACCTCCAGCCCAAGGCCGAGCCTGCCTGCAACAGTTCTTCGTGAGCCACCAGAGGGTGCCCCAGGTCACTGAGCAGCCTCAAATATTGTTGACAGCACAGCCCAGGACTCCACTTCTCCTGCCAGTATCCCTCTCTGGCACCAACACAACCATCCAGCCATCAACAGCTAATGTGAAACCCCAGGTATTGGTCTTCTTTATTTTTATTTTTTATCCTTATTATAATAAATAATAATAATAATAATAATAATAATAATAATAATAATAATAATAATAATAATAATAATAATAATAATCAACAAATGTATTATTATTATTAAGGAACCTGTATCCTACAGGGCTATGTCAGTGTTTTATCCACAATAAAGTAACAGAGATTATTTTAACCCTTTCAGTCCTGGTGGGACCTCAAGGTGCGTTAAAAACTCTGTAAAGGAGCTCCTTTTTCAATTATATACCTTAGGGCCTAGCTCAATTAAAGTCATTCAGTTTATTAATAGACACGGACCATAGACCAGTCAGTTACTCACTAAGACAGTCTCTGGAAATTCCAGAAGAGTAATGTGTCCGTGACTTCTCTACCCAGCAGCAGCAGCAGCAACAACAACAAGTTCTTCAGGCCACTGTCCCTGCTTCAGCCGCAGGCCTCATTCCCCAGATTCAGCCACAGAAACAGGAGGCCTCATTCCCTCAGCAGCTCCCCAACCAAAAACACCACATCTCAAAGGTTTGGGACCATTTCCAGAACTTCCCCTGACAGTACCTCTCAAACAAGTGCTAAATGAGTTGACACGGCCCCTTTTTAAAATATAAAGGCTTTAAGTTATTATCAGGCACCTATCTGTCAAGTAACAGAACACAGATTTATGTTATGCTTGGATCTTGACTGAGCAAAAACATTGTTGCAGTTTTTCTTTAAAACCTCCTTTAAAAGTCTGTATTGGGAACATTTTGCCTCTGGCAAACAATATAAAAAAGAAACAATTGAAGGCTGCCCTTCAAAATGTGTGAAGGAATGTCACTTATAATCAAGACAGCTTTGTACTTGTGGGTGAAAACTCGGTGAAATAATAATGAATAATTTGTAATCTTGGTTTGCAGCTGTAGGGCTAATAATAGTGTAGCCTTGATGTTAAATTTCTTTTCTAATCGCATTAATAGCATCCACTTGGTAAAATCTTGGCAGAAGTCCTGTTGCTAATGCTGACTGTGGGAATATCTGACAGTAAACACGCTCTCTGAAGGATGGCAGCTCTGTAGTGTGCCAGCTTTGACCTGCACAGTTTGATTGAGGTTCCTTATAGATCTTCACATTGTTTTACTTCATTACTAGGCGTGTTACTTCTACACCGTATTTAATTTGTGTATTGTTTATGGCAATAGGACCTTAACTTTTTCTGTTAAATTATGATTCGGACCAAATGTGATATAATTAAAAACACTAATATCTAGATTATTATTATAGGAATAGCAAAGAGTTACCCTGCTATATAGTACATATTGTATTGTACCTGCAGTGGTTGAGCCTGGTCACCCTGGTATATAGTACATATTGTATTGGTTGATCCAATGTCTTTGTTTCTGCAGGCGTTCCCCACCTGCACCACATTCAGTGCTGGGTTTCAGTTCCAGAGCCAGCCAGTGACTGTTGACCCGCAGTGTTTCCTCAACAGCTCAGCAGACACCAGGCTGCCAACACAGGGCTCCCCAGGCCACACATTGCATAACGGGCCCACGCACAAGGTACGGCCTTGTCAGCCCCTTTAACTCCTGCTGTTACTTAAGTGTTGTTACCCTTCGTTTCAGTACCATCCCAGTTTCATGGATCTATGCTTTCTTCTCACTGCAGCCGGGCTCCCCCTCCCAGTCTCAGCCCCAGCCCCAATTCATCCTGCAACACTCAGTGTTTGCAAACCCCATCCACAAGAGCAAGGACCCTCCCCGCTATGAGGAGGCCGTGAAGCAGAGCCGCAGCATGCAGGCTCCCCTGCAGCCCCAGGTAAAGCCAGACACGGCTCAGATCATACAGACGCACAGGGCGATCGGAACTAGACTGCTGTTATTGCATATCGAAATACGGATTGTACAATTTCACATAAATGTATAT
The DNA here is from genome assembly GCF_902713425.1 of Acipenser ruthenus. NCBI lineage: Eukaryota > Metazoa > Chordata > Actinopteri > Acipenseriformes > Acipenseridae > Acipenser > Acipenser ruthenus. The sequence continues at coordinate 6,456,604 of NC_081201.1, read as the reverse complement.
TGTCGTCGTCTTTCAGGGCAATTTTTATTTTTTTTCATATGTTTGCAAGTTGTTTTTAATGAATATCCAGAATGTATAATAGGTTTTACTGTTATTATGTTTCCCTATTTGCTCAAGGCATTCTTCTGTCGTATGTTGTGCTGCCCCGTTAACAGTAACGTAACACAGATTGGAATTTCTCTTCAAGGTCCCCATGGTAACCAGCCAGCAGATGGACGACCTGTTTGACATCCTGATCGAGAGTGGAGGTACAGGAAGCATTCATTGCTGTTTATCCATTGAGACTCAGGGTAGCTTTTAGAAATTGACGTGTCTATGCTGATACAATAAGAAAGCAACCGTGAAACGTCCTACAACAAAACTATCAATGACCAAATTGTATTCAGTTCACTCCAGTCTTTCATTGATGTTTGACTGACCAAACTCAATTGGTAATTAAATTGATTCAATCAAAACATAATCGCTTATGACTTTTTCTGTGTTGTATGGGGCTATTCAGTCCTGTAATATAAGGGCACACCCCTAAAAGGTTTGGGCCACACTGTGAATTGAAAGATAAAAATAATACCCTTTTTGTTTTTTTTGTTTTCTTGCAACAGAGATTTCCCCATTCGTGAGGGAGGAGCCCTCCGGCTCTGCCAAGCTGATTCCTGTGACTGCCAGCATCACCACCCTACCAGTCAACACTGCGCTGTCCCGCCCACCCCCACAGGTCCAGGTGGGCCCTCCCCCTTCAATGACCTTCGACCCTGCCCCCAGCCTCTCTCTCGCCTCCGAGAATCAACTGGAGGCCTTCCTGGATGGGGCCCTCTCTGCCCACACTACTGCCCCGCAGCTGGGCTCCAGCCGAGAGCACTTGTCCCTCATCGAGGACCTGCAGAGTCAACTTATGAGCCAGTCGGCCCCTCTGAGTCAACCACACTCCCCCATGGACACCAACGAACTGCTGTTCTCCACAGACGGGGGGCCCAGTGTCGGCTTTGACCTCCACAACCCTAACCTGGATAATATGGAGTGGCTGGACCTTACCATACCCGGGTCATCCAGTGGTCTGGCCCCACCAGGGGGAGTCTTCTCCTCAGACTTTCTGGACACGCACAACCTCCAGCTACCCTGGGACTGAATCGAGCGACCCTCCAGCTCTCCAAACACAGGCGTTTGTTGTTTACGTTGTTTAGTTTGTTTGTTTTTTCTCGGATGCTCAATTGTTTAATTTGGCAGCTGGCCTCATTTAAGCTCAAATTAAGAGGCCAACAGATTTTGTAAATATAGGTCCTTAAAACTTCAAAGGAAATTTGTGTGTGTGTGGGGGGGGGGGGGGGGATTGATATCCCTTACTCGCTGTCCCCACAATATATAAAATGGCCTATTTTTTTTTTAGTTCCTGGGATGGATTTTGAGTTTGTGGGGTCACATCTGCAATGGGAAGCACAATGGCAGCAGCCTGTCTGACGATACTGAGCTCTGTCAGAGCTGGGATCCTTGGTATTCCAGTGAGAGGGTGGCAAGGTAGAGGATTCAAGACAAATGGTCTCTTCTGAAAACTGAACTGTGGGAGAGTTTGCTGCCTTGGTCATGCCTCCCTGCGTTTTGGGGAATTTGAGAAGGGGACAGGATTTTGGTCTATTTTAAATGTGTGCCAAGCAAATATGGGCAACCTGTTCCTTAAGCCCAGAGATAAAGATAACCGTCTGCTGTCGGTATTCTTTGGACCTTGGAAACTGACACATCTTCAGGTCCTAATCTCTTCTGCATGCAAGACTGGATAGGAATCAGAGACCTTGTCTATTTCTTTTTATTTCTTGTGAATTTTCCAGGCAGAAATGAAATGCCTTGGTTTACCACTGTCACTCAAAAACAGTTCTGGGAGAGCAGCTGGATTACTTTAAGGCTCAGGGAGGTGCTGGGGTGGTTTTTGTAGCACTGGCTGGCAGCAACTCAAAATGATAGCACTGGTATAGCCGTAGCATACACTACTACCATACAGTGCCATTGATTGAAGTGGCTCCTATAGCTACAATTCTGATTTGAATCTTGGCCTCACCAAACATCCTGCCTTGTCGCTAGGGATGAACTATTCATGACTAGCCTATACCAGTAAGAATTTGAGTAAAGGGAGGAACCATCTTCAAGTAACTTGTACAAAAGGACAACTGGGTTTGTTTTCAGTCTCAAGCAGTTAAGCTTTTGAGGTGTTGAGCTTCAACTGAGCAGATTCATTTTGATAACATGGCAAAGTCTCTTGGTTGCAGAAAAACAAATGGTCATTTCCATTGCACGTTTGTTTAGGCTACTCTAATTGTATGTTAGAATTGTGGCTAACAGTACATGTGACAGGAAGGGGAAGTGCACCAGTAGATTTGCTTGTAAATATAGATTCAAATACTGTAAACAAAAGTGTACGCAACATTGACCTGTATTGTGACAATAATAGAATACGTACAGCATTTGTACGAAACAGCAGACTGCTGCAGAGCAGAGAGCAGGGAGCACTAATAATATATGTTTGTGAAAAGGTAGTGTAGTAGACCACTGTGCAGGGTTTTTCATGACTTTCATACCAGGTCCCTCTCAGTTTTGCATATCACCAAAGACATTGTGCAAGTCTCAGTTTAGTTCGTTCAAACGAGGCCCAGAAAAACATGTCAAAATGTATACCAGAACACCACTGGAACATAAATATCCATCATAAGCCCCTTTTTAAACATCTTCAGATGTGCATTATACACCACTGTGGCTTATACAACAGATTAGTTACAGTAATGACACTACTGTATATACCTAAAGAACCATTGTTACTTCAAAGCCAGTAAACACAAAGAAAAAATCTGTTTAAATTAGCTGCAGACTTGGGGAATCATTCAGAGCATGCACCGTGCCCGCATTCATTTCTGAGTGGTCCGCAGTCACTATTTCAGGGTGTGGGTTGGATTTATAAAAACAAAGTTGCAAAGTGTCACTCGCTAGCTGCATTGGTATCATGAAAGATCAAGTAGCAGCAAGCCACAATTTTGACAATCAGACTGTATGGTGGCAGTCTTGAAACTACCACCATAGTTACATTTTTACCTTTTGACCGTATTTTAACAGGGGATCTTCACTGTTAGCCAAAGGTGCAGGTCTTCCTGTTTCCAAGGTTTCATCCAAATGTTTCATGCAAATTTAAATAATGACATAGAAAAACAAATTGAAGATAAGTTAATGGCACAATACTGCCACCTAATGGTCATGCAGTGGCACCGCACCTCTCAAGTGCTTTGGTGCAGTTTAATATTTCAGGAGCTATTCTGCCATTTGAAATCTAAACCCTTACTGTAAAATGACAATCTACTGGTTAGTATATGCAGTGAAATACATGAAAAGCATATCAGATAGACTATGTATGAACTTTCTTCTAAAGCAGTTCTTTATTTGTAAAATAACTGTGTCCATATAGTGTACAGTTAACAGCTACAGACAGCAATGTGCTGTAGTTCTTAAACCTCATGTCTGAAATGATCTTTTGGAGGGTTTAGTAGTGATGCCAAAAAGATATATCCGTTGTTGCTGTTGCTGTTGTTTTGTTTTATTTCGTAATCTTGATAAGAAACCAAAAGCACCAATTTGCATTCTCAGGGCTCCCAAGCACCGAACCAAATGTCCTGAATTTGATCGGATAATTGAACAGTCTACTACACAAAAAACTAGGACTACATCTGCAACATTAATGCAAATACATGCTTAGCAACCTACAGGGTGTTGTGACTTTAGACAGGGGAACAACCCCTCTGGAATTTACAAGTAGAAATATATTTGTTCTGCTCTGGGAGCCCTGGATTTTGCCAAAGAGGGCATTTCTTTGTTTAATGCCTTTAAGTTTTCTTAATATGAACAATCACAATGATGCGTTGAAATTCACAGATACTGTTTTTAAAATCAAAAGGTGCAAGTGTGTTTTGTTGGTAAACAAATAGTTTAAAAAATATATATAGAGATTTAAAAAGCTAGGTATGGGCGAACCACATGAAAATTTGGACAGTGTCACTATATATTTGTAACTTCAAAAGTGCAAAAAAAAACCCATGGTATTTTTTTTTTAAATACAAATTTACAAATACAAAATATAGTAACTGCAAAAAAGAGATTTCTGTTTAAAATAGGCATAAATAGGGTTAATTACCCTTAATGTGCGCTGTGGGAAAATGTAGCTATTCTATACAGATTTAGTACAAACATATTGAGCTTTCCTTTAGGGAACTGACCTGGGAACAACTAAATTATGATAATGATTGTAGCAATAATGTAGTTAAACTAAGTATGGTAATTACAGTTACTTGCATAGGAACCTTTATTCAAGCATTTGAAGGTCAATAGTTAATCACTTAGCTGAATAACTTGGCGTTGATAAATGACTTCCAGGTTATCACATAGTGAATTATTTTGTTTCAAGAGAATCAGTGTGTAAACTAATCAAAATGATCATTTTCAATTTGAATATTTACTGATGAGCACAAAAAATAAACCCATTCCAAGAATTGTTCTTAACTTGTGTGGCAAAGTAGTCTGCAATAGCAGCACTTAAAATCTGAGCAGCTCTTTTGGTCACCAGCTGTATTAAGTGAACAAATGAGATTAGTTTGGTAAGGAATGGGTTAAGCTTCAGTACCTGCTTGTTATTTCAGTCTTGCTGGTGCCCACCCATGGAGCTGCAATAATACAGGAGTTGATTCGCCCATACCCAAGCCCATTAATCCCACCCAAGGTGGGGGCTTGTTTTAGTTGCTTCATCGATGTTGCGTGCTGTCAGCATGTATTATTTTGTTAAGTCGTAGCCCATCCCATTGTATCCATGGCCATCTACCTTTCTGAACGACCAAAAACGTTTCCGTTTGGGGTCCTTTACACAGTAAACTGGCATCAGTTTTTATCCTAGAAGTACACCATTTATTAACTAAGTAATGAAAAACAAATTGTGTTGGTGGTTCGAAACCATGATGCCTCTGCAATGCATTTTGCACCCCCGGGGTGAATTCTGTATCATGATAGTTGTATGCCGTACATTTTTGCACATTGTGTGTGTGTGTGTGTGTGTGTGTGTGTGTGTGTGTGTGTGTGTATATATATATATATATATATACACACACACACACAAATGCATATTTTTTATACATGTGTAGCACATTTATGAGCTTTGTTTTGTAAATACCGGCAAACATTTAGATACAAATGAAATGTTTGTTATATATCAGCCTTTTTTTGTGTCAATAAAACTGGTGATGTACTGTGAATCGGACTACTGTGTCTCCCACTGCGTCAAGTCTCTTATGACTGGCTGCACAGACCTCGATTAGCTCTAGTCTTGGACTGGTTTAAATTAATTTAATTAAGGTAATTCAAGATTAGTGCTAATCTGGATCTGTGAAAAATCAGAAAATTAACAGACTAGATCAAAGCATTAGTTTATTTTTTTTTAATAAATATATTTTTTAATAAATAGATTATATATCTCATTCAGTACTATTAAATCAATTTTGGTATTCAAAAAAATGAGTTGATAACATTCAAGTCTGTTGTGCATGCAATATAGTTGCCTAAATATTGAAAATAAATGATATTAATGAACACCAATGTAATCCATACAATACCTCGCACTATATTCCCACTACAGTACTGGTTATTGAAGAACTCCTGATAAAATGAACTCAGCTTAGAAGTTATATTAAAAGAGTTTCTGTATCACCATGTTGGCAAGCTAAAAACATACATTACAACTTCTGCATGGATAAGAATGCACTACATGTGGGAAGTCAAGTGAGGAAACCTGCTATTATTGTATACTGTTATTTCTGCTGGAGGTAACCCAATTTACATCACTCTGGATGGGTTAAATCCTAAAAGCAAAGGGGTGAGCATTACAAATATATATGCAGGCACCAGATTACATAAATGTACCTTTTGAAACTTGCTTGTTAAGACAAGCGAAATAACTTTCTTTTTGTCCTGGGTTTAGATGATCTCCCAGCTTTAAAACTCTCCATAGCACTTTACTGTTGTCCAGTTTTGTTTTGGGCACAATGGCCAAGCATTAACTGACCGCTAACAATACTTTGTGAACTTTTTCTGCAGAACATTTCCATCTTTCATGCCGAGTCCCACATTTCGTTCCTTCAGCCCAAATTTTGTTGTCTATGTGCCAGAAGCCAAAGCCATTTCTTTAGTACTTGTGCTGGATTCTTACAGCCTCTTGATTGTATGAATCTTGGCTAGACACTTAGGGCACTTGTGGACCACATCTTTATATGCATTTACACAGAAGGGGATTAAACAACAGCCACAAAAGCATCTGAGGAACAAAAGAGATGTGTGTATATTATTATTATTATTATTATTATTATTATTATTATTATTATTATTATTATTATTATTATTAATAATAATAAAAATAATAATATTATTATTAACATTAGCGCAATACAAAACCAGAGTTATTAATCTATGCTGGCACAGAAACATTCAAGAAACTTTGTTCAAATTCCATGCCAAGTAATTATTTTCTTAAAATAACATTTAAAGTAAAATAGTGGCTCAGTTTCGCGTGCTCCCTTCTGCTTTATTGAGGGTTGTGAAGGGTCCTTGCACAGTAAAGTACAGTACATGGCAAGTTACTGTCCGCAGGACCTAAATCTGAATTAACCTAATGTGTTCATGGAAATAAGGATGATGCATATGGTGTTTAAAAGTCCTGGGCAGATCGAGCTGGTGGAGCTAAGAGAGTTGAAAGATCAGTGCTATTCCACAACCACTCGGAACTAGTTAAACAATAAGGTCAGAGTTTGTATAACTGAATAATAAGGTAATAGCCTGACAAGGAAGTTGCTTGACCTGGGAATTATGCAAAGATGACATTTACAGTGCGCCTTTAATGCAAATCAAGTCTGTGAAGAAAAAAAACTTTGTCGAGGTTGTCCAGTGGGAAATAGTCACTAAAAACTGCCTATTAAACAACACGTCTGAAATGAACATGAAAAAGTAATGCCCACCCAAACATGACTGCCATGATGCACAATAGCCAGACAGTGTTTCCCATCTTCCTGCAAGTCTCTGTGGTCACAAACTGCTGACAGGAGGGGCACTGCGTTGGGGTGGGACTGTCTGGGAGCTTGTTGTAGTCCAGAGTCAGCTGGGGTGCTGTGGAGAAGCAGAACAGCACACAGAAATCAAACCAATCCTGTCTGATACCGCACAAGCACTCAGAATCAGGACTCCCCCTGTGTGCCGTCTCTGGTACTGCAGCACTCAGAATCAGGACTCCCCCTGTGTGCCGTCTCTGGTACTGCAGCACTCAGAATCAGGACTCAACCCTGTGCGCTGTGAACCTTCTAATCTATCTGCTAATATAAACTGCTTCCTCTTCAGAACTTGAAATTCTGAGGCCTGCATTCTAACCTATTCCACATCAACTATTACTCTACCCTCATTTTCATTAAGGTCCACAATTACAATTGAGTTTTCATTTAGTATTATACAAAGCTGACATGTGTTCAAGTATAGACAATCAGTAGTTACAATAACTTATTTTCCATATTTCAACATATAATAACCATGTGACTTGTGAACTAAAATAGTCGATAACAAACTAACATTATACTTTTAAGCTAGTGTTTACTGCTGGGAGCAAATCAATCATCTACAGCCATTACTTGCCATTTATACTGTTATCAAAGCCGGTCTTCGTCAATTTCAATGCAGCCCATGGTAAGGCATCAGTCTTTGAGGGTCAGTGTGAATTTGTTCTGATTTTAAAGGAGTCTCACCTGGGAATGACGGTGGTGGTACTGTGATTGCAAACTCATCCGAAATGCGAGGCAGAACAAACACTCCAAGGCCATTCAGTTTGGACAAATCTTTCAAAAACAAACACACAGTGTCTAGTGATCCTGGTCAAGGCTGATACTGGACAGTTAGATTAATACAATATAAACAGCTCAATGAAATGCAAGAAAGCACCGTCATTTTTTTTTTTTTTTTATCATTCAGAATTTGAGCTACATTCTAAAAGCTATTTAATCCATCATTACTGCAACAACAATGGCCATTTTAAAACAAATACTAAAACAACTTTAGACTACTTCCCCCCAAAATCAAATGTCCACATGAGTAACTACATGAAAAAATATACTTTGGAGTACACATATCAGAGAACCTAGCCCTAAACTTACAAGAAACTGTGTGATGAAGGCACTATTACTGTGTTTTTGAACTGATTGCCCATGTTTCATAATTAAATCATGATTAAGAGAGTGGAAATGGTACTAAAGATATTGTTGTGTGCTGGGAGTACCTGGTCTGAACTGGTCAGGGCAGAGGATCTCCTCCTTGCGGTTCAGGAGCTCTCCCTCTTGCTCTGCAATGTCTCTCAGTTGCTCATCGATGCTCTCGAGCTCCGTCTTCTCGGTGGAGTCTTAAAGAGACACACAAATCACAGCATGAGTGCACCGCAGTCAACCCCACCTACAGTACTTGCAAGTTCTCAAAACAGAACACCAGCTACACACTTTGAAAGAGCTGCAGTTCAATTAGAAATGTTTAGATCCAAAATACACACAAAACCAACTAGAAGTTGCAGTTGTTAAATTTGAAAATACCTTGGTCAGTTGTTTCAGTACAGCTTTACTAAATACGCACTTGTTTGTACTGTTTTTTATTAAGCAGTTTGTTTTTTTCCTGTCTTGTTCAGAAGTTGTGCGTAATAAACCCTGGTTCAGCTGTGTTCTGGCTAACCTGTTATTTTGGTCAATGCCTTCTTGTCGGTGGAGGAGAGGAAGCCAGTGCTGTGTTTGAAGTCCTGCAGCATGGTGAGCAGCTCTTTCCTGCTCAGTAGCTGCTGCTGCTGAAGAGCCAGCTTCCTAAGCCCCTCTTCAATCTCATCCAGCTCCATCTGCTCCTGCGCGCTGGGCATCTCCGAGGCAACACCTGGGCAAAGAAAAGAAACAAGTACAGAGATGTGGACAGCATAGTAAGGGTGTGGAAACAGACAGTATCTTAGTATTCATTTACACATCTTTGAAAATCCCTAAATTGTTTGGAGCAGTGAATTTTAAAACGAACAGTAAAACGACTTGGTAGCTTAATGGTTACAAGTGCAATTACTGTGCTTTTTGTGTGCCTGAAGGCATGTCCTGTAGTTTACTAAGCCTTCATTGTAATGAGTTATAAGCAAAAAAAGAGTGTTGACTGAAAGCCAATGTTTTACCTCTTTACTGGTTTTGTACAATTTATATTCTAGAAATTGACCACTCTTTTGCACTTTATATTTGTTGATCCCCACCAGATCTCTTACTTTCTACTGAAATTCCTTAAAATAATCTTATCATTATCTAGTCCTTTTACAAAACAACAGAATAACAGTACAGATGCTCTAGAATTTCAACACTCAACCATAAAATATGGACACACAAATAGTTGAGTTTTACTCAAGATTTCCACAATAGTTCTAGTCATAATCTATGCACAGGACATATGATTAGAAATTAAAAAAGGTACATTTTCTAGATTGTCTTATATAAAATACATTTTTAAAAATCCACAAAGCAGTATTACTTTATTTTCAATACAGGACTTAATTACGTATAACCTATCCTTCACCTTTGAAGGCTCAGTACAATATAAAGTTATTAATAACTAACAAGAGCCCTTTAATATACTGGTATTTAAAATGCAAGAATTATGACAACTTTGTATTATTGTAGCTTTAAATACACTGCAGGTTTTACAATAACATTGTATATATAATTAAAAAATAAATTAAAATAATTACCTCCAACTCAAGCAAAAAGAGGAACAAGCGACCTAGTTAACTCTGCACACAGGGCTGGCGTAGACAGATATTTAAATTACCTGCTTTAGTAGACCTGATGAAGCCAGGAGCTGAACAGTGACCTATTGTTTACCAACTCCACCAATGGAAAATGTGATGGACAGAAAAATAACCCTACCTCTACGCAATATTTAAAGTATGTGGCATTGTGACCTGAAAAAAGGCAACAACATTAGCCATATTGTAATGTTTTAAACCCCAGCAGGCCCTTGTTTGGCTCATAGTGTTGCTATTGAAAGATAACTGACCTTGGTGTATTGCTGTCTATAAAAACATTTTGATGAATTGAAATGGTTTTGAAGACCAATGAAATAGGGGCCACCTGCCCTCCACCTTATTAAGATGCCTACCTTTGAATTGAGAAAAACGTATTCCACCTCAAGTGGCTAACTAATGCCATGTCTCACCTGCAGGGGTCAGCAATATCTTGTACAGAATTCTAATGAATTAAGGACTCATGTTTGTTTTTTATTTCGTTTTTTACTTTCAGTATGGTATAAAGGTGGTGTTTAGTGCAGGCTGTGTACAAATAATCAGTCCATTGTGAACAAAAGATCACAGATAGATAACGTCATTTGCCCTGGTAAACAGATTATAATGCAGCCACAAAATCAGAAACAATTGGTCAATAATGTTAAACCATTAACATATTTAAGAAATACATTGGGGAAAGGCACAGTGCAAATGTATGGTCCTGGTTAGTATTTTATTTTCCTTCTCAACATATATGTTGCTTACAGTAGGTCATTAAATAGGGTGCTTTGTGGATCTTTTTAGGTCAAATAACAGGCCCACTGGTCCACTTCTGGAGAGTTCATGAAAAAGTCGTAGAAAAGTCTCTCCTGACCCATTAGGAAGCTAGTGTCTGCCAAGGACTATCCTGGAAAGACACAAGCCCTAACCTCTGATCCACTCTTAATCAGATAGGTGATATACTGATGATCCGGATGCATTGCAGACTGGGGTGGGATCGATGTCTTCTGGAATAGTTGGTGGCTGCAGGTTTTCCCCCTTTGCTTTTGTTTCTGCCCGTTGAAAAACTCCAGTTCTACTGATCTGGCAAAATAATAGCAAAATCAAATTACTCAGCAGTGGACGGAGATCATCCAAGACATTAAACACTCAAAATACACAATACTCAAATTGAATGCCAACCACATTAAGTCTATATGGTATAAAACAATGGGGTAATAACAGGGTGCTGTTTTACCAAAAAAAAAAAAAAAACCTTAGCATTTATAAGCAGCTCACCCTTTCAGCATTGTACAAGGTCCAGGTATGTTAAAAAAATGGATGGGGAACAAAATATACCTAATGAACAAAAACTGTTTGGAGCGGTGCTAAATGCAGTACGTCCAAATAGGGAACTTGCATTCTAATGACCTCTCTGTCTTTATGTAAATTCTGCATGCATGTAAACACAATACTCATGATATTTAAATGAATAATACAGCAGCAAAGCAAAGAGCCCTTATCATGAGAGCTGATTAGTATTCAAAATGACACACAATACTTTATTATTAGAATGTATATAAAAGATGCTTGAGAGCAGGAGAGGAGCTCTTCATGAGATGTGTGAACAATATCGGCCTGACCACAATGCGCTTGCATTAAACCACCAAGGAGAAATGTGCAGAATTTGTGAAGAATCCTACTGTACTACTTTCCATATCACTCAGACTTGTTCCCATTTGCCAGGGTGTGCCTAATATTCTCAGTCAAGGCACTACCACCATGAATGGAAGTCTCTCTGAGCATATTCTTTCTTTATTACCAGCATTATCACGATGAAATTATACATCTGAAAACCAGGTGCACAGCAGCACAATACATAACCCCTATTCAAGTATATAAACAACAACACTACATTATTGTTGTGATAAAACATATGGAAATAATTGGTCAAATAAATACAGGTGCTTACCCTGATTCACTTCTTCTTTAGCTTCTTAAGAAAAGTCACCTCATCTCTGTTCCTTATGCCATAACTGTAAAAAATGATGGATGATAAAACAGTAACGTTTGTGAATAGATACTGAATAGCAGATTCTTACCCAGTATGTATTTCAAACTCTATCTGTGTGTTTTATTATTACACGTGTAGCTCACTGGTTTATTTTAGTCTTTTCGGAAACATCCTCAGAAGATCGAAACTCCAAATTCAGGACAATAAACAATGAAGTAAAAAGTCATGTTTTAAAACCTCTATTTAACTACAAAACAGAAAAGGGGTTTCCTGGTAATTAACATCCTCAAACACCACGCTGTGTATTGGGACATCCCTATTCAATTTTATTTTTTTTTCTGCTCAACAAGACAAAGAATAAGTAAGTTTGCTGTTTCATGTTTTCCGTTTCCTGTTCCTGTGTTGAAAACTGTACTGTGGTTTCTATGAAAGGTATACATACTAGAGTGCATGAAAAATATTTGGGTAGAGCTGAAAACAAGGGGAAGTTACAGCAAACCAACTTTTTGTTATAACTTTGTTCATGTTTTTTATTTTTGTTTTTCCCCCCCAATAACAAATTCTTCTGGTCCATGGGACACACACTTCCTTTAGTATTAAAGATATTATGAGTGAGGTGTGTGTAACGTTATGGAATAACTATTCTTTTCCATACTTACTCTTTAAGTTTCATCTTGTCATCTTCCAGTTTCTCTCCGTCAAAAACCAGATGGAAGGTTCTCCACACATACCGCCTTGAAAACATGCATGTGAAAAAGGGTTAGCAATGCTTCTCTCTCAGGAGACTGAGACCACAGCACTGCGGTTTGTAACGTGCCAGGCTTTAGTAGGAGCTTAATTACACACCACAGCTTTTAAAACTCAAAGTACAATCTGATATGGAGTTCACTGCTATTCAATCTAATCTAATCACTACCTGGGCCACAATGAGTAAAACCACCTTTTAGTAATTACAGATACAAACTACAGGAACAGTGGCCTAGATTTGCTACTTAGCTTTATTACGATGTGATGAAAAGGCCTCTTCGTTTAGGTTAAATGTCCTATGAAATGTGAAAATAAATGTAGTTTTAGAGTTACATTCATTGTAGTTTTATGAACTGTAATTAAAATATCAGTGTAAATACTTTACTGTAACTTTCTACAGTCAACCTGTTGGGCTTTACATACCAGCTAGGTATCCCATAAGAAACTCATACACCTGTTCCAATGCCTAAATCTTGCTGGTGGTTACCAACAGGTGGTGGAATTTTCAGCAGGGTAGGAGCTGTCAATCTTCATTTGAGTGCATTCCAGTGGCTACAAACTAAAATAACATCTACTGGAATTGAAAGACATGGGGAAGAGCGCATGACAACATAACGTAACCTTTCAAAAAGAGCTGCTCCAGACTTACTCAAAACAAAGGAGGGCTTTGGCTGAAATGCACGATTCTGCTGGGATTACTTAGCACTTGACCACATCCTTCCAGTTAGAAAAAGCATCGGTTTCCAGTCTTACTGATTTACCAGCTGATGTGTTTCACTCCTCCTCCTCGCTGCTGCTTCAGCTCCATGAACCTGCGAATAGCTTTCTTCAGGTCCAGCACTGTAGCATTCTGCACCACCACAATCGCTGGAGGAACACCAGGCATTGTTAACTCAGTCCTACAGGCACACGCTACAGTAGATAACTTCTCAGCTTTAACAGATTCACCTAGTTCCAGATACTGTAGGTCTAGTTGCATTGGCCATTATAATAAATACAGATGAGAATATTTAAAATGAGGGGCAGATGTGCACAACAGACAGTCCAACAGAAACCAATAACAGGGAGCTAACACTGCTGACACTGTGGGATGGGAAGAGTCGGGGCATCCACAGCCTTCAGCATATACACCATATGGGCCTACGTGTATGTGAAAGCAAAGGGAGTCCTCACTAATATACAGCATTATGGGTGGTGGTACAGCATTAAAAAAAAATATTAATACTCACGCATAACTTCACCGTCATGCCTGCAGACTCGGACTGTCATTGCCTGACCATACTCCAAAGCCACCTGGGAATTGATCTCTTCCAATGTGACCTGGAAAGACAGCACACCTTTCACAATCCACTGTCCAGCGTTGGGGGTCAATTCCATTTTTTCAATTCCAGTTCCATTTCTTTATTAGATATACTGTCATCCACAGACGTACTACTGTCTTGATTGTTATTGTATATGTTTTAGTTATTGGAGACGCACAAACCTGGATGGGTAGGTCACAAAGCAGAGGATCCTGGACTATCCTCGCCAGACCTTCCTCAAAGATGTCCAAGAATTCGGCATGGGGCAGGTCTTCTTCATCCTCCTCTTCCTCTACTTCCTTGCACGGTCTTTTCTCCTCTTTCACGCTGACACTTGCTGCATGGAGAACTTGTGTCCCTTCCTGCACCGTCTCTGCCATTGCCCTCTGCTAAATCTACACTAACTACGCTCAATCCAAACAAAACAACTGACAGACATAAACAGAATTGTCAATTCATCCTAAATAAACAGTGTTACATTTAAAAAACAATCGAATATATATTTTGAGATGAGTGGTAACATTCTGTAAGCTTACTGCCTTTCCTACCGTACAGTATACGGGTAATTCATGTTTTAAATATGTTGTTATGCTAAACGAATATTAAGTCATGCCGTGTAATTGTTATCAATGTGTGTTTCTTTGTATCCCCTTCTGTTCTGCTGCTAAGATAGTGCATGAAAGCAGCCAAATCAAATATTAAATATACATAATAAAGCAAACAAAAGTGAAAAACAAACACACGTAAAAGCACACCTCTCTCAGTTACTGCAGATCGACGTCAGGGAACAAGTACGATCCGTCCGATCCCAAATGAAACACACCGTTGTGTTTTAAAAAAATACTATATACTGTGCTATGACATTTAAAAAAAAAAAAATACTATTCATCATTCTGAAAAATATTAGACTCGTACAGTTTTCATAATAACAATGAAACGTGTATTGTTCCAGACTTTTTCTCAGATTTTCTAGCAAGCGCTACTGGAACTGAGATTGTTTTGGTTATGTTGCAGGACAGAGTTGAAAACATGTTACTCATAGACCGGTTTAAATTAAGAAACAGGTACTGCTGAGAAGCTGTTTTCTATTATAAAACCGCTACTTTTTTGTAATTGTTTTTCGTTGTTCTCTGTTGAGAGTGAATCATGTTGCTGTTCTGCCCGGCCTGTGGTAATGTGTTGATCGTGGAGGAAGGGCAGAAATGTTTGCGTTTTGCGTGCAACACCTGCCCTTATGTTCACAACATAACGAGAAAGGTAAATAAAATACGCGGGGTGCAGTTTGATTGTTTCAGTTTTACTGCGAACTTGATTAGCCTCAGTGTATAGATAACAAGCTCAGGTGGGTCTTATAGTAAAACCCGGAATGGATCAAACTGCTATGCAATAGGGGGGTCTTATTTTTTTCCCCTTGATTCTGCACTTGCAGGTCACCAATAGGAAATACCCCAAGCTGAAGGAGGTTGATGACGTGCTTGGTGGAGCCGCCGCCTGAGAAAACGTTGATTCTACCCCAGGTAATTCAGAGGCTGCGCTGGAAACGCGTCTCTGGCACTGATGAGGGGAGGGTCTTTTTAAAGATCTTACACTGACTCATCTAAATACACATACCCTTTACTCTACATCAGTAGTTAATTATGTAATGTTTCCTGTTAAACCTGGAGTGGAATGGCCCTGCACGACCGTGATTGGATACCCCTGCTCTCCATTAATTCCACTTGTGATTTATTAACCTGATTTGAATTCTGAGCTCGCAGAAGTAGGGAGAAGTCTATTCTGCTCTCCGTTAAGTTAAAAGGGATTACTTTTGATCTGATGAAGGAACATTTTAATAGCAATTTAAAGCAGGGTAGAGGTTATATATTAGATTACTTACAAGACGAAAATATCATTAACAATCTCTGAAGTCAGGCAAGATACATTTGAATTCTCAATCTGATCTCATGTATTAAAAATGTTAAATTTGTGTGTGTGTGTATTTAAAATAAAATAATACAAAAACAAGGAATTAAGTAGTTATTTTATTATTGTTTAAATTTTGTATCATATGCAACAGTAGTGGTCCAACTCACATCATTCAGTTTACACAAGAGTATCATTTTACATAGCAACATTAGAACATACATGACATACCATCACTTAGATTAAAGGTGAACACTTTTATTTTTAATCATTCAACCCAGTATACACAACACTGCAAGCCACTTAATGTTGCATATAGAGAAGTATAGAGCCTAGAAAGGTAAAGGAGGCCAGCTTGGATTTTCAAATATTCATAAAATGCATGAACATGCACTGGCAAATTACAAGCCGCTATCACTGGAGAGCAGATCTGGATTTTCATCTGGCCCATGGTTTTTAAAACTCAAGGTCATGCTGGTTATCCAACAGCACTGGCATCTCAACAAAAACTACAACCTTCAAACAAAACCCTAACATTTGTGCTGGATGGAATTTGTGTTGCTTTTCGTTTTGGATGCGAGAGTAACCGGATTACTCTTTAAAGGCAATTCCTAAAGAAGGAAAACAGTCTGGAACATCCTGGGAAAGCAATTCCCACAAGAGAAAAATTACCTGGGCACGTGTTGCATGACAGGGCTATAAAACAGCGCAATTCTGCTCAACTGAACCGATATGATCAACTTGAAGGTGAATTGAGTAGCCTGAGGGCGGAGTGTGCTTGAAAATGAGCCGCATGATCTTCAATGCAGCATCCACTGTTTTGGGTAAATGTGTCTGTGTATATACATTTATAATTAATGTAAGTGCATACGAAGACTGCTTTCCAACACATTATAATTTTGCTATAATATCCAATAGGGACACATTACATTATTTATGTCAATGTATGCACGCACTGCCTTACTGTTTTTCTTTTGTTGGGAAACAACTTAATATATTCTTGTGGCTTATTTGCTGGAAAACATACAATGAAGAGAATACACAGCTCAATAGAGAGTACTGAACACAGTAAAGTTTGCATCGTCTTTATTGCATGCTTAGATGATATGCCTAGTGTCACTTGTATGCAATCCTTCAACTACTGAACTGTAGATGTGTTTTGCAGTATGTGACCATGTGTATAAAAGTTTGTGTGTATTACTTCCCTTTTTATTGTTTACTGATGCTGTAGAATTACCCTTTTGGATTCTGGTCTTATAATGATAAAGACCAATAAGCTTAATTCTAGTTTCAAGTACAACCTAAGCATGGCCAATTAGTGATACCGTTTTTTTTTTTTTGTTTGTTTGTTTATAACCACCATGTGTTTTAATAAGTAACAACAACAAAAACACTAGTCTTTTTTCTTCATCACCTGTTCCCTGTTTACACTAATACAGAGATATTGTAATAACATAATGTGTTTCACAAGCTAGAATCATCCCCAGTAGTACAGGTCTCACATTATGGTTTTGTTTCAACCAGGCCTTTGTTATTTTAGGATTTAGAAAAACAAAATATTGGTTAAACAGGTTTTAGTTCTGTTTGTAACTACTTGTAATAAATCCATTTAGGAATGAGCTTCTGAAAATGAATGTCTAGCTCTGTAATACTGTTCTAATCATTCAGATTTGTTTTGTCCAGGCAGGACTGCTTGCCTTTGACATGCACTGGAATGCCAATTTCAATATAAAAACATTGGAAACGAATATTGAGGCACTGGTTTGAACAAACCCTTGAACTGTTTGGACCCGAGTTTTTTTTAAATAAAGATAAACAAAATAAGTAAGACACGACTAGAACTAAATCACAGGATCACGTGTAAAAAATAGATTTTAAAACTCTTGTCACATTTGAACTAGTATATTAAACTTTTTCAAAGCGGCTGAAAAAGCAAACACTGCAACAACATCTAATAACATCTATAGACTTTGTATAAGACTGCAACAACTAGTAGATTTTGATCATCAATGCATTCGTCTCATTGGTAGACTAGTTGATAAGACTAGTGTGTGTTTTTTTTTTTTTTTTAATGTTATAAGTGTTATATTTGTTTACTAACTAATTGATAAAAACAATTATATATGAAGTAGACTTGGTTTCATTGGTGTATTGAGTTCAGCTGTTTTCCGGTAGTGGCTTTAAATGCTGGTGAGAATACTGGGCCCTCTTTATGGGTGGTGTACACCAAGGTGTAACACTTTGAGAGCTGACTCCCCCTGGCCAGTCATCTAGCTGTTGCAGCCCTAGCCTTGTCCCTCCGCCTTGATATAAATGGATGTCGTCAGCAGTGTTGTCCCATACAAACCCAGTACTGCGTGTGAAATGATGCTGAGACTCTGCCACAGTCAACAGAACAAAAAGCCATATATTATGTGCAAAGTTGATACT
Source organism: Acipenser ruthenus (assembly GCF_902713425.1). NCBI lineage: Eukaryota > Metazoa > Chordata > Actinopteri > Acipenseriformes > Acipenseridae > Acipenser > Acipenser ruthenus. The sequence continues at coordinate 6,438,402 of NC_081201.1, read as the reverse complement.
TCAAATAAAATAAAATAAATGTACCATGATTAAAATTAGAACATAGAAAGGTATGCTAATGAGCCTATGGCATTATTACTGGAGAAATTAAAACACGATGCAGATGAAAATTCCCTCTGGATTAAAACACTTCTTGTAACACCCTACCTCTTAAACTGCCTCTTCATTAAAGGGACGTCCCTTTTTAGAAATAGAACAGAAAATCCCTGTGCAGCTGAGCAGCAAGATCAGGTATGACCTCTTGAGTGTGAACTCTGATAAGACAAGATGGTGCTACAGCAACAAAGACTTCAGTGGGGACCGAGTTGAGACGGAGCAGAAATGCAGTTGGAACCTCAATAGCCTGTCCATTATAATGAGTGCAAGAGAATTCAGTGATGGTCTATACTGAAAAGATTTACAGTTCCACTCTTAATTGAAGAAAACCCTATGTTTTGCTTTTGTTTTCATTTGGTAGTTTTGTAAAGTTCATAATCCCTGATGACAAGGTTGGCAGGTTGAGAGGTAAGAGTATAGTGCCTATTATTCCCTTATCTTATCAAATATAAAACACTCTATTTTTTTCATACCCTTTTGCTGAGCTTTCTGAGTTCCCAGTGAGGCATTCACAGCTACTGACTTTAATATACACTACAGTACGACTAGAGAAAGCACTGCTAGGTGAAGGTTGCTAAATAAAACATTAAAGATAAAGAAATATTGTTACTCCCACAGACATTCCACAAGGGGGAGCTATGACACCAGACGTGACTGTGTTAGCACATGCGCTTGTATGTGTAGATGTAGCCCTTGCAGTTGGGGCAGGTGTGCGTCACATCCTTCAGGTCGTCAATCACGCAAGGGATCAGACAGCAGCCCAGGTCACACCTACAGAAACACACAAACAAGTTATTATTATTATTATTATTATTATTAATTTCTTAGCAGACGCCCTTATCCAGGGCGACTTACAATTGTTATAAGATATCACATTATTTCACATTATACAGATATCACATTATTTTTACATACAATTACCCATTTATACAGTTGGGTTTTTACTGGAGCAATCTAGGTAAAGTACCTTGCTCAAGGGTACAACAGCAGTGTCCCCCACTGGGGATTGAACCCACAACCCTCCGGTCAAGAGTCCAGAGCCCTAACCACTACTCCACACTGCTGCCCCAAGTTAGGCATTCACATCTAAAGACACGTGCTTTCATTTTTTTATTTTTTATTAGGTATTGCAAATAAAAGTTATAGTGCTGGGACAAATATACGAAGCAAACACTGCTTGAAATGTATTCAGTGTCAAAAATGACCATGTTCGTATTCCTTCATATAACTTATGAGTGCACCAAACAGGTACATTAATGCATAAATTGCATTTTAAATAAATAAGACATTGTACGGTAGAGAAGAGTGTTGTTCTCCTTTTTGTAACAGGTCATTTGAAGGGGTACAAATTTATTTTACTCCAGTGATTTATATGTATTGTGGTACTATTGCTTTCCAATTAATTCAAAATTAAAGAACATTTGAATATTCATTTACACTCAGGGTTGGGGTCAATTCCCAATTCTAATTCTAATTCCCATTCCCTATTAATCAATTCCATTTGCTTTTACAACACAGGCTTTATCGAGCAAACATATATACAACTTGTCAACACATGCAATTACACTTATACATTCAAACATGTATTTTTTGTTTGCCCAGCAAGCACTCTATCTAGGCTTACCCCACGAAGCAGCAGAAGAGACAGAAGAGTGTGTTCATGAGGCCGATGTCGTGTGTGATCTTAGTGGTGATGGCTTGCTGGCAGTGGGGGCACACCGTCTGGACCGGCGCTGCCTGGAACATCTCCCCCTGCAGGACTGTCACCGTGGTGGCAGCGCTCGGCGGCACGATCACCGTGGCTGTGTGCCCCCCCGGAGAAGGGTAGTGCCCGGGGCCGGGAGCGTACTGCCCAGGGATAGGCTGTGGGAAGTTGCCGGGAGGGTAGTACCCAGCTAGGGGGAAAAGAGACTTACTGAAATCCTGTACAATCCCTATTATTTAACCCTTTGATGCAACGAAGAAGATATAAAAGTATAAGAATTTAGAAAACTAAAGGAATTTATTGACATATGCGCCTGTTTTTGTTCTCTTTTTTTATTTTTCATCCTGCTTTTTTTCCAACACAAGCCGTGATGCCTTGTACATTAAGGTCTGTACGTACACAAGACCTAGAACAATGGGGTTGATGCCTTTCCTCTTAGTCACATACAAGCTGATTAAAACTAGGCAGTCAAGGCGGTCAATTTGACCATTTGCAGTTTTTTTGTTTAATTTACTCCGCCTGTCTTGCAGATTTCTTTTCCGAAATATATGTATTAATTATCCTGACAAAGTATGAGAATTCAATCAGCCTTTTGTAATTATGTAATGTAAGAATGTAATTATGCTCAGCTCCCTTCATCCGTCAGTTACCATCGGGACTGGTGAAAAAAAAAAAAAAAAAGACTGTGGAGTTTTACAATACAATGAAGTATGGAGTTGACATTTTAGTCCAGATGGCACGGAACGAAAGCTGGCTCTCGCAGGTGGCCTGTTCAGGTGTTTTACAATGTATTGGATCTCGCAGCCATCAACTCTTTTATTCTTTACAAGGTGTCTGTATAAAAACCCATGTATTTTCAATTCTTTTTTTACTTATTTACATCGTTTCGGTTGTACAGTTTCGTATATAAATAATATACCTGAATATACACTTACTTCTTTACAAATGCTTGTATAATGTCTGTATGTAAACCCATTTCTCTTCAAATGTTCATTTATTTACAATGTTTCGGTTGTGCAGATGTTTTATATGAGGTGCCTGAATAAAACCTACGACTTCTATCTGATTGTTTGTCCTCTCATTGTAATATCTATGTTGTTTTTAATATGGCGGACAAATTGACCACTCATGTTAGTTCGAGGTATGTCTATAACTCTGGTAGTTCTAGTGTTCAAGGAGCAGTGTATTAATGCTGGGGGTTCTGAAACACTTTGGGTCCTGTGACCATATCAATGTTATGTAAAAACCTCCATTGTGCAGCAATGCAGATTCATGAGACATAACAAAAAATACACAATAATTCAGTCTCTGTGAGGCTCGATTTAATACTACATAAATACCCCATGCTCAAATACTACAGTATTTCCCTATAAAGCATACTTCATTAGCAGAATTTAATGCAAAGCATCTTTCAGTTAAATAGTGTGTGAGAATTAAGTCTAGGTTTGATCTGTACAAAAGATGGCAATGCTAAATGGAAGCCATAAAAATGCTATTAAAACAGCTATCTGGCCAACTCTATATAGAAAGTATTTAAATAGAACACTCCATGCTGTTCAGGGCTGATTCACACTGTACAAGGATACAGCAGTTACAGCTGGCTATAACATACCGTAGGGTGGGTACGCCATGCCCCCCTCTCCTGGTACATGGGGGGTTATAAACCCAGGCTGTGTCGGAGGCTCGTAGGGAGGCGGGCCATACTCTGGGTGGACTGGGTGCCCTTGAGTGTGTGTCATCAGAGGAACTGGACCTAATGGCAGAAAATGCACACTGTTAGAAGGGGCTTATGGATCAGTACAGTTAATAGTTACTATACAGAAAGATACATCCATTTTACAAAACATCTTGTCAGCCTTGGGTAAGGTTGTGAGGCTTTATAAAAATGAAAGAAAAAAAAGTGTTTTCGAACACTGGAACCTCTGTTCCATATTTCCAGGGCAACAGGTCATTCCGTAGGCCTTTTCACATATTACAGTTAGTTGTGACCCTAATTTAGAAAGACATTAAGTGTCACATTTTAATTGTGAATGGATTATGGATTTCCATACTGTTTTTAATTTTAAAAAAAAAAAGAAAGAACAAAAAAGCATTACTTAGGAGAAAGTCTCCCAATGTTCTCTGTGCTGGAAAGAGAGGAGATATTTACAGCATGTTTAAGGGGTTCTAACGGCACAAGGGTTCAGGAAAGCTCTGAAAATGAAACACGATGGAGTAGTCTACCTTCATTTTAGAAATCCCTGTCTGCATTTCCATACAGAAAAGAATCATACAACTGATTTAGGCGAAGGAACTAACGCCTTCTAAGTTTTACCTCCCGACTGCATGTTTGGAGTTTGGGTGAAAGTTTGGGTGACCTCAGGGCGTACCTGAGACGGGCGGCTGCCCATTCTTCTCTTCCATCAGGGGGGCATTGGGACCCCCAGGATACGGAGGAGGAGGATCGCTCGACATCAAGCAGTTCAGTCAGCCCAGCCTGCAGAAACATTATCAGAGTGACTCCGCAATAACTGATAATCCGCAACGATGCACTGCAAGATCATTTTAAATTAGAGAGCATTTTACAAACCTGGGGCCACCTTAAGACTCCTCAGGATTTTAGCATTAATTGGTACAATGGAATGATATATTACGCACCAGTTTCACTTTCAAGCACTGCGTTTTAACTCCTACTGAACAACTTCAAAAGTCATTTTAAAAAGTCATTTTTCTTAAAGATTTGTATGTGAAACCTCTTTTTGCTAGAATGTCCTTGGATACAATGGAAGCCACACCTGACATTCACTTCAGCAGCATTTCTTTACTTTTCTCAACATTAAAGAATATAAAGCAAAATAGACGCTTACCTGTGGAGAACAGTCAGTTCTTGCCAATTAGGCCCACAAAATCTGCCAGCTTTACTCTTCAGCTTATTTCCAGAGTTAAGCAACTACTGGAAAAATAAACAGATACCAATTATGGCTCAAGAAACAGGAGTAATATTTTAATCAGAGCATATCAGTGTGGGTAACAATAGCCACATTCATAACCAGACAGCACACAGTGACCTTAAACATACATTATGTGGCTTAGTCTGCCTGAAATCCCTTAGCAGTTAATTATTTGGTCACCTCATTGTCTAAAGAGGTTGATCCCTTGTTAAAACAGATTCTGCAACATATGTCAGCTTAAACTACTGTACTGCATGTATATATAGCCCTCAACAAACATTACACTGCAGCGCTCCCTTAGCACACACATCAAAGTGCTTTACAGAAGTGCAGTCTGCTTGCCATTGAAGATAAAAACGAGCAGAAATGAAGGTCATTTCAGTTTGAAATCTGCTTAAAGAATTAAGATATCACACACTTACTGTGACACGTAGTCTGCACTGTGATCAGTGGAGTTCAGAGGTATCTTTACACAGTCCCTTACCTTTGCCGACCGCAGAAGGAATTTCATAAAAGATCCAGACCTCAAGGTAAGCCACAGCAAACACTATTCTGGTGCATTGTGGGATTATGGCAAAGAGAACTTTGCTTTGTAAACTAAGAGACTGCTCCAACAACACAGCACACACACTCACCACACACCACAAACCTGATTTCCTGGAATAGATACTGTGTTGTATGCAATATGACACCAAGATTTAGATATGTCTTGATTTTATAGTATATTGAGCATCCTATTCTGGATTACAGTTCCCCTCTCCCCTTATAAAAGCTAACGGTAATACACCATGGTAAATGCATGTATTAAAGGGTAAGCATTAAAGCTGAAGCAAGGTTTGGTACAGAATGGTAAACCACTATAAATACTTATCATAAGGGGTGCTACAGTCCATCATTACTATGGCAAACATTTATAAGGGCAATGTGATGGCAGTCAAGCATTTTAAGAGATTGAAAACACCAATAAAAAGCACACTGTCTAATTGGTTCATACACAGTTAATATGCTAATTTATCTGTGTATCTCTTTTATAATTTAGCTATTGTGGTTAGCAGTGTGCAACGTTTCTGGTAATTGAATAGTGGAAAATAAAACTTCATTGCTACTACTACTAGACATGTAATAAATGTTATTATTTAATATCAGTGTATATTGCTGGCAAACTGGGTGCAACACTAAAACCAAACAATGAGAACCAGCCAGGTCATAGCTCCCCCAGAATATAGGAGATAGCATTGCTCTCCCTCAGCCTCAGGAAACATGTATGTGTGTAAAATAAAATACTAAACTAAGACAAGCACACAGGGGGGGGGGGCACCAAGGGGGCCCCAATTTAATTATGGAGGGGCACTTTAGGGGTTGTACAGTGTTTTCACATATAATATAATACAAAAAGAACTGTGCTGATTACAAATACGAAATCTGCAATGGCATAATCTGAAGCAAAACCCCATTAAATGCTGAATGGGATTGGAGCTGATTTAAGAAGCTGACTGTGACTTCAGAAGTACAAGAAATAATGCTGTCAACACATAATTAATGATTTAAAATGATCGTCAACCATATTTTTCTCTTAATAAACCACAAATGTGATATATTATGAGCAAGAACAGAACAGACCCCAAATGTATTTCTATATGCATCATATCATATGCTACTTGAATTAAACTGGCAGTAAATTAAAAAAAAAGATTTCATTCATATATATATTAGCCACAGTAGTCACTTCCATGTATAGTACTTCGACACAGAAGGCAGTACAAAAAAAACCTCCTGGTTTCACAAACCCGATTATCACGCGACGCCCCTGCAATAGCCATGCCACCGCCTCTTGGGTCGGGGATCCCAGTTTGAAACGCTGGTTTATCTGATCATCTGTACATGCATCCTGACCGCATCCTTCTCTCTGATTCCACCTCCTACGCCACTTGCTTTAGAAAATAACCCTTTGACACCATGATCTAGTTTTCTAGTTTCCATGTGTGATTTGTTCTGCAAACTAGTTTAGAAATCAACAAACTAGATTTACTACAGATTGGGTGCCAGGTTGGGGTCAATTCCTGCTGTTTATATTTAAGAGACATGTTGCTTTCATTTAAAGCCAAGTTGATGTGTTGCCACTGTGAGCTCATTTTAACAGAATACTGCTAATTGCAATTGTGATCAATGATGTTTTGGAATTGATTAAAAGGGAATGGGAATTGCAATTGCTATTGTTATAACTGGACTGCCGACAGCACTGAGAGATTTTTGCTTTTCTATATTAAGTTGTGTCTTGATCGAAACACATTGGGAGTTTAACATTCTTTGCCTAAACTTATTCTCTGATACCCATCCAAGTTTTTTCTCTTCCACACAGATTTGGCACAGCAGACCTACTTATATTTCAAAAAGGTCAATAAGTGATTCATAATAATAAATACGTTATCACCGGACATAAAAGTATTCACTGTATTCCTTACTGACAATCAGCTATAGCTATTCAAAACTGCTGGCTCCATGTTCCTGAGGTTCACAAAATACAAATATTTACTTTCTGTCTCAGTTGATCCAACAAAGTAAAACGAATAAACAATATATTTTAGGACAGCGCACATGAAAACACAACTGCAGCATAAAGTATCAAAAGCATGTCTCAACACTCTATACTATAACCCTTAACATAATATACATACAGTACATGGAACCTTCTGGTCTCTTTGTCAAGAGAAACTGCGTGCATGTTTTTAATAACTTCAGTAAAAAGACATTACAGCAGGACCTGAACATACAACATGATACATGGCAGGCCAAGGTTCAGCTAAACTGTGCCCAGAACTCTTTGTTTTTGTTCTAAAAGGTCCTGTTTCTTTGTAGTATCTGGCAGTAATCTGTCACGTATCTGACTGCGGTGGGACCAGAGTAAGGGCGGACATGTAAAAAGTCGGATAAATGAATCCTGTTTTAAATACACAGCTATAACAATTACTATATTCACACAATTATTGTTTTGAGATTCAGCTTTTATCAGGGAGCTCCCCTAAATCCCTTGTTTCGAAAGATACAGGGTATTAATGCTTGTGACAGGGTAGCCATCTACTGTGTGGATGTGTGAATTCACTGCTGAGTGACAGGCAGGAGATCGGGATGGAGGTTGAAGTTGATACGCCCCGCAGGCGAACAGGATTTATTTACATTTCAACACACTGAACAGCTCATGTGACACTATCAGCAATGCTGGCGCACAGAGCACATACAACACAGTGTATGAAAACTTTGATAGGACGTACTATCTCTGAACTAATCTTCTCTGTTCAATAATAAACAAACTCCGGCTCCTCGCCCGGCTGTTGGTGGTTTCGACTTGCTTAATCACTCTTCGATATCCAACCCTGCTTCTGGTTCTCTCTGACTCTCTCTCACTCTCACTCACTCTCTCACTCTCACTCTCATTCTCACTCTCACACACACAGAGCTTCTTTAGCCTAGCTGGCTTTGGTTTTGCAGCAGCTCTGAGGTGAATAAATTGAACTTTTTTATACCCGATGCCCCACTGGAACACACCTACCTGCTGATTAGATTCTACACCTGGTAATCCAACACTGCAGGCAGGCTCTCCCAGGAGTGTCAGGTGCTTCATTAATTAATTACAATAAATATACACTATTTACAATATGCATTTACACAAAAAAAAAACCTCTTCATGCGTGGACATTGTATACACTTACATTAGCATCGGGCAATTTACACAGCAGCAAAATGCAAAGCTTTCTGGGAAAAAAAAACAAAACCTTTCCATTGTAAGCACAACTTTCTTTCGCTTTCCTGTAGCCATTTTGCATTAGTGCTGTGCACGTGGGTGACGTTGATGAAGAGCTTGGTCATGGCGGATAAACGGTTAGGTCTGATAATATGAGGGACAGATACAGGATGGATTGCTGTAATAGGTTTACCAGCTGGTGCATCATGCTTTCAGATTCTGCTCCGCAATGTTCAGATGACATCCCTGTATTTCAGTTTTACCACTGGCTTTTGATGCTATCCAGCAGGCTAGAACAAGTTTTTTAAAATAACAGCTTTTTCCTGTAGTCATACTGGAGTTGGAAAAACACCTGTTGCAATGCGGACCACGGCCCTGTATTAACGTTGTACATATATGTACAGCATTTCAATATGCTTCAAAATTAATGAGAATCACGTATTATTATTTGTGTTTGTTTTATTTATATTACTTTTTTAATTATGATATTTCATTGGTATCTACTTCAATAAACAGCAGCCTGCCTGCCTGCCGCACTTTATTCATCATCCCTTGAATTGTTATTTCTTGTGTTATCTATTCTGAAGCTTTGAGAGCTTCTGCTAAGGGGGTATATTTAGCTCCATGACCCAGTTACTCCCTCCTCAGAGAAAAAGCGTAAAATCCCCTCCAAAGCTGCTGTATTTTCTACGCCTTTCTCTGAGCACCAGTTTCTGTGTCAAACCGCGGTGGCAGCACGGGAATTGTAGTTCTAAAGGCTTCGCTCAGTTTCGAAATCTTTCTGAAGCAGCGACGACGGTTTTCACCATGACGTTTTACAGCTCTGCTTTCTGGGAATTATAGTTCCCGAAACAATTACAGCTGGTTAACGTTCTTTAAATTAAGAAAGGATAAAAACTACAAGGCCCAGCCTACACAGAGAGCAACACTACAGCCTATGTGATGACATTACTCTGAAATTAGTAAAACGGTTTTCTCAGCTAGTAATATTACACAAATAGATTTTTTTGTTTTTTTATTTTATTTAAATATAAAGTATTAGGTGTAAATCATAAGATAGTCAACATATTACAGCAACATATTCCTAAAAAAACAAAAACAAAAGCAAGCACAGGCAACGCATTATATTTATCGTAATATATATATATATATATATATATATATATATATATATATATATATATATATATATATATATATATATATATATATATATATATATAGACACACACACACATCGGAAATGTAACATGTATTTAAACGGGCGTATAGCTTGGCCCTATAGTACATTTTTATAATATATACACAACAAAAGTGTCACTGTTTCTGTACTTTTATTTAGACTGGTGTCAATAAAGCTATCGTTCTCCGTCAAAGGAACAGCTGAAAACCAATACATTTACAAATAGCAAAAATAAACTTTTTTTTCAAAAAAAAAGATCTACAACGAATGGCGTAAATAAACGTTACCTGTTTTTTTGTTTGTTTTTTTTATGTTATGTTCGTATAGGCAGCGGTTCAATAGTGCAGTAAATAAATCCAACAAGCAAGCAGATGAGGTCAGGGTTTAGCTGTTCAACCTTCTTTTTCTGTCTCGACACCTTCCCCTTTTGCTGATCGGGCTTTGACGTAATAATGAAATGCACGTAAATGAAATGTCACTCATTTAACTCAAGCGATGGATCGAAGCTTTAAGTATTGCAGATTTGTCACTGCATGTGCAACCGTGTCTTCTTATACATAGTCCTGTCACATATCTATAGCTATATATTAATCACGCGATTTGATTGGCTCTTGCAGTAATGCTGGAATGTGAATATAAACACACACACACACACACACAAAATATGTGCTTACTGATGTAAACATTCGTGATATAAATAAGATGTTATAAAAAAATATAACATCTTGGTATTGATGTCATGGGTAGTGAACAGCGGAAGGATAATAATTTTGCGCGAAGGCTCGGTTGTTCTCTCTCCCGGGTCCGCCCAGGACATAATGTCGTACGTCATGGTTTTTCATGACAGATATGTCTAGTATTTCTATGTGAACGTGAGATCCACCGCATTCAATTGCAACTTGCATACTTTATATTATAGTAGTAACTAAATATATAAGAGCATAATTAATTTTTATTGCTTGTGATCCACTATGTTATGATTTGATATTGTGTTGCAACATTACAGAAATTATACAGTTATTTATAGGCAGTCATTAATGCATTTTCTCAGCACAAAGGTCCGCTGAAAGGCTGAAACAATCTAATTGTGTTGGTTAGTTCAATTACACTTCAGGTATTATCACCTGATTTATTTAAGCAGTCCGCTCTACAGGAGGGTCTTGGTCAATGGCTCTTTTGATTCACCAATGATGAACACGTCACTCAGATCATTAAAAAAGAAAAGGTTTAATAGATTGTGACAGTCTGCTCCCCTTGCTCAGTGTTGAAGATATTCATTAGCATGACAATGACTGTCAATATGATGATGATGGTGAACTCTGTGTGGGAGAGATGCCTGTGCACGATTAAAGGGATTATCACAAATTCATAACCATAACAAGTGATATAGCACAGGCAGGCTGGTGACGTCAGACCTCCTTTCTCAATCCCAGAACTTGATTTACAATGGAAGACGCATCTTTTGAGAAAGTGGTAGTTTGCATGGCAGTTTTTACCTTGCTGTTTGATAAGCCACAAGGTCAATTCTAGGTGCCCTACCCCACTGTTCCCTACCCTCATCCTAAACTACAGTTGCCCAGTTGACCACTATGCCTCTCTGGAGCTTCAATTTGTTCTATGCCACAGCACTAGATCAGGTAGCCCAAAACCCAGCAGGGGAGGCAGCTTTCATTCTGACATATACTAAAATGTGAACTTGGAGTTGTTTATTGAACAATTTGTTATTTTATATTATATGCTATGTTGGTAGTTCACTTTGACAGGAGCAGTGATGTGTTATTAGTGTACCTTTCTTAAGTCAGGGAACCATGCCCTGTCTTGAGTAGCAGAAGACACAAAGAAAATGTCGGTTCTTATCACTTTAACTGAGCTGCTAGGCCTTGCCTTTGGCAGCCCAGAGTTTGGCACTGTGATCTTCAGTGCCCTGCACTCTCTTCTCTGGGGTATACTGGAGCAATTAGGCATAGGCAAGGTGGAGAAGATAATTTTAGATGGAGACTGGAGTGAATCCACCAGGGCTGTGTCTTCTGAGGAGGCTAGCGTTGCTGCTCCCATTACTGCCAGGGGGAAGGGGGGCTCAGCATTTTATCAGCTAGCACAGAGAGTTACCTGGCTGGTGGGGAAGCTGCAGTGCCTAGATCAGCTGTCTGCCACAGAGAACCAGCTGGACAGGAGCGGGGCAAATAGCAGCCAGCCAGTGAGCGAGATGTGGCAGCTACTGCAGCTGCGGAGAAGAACTGAAGCAAACGAGGGAGGAATTAATAATAAGGCAAAACCTCAGCGCGTTTTATATTCCCAAGACACTGTAGCACTAAATTACCAAAAGGCAAGTGAAGCACTTTGCATTCTAGAGCAGTCCTGCTTAATACATGGTAAACACTTTGTTAAAATAAATAAATAAATAAATAAAACCACTTGGCACGTATCACCTTTAAAATAACTTAATTGGTTTTAAGGACAGGCAGTGTCCTTAAAACCGTGGGGAAATAGAAGTTGTTTGACTTCTATTACTCCTCTCCAAACGATGTAAATGGTGCCGCATACAGTTAATATATTGAAGATGTTTATGTAATTACATTACGCCTCCTACCCTCACCCCGAGGAGCTGGTGCAGCGGAGCCATTTACAAGAAGCCTTTGCACAGCAGATGAGGAACTGCTTAGTTCAAGAGGCAAAACAGCAAGGGCTCCACTACACGTGTCCTGTCCGATCATTCCATCAGTCAAGCAGTACATTTAGAGTGCTCTGTAAACCAAAGGTGTTTTTCACATCGGAAAATTAGGATCGCATAATGAAAAGCTCTATCATTATGCGTTGTTATTGCTTTTGCTGTGCAATTGATTGGGCCACTTTACAGTACTGTAAACAATAAGATCAATTTTCAAGAATGTAGCGTGCAGCTGAGACATATAAGCATAGGAACATAGCCAGTAATAAATCACACACTGCCTGTAGTGATTCTCCTGATAAACAACGTTTCCCTCCTGATAGAAAGTGATTTGATTGTGGTCGTTGGTCTCTGTCAGAGAGACACTGAGAGTCGCTGAGCTGAGAGACTGAAGGGAAGAGTTTTCATCTTATTCAGGGACTTACCTGGCAGCTGTTATAGTGCTGGGATACAAGCTGAAGTCAGTACTGAATGGATGGAAGATTTGAGGTCATAACTGTAGTTAACTTGACTGTAAATAATCAGTTCTCTAAATATATATATATATATATATATATATATATATATATATATATATATATATATATATATATATATATATATATATATATTCTTTCAGCCATTTACAGAAAAAGAGTCAGACCACACTGCCTCCCTCTAGTGGCTAATTCATGTTAATTCAGCGGGACAACTGAAATATTATTCCCTATACAACCGATGCTATTCAAGGTGTGGATGTATGAAGAGCATTTAGATTAAGAGCAAACAAACTAACATGCACATCAAGCTCTGTGTGCACAATATAAATATCTGGTATGGTGCTGCTGGCATTTTGCTTCTTTCAAATTACAACTGTGGTACCATTCTACCATTGCCTTTAAGAACCATTCAGAACCATTTGATTGCCATTGTATTCCACTGCATTACCATTGTAGATCACATGACAAGGGAGGAAAGATAAATGTTCAGCTAGATTGTGTTATGCAGATCATGTGAAGTGTGTCTCTAATAGCACAGAGAGGGCCTCCTTTGGGATTGCAGCGTTGTGACACTCACTCAGCTGTAACTAATTGATTCCCACAAGATACCCAGTGAAATGTCAGCATAGTATTTGTGATACAATTCCCTGTCGTTTACTTAATAGTGGAGTCTCTTAGTATTCTCTGTGAGTAATAGGGCTGAGTTTAGAGAGCTAATGACCAGCAATACACAGATCTGGAAACCAAAATACAAATGCATGTACTGATCCATGGTAAATGATCCACATTGTTTTGCTTTCACATTAACGTTTTATGTAAAATATGTGAACAGCACTGTCCTTATCTCATTTACACGTCTACTTAAACAATCCTGCCAATTTGTTAACTATACTACAGCCATATACACGTAGTAAATGTTTTTTTAAAACAACCTGAATTTTGTATGTTAAGTATCCTAGTTTTGTTCACTCTGATTGTATTGTAATGGTATAGTCTATCATTTTTTAAAGGGGGTGGATATCATGGGCGCGGATGGCATGATCTATAAAAGGCGGCTAGACATCACCCAGCTCTGGATTATTTTAAAGATGGGGATATCGACTTCCCAGGTGAATATTAGGGAACTCTGGGCTAATGATTTTTATTACATGAGAGTAGCTGTTAATAACTTCATGCCTTCACCAAGATAAAATAAGATAATAGAGGTGGGAACCAACCAAGATGTAATATATGAGCCTTCAGTGCTTTTCCTCCAGGTAATGTGGATTTCCTATTGGCCCAGTGTTGATGACTGAAGTGTAATGCTGGCTCCAGGGATCAGCCTCCCTGGCACCTCAGCATAGCAGCTGTCTTGAATGGGCTGGGTGGGGCACCTCGCAGGGATCATCAGATGGGCACCTCCCATCTTCATTTATTAGTATTACACTATGTTATGCTTACTATGGGAAACTTAGTACTACACTATATATATATATATTGTGTAGTATTCCACTTTAATGATAGAAAATAAAGTAGCTTAAGGAAACTGGTGGAAATTGGTCTAAAGATAGGGTGGACAACTAAGTTAGGTCAGCCTGGGTCATGTGCCACTGAGCTCAATGGACCCCGATCTCTCTCTCGTGCTGTCAGTAATTAGGCTGCTTCCTATGAGATTACCACTTGACCCCATTAGGCTCTGCTTTTAGCTGGAAACGGGCAAATGGGCCACTGAGTTTTTGAAATGTCCTCAGTTACTGTTAGTGCAGCAACACAGAGACGACCCAAACCAGAATCATTGTGGAACTCATGTTTCCAAGAGCTTTCAAATGGAAGAAAATGGCACATGACCACATTCGTAATTTGGAGGAATAACTTGTTCTGAATGATAATGGGTCTAGCACTTTTTTTAAACTAAATAACTCTATAACCAAAAACATACTGCATTAACCACATATTGTATTATATTATGTTTGTTCAATTAATATTGTATACCTCTGCACTTTAATTTCAATGTAAAGTCACAACAGTATAGTTTTTTATTGTACATGAACTGCATATGCACAAAAGGGCTCACAAGCCCTATTCATATATATATATATATATATATATATATATATATATATATATATATATATATATATATATAGACTCTAAAACATGTATGCTTATTCACTTGAACCGTAGACATGAGCTGCTATTACCCGACATCCAAAATAACCAGTGATCTATGCAGTGCAATACATTTTTTCCAGTACTTTGACAATTTTTTTTTTTTTTTAAATATAATAGCACTGTTAAGAAACAATAGTTATAACTGGATCAGAATAATGAGAAATATCTTAGTAGAAATATGATGGGACCAGGTTAGTGTATCAGGGTTGCAAACAGGCCAATGTACTGTAGCTCAAACAAATCTTCCTGGGAAACAGTGCCACCTAGTGGTTATGGTCCTGAGGTTCACCACTATTAGGTTTATTGATGTTGTAAGTGGGTTTATATTCATCTTCTGGTGTGCTACCATGCGTCACAAAACGTTATTTCAGTATTCTATTAAAAGCATTCATTTCATGCACTGTGGTACTGTATGTCTAAGCCTAACAACAGACTACTGAGGAAGGAAAATCACTGGTTCCTCTTTGGAATACAGTGAGTCATGCACGTGGCACACTACCACCAAGCACTGCTTTCTTGCTTTGATTGTTTTTATACTGGGAAGGGTAGCAGTTTCTTTTTAATTAAACATGGTGATTTTTTTTACGTGTTACCTACTATTTATGGGATAACACAGGATTTAAAATCCATATTCCAATAGCTTTATTTCACTTATTTAATTATTACTGAAGATTTTGATTCCACTTGTTTTTCTCCTTGGATTATTAGGGAAGCACATTCATTAATTAGGAGTTAGTGGGGTTCTGAAAAGTATAGCGCTACACGTCCCCAGGTGTTGCTACAAATGTTTAAATAACGTACCTGACATTTTTCTTTTCATTGGTAACATCCTGACAACTTTTTTACACTTATAACTTTAAAGTCTGTTTCAAAGCTCTTTTCAAAATGTCCGCTCTAGTGCACTTATAGTGTAAGGATTATTATCCATGATGTGGTGTGGAACAGAAAAGCCAGAGCACTTTTTTTTTATCGCTGCAGTGAGGACAGATCTCAAACCCCAGTGCACCATTTTGAAAAGAACTTTGAAACAGACTTTAAAGTTATAAGTGTAACAAGTTATATGTGTAACAAGTTGTCAGGATGTTAACAATGAAAAGAGAAATTACAGGTACGTTATTTAAACAGTTGTAGCAACATGTGGGGGCGTATAACGCTATATTTTTCAGACCCTTACTCATTATCCTGCTACTTTCTGGTATCCTATCACTTCATTGTGCTGCAAGGCCATTCTTAACAGAGCTGTTTCTGTGTTGAATATTATCTGTGATTCGACAGCTGTGTGACTCCTGTGTGTTGAAACCAAATGAGACTTTGGTCTTGGTTTGCTATCCCGGTAACCTCATTTGAATAATTAAATAAAGGAATTCATAAGTATCTTGGGAGGGAAGTGGTGCAGTCCATGACAGGGATATGGAGCCTCATTCAAGGACCACAGGATACTACATACAGCCTCAGATATAACAGGATCCTGTTGTCTGCCATATGTGCTCCAGCAGGGTTTCTCATTAATAAAATATCTGCATGGAAATTTGCTGCGATGTCATTCCTAAGAGGACACTGTGCTGGCAGCATTATCCACCTCTTTATTTTAGTACCACAGCTATCACTGTAGCATTCATGGCACCTACATAACACTGTATACTTGAAAATTAATGTAACATGCATATTGACTCAATATAATGCGGCAACATGTTATTATTTAACAGATTTCATTAATCACAGTAAATGTGTTATTGGGTATGACATAAACAGACTTAAAATATGTCCTTTTCAAGTACAGTACATTTTGGTTTGTAATGAAATTACATCACGTTACAATGTTTCAGCAAATGTTTCCACCAGTGTTATAAGCACTTGCTTGAGTTTTGTATGGTACAGTGAAAGCAGAGTAACTATTTATTAGACTGAAAAATATATTCTCTACTGAGTAGCTTCTCAGTGTTATAATGTATGGGAAGCATGCTGGACTCTCTAAAGACTGAAGTGTGTGAAACAAGCAAGCAAGAGAAAGGAGCAAGCAAGAGAAATGCTGGCTGATGATGTATGCTGTCTTGCAGTGAGCTCCTGCTATAATGCGGTTTCTCAATGTTTGTTTATTTCTCAAACCAGTGTCTGCCAGTCCACAGGCCGGGCTTGTCTTGCTGCGACAAGCTCTTGGCTGACAACAGGAATGCTACTAATTATAGGAAGTCATGTTTGCAGAGGGAAGGTTGAGCAATTCTTGTTACAATGCCAGTTGGTTTTGAAAGGTGGTTTGTATATCGTCAGAGAGACGAGCGATCAGCTGCAATACAAAAACAAGAAACCGTATCCTGGCAAAAGCAGTCCTTCCACTCAGATACTGTAGTGATCACCTTATTATAAGGAGAGTGACTGACATTTCATTAGAGGGGGGCTGATACATGCATTCCCACAAATTGTGATGTGTTACCTTCAGTTTTCGGAGGGTTCTCATAGGGTCCTGTATGTTAGAACATTTCTGTTAATAATACAAAAAATTCTAGAACTTTTTGTTTTTGTCAGGCAATCTTCTTATTGGCTGAGTGTATTGACCCACTTTGTCATCAATCCAACCGGGGTTTCAGAAATGACCTGTAGTTCCTTATTATCCAACAGAGGGAGCTCTTCGCATTAAAATTATACACTTATGAACGGTTAGTGAAGCGTATAGCGGCATAACAAAAGTGAACTTGACATCATTAAAAAATAAAATGTAGCAGTTCACAGTGCTTGAATGATTACGTGTCTTCTATGGCTAAAAAAATAACAGCACTTTCAGACTGCATGGCAACAAGTTATTACAAAAATCCTTGATACTGTAGGTCGAAGAGCAGTACAGGAATTCTAGCAGCTTTGAGGATTGTCAGAAGAGTACATGTTACATTTTCAGAAGGATATTATTAAAACAGGCAATGTAATAGGTAATAGGTCACCAATGACCCTTAAGTCACTGCTTTATACTTGTTATCTAAAAAGAAATAGGCATCCTGTAATTCTTATTTAGCCTCTTTGATAATGATGCTGGGGCATCCACTGTGCACAGCACTCTGATAGCATGCTAATGGATCGGTCATTCAGTGCCATGGTAATGAGCCCTGGGCTAAGAGAAGCTGCTTGATTCTCACAGGCTTGGGGGTGACGTAGTGGGAACAAGCAGTCCTGCACCCTCAGCCCCATTCAAACGCAGCCAAGCTTCAGCACTCAGTGCAGCTAATGGGGGCTGAGTGTGTGTGTGTGTGTGTGTGTGTGTGTGTGTGTGAGAGAGAGAATGAAATGGAACTTGGTTAGTGGGGGCTGATGTCACAGCCATAATGATAAAAAGTATTTTGTTTAGCCCCCTCCTAACTTTTAGGAGTATGGAGATTTTTGGCCTTATTAAGTTTGAAAGTCTCCAGTTCCTGGGAATTCATAGCAAGATCTTCTATGGGCTGCTACAGTAAGAAAGATATTGCATACATGATATAGGACTGTAGCTACAGTATATGGAAGCACACTGATTGTTCATTTTCATATGGGCTGCATTGTGCAAAAGGGTCACGTACATGAGGTTGTTTTGCCCACCAGTTACAGATGAAGGCTGTCCTTTGTGAATCAGAGTTGACATGCTTTGAAACAGTTTGATATTTTTGGCCGAGGTGTTATAATGCAGATGGCGATTGTGGCCTGATTGCCTGTACAGATTCAGCACAGGAGGGTCATGTTGCAATATTACACTTTGCTCTGCTTTAGCATGGCTAACTTATATAAGAGTGCAAAACTAGGGACAGATTATTAGACAATCAAATACTTAAACATGCCAAATCTCACCCATTAGGAACTTTTTGGATGCAATTTTAGCAGTCTCTCTCTCCACCTTGTAAGGAATGACCTTTGCATCTCTGCACACCCTGAAGAAACTACAGCAATCACAGGAACTATTTAATAAGTATGCAGACTTGCCATGTTGAATGGGTAGCAGACCCAAGACCTTTATGTAATGCTAATTGATAACAGGAATATCTCTCTGGTTTAAAATACTTAGCACATTTCACAACAGCCTCCCTATCAAAAAGTTATATTTTTTTCCTATTGCTGAACCACAGAATCATTGTATAGGGGAGCATGTGAGGCAGGGCTCATGATTTCATACTGACTGCAGCAACTGAAGCTAGCAAATTGTCTAAATATCCTTTCATTCTCCTCAGCTTGGCAGGGGTAAAATATATTATTTACTGCATTATTCAAACCCACTACCCCCCACACTGTAGCCAAGCACTCTAACCACTGAGCTATTTCCAGTTATATCTGTACCTATTTCATACCTAAAAATGTGTATTTGTTTTTTTAGACAAACGTGGCAGTTGGTCTATTATTTCAGGATACAGAAAATCAGCTGTGTTGTTATACTAGAAGATAAGAAGTCACCTCCATAGTCACTGTGATAAAAAGGGGTGGAGGTCATGTTGCAAGCTTTATCAATTATTCATCCAATTAAAAACCCTATCGGCTCAGGAGGACAGTATGTATTTTCACAACCCATTCTATTCATGTTGTTAATTATGCAAGTGTGCACTTCTTTAAACACAAACACACACACACACACACACACACACTGGCAGACACAGGCTCTGCCGATAACAAATATTGTTTCTTTTATCATTCATGCCAAGAACACAACGCAACGCGCCAGGGACCGTGTAAACAGCCGCGTGTGTTTAAACAATACACATTGTGAAGACAAGGGGCAAACAAGGTTTTTCATTATTAATTTCCTCCACCTTTGTTTGGTTACAGTTATATCCTGGGGAGAAATGAATACACCAGTAACCTGTAGTTTATACACTAGCCTGTGCCAGCATGCAGCCCGGAATCTGTACACCACAATTTGATTAAAAAAATCTAATAATGGCTCACATTTGTATGGGATTTCTTTATGCATTGAAGCGTCTCCAAATGTTCTATAAAGTGAAGACGGTCCAGTTACTGCAGTCGTCATTAGACTTAGCAAGCTCCCCTACCAGAAGTGGGGGACAATGGCAGTTTTCATGCCAGTTTTATTCCTGTGCCAGTTGTTATGGTTTGAGGTTTTTGTAACTAAGCATTATATCCCCTCCAGTCACTATTTTTAAACCTTTAGAAATGTTTCAAATTGTTTGTGGAAACTCTTTGACAAAACACATATGCCTTATAAAGTATAACATGGGTAGTAAACTTAAAATGCTACATGCAGTGACAAGTTGCTATAACATGTGTCTTAATATAAGACAATGTCAATTATCTAGATGTAATGTCCACTGCAGAGGGTAGTTGAGGGAAGCTTCAAGTTCACAGGTGTGTTTGATATTTTTTTCCCCATTCCTCTTACCTTTTAAGTCACTCAAGGTTTGAAGCAGGTCCCAGAGGTGAAGGCAGACAGTATCCACAGCAAGGTCATTGCTCCCCAGGCTGTCATACACTCCAATGTAAACAGATAGCTTTGCTGTATAAAAAAAAAATCTGACCCAATATATAACAAATGCAGTAAAATAACTGAAAGCAAAAGAGCCACTTCAACAAATATCACAGCCTATTTTTAATTGAGCAAATATTTCCATTTAAATCAATTCATTTTCTAATAGGATACCAAATATGACTAATACACACAGACCTGAGAACATCAAAGGGCTTAATTTTTAACTTGCCCAGTTTTAGCTCTGTGCCAGGGTTAAAAATGTTTAATCAAAACATTCTGTTCATAGCTAATGCTAATGCAGTGTGGCACTTGGTAAGGACATCCTGATCTAAGAATTTGCGTCTGATGAGAAAACCCTGTCCCTTCTCGTGAGTCTTCATCCAGGCTGTGGTCCTGACTGGGGATGAGAATGGGGTCGTAGCCTGTCCGGATTTGCAGGTATGAATTCCTTGATGACAAACCAGAGGGATTAATTTGTTATTTTTAGTGGAGGAATTAAATGTGCACTGATTTGATAACTCATGTAACTGCACAGAAAAAAAAAAAAAAAAAAATTGCATGTGACGTTCCTAACATTGTAACACGAGCCCCCAAAATACTGCTGGGAGATGTTTGACACTTTGAGACGTGAGACTTCAGTTCCTCCCAGGGAGCCTGTGGGCACAGGTTCGAAGTCTTAAGAATAAGTTCCACACTGAAGCTCCTGGGAGTTCTGTTTCACTGCCAGGCTTGCATAGTTTTGGTATCTAAGTTACACCCTGAGCAAACAGATACAAACAGATATGAACTGTCATCACACCTAACTTGTCATGGGCTCTGTAATGATGCGACACAGAACCCGTATACAGAAAGTAAAATAAATTACTTTATTTTATGTGTTGCTCGTGGCTTACACGTTGCGTTACACTCTCTTACTTACTGTTTCGTGACATCACTATGCTTCCTTCTACTAAACTCAAATAGCATGTGTTACATGTATGACGCGGAATAGACTCACAGGAACAGGTCTCCACTACAGACTCCAAGTAGAAAATGAGCAAAACCACAAAAACAAACCCCTTCCTTTAGCAGCAGTACTGTCTCTTAGGCTCAGAGAGCCTTGTAAGGGAGAAGCTCTGTATTTTAGTCCGCGATCCAGCATTTAATCCTTTTCTTATAGGATCTCCCACCTGAGATGCTGTATCAGTGTATTTCCAGTATGAGATTTAGAAGGAGATGCGATTGAGGCACTGAGAGGGGACATTCTCTCCCAGCTCAGACCCCTTCAGTTCAACCCTTCCAGTATTTGGGTTGCTATTTTAGACACTGGAAGATCCGACATTTGATTCAATTAAAATACAAAGCAGTTGCTTTTCATTATCTCCCTGAGAAATCTTATTTGTGTTGCGTTGTATTAGTGTTAAGACCGGGAAGATTAAAAGGCATGGTGGGGGTTGGTTTGCACAGTAAATGTTAGGCACTAAGAGTTAACAGGTCCCTGCTATGCCCAGGTAACCTGAATATTGCTCAGAGGGGTATTCTCTGCATGCTGGTCTGCCCGCTCTAACATCTAGGCCATGCACTTGGTTCTTACCTTGAGCCACCTTTCAAGGAGTAACTGTTTGCACTGTGACCTTCCTGCTCCAGAATGTATCTGGTGGTTTTATGGAGTTGTTTATGGTGTACATTGTACAGGCATTGCTTTCCCATTAATAAATAACCTGGGGCGTTAGTGTGTTACCAAGTGTTCTGTGGAATCCACACCCAGTTCACCATATTTACTGTACTTGCATGTGAGTAAACTTACAACTGAATTGGGGCTTACAAGCCTAGTAGTAGTGATTTTTTGTCAAATAGCCAACACTGGAGACAATAAGCAAGAGGAGATAACCACGACTTTAAAATCAATTTTTAGCATTAGCAACACATATATATATATAACATTCAGCACAATGATAATGGGGCCAGTGATAATGTTGCTAAAGCTGAGAGGTAAGAAGGTAATGTAAACTCAGGGCTCCATTTGGGCTGTTCTTTATTAAAACCCCATAAATGGAAACAAGGTACACAAAGGGACTGCTAATTATAATTTGCACACTGGTAAATGAAGTAGTTATCGAATGACATGGTGCAGAATGCAATATGCTGCTAAACGAAACCTACAGGATACTATAGTGATTAATTGCAGTTCACTTGTACTGTGGTATTTTCCTCGTAATTCTGTTTAATTCATTTGGGGCCGGTGGATTCTTAAACAGATCAATAAATTCATAACAGTTGATTATGGTTAGTCCGCCACTGGAGTAAGATGGAAACTGAAGACTCCAAAAGAAGGATCACACTGGATCCTGATGCATAAACTTGACATATTCAAAAGTAAAATAAAAATACTATACAAGCAAAAGGTCCCTGCCTAAGTTCATTCACTGTTATCGTTAACAAAGGAGAGACTTACTGTAACATTAGTTGAGTTAATGTTAGACAACCCTGCCTAATAATACGCCTGTAGGCGGAGGTCTGTGCTATGGATTGGCTTGTTTGCTCGTAAATAGCTGCATACTGCTGCTGAGTATCAGTGACTGCTGTTGAGACAGTAACCAGTCAGAGGCTGGACTCTGCGTGTGGGGAGGTTGGAGGAAGTCTAGCTTTGTATAAAGGAGGGGAGAGACAAATAAGAGAAAATAGAGGGAGGAGAAAGAGGATAGAGGTGGCACGGTGGGTAAAGTACTAGCCCTTCACCTCCGGAGGTCTGTGTTAGCATCTGGTTCAGTTCCCAAAATCTCAGTGGAC
The DNA here is from genome assembly GCF_902713425.1 of Acipenser ruthenus. Classification (NCBI taxonomy): domain Eukaryota; kingdom Metazoa; phylum Chordata; class Actinopteri; order Acipenseriformes; family Acipenseridae; genus Acipenser; species Acipenser ruthenus. Next base: position 6,415,251 of record NC_081201.1, on the reverse strand, counting down.
AGCAGTGTATTAAGTCTTGCTATTAAGGTTTTTCTAATAATAAAAAAAGTGCTGGGGTATAAATAAAGGCCAACAAAACAGAAACCTGAAGAAAAAGCCCTTTTGAGAGGGATTTCTTTACATCCAGTTTACAAACCCCAGGTCAGCCTGGCTGTTTTGTTTTCACTGGATTTGCTTTTACTGTGATACAGGGAATAGAAAACAGTATCTCCATTAGGAATCTGTCTATGAAGTTACACTCCATGCGACTGTACCCCTGCAATATATAAACAAGTGCAGTATCACGATTGGAGTGCTTAGTACTCCGTAGTATATTCCTAGAGAAAGTAGCTGATACATTGCATTGGACTGCATGTAGATTTGAAGGAGAGTCTAGAACTGTGATGCAATGCATCGGCCACAATGGATGATGATGATGGCATGCTGAATTTTTTTTATATATATAGTTTTTTTAAGGGAGAGAGGTTTTGTAGGATTAAATACAGCTCAAGCAGTCAGTACATTGAAAAAGCATGAAACTATCAAATCACAGAATCTAAAAGTCATTTTTTGAGTCTTTCAGAGGCTGGAATTCATGCATAAGTAGGTCAAATTCGATTCTGATACCTTCCAAAACACCTGGATGTGTTTTTGTATTGCTTTTTTTTCTACTTGTACAGCATAATGTGTTGATTATTGATTTATGCATTGCTGATGGGACAATATGATTAAACATTTTAGTTTTAATTCCAGTTTTGTTGTCAGTATGGTTCTAAACAACAGAGAAGTCACATGATTAGGACACACAATATTTATTTAGAAACACAAAAAAATGATAAGTTAATTATTTATCAGGTAGTCCACAAATATTGTGGGAACGGTATCAATACTGTCATAGAGGGAGTAAAATAATACATACATGGAAACTATTCAGGAACAAGCAATCCTAAAGGTAGCCAAATAAGAAGATAACAAAACAAAGAGAAAAAAACAAGGGTTTGTTGGTGTTCTTACCAAAAATGCTTGTTAAAAATCAAAATCTTACAAGTAGTATTTCTGTTTTTTTCTGTTTTTTTGGGTTTTTTTAGAAATAATGAATGAAAAACTAAAACCAACTTCCAGAGAAAATGTCATCCCTGAATTTACATAATTTCAGTTTTTGTTTAATGTTTTTTAACCCTTCCCTCCAAAAAACAATCCCAGTAAAATAATATTCAATATATTTGTTGTTTTAAAAATGTTAAAATCCAAGTTTGAAAAAAATTTAAAATAAATACATCCTGCAGTTCATCTGCACGAGAAACACATTTATTTATTTTTTTTAAAAAAAAGCATTCTTGTGTAATTTAAAAACAAAGTATAGTGTACACTTGAACAAGTCATGCAGGTGGCACATATTTTACAAAGAGAAAATAAAATAACTAACAGTAGTTTGTTTGTTGTTGCTTCTAGGCACTAACCTACGCAAAGGAAAACAAATCACAAACCAAAAGAAAAGAAAACAAAGATTTGAAAACACCTAATCTGCAATCCCTGCAGAAGACAATAGTTGTTTTTTTTTTTGTTTTTTTTTTAAGTGTACAATGTGTAAACTTCAACCTATTTCCCTCCCTCTAATAAATCGCAAGTGTTTTGCCTGATGAAGAGTAGAGACAAGAATTAAAACAGTTATTATTGGAACCCAATGCAAGTCTTTTTAGTGTCTGTGTGATAAAAAGCAGCTAATCCCTGATTGGTTGGCTTTGGAAAGTCAGGTGACTGCAACACCAGTCTGGGAAATAACGTCTCCAGGATGGTTCTGTCCAAAGTCTTTACCAAAAAACAAAAAGATAAGACCGTCACTCTTCATGCAACCACTGGTACCGCAGGTCTTGTATCGGACCCAGACGCTAGATCCCCCAATTTAAACAAAAAATGGTTTACATCCGCCTAAAGTTTTCTCCTTGGGTTAGCTTCAGCATGACACAAGTTGGTTTCATTATAAAATGAAAAAAAAAAATCTTATTTGACTTTTTTTTTTTTTTTTTAAGTTAAACTATTATTCTGAAAAAAAAACAGCTGGTTATTGTTGTTTTTTTGTCCACGTCACAATGGTTCGTTGCTTGCCCCTCCCCCACCCCCGTTATTCTCAGAAAGTAAAGAAAAGCGCGGCCCCCCTCCGATCGCCCTGGGTCCAGGACCTCATCTCTCCGCCTCCATTACAACGCTGGCCTTCTGTTCAGAAGCGGCCTGCTGGGTGACAGTGGCGGGCCAGCCAGGAGGGGGCGTCTGTGAGGGGGGCTGCCTTGGAGTCCACAGTCCCTGTTGGCTGGGGGGTGGGGGGGTCATGGCCCAGCTGACCTGAGGGGGGGGTGAGGTGGCCATGGAGGCTATGGGACTGCTGCTGGTGAAGCTCTCTGAAGCCTTGAGCCGAGAGAACATGGTGAGGGTGTCTGGGAAATTGGGGGGCGTCGCCGGCGTGTTGGCTGGAGTGCACATCTGCAGGTAAGAAAGAGCAAGAGAGAGGGGTCACTTTTCAGGAAATCCACTGTTTTGGTAGGTGTAAGGCAGGGGTGGCCAAAGTTGGTCCTTCCACTTCTGGTCTCTGTTCCAACCGTGTTCTAAATGATTTCATTGCACCAATTAAACCTCCATCAAGACCCTAAAGTAGTTAATTACATCATTTTAGCTGTTAAACCGTGATTGGACACCCTTGGTGTAAGGTGACAGGCATGAAGTGCACTGCCTGCTGAGCCATCGAGCTCCTAACCTGCTCGCTACTGCAGCACTGTTACTGGGCTGTCAAAAGCTCATCAATAAACTGACTTAAATTGAAAAGCTCCAGCCACAATCCTAAAGGAAACAGCAGGGACCTGAAAAACACCTCCTTCTCAGTCCCAGCAGGGTCCACCGACATTCCTTCTACATCCTCAAACTATTTATGTTTTTGTTCTCAACGGCTTCCCTTTGATGACCTCATCCCCCCCCCCCCCATGACCCCATTTCACCCCTATTGTCTGCCCCGGACCCCCCCTCAAATCCCTAAGCATGGAAACAGGAGCAATTGGCTCCACTGTGCTCCCTGCCAGACAGTACCCTCTGTTGTTCAAACCACAGAGCAGCTCGTTTAGAAACTAACACATTCCTTCACAGCTTAGAATTCCACTGACCAAGGTCAAAACGCATTGCCTAGTGCCAACACTCGGATTACTTTTTAAGATCGGCGCCACCATCCTTATAGCGGTTCCAAAAAATACCAAATTAAACAAAAAACTGTTTTGGGCATTTTATGCTGTGTTAGCATTAAATAACTGCACATAGTAATGATAGTCATAATTAAAATCAAAATCTAGTACCTAACAAATGTACTGTATATTTTATAACTATTATTTTTTCGATTATAACCATAACATATTTGACCAGAAGAAGACACAATAACTTGCAGCACCTTGCTTGGCGGACACTAAATATTGATATTTTAATACATGCCTACTGCATTTGGATTGCACGGGCCCACAGTCAGGTGTCGTTTTATTGCTGATTCAGTACCCGTGCTGTCGAGCTGTCTTCCTTTTGTCTCTGCTGATGTGGGAACAACCTTGAATTTAAGAGCCCGGAAGGGAAATTGATCGGCCCTTGCAGCCTGTAAATAAATCTCATCCCAGAGTGCTGTGATTGAAGTATTCCATCTGTCTCCTAGTCTCCTTCACTCCCTCTCCTTCCCCCTCATCCTGAAGCACACAGTGTGCAAACACCCCTCGGTCACCGAGTCTACCAGATCACATTCAGACACTTGCGCCCACTGGCATCTTGTCTATACATCAACACCTCTCGTCTTCACAGGTATTTAACTCCCCTACATATTTATTTAATGACACTGTTAATCAGGGACCAGTTTCACAAAGCACTGCTAGCACTTACCAGGCTGCTAGCTTGCAAGCTTTCTTATTTTAACCTGTTTAAAAAAAACTATATTTTAAGATAGAACAATAAATTTTAGTAGAAATCTGTTATTTTTGTGAATTGGATTTAGCAAGCTGCCACCTAGAACTGCTTTGTGAAACTAGCCTGATTCATAACCTCTGGCACTGCTCTAGCTTAGAAATCTGTTTTCAAGCCATGCTCTCAGGCATGGTACTTGTGTGATAGGCACCAGGGTTCCCCTGTTAAGAACACATGACAGATCACTCTTCAGTTCCTTGTTTCAGACACCAATTATCAAGGTTGAGGTCAATTCCTGTTTTTCAATTCCAATTCCTTTTTAAAATCTAATTCCATTTCCAATTTTTTTAAAGGAAATCTTCCACGATTGCTGGTCTTTAACACTGTACAGAATTACTGTCATTTTGTTCAACTGCTTTCATTTGCCACTGAGAAGCTCATTTTAACAGACAACTGCTAATTGCAGTTTTGATCAGTGATGTGTTGGAATTGTTTAAAAGGGAATGAGAATTGGGATTTGATTTTAAAAATGAACTGGAATTGAAAAGCAAGAGTTGACCCCTTTAAAACTGTGTGATGAAAGGAGGTTTTGGCTGAAATACAATGTTTGTGCTTCATTTCTAAAGTTATTCCGCCCAATGAAGTAGCATCTTCAACCCCTATTTCTGAGCCAATCTCCCTCAGTTTTCCTTTAATCCATTCTCAATGACAGAGTAGGCGTTATTTCACTCTCAATTACTGCCGCACAGAACTCTTTATTGTGTGCAGCTAATTCACAAACTCCCCCTCCCAGTCTGTCATGCGAGAGGCCGTGTCTCGCACAGAACCGTCTCATAGGTTCATAGAGATTTTTAAGACTCTGAGAAAATCAACTTATCCCTACTGCATTGGTGTCCAGAATTTTTTTTTTTTTTTTTTTTTTAAAGGACTAGATAGCATTAATTTGCCAAGTTTAACACTGTTATATTTCAATTTTTATTAACTTATACAGTATGTTTCTCTTTGAACACACAATGAATTCCGTTTTACAAGGCAGAGGGTAATTCCTTTCATTTATGTATATATTCTCCATGTGGGATGGTAGTGAAACTCCTTAAAGGATGGCACAGTAGCCATAGTAACAAGTGACCACTCGCTTAACTTCACATGACCAGGCACCCAACAGGCCTTCTTGACTTAGTTATCTAGACGTTGGTCCATTATTTGTGTGGATCAATTGTAAGGCTTGGTTTAAATTGAATTATAATTGGGGTTAGGCCAAAAATGAAAATTTGGGTTGGAGATTTGAATACCACACTGAAGTGAAGATAGATGGTATTAACCCAACCTTTGGTAACAGTCCCTATCAACTTTGTGGACCTGCAACAGTAAAATAATGGATTAATGAAATCGCTTTAACTAGCTATATCTAGTGCACTAGAGGCTGATGAGAATACTGGCTGCAGACTCTCACAGCTCACCTCAAGACTGACCTGAGCACCCTCTGTCATTCATTCCTGGGTCTTTCTCAAGCAGTCTGACAAATATATCATAATGTGAGTGGGTTGGCAAGGTTAAATCACTGAAGTTGTATCCATTGTGCCCTGAGCTTGACTTGAACCCAGACCTCCAGGGGGCAAGAAGCTAGTGTATTAGCCTGCTGTGCCACTTTGCCCCACCAGAATCACACCAGAACTCATTTTCATGGCAGAAATGTCTATCTAACTGATACAGCCTTCTTAGATTTTATGCATTTGATTTCTTAATTAAGTGAGCCCAAATTTATCCTGTTCAAATTCTTGTAAATTGCCACCACATCCCATTTAAATCCCATGTCCATAAAATATAATAAATGACGCCTGCTTAGTACTTTAACCAGAGTTTACAAGTGAAACGTCAACAGCAGCCTGCTTTGCTCTTGAATAGCGTTATCTCTCTCTCTCTACTTTCACATAGAAGTGAACTGCGTATATAAAAACAGATATATAATGATTTTTCAATGGAGACCATCAACCCCAGTGTCTACACAAACAAGAGGCTGATTTTCACAGGCATGGAGCCAAGTTTAATAATTAAACACACTCCAAACTACCTCTGGTCACAGAAGGGTTTTCCATGAAATGAAAAGGAGCAGGTTCACCTTTAAAAGGTTTGTGTGTGTTTCTTTTTGTATATGACAATATTGTAAATTAACAAATGTGTCTTTTTTAAGTACTTGTAGGAACAATCTCAGCAAGTTACTATGCGTGTTTGTGTGTGTCAGCAGCGTCTCTATAATGGGGATTACATTTATATATGAAAACCTGCATATAGATATAATGGTATATCTCCCTGTTGCAAATCAGTTTCTTTACTGATGGGTAAAACAGTTTATTTAAATTGAATCAGTGCTCCGTTGCCTTGCCTGGTGCTTCCACATCCAAGACGGTACAAAATTACAAATGGGCCACTCCGGGCAATTGACTTTGCTGCAGATTGCCAAAGGCCACCTTGTTATGGAAAAAACAGACCCTTGTTCGTTGCATAGCAGTCTGATCCATTCCAGATTTTACCAATTATCCACAGCGAACTGGCTCAGGTGTCTTATTGCCATCCCAGCAACACGCCCAGTGTACCTCGGCCTCCAGGATAACCGACAAATTGGAGCTGCTTTGCATTCATGTTTGCATCCCGTTATTTATCACCCCAAGGCTGTTGTGGAGTGTTCGAATATTTGGCAGGGGAACTGCTTGGACAGAGCCCTGGGCTGGAGCATTATTGTGCTACAGTGACATGGCAGCTAGCTCACATCTGGATTTACATTGACACAAGACATTTATCCAGCCAGCCAGTCAGCCCACAACATTCCGGGAAACTCTGTTCCTAGAAACTCTCCTCTAGCGGCCAAGCCTGGCCCAGAAAAGCTAGCCAACCTCCTGGTGTTGTCTCGCAAAACAGCCACACACACAGCTGGACTCCCAGGCTTCCTTTCTGTATATAAAGAATATACAGAAGTTGGACAAGCAAATTAGAAAAGCCTGCTTTATGTAGCACACATTTTTGATTAAACAGCATGTCCCTTGCCGTCTTGAATTATTAATTGTTTTATAGAAATGCGTCCCTGCACGGCACTTTAAAATGGAATATATATAAACTGAATTTCCTGGTTCAAAGTTCAGTAACAAAGGACTTTGATAATAGTGTAGATGCTTGGTTGGAAGGTGCTTCTGCACCCAAGAAATTAAATAATAGATATGCAACAGTATTATCGCAAAGTAAACTAATTTTATTAAAAATATTTTTCACCCAAATATGAACAATATAATGTTCAATGTACTACATTAACCAAGTATTCATTAAAAAAAATATAGAATATATACACTTATTTAAAGCGTGTTAAAGCTAATGATCTGCATATAAAACACTATACGTGTACAGAACAGAAGAGCATTTTGACAACAGTGTTGCCTGTTTTTTGGCCAGCTTGGCAAATATTGATAGCGATTTACTAATAGTAAACAAGTGTATTTAATTCTCAAAATGACATGTCAGCACTCCACATGTCCAACCCTATAACATCTTGACTTCAGTAATGATTAAAAGAGTGTGACGCATATCTGATTATTTCATTTTAGTTCCAACCCTTGTCCGTATTTTCAGGGAACACAAAAAAGATACAATGTCAAAAATACGTAGCTGAAAGGACTGTGTTTTAAAATAAGCAGGCTTCCATTTCAATGTATTATAGTTGGTACACATGCTCAGAACTCCGTAAAACGTAAAAGTCAATGCAATTTAGCAAAAGATTAAAAAAAACAACACCAGTTTCCAGAATTAAATCAGCATCCAAAGTCAGTACGCAAGACTGCAGAATACAGTGCTCAATAAATGCATCACAGTATCTAAAACTGATTAATGAAATGTGAAACTGGAGGAAGCATGTGCAACTGCACAATACAGACAGAATGATTTGGCTTGCGAGAAAAACAACAACAAAAAAAAAACCACGGGCTGTGACAGATAAACAAGTACATTGAAGAGATGGTCTTTGTATCAGAAAACTGGTGACGGAGTCGGAAATCGCGTGTGACGGGTAAGTGCTAATTTGTTAGTATGATGGTGATTGATTTTATTCTTAATAAAAGGGTGGTAAAACGCGACTGACGTGTATCTGTGTAATGGACATCTGAGTGCTGACTGTATCTCACTAATTGAATTACAGCTCATTCAAAAAGTTTCCCAAGACAGTAGCCTAGTTTAGTTAGCAATGCTTCCACCTATTAAGTGTATTTAATTTCCTCCTCTGTGACAGACCAATACTAAAACAAAATGATGCTGACTAACACATCTGAACTGAATTACACAGCCCCGACAGGCAGGAAGCAGAGTGTGTATACAAGTTCTGACCAGCATCTATGAACAATCAGACAAGTAGAGACGTTCCCAGTGTGTGCATGACTGTTCAGACAGTCAGTGTATTAAGGAGCTAGTATAAATGTCCTGGGAGTCCCGTCTACTATAACATTCAAACCCATGGAACGGATTACATTACCACCACTGCTACCGAGACGGAGGACCTGGTTTTCAGAGTTACAGACCTGCTTTGAAATACCTTGACATCAAGAACGGACAGCCTTGTTACATAATGAATCACACAGCACTTAAAGACGCCGCGCCTGATTTTTTCTAATTTGATGAAATATATCTCAGGAATTTCACATGGTCACAAAATCACCAGATCTCAATCTTACTGAGCATGTTTGGAATGAACTTGAATGCTTACCCCTCTGCAGCAATTGCACCTAATGGATTAACATCCCTCCATATAATGTGTTGTGGTGCCTATGCCTCCTCATGTTAAGTGGTGTGATCAGGGGAAACAGTTATGAGGTGCAGATCCAAATCAAGTGGCCAGGCAGTGTACAAAGCTCAGCAAAGTGCACTAGAAGACTTCGTCAAGGGCGGTGTGCAGAATGACAACAAGAGCATATGATTTACTTCCCCTTTTTATTTCTCTACTCATCTGCATAGTGGCACATCACAAGTGGTGTGCTGAAATCTTTTCCTAAGGAAGTTCATTAAAAACAGAAAGAAAGAATGAATGACACCCTAAACATGTTATTTGATGTCACTCCACTATACCATCATATGTGCTTCTTTGCTGGGGCCGATTTTTATGTAATAGTTTGTGTGTGTGTGTGTGTGTGTTTCTTTCCCATCAAAGGGCAGCTTTACAGACAGCTAGAAGCAAAAGCTACTCAACTCCCTGACCTAAGCAGTAAATTGAAACACAACTTCAAAAATGATATACTTGTGCAGGTCTGCTGTGGATGAAGGAGCCATTTTCTGGGCTCTGAGCCGCGTTTTCTTTTGAAATCAATAGTGCTGTCTGTGTTTACAGAAGGAGGCCAGCCTGCCAGGATCGAGAGAGAGAGCGAGAGCGAGAGCGCGCGAGAGAGAGAGAGAGAGAGAGAGAGAGAGAGAGAGAGAGAGAGAGAGAGAGAGAGAGAGAGAGAGAGAGAGAGAGAGAGAGAGCACGAATGGTGCAGTACGTGTGCAAATTAAACCTGACATGGGCCACTCCTTTCACCCTTTACTAAACAGACTGGGAACTTCTGTTTTGAAATTAAAACATGCCTGAATGATGCAGAGACATAATCCTTAATACAATAAGGATTATGGGAGCAGCAGTCCAACATCCAGACTGCTAATAAACCCATTACAACAGTAAACCTCTGCTTCAGGTGCATTTCTGTGACCCCTGCTTCAGAACACACTGGCCTCATGAGCTTAAATTCCTACCCTGTCCTCTTTCACCTCCCAGGAAAGCTGCATGTCAATCCTGTATTGTTGCATTTCATGCAGTAAACTGCAGTTTTGTGGGAGATTGTTAATAATTATGAGGCTATGTGGTGCCACAACAGTGAGGCTCTGTTAATGTTAAGGTCATGTTTTAACCTTCACACTTAAAGCCTGATGAAAGAAATGCATCTGAAATGACCAACAGCCGTCTATTATTTTACATAAAGCCTTTGATATTTATCTGGCAATAGCTTTTATTGTATGGTACAAAAACACAAACAAAACAAAACATAACAAAGAAAAGCTTTTGAGGACACAAAGATATTTTGCTAATGGAAATACAGCAGATCTGCATAAATAAGCATGCAGTAAAAGTACTGTAGCAAATAAATTACTTTCTTTACCACCTGGAGGAAAAGGATCGCTTTGATCTTGAAAGCTAGCATACTTCAAACTTTTTGTTTGTCCGATAAGGTCTCACGGATCTTCTTCTTGAATGTAATTCAGATAAATATTCATTGTTGATGAGTCTGTTTGTGGAATATAAACCATTGTACTGTATGGGAAATAATGATAGTCAAGGACACCAATATATAATTATATCTGCTTATCTTTTCTATTACAATTTGTCATGACTGTACAATGATCCATGTTTTCTTATCTATATATCCTTATATATTTCTTATCTATAATCCCAGATGAAGTCCAGGATGTTACATAAGCGAGGTAGACTGTTGTCGCCAAGTACACTGGATAAGTCCTCTAATTATCTCTATTAGAGTGCTTTGGTCTTTCCTTGTTTTAAGGTCCAGTTCTTCATTTCTTCACTTTGCCTGGTAATCAGTCCCTTTGGGACATTTGTTTATCCAAACTGTAGTGTCCTGTCATCACAATCTGAAATCCCATTGAAAGTGAATGGTAGAGAGATTTGTCATAAAATGAGGGATAACTTCCTATTGGGAAGCAGGAGCAAACACGCTAATGAAGTCAACAGCAGGGGAGTTTAAAGACGTAGTGCCCCATAGGGGGTTAACATAGTTTTTTTTTTGCATATTCCATATGATGTGAACCCACAACGGTGCTATAAAGCCAGACCTGCCTTAACGATGCCTATAAAACGGCAGCCATAGCATCATAAAAACATGACGCGCCAAAAAAACGTGAAGATCTTTTTTATTGCTCCCTGGAGGGTAGGGAGTGCACAGGAAGGGCACTGTGAAAACCTGTCTGGAGAATGTAAACAATGAAAGGGTGTGTGGCGGAGTGTCCCGCCCCTATTTATTATTATTTGTATTTTTGTTTGCGGCGCGGGTAAAAGCGCTGCGTCTTTTGTTATTATATTTAAAAACCCCGTGAGGATGCATGGCTGATCAGCTACTGATTATTTAACTAGCTGACAGTCATGCATCCTTACCAAACGCGTGCAGACTCTGGCCGGGGGATAATAAGATAATTACCAACTAGTTAAATCCCTCGGCCAGAGTATATAAACCAGCAGCACTATGCACTCGGGGTGTGGAGTGTTCGAGAGTGGAGAACGGGAGAGAGAGAGGAAGAAAACAATTGCTAAAACGTGCTGGAGTATCCAGCACGAAACTTACTTGTTTGTTTATTCGTTCGGCCCTCGTGCCCTTTTGTTTGGTGTTTTGTTAAATCTTTTGTTTTTGTTTTGTTTATTAAATACGCTGAGTGCACCAGCACTCGGTTTCACCCGCCCATCCACTGTTTTGGAGTCAGTTACTTCCTGGTCCGTGACGTCATCCACCACACCACTGCGAGCCAGACTGCCACATATGGTGTCCTGCGTGGGACAAAAAACGCCTCCAACAGCCGGACCAGGATTGAAAAGTGCGTTTTTTTTTTGTTTGTTCGTGTTTTTTTTTCAAATTAAAAATGGGGAAAAGTAGCCGGAGGAGAAAGCAGCAGCAGCAGCAACAACAGCAGCAGGAGGCGCAGCAACATCAGCCTTACCTTGCCACACTGGATATCTGCCTCACCTGCCTGAAGGGTGAGGAGTGGTGCTTCGCGGTTGGTGAGGTTGGGCACGTGGCACCAGACCAACCCCCTTCATGGCAGGAGAAAGAGGAGCCAGAGCGTCCAGTGAGGGAGGACCTGCATCCTCCAAAGAGGACGAATGCACTCTCCTCTGAGGGAGTCTGGGACTGGCTGGTGGAGCCGGGGAGGGATTATGAGGAAGCCCTCCCTGCAGTGATCAACCTCCTGTGGGCAAGAGATGGGGAGCGCTGGGAGGCCTGGGAACAGCAACACCACCCAGCTTCCCTCCCAGACATCGCAGCCATGGTGTTCAACTACCTGGCTGCGGATATGGGAGAGACCCTGCTGCTGCCATCTCCAGCATCAGAGGGAGAGGAGCCATCGCTGCCGTCTCCAGCGCCAGAGGGAGAGGAGCCATCGCTGCCGTCTCCAGCGCCAGAGGGAGAGGAGCCATCGCTGCCGTCTCCAGCGCCAGAGGGAGAGGAGCCATCGCTGCCGTCTCCAGCGCCAGAGGGAGAGGAGCCATCGCTGCCGTCTCCAGCGCCAGAGGGAGAGGAGCCATCGCTGCCGTCTCCAGCGCCAGAGGGAGAGGAGCCATCGCTGCCGTCTCCAGCGCCAGAGGGAGAGGAGCCATCGCTGCCGTCTCCAGCGCCAGAGGGAGAGGAGCCATCGCTGCCGTCTCCAGCATCAGAGGGAGAGGAGCCATCGCTACCGTCTCCAGCATCAGAGGGAGAGGAGCCATCGCTACCGTCTCCAGCATCAGAGGGAGAGGAGCCATCGCTACCGTCTCCAGCATCAGAGGGAGAGGAGCCATCGCTACTGTCTCCACCAGCAGAGGGAGAATGCCTGCTGGTTTCGCCTCCACAGCCTGGGGAGGAGCCCGAACGTCCTACGCCCGAGTGGGAGGAGCCCGAACGTCCTACGCCCGAGTGGGAGGAGCCCGAACGTCCTACGCCCGAGTGGGAGGAGCCCGAACGTCCTACGCCCAAGAGGGGGGAGTCGGTGCGTCCACAGCCCAAGAGGGAGGAGTCGGTGCGTCCACAGCCCAAGAGGGAGGAGTCGGTGCGTCCACAGCCCAAAGAGGGGGGAGTCGGTGCGTCCATAGCCCAAGAGGTGGAAGTCTGCGCTTCCACAGCCTTAGGACCCAAGCTGCAGTCCCAAGAGCCAGAAGGGGAGGAGTTACAGGCTCAACCCCCTGAATTTTTCTGGGGGGGAGAAGGGCAGGATGCTGGTGTTCCCCAGCAGCCTCTATTTATGCTGCTGAAGGGAGCACGGCACACACCAGCCCAGCCGCCACAGCAGAGGGAGCCAGCACCGCCACAGCCTCCCTCTGAGTGGCCAGCATCCGCCCCATCGCCTCTGCCTCCACCACCACCAGGAGCAGAGCAGCAGGAGCTGCCTCTGTCTCCACCACCACCAGGAGCAGGGCAGCAGGAGCTGCTTCTGTCTCCACCATCACCAGGAGCAGAGCAGCAAGAGCTGCCTCTGCCTCCGCCACCTCCACCAGCAGAGGGTGAATGCCTGCTGGTTCCACATCCACCGTCGTGGGAGGACTGCTTGCCCCTCCCACCTCCACCAGCAGAGGGTGAATGCCTGCTGGTTCCGCCTCCACCGTCGTGGGAGGACTGCTTGCCCCTCCCACCTCCACCAGCAGAGGATGAATGCCTGCTGGTTCTGCCTCAACCGTCGTGGGAGGACTGCTTGCCCCTCCCACCTCCACCAGCAGAGGATGAATACCTGCTGGTTCCGCCTCAGCCGCCGTGGGAGGACTGCTTGCCACTCCCAGCTCCACCAGCAGAGGGTGAATACCTGCTGGTTCCGTCTCAGCCGCTGTGGGAGGACTGCTTTCCCCTCCCACCTCCACCAGCAGAGGGTGAATACCTGCTGGTTCCACATCCACCGTCATGGGAAGGACTGCTCCTGCCCTGCCTCGCACCACCCAGGGATGCCTGCCTCGCATCGCCTGGGGCTGCCTGTTCCACATCGCCTGGGGTCGCCAGGGATCCTGCTTCGCCTGGGGTCGCCAGGGATCCTGCTTCGCCTGGGGTCGCCAGGGATCCTGCTTCGCCTGGGGTCGCCAGGGATCCTGCTTCGCCTGGGGTCGCCAGGGATCCTGCTTTGCCTGGGGTCGCCAGGGATCCTGCTTCGCCTGGGGTCACTACACTGTGGTCGGAGCCCCACGGAGGGGAGCTGCCGGCCATGAAGAAAGGGGGGGAGGTCAGGAGACCAGCTCCCCCAGCCGCACTTTCGCGGCCGGAGATCATGTGGTCAGAGCCCCACGAAGGGGAGCTGCCAGCCATGGAAAAGGGGGGGGAGGTCAGGAGACCAGCTCCCCCAGCCGCACTTTCGCGGCAGGAAATACTGTGGCTGGAGCCCCGTGAAGGGCAGCTGTCAGCCATGAAGAAGGGGGGGGAGGTCAGGAGACCAGCTTCCCCCGCAGCAATTTCGCTGCAGGAGAAAGGGTGGCCAGAGCCCCACGGAGGGGAGCTGTCGGCCATGAAGAAGGGGGGGCAGGTCTGGAGACCACCCCCAAAAATTTTTTGGCCAGAGGAGCTGGCCGGTGCGCGGGCCATTGGAACACTACGGCTGTTTGGGTGGGAGGAGGACATCCCACCGTGGCCGCCACCTTTGGCCCGTTGCTGCCCCTGTTCCTGCGCCGGGACTGCTGACCGGGACTTTGGGGACTAAGGGGGGAGGTGGCCGAAAAGGCCATGTGTGCTGCGCACAAGGGGGGGCATGTGTGGCGGAGTGTCCCGCCCCTATTTATTATTATTTGTATTTTTGTTTGCGGCGCGGGTAAAAGCGCTGCGTCTTTTGTTATTATATTTAAAAACCCCGTGAGGATGCATGGCTGATCAGCTACTGATTATTTAACTAGCTGACAGTCATGCATCCTTACCAAACGCGTGCAGACTCTGGCCGGGGGATAATAAGATAATTACCAACTAGTTAAATCCCTCGGCCAGAGTATATAAACCAGCAGCACTATGCACTCGGGGTGTGGAGTGTTCGAGAGTGGAGAACGGGAGAGAGAGAGGAAGAAAACAATTGCTAAAACGTGCTGGAGTATCCAGCACGAAACTTACTTGTTTGTTTATTCGTTCGGCCCTCGTGCCCTTTTGTTTGGTGTTTTGTTAAATCTTTTGTTTTTGTTTTGTTTATTAAATACGCTGAGTGCACCAGCACTCGGTTTCACCCGCCCATCCACTGTTTTGGAGTCAGTTACTTCCTGGTCCGTGACGTCATCCACCACACCACTGCGAGCCAGACTGCCACAGGGTGTTAACATGATGTTTAACAAAAAGCCAAAACACAGAACTTCGTGTAAACTTGCACATGACTGTAGGCTAAAACCTCCTCTTTCTCAACCTTTACACAGTGCATTAGCACCATCGGAAATAATATCAAGTTAAAAGAGAGTGCTCCTGTTGTAAAATAAAGACTCCTGGAATTCCTTTCCAGGTGGGCTTAGCCATTGCTGCTGCACATCCAGGATCTTTTAACATACCAAGCGCTACAAGCCGTTACTTATGTGTGCCACTCTGACAAAGCAGAAAGCTTATCTTCGGCCCAACACACTGCTACACTATAATCTCCAAGGGCATGGTTTTAAAACCTGATTAAACTATAATGTGGAGCCAATCTGTGGTCCCTACTGCTCTCCATGAGCCAAATACTCCTACCGAACCTTGTAAAGATGCAAACATTTAAGGGCCTCTGAAATCTAATTAACAGAGAAGGGTTCTTGCTTTCTCAAACCTGTCAGCACATGTGCCAGCCATTTGTGCCACTCCCTCGTGATAATGATGCGGCCCTTTAAAGTATACAACCCGCTATAAAGCAGAACCGGAAGTTCATGCCATGTCACAAGGACCTGCATTGTCATTAGAAGGCTCTTAACTACAGCATTATAATGTGGGAGCACTGGATCGGATTATTCTAATTTGCACAGTAATTTTGCATACTTATCATACTTTATCATAGCATTTACAGTGCTGCAACATTTACTAATTAAACACGTTTGTTATACACTTTGCTAGGAGTTCACTATGGCCAGGAACACCCCCCCCCCCCACCTCCATCCAAAATTCCTTCAGATATGACCCAGGGATAACACTGGAAGCACAATCAGACATAGCCTGGTGTAATTCAATGAAACTAAATATAGGCCAGATGCTGAACTCTCACCTACTGTACTGTACACATTTATTTATCTTTGTATTTCCGAAATATTAATACAGACAACTGCAAGGCCACTACAGCCTGATTAGAAATCCAGTGTTTACACAGCGCAGTGCAGCATGATACTGCAGGGGGCGAAGTCGGCAATGTTCTGGATTCTTCCTGAGCAACATACGAAGAATCCGACCCTTCTTCACCAACTACACCACCCAGCTCCTGGTCCAGGCCCTGGTACTCTCCCGCCTAGACTACTGCAACTCCCTCCTGGCTGGCCTCCCTGCGTCCGCCACCCGTCCGCTCCAGCTCATCCAGAACTCCGCTGCTCGCCTGGTGTTCTCTCTGCCTCGCTTCTCCCACGCAACTCCACTGTTCCGCTCACTCCACTGGCTCCCAATCACCGCTCGCATCCAGTTCAAGACTCTTGTACTCGCCTACAGATGCCTTGACCAGACTGGACCTAGCTACCTCGAGACCCTCATCTCTCCCTACACCCCCACTCGACCTCTCTGCTCCTCCTGCACTAGAAGACTGGCTCTACTTCCTCTACGCTCCCCTGCCTCCAGAGCCCGCTCCTTCTCCACCCTCGCCCTGTAGTGGTGGAATGACCTTCCTACAGATGTAAGGACTGCCCAGTCCCTGACCATCTTCCAGCGCCTACTCAAGACTCACATCTTCAGACAGCACCTGTAGAAACTCCTCTTTTCCATCTGGACACTTATCACTCTTCCTTAAATGCACTTTACTTGCTCTTATCTGCTCCCTATTTTACTGCATTTAACCCTGTACTTTAGAGTACTGTAATCTGTCAAGTGTCATTTAATCTGTAGTATTTTGTATTTAATTATATCCTGATGTAACTATCACTGACACTGTTATCTGCTCCGTTATTGAATCGTATTTTGTCATATACTTTGTACTTGCTAGAACCTGAAATCATTGTATTTTATCTTGCTCTTAATTGTATTAATACTTGTACTGTGATTCTTGAAATGTATTTTTGTTTACGACTGCAAGTCGCCCTGGATAAGGGAGTCTGCTAAGAAATAAATAATAATAAATAATTTGTACAAATGAATCACTTTCCATTTCCACATTCCATTTGGGATAATCCAGTAAGTGTTGAACTAGTGAATCCAATAAGTGCTGACTCCAAGGACCACTCTATATCCCACTGAAGTGGAAATCATAAAACCAACGTGCACACAGCGGATCCTCAGAATTGAGTAATAATCACACAGTACCTGAGGTACAGTATAAAATCAACAGTTTATTAGAGTGGACAATAGCAAACGCAATTGCCTACAGTAGGCTAGAAGTGTATAATAGCACTTTGGTGGACACATACCAAAAATCAGCCCATTATTTATTTTTTTTATAAGGACCCTAAAATGGTCACATATGTGGACCAATTTCAACGCCTTGCAGAATTGTTACGTCAGTACCAACTTGTCTACGCAAGACAAGCTCTCCACCCTTCTGACAGTGGTATGATGGCGTTTATTCTACGTGTGCGCATTATGTCCATTCCAAGGCATTTTCACGCTTAATTTGGAACTGTTTAAACATAGCACTACGGTTTCCTTTTAAAATGCGTGCAATTTATAATGCTTGAATGGACTCGTCTTGAATTTTTCTTCCTGTTACGTTGGGACATGGTGCCAAAGAAATGCATTAAAACAAGCAGGGACATCTAAATGTACCATGCATACATAGCAACGAAGGGCATAAGCAGGCATTTCACTTCATCTGTTTTTTTATATTTATTTTTTAATTAACAGAGAAGGGGGGATTTAAATTCTGGATGATTAGGGACCTAAGAACGCTGTAAGGAAGTTGAACATTAGGAAAAACAGATGTTATCCTTTTTTATAATTTGTTTAGATTTTGTTTTGTCTCAAACTTAATATCCAAAAATCCACAATGGTTATCTTATTAATCATCCTTTAAAACATTAAAATAATAATAAAAAATGGACCCCTTTCAACTTGTCACAAAATCTTAAAAAAATAAATAAAATAATAGAAAAAATCTACAAATGGTGTTCTGTACAATAGCTAAAAGGTTGATAAAATAAATAAAACCTTTAAGTTTTACCTTATTTCGGATTTTTGGGAACATTTTAAATAAAGTGTAATCTTAAATAAAACCTAAGACTGCGTGACATTATTTTTCATAACGCTGCTTCTGAATATTTAATAATAAAAATCTTAAATGTTTAAAACCTCATTCAATGAATACCTGTTTCAATCTACTCGTATAATTTGCCTATATAAAGTAACAAATTAAAGCCCGGACCTTATTCATGACCTATATTCGACTAAACAACTGTAATTCCTGAATACTAGCATATGCAATACAAGATTTTTTTTTCTGAACTGTTGAAAATCGTCTAGATCACAACAGACTCAATTCCTGGTGTTACTGCACGTGTTTTACTCACAAAAAAAGTAAAAATGTACTCGCGTCTCCACTTACAGAAAGGCGTTCGTGTTTTTTCTTAAGCAAAACCGTACAGTGAGGGGAGCAAAACGCGTCTGTTCTACGTTACTTATTACTCAAATGGGACAGTGCAAAACTGGAGCTTAAAGTCATGTTCACGTTTTTCCTGGAATTACCCTCCCCCGCCCATATAAAAACAGAACATATTTCCAAACCGTCAATTATATAACTAAACGAAACCTTCTGTATGAACACAGTTTAAATAAGAATAAGAATAATACATGTTTCTCCCCAATTTCCAAGCACATTTGTTAACCGATATTATTTTATATGAAAAAAAAAAAAAAAAAAAAAAAGACAGCACTAGAATGTAAACGTGCGTCTGGTCCTTGTGTTTATTTTTTGTCAGCCTGAAGCTGCTGCTGCTGTTGCTACTCAACATGGCGGCGCCGCCATCACGATTTATGATAATGATCATAACACAATAACAATAACACAAGCTTCTAAAAAAAAAAAAAAACAACACTATATATATATGAAACAAAAAATAAAAACCAGTAAGCGTATATATTAAGCATATACTCACCATCTGATGATGGTGACTGTACGGGATGTTGGTTTCTTGAAAAAAAGCACTAAGAGCAGTCTAAAAAAGGAAAATAACAGTAAAGACTCTCGGGTATAATTTATATATATATATATATATATATATATATATATATATATACACACACACACACACACACACAGTATAAACATTAATATATTGTATAAGATCTATACCACATATTTGTTCTAAAGACAAGGTATCATGTGTAAAGGTAAAACACGTTGTACTATTGACGTGTATGTATTTATTTATTTTCTGTTGCCATACGCGGCGACTTTATTTTGTTATCGTGGATAGGCTTTCTCATTTGTCTAGACATTCTAAATATTGTAACAACTTACATGGTCTTGATGTAAAATAGAGTGAGTTATTACAAGGGGGGGGGGGGGGGGGGGGGGTCTGCTTTACTGTGTGTATACATTGCTAATGTATTTATTGCATAATAGCATTACTAGTAGTACCGTCTAACTGTGCAAATGTATCATCTACTCATGTGTAGAACCCAGTTTTATGTTAGAGCACTAATGCAATAGATTCCCCATATACAATGAGTGTTCCAATACCACACATTGGGTTGTAAAATTAACTGTGAGGAAAAACAGTTACACAATATGTATATAAAAGAAACAGCTGTACAAATAGACTACTATATGCATATTATCAGCGTGCAATGCAATTACCATGGCAGTCCACGCTATATATATATATTAGACACACACAGTATACACAGCCACACACACTACTCATACCTCAAATTGCCAGTGTGCCGCTTGCAGAAGCTGCTTCGCCTGGTCCGCCGCGCAACCCGCGGTCAACACAAACTGATTGATCATGACCTGATGCTTGAGCTCGTCCATATTGACTGAGATCTGTTTTTTTTTTTTTTTTTTTTATGTGTCTTTGTCGTTTTGCTTCTTTAATTGCTATTCGGTCCTTGTGATTTCTTTTCTCAGTGATCCACCATTACAGCCGGCTTACCAAACACAAATATTTACTGTAGGTCCTCAGTCTAGCGAGCCTGCCCCTGATTGACAGCTGACGGCAGCGAATGGGAGGGACGTCATAACTCTGGGAATTGTAGTTCTTTTTGTCGTTATCCGCAAGATTCTTTTTAGGAAAAGGTGACAAGTAAGCTGCCAATACCTTTTCCCATACTATATAGTTTGTGACAAATTAAATGCTTCTCTGTAGCCATGCTTAAACATACCATATAACTCCTATGTCCCTTAAAACATAAAAAGCTGTCGTAAACACCGTTGCTAAATACATTGTCAACATTTTACGTGTGTTCTGTTTACCAGCTGGACTACATTTCCCAGCATGGCTCGCTTTGTTTGTAAAATTCTGGTGTGTAACAATTATTGAATGACAGCAGCTGCTGCCCAATTCTAAGCCGCGTTGTGTTACTATCTTACCAAATAAGGTAAACAAATCTCCCAGCACCAATAGAAGGCAGAAGGGGCGGAGCCAGCAGCCGTCAGGTCAGGAGCTGTCTGTCTCTCTGTGTGTGTGTGTGTGTGTGTGTGTGTGTTGTCAATGTTGTGCTCGTTGGCATTGCTGAGTGCTGAGAGTTGTGCCAACTTGGCAACACATAAGGAAACTAGCGTGGCTTCAAAACAGGCGTTTATGTTCTGCCAAGCATAAGATGGAGTTGATCAGCCAAAACACAAGTCACGAAAATAACAAAAAATTAAACGGCTTCCCTCAGCTTGAAGCTGTTGAGTATCCACTTTGTAATTTAATGAATCCAGCTCAAAGCGTCCACACTACAGTACAGTTTCATGTTTAGTCGGGCTGAATGCGTACAAACACAATTAAAATAGTTACAGTTCCTAAGCGCAAAGGACCGTGGGTCTAATAATATGACATTATCCCACAATGCACTGTAATTTATGTTTACATCCCAGTATGGAGCCGTGCCGACGGAAGACATAACGTGTCTTAGCATGAACGTTATTATCATAATGTGTGCGTTTCGTTTTGAACTCCGAAGTTCTCCTTGACCGATTTCATCCCTCCAGATATCGTCGCTCCATGAGCCATCCTTTTTACAACAAGCCTCATAAATGTCTGCGGTACAGCAGCATTGGTATAGTCGTTCTCAACACCTTCAGGCGCCTATTTGTCTTTGTAATGTCCACTCGCCAAAACATACCAGAAAGCATTTTTAGATATTGGAGGACACACAAAAAACGTAGTTCGGTATTACATCATTCACTCTTCTGACAAACCGAACTACCTGATGCGGTCTTAGAACCGGACTCCAGACGTCATCGTGAGGTGGTCTGGGGTCGGGTATTACGATGCGTGGTGTGGCGCTAACTGTATCAGCACTTTTAAGCCAGTTCAAAGGCAACTAATACGGTTTAAAGACATAGTGTGGACATAAGGGGGACAATTTGTGCCAACATTAATTAATACATACTAAATAAATAAATAAATAAATAAATACAAATCGCAGTACATTACATTGGAAAATATACTTATGTATTTATTTATTTATTTATTAATTTTGGCACAAATTATCCTCCATATGGACAGGGTCTTAGATTTCAATAACTGCTATTATAGAACATGAAGATAAGATAAATGATAATATAGGCAATGTGTAACACACTAATGCATTATTGATAAAAGCAACCCCTTTGCGTATCAGCTGTACCTTCTTGATCCGGCATGGTATGCCACCAGGAAGCTTTTAGTTTGACCCTAACATAAATAAAACAAAAACAAAACAATCCACAAGGGGCGTCCTGGAAATGTTGCACTATTTGTAATTAGAAACTGGCGGCTGGCATTTGAACGTCTTGTCTATTTTTTTCACACAATGACTCGTACACATTTTTAGAGCACATTTTGGTTGCTAATAAATAAGTAGATGACCCCAAATATGTAATTTAACATAAAAAATGAATGCAGCCTGGTACCCTACACGTCCCATGGATCCCTCAAGGTAAGCATAACAACCCCACACTGTGCTCCGGGAGTTGTAGTTTTTTACACTTCAAAAAACCCTTGATAGAAAGTGATATTTTGCGTTTAAACAACGACATTTCCCAAAGTGCATTGAGAAATGTGCGGAAATGGCGTAATACGTCGTTGTTGTGTCTGAAAAAAATATATAATCAGTGCCCTTCTTTTTGTTTGTTTTTGTCGCCTGTTTGTGGTTTTATTTAATTTCGGTGGATCTGTGTCACCTTGCTCCGAATTGTAAATATAAAGTGGGATACCTAAACCGAGCTAAATCTTTCATGATGTCTGATTGAATTTTCGTGCTCGATCTGTGGAACGTCGTTGTTTTTTTTATTTTTAACAAGTAAAGTCAATACCAAGCTTTTTTCAGTTTTTGTGTTTGACCTGCGTAGTTCAGTTTTGTGTGTGTGTGAATAATGGGTTCGATATTAAGCCGAAGAATTGCTGGAGTTGAAGATATTGACATTCAAGCAAATTCTGCCTACAGATATCCTCCGAAATCGGGTAAGCACAACATAATCATCTATATAGATAGATAGATAGATATATAGATATATATATATATATATATATATATATATATATATATATATATATATATATATAGATAAAAATAATTATAAGAGCGTGCTAATCTTACATACCCGATTGTTGTTTTCTAACCTGACAAAGTTAAGTATTTAAAAACAACAACGTATTCATTAAGGGGGTATGTATTGTTTTTGTTGTACATTTTCAGTGGTTAAGCATGTCTGTTTTTCTGTGTATGGTACTGGTAGCCCTGTTGTAAAATATGTGTGACCAATTGAACAAAAAAGAAAAATAAGACAAAACAAAAAGAAACAACATTATTTTACGTATGCAGTACATTGCTTTTTTCCTTATACTGTATTACAATATTAACAATTAACATTTTAGACACACAGACAAATAAAAATAAGTGATAGATCAGCAAGTAACAGAAGTTTTATTCTTAGTGTCTCTTAGCATGTGGAGGGTGGCTCTGCCAGTTAAGTAAACGTTACCCCCACTGAATCAGCCGCAGAAACGTTTAAAGCGATTTTTGTCCAGGCTTCTACACACACACGCACGCACAAGTGCTTGTTGCTTGTTAAGATATTTTTTTTATTTATTAGTTTATTTAGCAGACGCCTTTATCCAAGGCGACTTACAGAGACAAGGGTGTGTGAACTGTGCATCAGCTGCAGAGTCACTTAAAATTATGTCTCACCCGAAAGACGGAGCACAAGGAGGTTAAGTGACTTGCTCAGGGTCACACAATTCAACATTTTGGTCAGCTAGATGTCCATAAGTAGTGTATCACAGGAAGTTAATATATAAGCCTAAAACTATGCAGTCTCTTTTATAGAATATTGTAGTTTAGATTATAAAGTGAACTAGGTATATCATTAACGTTGACTTGTGTTAAAATAGTGTGATATAAAAACTGTAGTAGGAGCCCTCTAGCAGTAAACAAGCATTTTGGATAACAAAGATGATATCATGAACACTGAAATGTGTAATTCTGTTTCACTGCAACCATGGATAACATGTGAAAACACTATTATTAGTGTGTGTGTGTTTTAAAGTAAATGAAACTGAGTCATGTGAGTGATGCATACCTTGGATACTATTGGATGTAGGTGTGGTTGTTTTGACAATTTTCTTTTATGACAGGCTTCTTGTAAATGTCTTTGAAAATAGCACTTCTGCATATATGTCTGCAAAATATGTAGTGTTTAAGTTGGCTTGTACTATAGGTAAGGCTGGTTATGAGTTTATGGTTTAGAAGTATGGCTACACTTTCAATTTCCCTCACTTCAGCCAATAGATATTTATATTTAACCCAATAAATGATCATAAACAACTCTTCCCAAATGGATACTCTGGGTGTACTGTGAATTTCGGGGTCCTTGCAGACATGTTAATAATCTAGGCTGCTTTCTTTGTAAATAACTATGCTTCTTTCAATTGCTTTGGTTTGTCACATTATAGCAATTTCATTTACCACCAGCAAAGGTTTTACACAACCATGTGTGACGTATTCTGTCAGCCCCTCCAGATGTTGATCTGGCATAACCTTTTAGGTTTATTTGTTGCCTTTCCTCTGCTCAGAATATAAGCTCCCCTCAACTAGATAACTGTTGCTGTTTTGTGCAATTAATATATTTGGTTGGAATGGAAATACTGGATACTGGTATATCATGTTGTTTCAGAGTTGAATCTTTCTTATGTGTATTGTCAGTGCCCTCTTTTAGTAAGGTGATCAAACAAATGCTGGAAGAAAACATTATTTGGTAGGAACCCTTGCATGTTTCA
Source organism: Acipenser ruthenus (assembly GCF_902713425.1). NCBI lineage: Eukaryota > Metazoa > Chordata > Actinopteri > Acipenseriformes > Acipenseridae > Acipenser > Acipenser ruthenus. The sequence continues at coordinate 6,391,073 of NC_081201.1, read as the reverse complement.
TTTTAGGAAACTATTTTGCGAGTCACTTCTTCATGGGAGGGGAAAAGTTTGATACTCCACACCCAGAGGGATACCTGTTTGGAGAGAACACAGACCTGAATTTCCTTGGAAACAGACCTGTGCAGGTAAAAGGAAAGCTAGGAAATGCTTAACTGTACAAACAGTACATTAGTCATGAATGAAATGCTAATAAGTAACACATTTGTTTTTAGATAGGGTACTGGTGCCAGAGTTGAATGGTGAACTATGTGTTATTAGAAGAGAAAGCCACTAGACTTTCAGTAAATTGATGTACTGTAGAATTAGCCTGTACAACTTGAACATGTAAAGCAGATCAGGGCTAGAATAAGACTAATATAATCAGTGGTATAGTAGACAGAGAATAGTTATCCACATACAGAAAGCAAGCTTATTCTTAATTATAAAGCTGTATGAAACAATCAACAATGTCATACTTTGTTTTTAAAAAAAGTCCTTCCCAATCTGTTCCCTCAAGGTTTCCTTTATTACAAAATAATGCCTGCACTAGAATTTGTATTGGCTGCAGCAAAGCATGTATTAGTGTCAACAATAATATAGATCCATTTTTATTATGTATGTGAATTAAATCTATAAAGCACAAATCACCTTGTGCTTGTAAAAGAAGAATACAAACCACCTTATTAATTTCTCTTATGTATTAAATGGAGCATCTGTGCAAAAAGTCGTTGTGCTTCTCTAATCAAGCCCTGTCCTGAAGTGTTTTGTTTGAAGTAGGTCAGCGTGCTTTTGTCTGGTTTCCAGGCTAAACAATCAACACACAAAAGCTAGCGCTGTAGTGATGACTTAGATCATTGTTTTGAATAGCAAGCTTTCTTTAGTAAACCAACAACACATTGTGTATAAATATTAACCAAGCCAGAGGTTGTGTTGAATGGATTCATTACACCACCTAAGACTTAATCAGTTACATTGTGGACAGTACATTGTTTTTTTTTGTTGCAGCTGAATTCTTTTCTCCATTCCTATTTGTTTTTATTTAGTTTCCATATGTTACCCCAGCTCCCCATGAACCAGTAAAGACATTGAGGAGTTTAGTTAATATCAGGAAAGACTCCCTTCGCTTGGTCAGGTGAGTGAAAATTATTTAACACATTTGAAGTCTTTTGGAAACAGACTGATTTTAAAATGTGCATTTCTGTAAGAAGGTGAGGTTAGCCTGAGCAGGTGAGACCGGTGGGGGAAGGTGTTAGCTGAAACTTGTAAAAGCCAAGGTTAGTTGCACAATGTCACGAAGTCCCCCGAGGCAAAAACTTCATCCCAGGTATGGCATTTGGAGTTGAAAGGGTGCATTCTTATACAAAACCCTTTTAGCGATACCAGGCTTTTGCACTGCCAGTTTACCACAGCTCTGGTTTTATCCTGCCCTGTGCAGGGAGGAGTCCCAGCAGTGCGTCAAAGCCAACCCTTTCCTGCATTCATGCTCACCGTCCTGCCAAAGAGGTCTGAGGTGATGATAAAGTGCTGACTGTATGCCTGATGTCTTTCTTGCAGGTACAAAGATGATTCAGACAGCCCAGATGAAGAGAATGGGAAGCCCAGGATCCTGTACAGTGTGGAGTTCACCTTTGATGCTGATGCTCGCGTGGCAATCAGTATTTACTGCCAGGCCTCTGAGGAATTCTCCAATGGGATGGCAGTGTAAGTTCAAGGTTTGGTTGAAGTAGGTTTAGTTTACCCTCTTCCAAGATTTCTCTGAAAAGAAGGTTAGCGTCAACATTCTGAAATATTCAGACTTCGTTATAAAAGACAAAGACAAAAAAAAAAAAAAAAAAAAAAAAAGTTCCAGTAAATCAAAAACGTATGCATTTCCTTTCACTTTGTGGACCTCATATTTTCATATAGAAAGATGCACACATTGTGGCAAACATGTATTTGATTTTTCAGTAGGATTTTTTTTTAATATAATCCAATCCCATACTACTGAATTATATTCACACTCCAGCCAGGGAATATATCTAGTGCTCTTAGCAAGTACCTTGTTGCCATGGATACACAAAGTTGGAACAGCATTGGAATGTATATTAACAGCAGGAGGCAGTAAACAGGTACAGCAGAAAGGGCTTATCTCATCATTTTCAGCTTACAGCTAATGTGTGTTGGGTTGGGGGAAGGTGTTAGAGGCAATACATAAAGCATTGTATTATCAGATAAAGTATTTGAAGTATAGGTCCATTGCCCTGATAGTTCTCTATCTCTAACCATTAGCCATCAGAAGTTCATTCTATTACTACAAATGCAAATATCACAGGGTGAAAAGAAACACGATTGGATTGTGTTTATGTACAGTAATTTGAAGTGTACCAGCTTATATCGCAATAAATAATATTTTCTGTTGTGAAAAGAAAACATTCTGTATCCAAAGATTTTCCAGAGACATAAGCGTTCTTTTATATTGTTTAAAATAAAGGCATGCACCAGTGGCTAATGCATATGCCGTCAGTACCCTGTGTTTTTGTATTTTGTTAGGTACAACCCAAGGAACCCTGCCCTGGTCTCTGAAACGGTACATTACAAGAGAGGGGTGAGCCAGCAGTTTTCACAGCCTTCTTTCAAAATTGATTTCTCTGAGTGGAAAGAGGAAGAGGTGAGTAGCGTGCAATATATGCCGGTAGTGCAGAAAATATACAAAGACATGGTGTATCTCCTTCCTGCACTACAGTCTTTATGGAAACAAGTGGATGTACATCCAGGGATGAAAATTAGAATCCCATTACATAGCAGTTTGATCCATTCTTGGTTTTACTGTGAGTGTTACCTATACACTGTGGCTAATCAAGCTCGCAGTAAAACCCAGAATGGGTGAAACTGCTGTGGAATAGGAGTCTTATTTACACCCCTGTACATCTGAATTTTAATTTGAGTAGATTAGACCCATTTTCTGCAAAGCCTGAGCTTCAAACATAAAATCTGTGTAAAGAAATGTCTTAGTCTTGCAGAAAACAGTTTGACAAAAAAAATGTCTTGATGTGAACTGTAGGGTCTTTTTTGATAGCAGTTTGTAGGTGCTGGGTGGGTGGGTGGGGGGGGGGGGGGGTTGCTGCAGTTGCAAGTGGTGAATAAGTTAATGGCAGCTCTTTAAGTTCCCATTATAACTGCTTTAGTAAACGCTTGGGTCGTGCTGTCTGCAAGGTTTCTGATGCTCTGTACATGATGTCACTTGACTTTGACATCCTGCTAATTCTATAGGGATAGCCCTGGAGAGAAATCAATACCGCTAATAGTACAGCATGTTCTAAAATGACTGTGAGGGGGAAGGTAATTCCAGTTCTTAAGTAAGTCCATATACTTTAGCCATGGCCAGCAAGACGTAAAGCCAAATGTCACTTGTACGAAAACTGCACTTGAAATGTAATCTCAAATCTTAGTAACATTGTTATGGCAGTACAGAAAAATAAAGTTACAGGGCATTTAACTGAAGTTTCTGTTATGCTGTTCCTACATAACTTACTGCACTTTCAGTCCTTGATTTGTGACTGGAGGTTTTAAGGAGGGTCCTCTCTAATTGGATAACATCATAGATCACTTGCTTGTAGTGGGATGGCAATTGGTTCTGAGCTCAGTTAGACATCGGATTTAACTGCATATATAAATACATTTTAACATTTTAATATGTGATCTAATGACTGTCACTCCACTGTAGACTTTCTGTGCTTTTACTTTTGAGAACCAGGCGGGATGCTTGTGCTTTGTATTGATATCTGGGGATTGTTTTGTTTTGAACATCATGATTTCTTTTCAGCTCAACTTTGACCTGGAAAAAGGCATTTTCCCTGTGGTGATCCAAGCTGTGGTTGATGAAGGTGATGGTAGGTTTCCTAATTTAAGCATCCCTGTGTAAATCTAACAATACCCCTTACTTTAATAAGTGACCTTAGATATCTGCCATGTAGTCATATGATTATTATTTTTTGGATGATAAAGACCTAAAGCTTTGAGAGAATCATAAAATGTAGTCGCAATGAGGAGACGCAATCCCTGCCGGTTTCCCATCCCCCCCACCCCGGGATAGTTCGAGCCAATGTGACGCCCCCCTCGGAGTCCCCAGCAAAGTTCGGCCTCTTTACACAGCCTGGATGCAAACTGGTGCCGTCCAAGCTGTGTGACTCATCTTGCTCTCCCAGCGGCAGCCCTTTAACTGGATGAGCCACTCGGGGACCCCTGTCTTGCTTTTTTTTAATGTCAAAGTCAAGACTTTCACATTGAGCTCTGACTTAATATGGCATATTGAGATCATATAAATAAGATTCTGGAAGATGGAAACGGTAAACTTTGAGTTATTTATATAATATTTCATTACCAGTGTTGTCCTGTAAAAATGAACTCTCATTTCTTGGTTCTTTTAGTCCTGTGTTATGGCACAGTATCCTTAGAGGAGTTGTGCATTCTGACAAAGGCTTTAGGAGACTTAATACCACTGTGTTCTTCATACTCCTTGCAGTGATCGCAGGACATGCTCATGTTCTTTTGGCAGCCTTTGAAAAAGTAAGTGAGATTTAAAGATTACCTGGTTGCTTTCTAAATATCTTGGTATGAATAGGTAATCATTTGCTCTTTTAAAAATATGTTAATGGTTTCAATCAGCAAGGCATCTTACAAATGCAGAGGTACTTCAAAATGTGTCCCAAATGCTCCCAAGACTGACATTACGTTGAATAAATACAACGGCACCATTGACCTGAAAAAAATAAAAAGACCCAAGGGGAGGGACCACTGAACTATTTGAATCCCCATATGGGTTTGCCAACATGTGTTCTTTGTACCTCCATGTACCACATAGGCTTTTGATGCTATTTACAGATAATTAAGCTCTGCGGCTTCTCCTGCTGTGAAAGCCATTAGTGCTTATTAAATGGCAAAGCTACGTTTTTATGGCCGTCAGTCTCCCTGAGAGACTTTCAATGACAATCATTCCATTGCTTTTTATTGCACTTTAAAATTGTGTTTATGAAAAGGCATGCACAGTATCAGATTCCATAACGTTTATCTTCAGGGAGATTACGATTTTCATAATGTGGATACTGACCAAAATGGATAAGGCATGTGTGTGTGTGTTTTTGTTTTGTATTTGTGTTACCCATAACAATGAAAACAAATAGATTTCTTCATGTGTATACCAGAATACTCAAGAACTATAAACAATGGGGTATTCATCCTTTTTGACAAATGCGTTAACTAAAAAAAGTAGTAACTTGAAACTAATTGTATCTCATTTTCTCATTGGCAGCACGTTGACGGCAGTTTTTCAGTGAAGCCTTTAAAACAGAAACAGATTGTAAGTAACCATATAGCTTGTTATTAAAATAGTTGTGTAGTATTCAAGGCTGCAGAAGCAGGACATGTTGCTGTATTAAGCAGGAATGTTTCTGATTGTGCTTTGTTTACTGCAGTGGCAGCTCAGCTGGCTGCATTTGTTACAGTACTATTTTTTAATCACATGCTACCACTACTACTGTACTAATAATAGAAGTCTCACATTTCCATATGAAGTGCTCTTTGTTTCATTAGCCTGTGGAATTCTCTGGTCTGTTAATGATCACCCAAGTCTTGTCTCAGTCCTAATCAGGACTGCAGGGATCAGAATAAAGTTGGAGGAATATAAAGAATACAGTATATATAAAAACGGGTTTTAAAGGGTATATTTGCCTTCAAGCAACAGCACAAATTATCCTTATTGTCAACGGCTGTAAGGTGCACAAATGACAATTGAAGTATAGAGCCTCTACAGTGTACTGGATATAAATGATTCAACTCCAAATACCAGAGATATTGACTAGTTGCCTGCTTTAGTTGTCTGCTAAATATATATAGATGAAAGCCCTACACCAGCGATTGGCACACCCTATTAGTTATCTTCTTTCAGCTTTTAGTTATCTTTCAGCTAGAGCCCCCTTGTGACTATAAATGTAATTGCATACTAGCTTGGTTAGCCACAGTGTTGCTTTTTCTTAAAAAAAACCCCAAATAAGTAAATAATAATTGCTGAAACTCAGCTGCACCCATGCTTTAGGTGGATCGTGTGAGCTACCTGCTACAGGAGATCTATGGAATAGAAAACAAGAACAACCAGGAGACCAAGGTATTCTATCAGTATTGGTATTCTTGGCTAGAGCCATACTGATCCATGTTACAAAGTAATGTTTGTATAGGAAATACATTTTGATTGCATGCTTTATGGTGATATATTAAAAGCAAACATTATAAAATTGTACTGTTTGCTGCTGATGCACCTTTGTTTTTAGCCCTCGGATGATGAGAACAGTGACAACAGCAATGAGTGTGTGGTGTGCCTGTCGGACCTGCGCGACACCCTGATTCTGCCCTGCCGACACCTGTGCCTGTGTAACTCCTGTGCTGACACCCTGCGATACCAGGCCAACAACTGCCCCATCTGCAGATTGCGTGAGTGCTTTAGAGGTTTGGAGGAGGATAAGAGGGGGCTCTGAAGTAGCTTTATAGGGGCAGTAACTCGTGCGGGCTCGGCTTTAAAGATGCATTAGCTCCATTCTGTTTTTCCTACTTTCTGATAGTCTTTAATGAAACTCCTAGATGTCATGTATAAAATGTTTGCATTAGAGGATGTCCCTGCTGGTTACTCCAGATGACACTGATTAACACAGGCACACAGAAGTGTGTTCCCTGCCAAGAATTTTTAATTCTTTGTCTCTTAACTAACTGTATTTGGAGTGGGAAACTGAAATTTAAAGAGCTCTTTGATAAAAGCACAGTACTATAATATAAAACTGGAAATGGAGAGTATGTAAAACACATTATGCAGTTATTATATCCTTACCTAGGTGCTCATTGAGAAACAAGTTAATAATAAATGTCACAAATAAGTATTTCTGTATTATCCATAGCTTTCCGTGCATTGCTTCAGATCCGTGCTGTCCGCAAGAAGCCTGGGGTCCTGTCTCCTGTATCCTTCAGCCCTGTCCTAGCACAAACAATGGACCATGACGAGCACTCGGTATGTGACACGCACACTAATGTCTTTTAGTCCTTTAATCTCCGATGTGCAGTATACACAACGTACAAGGCAAAATGGTTGGTTTTTAAGCTGTTAAGATATCCTTTAGAATATCATTAAATACACCTCTGTTGTGTGCAGTAGTTATCTTGTGCTGCAGTCGTGGGTTTTTATGCTGTCACTTTTGGTTTAATCGGAGTGAAATTTTTGCAAAAAAAGAATCATCATAAGCTAATCAGCTTCTTTACATAATGCTTGTGTCGCAGAAAGTGGCATTCTTACAAATCAAACAAATGTCTCTAGTTAGAAAAGCAGACTTGAGCTGGGGGAATCGCAGCCTTCCAGCTGCTTAGCGTGAGCTAGATACAGATACCATTCAAAATATTGATGCATGTTTTTTTGGTTGGTTGGTTTTTGTCTTTTTTTTTTTTTTTTTAAATGTCAAAGCTTCACAAAATGCTTACCACATTATAATCTCCCTGGTTGTGCTCCAGGATTGGGAAGTCTAAAACTGTTATATGGTAAGCATTTATAGTTTTAAAACAGTAATTCACTGCGATCACACAAGCATTGATGGGATCAGTCCAATAAATTGGACCAAGCTAAGCCTTGTCTAAATAAAGTTTCATTATTCCATTTCACATAAGGATTATAAAGTCTATGCATACTTTTGTTTTTTTCCCCCCAGAGTTCAGACAATATCCCACCAGGCTTTGAACCCATCTCCCTGCTGGAAGCCCTGAATGGTCAGCGATCAATATCCCCAAGTATCCCCTCCGCCCCCTTGTATGAAGAGATCAACTTCTCTGGGGGTCTGGTGGAATCTCTCCCCCTCTCTAGCCGGCCGCTGGGCAACGACAACCAAGCCATGGACAGGAGCAGCAAGTCCCCAGACAGGTGAGCCCCGTGAAACATGCTGATCTGGAACTCCCCTGTTTATAATTATCGTGAGACAAATGCAAGTGCTGTCATTGACATTAAAGCTCACTCGGGTGTTGCAGCATCACATTTACACAAGCGCATCAAGACCCTTTGTATACATGCCCTCTGTACTATTACTGTTACTGTTACTTTAGGTTAAACCTATTGGGTAGTTTATTAGAAAGTGACTGTGTAATCCAATCCTTTCTTTTACCATTCCTTGCAGCACACTGCGCTCGCCCTCCTCCCCTATCCAGGAGGAAGATGAAGAGAAGCTGTCTGAGGTTTCTGATGCCCAGCCTCATCCTCTGATAGCCAGCAATCCCAACTCACCAGAGGTAGGCACGACAGGGCTCTCTCAGTTGCCCAGGAATTGGTAGAAATATGAATTCTGTATTTGGTTTTAAAAATACAAACAAAAGGCTCACTAAGTAAGCATGCAGTGTATGAACTGTAGGGTATCGTGCATTCAATAATTAAAAACCAGATGGACTGAGATATGACTACAGGATCTGTTTAATAAGTTCCAATTGAATAAATCCCTCTGTGTCCCTGGTATGTGGTGCAATCTACTGAATCTTACTGTGATGCAAGTCTTATTTATTTATTTTGTCATCTTAAGACCACAGCAACAGAAGATTCTCCGGTCTCTGTCACACCAAAGAAAGGTGAGGAAAAACTAAAATTTGAAGCCATTAACTTAACCTGTTGGGTAGCTCAGTACTGATAACTGAATGCATGAGTGAGTGAGCACCATTGTCTTTGGATGCTGGTGGACTGAAAGCAGCTTTTGCTTTTAATATTTTCAGTTCAGAGGTCCCGGTCCATGGAAGATATTCTCCAAGACCGCAGCAGTGAGCACAGCAGCCTGACTAAGACCGACAGTGACCCGCCAGTGGAGATCTCCCTGCCAGGTAAACCTGTCCTGTGAAACACTGCTCTGTATCCCACTCCTGGGGGAAATACTGGGCTATGCCAAGGGTTAAAATATGAGAACTTGATAGACCCACAGCAAACCCTTCTGCACCAGATTACTCCAACACAACTGCCAAGTCACAGCACTCATTTTCAATTCATTTGTTGTACTGTACTTCATAAAGATAATAACTGGCCACATTTGTTGATTTTATTTCCACCTGTTACATTGTTGCTTATAACCTTAATTGCTTTTTGTCAAACTGAAAGAATTTATAGTTATCCTTTGTGTGGGGTTTTTGATAGCTGTAGTATTGAGATACAGAGCTTGCATTTTATCAATCGGTTAAATAAAGGGAAGATGACAGATGATGGAAACAATATGTAATTTATTGCATGCGTTAAGTCGTAGCTTGCCATTACTCACACAGCCTCACCTCTAACCTGTGTGTCATTGTTTTTCTAACATTCTCTTCCACCCCTCCTCCTCTCCTTGGTCTGGGCAGCCCTGGGTCCTGACTCCTGCCCAGTTGGTATTGAGGAGTAACTGGTATGTTGGCCTTCCTGTCTCCCTCTGTTATTTTCTGCTGTGGATCTCCATGGCTTCCTATGTGTCTGTCTGTAGAATCTAAGAACTGTGATAAACCGTGATAAACCTGTGTGTCTTGTCAACCAATAGTGCTCCTGTAGAAGTATTGCTGCAACTTAATTCTCAGTGTTAACCGCAACAAAATTACTAAATGAAACAAAATGCATTGCAAAGCTAAATTATCCCCTACACTGTTTTATAATTATTTGTTTCAGCATTCCTGTCTAGGTAAGAGCAAAGAGGAAACTAAAAATGTGTAAGGTGTGGGTTCATGTTTTATGTTTAAGCAGAGACATGGTAGTACTAGTCCTGAATAAGGCTGTATTTTTTTCTTCATGGTTGTCACAGATTTCACGATTTCTGTGAAATTTACCCATTGCTGTGAAATATGCAGTTCCCTGTGAAAATTCCCATTTCTAAAAGAAGTGTAAATATACAGATTTTTTTTATCACTTAAAAATAAATACAGCAAACATTTGCATCTCTTACACTGCATTACACTTCAATGAAAAAGACACCAGCTGCATCAAAGATTGGAAATATTTCTGCTAAAGATGGCTCTGCCCCGTACAAGAAGGGGGTATTTCATGTGTCTGGTTTTATTACATACACTACTGGTCAAAAGTTTTAGAACACCCCCATTTTTCCAGTTTTTATTGAAATTTAAGCAGTTCAAGTCCAGTGAATAACCTGAAATGGTACAAAGGTAAGCGGTAAACTGCCAGAGGTTAAAAAAAAAAGTTTAGGTTACCAAAAACTGAAAAATAATGTACATTTCAGAGTTATACAAAAAGGCCTTTTTCAGGGAACAAGTAATGGGTTAACAACTTACAGCTGTTCTGCAGCAATGGAAGTAAATTAAGCCTTGAAAGTTGATGCTAACAATTCCTACAGGTGTCCCAACTTTTGTTGATTACTTACAAACCCTCTGTCTGTATAAAAGCAGTGTTGGAACAGACTGTGTTACTACACCCTCTTAAGCATTATTTGGACAGTATTGTACTGCAGGAAGTAGTATATTGCTCTCTTAATGGCGAGAAAAAGGCAATTAACAAAGGAAGACAGACAGACCATTATAACCCTTAAAAGTGTAGGTCTTTCCTTTAGAGAAATTGCAAAGAAAGCCAAGGTGTCAGTGAGTACAGTTTCCTACACCATCAAAAGGCACTTGGAAACTGGAGGAAACTCTGACAGGAAGAGGTCTGGCAGACCCAAAGCCACAACAGAATCAGAAGACAAGTTTCTGAGAGTCAACAGCTTGCGTGATAGGCGGCTCACAGGTCAACAGCTTCAAGCACAGCTTAACACTAGTCGAAGTAAGCAAGTCTCAGTTTCAACTGTGAAGAGAAGACTTCGAGCTGCAGGTTTGACAGGTCGAGTGGCAGTAAGAAAGCCATTGCTAAGATGGCAAAATAAGAAAAAGAGGCTTGCCTGGGCCATGAAGCACCACCAGTGGACTACTGAAGACTGGAAGAAGGTCTTATGGACCGATTAATCAAAATTTGAAATCTTCGGTTCATCACGCAGGGTTTTTATACGCCGTCGAGTAGGCGAAAGGATGGTTCCTCGGTGTGTGACACCAACTGTCAAACATGGAGGAGGAAGCGTGATGGTCTGGGGCTCTTTTGCTGGATCCAGAGTCGGCGACTTGCACAGAGTGAGTGGCACCCTGAACCAAAACTGCTACCACAGCATTTTGCATCGCCATGCAGTACCCTCTGGTATATGCCTAGTTGGTCAGGGGTTCATCCTACAGCAAGATAATGACCCAAAACATACCCCCAGGCTATGTCAGAACTACCTTAGAAGAAAAGAACAAGACGGTAGGCTTCAAATCATTGAATGGCCAGCACAGTCTCCAGACTTAAACCCCATCGAGCTGGTTTGGGATGAACTGGACAGAAGGGTGAAAGCAAAGCAACCTACAAGTGCAACACATTTGTGGGAACTTCTGCAACAGTGTTGGGAAGAACTTTCCGAACAATATTTGATTTCCATTGTAGAAAGAACGAGAAAAAACTACTTTGAGTCAAAAATTTAGATTAAATTTTGTTAAACAAAACGATTCCATGATTTCTTTTTTTTATCTCCAATTGTTTATTTGTTCTATGCTTTAATTTCAGAGTACATTGAGACATTAAACTGCGTAAATTTCAATAAAAACTGGAAAAATTGAGGTGTTCTAAAACTTTTGACCGGTAGTGTATATTTGTGTTTGCAATTTTTTTTTTCTGCTTTTAATAAATATTATGTTGAATCATGAAAAAAAAAAAAATACAGCTCAAGTCATGAACAGTTGAGCCTGATCGCTGTTTGACAATAAGGAGCGTTAGAATCTTGTACTCCTTTTAGTACATTTCTCCCAGGGTGACTTCTGATTGCTGGATGGAAGACCTTCTGAGATCTGCCTCCTCCGGTAAGCTATTCAATAGATTTATTCCACACTGCTTCCTAATTCCTCCTCCTCCTCCTCCTCCTCTCAACAGGATCCTCCGAGTCGACAGAGAGCCTGAAAAGCCAGAGCACAAACAGTTCAAGCCAGCCTCTCCTCTCCCCCCCTAGCAGCCTTCACATCGAGGACGAGCAGCATGCTTCATAAACACGGCAGGAACGATACCTCCCAGGGAGCCTGTCACAATACCCTGGGTTTTATTTTCAGGACCTTTCCTTTCATTTCAAAGCCACCAACAGCAAGGCGCTGTGTTTTATGATAACGACATCAAGCACTAACTAGAATGAGTACAAACACACAGCAGCCTTTTAAAGGGTATTTTTAGTTACTGAAGTGTTGATGCAACAATGCTGTCTTCATTTTAGAGCACAGTATGATTTGATTAGGGTTTGAATTTCCATCAGTCAGTGTGTGGTTTTTTTCCCTCCTACATCAAATTTGTTTTCAAGTTTAATTGAGTTATTTAAAAATAATAAGTGTGGATGAGAAAAAAACTTAATGGAAATGTGACCTTCAGATACTTCTGCTGTCAGGCTGCAATGCTGAAAATATATACACAAGAACTTATGCTTCCTTAGCTACAGCGCAATCAGTTTATTGCTTGAAACAGGTGTATGCAAGTGTATATGCTTTAGTATAAGCATTATTGTGTCTGGTGCATATAATTACTTGCATTTAACATTTTAGATGGCAGTATCACTGCATTGAAGTAATTTACAACAGTATGTGACTGATTGATTTAATTAACTAAATGCTCAATCGTATGCTTATTGCTTTAGCTTTATAATTCTGTCTCCAGTCACTGAGAAACACAAACAGAAAATGTTAATGTTATTGGTGTTTGGCTCGTCTTTATCCCACAGATGAAGCTGGGGCAATGGTAGTTCCAAAATATTTTTGTTTATTTATTTATTTTTTTGATTTTATTTGAAAGTCCTTCCTAAATCCATGCGTGTGTCTGAAAGGGGAACCAATATGTTCCTGCCTTTTATAATAAAATCCAGGTGCTTTCACTCCGTATCATACTGATGAAGTATTTAATACTTGAGGCCAGATATATCTTGCATGTATCTGGTCATTCCTATCATGTTAGTCTTGTCATATACAGACTACAGTACAGTTTCTTTTTATATTTATTTCTGAAATGAAGTAGCAAACCTAATTGATCACTTTTATTGTACTATTGTTTGTTTTTTATACAAATGAACACTGCATTTAAAAAAAAAATAATTATATACATATATACACATACACACACATTTGTTAACTGACAAATAATGGTTGCATTCTGGACAGCTTTCAAAGCTATACCTTTAGTGTAATATAGAGAATGTTGAAAGTGCATCGGCAGAAACTAGTTTTTAGCACTTTAGTAGAATGATGTACTGTATTATAAATAATAGCACAGTCAGAGACTAATCATAATGGGTGACCCCCTACCATGTGACTCCATTAGGGTACTTACTGAACAATAATGTTGCTTCCTGCAGGTGTTTATTTCAGTTGTAGAAATCTGATTGTGTGAACAAGCTCTGTAGATATCGACATTGGTTGCTAGCTCAATTTAACCATTTCTACTTTCAGAATACCCAAACCTGATAAGATCAGATCTATTTAATGAATAAAAAGAAAGTATCCTGCCAATCTAAGGTATCTCTTTTGTAAAAAAAATGTGGGTGTCCTGCTTTTTTTTCCAGTTAGTATTGAGAATCTTAAGATCTAATCTTACAGTCTAAAATCTTTAAGATTTTTTCATGGAGGTGGTTACTGAACCTTCAAATAGGTATATCTAAGAGAGATGTAATATCAGATGGCAGATTTAGAAATCCCCCCAGAGGTTCCAACTCACAGATCAATGCTTGCCACTTAAAGAGCACATATCTCAATAATATTAGTGACCTGTTGGTACTTTTTAATTCTCCATGTTTATCAAATTATTAAAATAGCATTTTAGGAAATTAACACAGGCTATGAGAGCAGAGGGGAGGGGAGGGGGGGATGTACAGTTTGAGCTGTCTGAACAGGTGTGAGTTACCTTTTACACAAGCAATCAGTGGCCTGCACTTGTATTTTCCTTGTAAAGTGTGCTATTAGAGAAACCATGACTATGGCCGGGTTAATTAGAATGCCTCGAACTGCCACTACATCAAAAGAAGTAGCAGCGGGCTTTGATTAGTCTGGATCATAGGAAGCAGGTGCTAGAGAACTGCATGGTTTCCAGAGACCCCCCCTTTTCCCCCCCCCACATCTTGTATCATATAGAAAATCACATTAACTGATTGACAGAGCTACAGTACCTATTAAACACAAATTGTCTGTCTTAAGTAAAGTTATTTAAAATATGTATAAGGAAATCCGGTTTCTGGTAGAAAGGCTGTCACCCCCCCCCCCCCCCCCCAGAGCCAGACTGTCGCATTTATAATGCTATCTCTAAACTGAAATATTCAACGGTGCCTCCATATCTGATTCTTACTTGCATTTGTACCACATGGATTTTTTTGTCAGAACAATGTCTGGTATTATGCATGATTATCATGTGACAATACCAGACATTTCCCCCTAAGCACAACCCCCCCCCCCCCCCCCCCTTGGGGTAAATGTGCATCTTCATGTGCATTTTAGTATTATTAAAATCAACATAATGATCCAACACTGCCTTGTTCTCAATATAAAAATCTTCCTATAACTATTGTAGCATTCTATTCAGTGATTGTCGTTCAACTACATTTTTAGCTCTGGACAGTGAAGCAGTTCTGCTTTATAAATAACATGTACATATATGTAGTGACTTTGAGAAAAAACTTTGTGGAAATTATATGTGAGCTTTAATTGGCTTATTGATTTATGTATTTGTAAAACCTTTATCTAGTTGTTTCCTTATTGTAGCTGATACCAGTTTGTTAATGAATTTGATTGTTCATCACTCAAGGTAGTGTTTGCTTATTACTAAAGCTTGTTTTTTTTCAGTTTCTACAAGTATAGTAATAAATGAATAGAACAGTATTTGCTGTTGTCTCGTATTTTGTTGTTTGTGGAAAATGAACTGATTCGCTGTAATCATGTTTGTTTCTACTTTATGTAGAAGAATAGGTGGACTACAGTGAATTGCAAGGTCATAATTGCATCAAATGGTTCAGGTGACCGATAATCCACGTGTGCGAAACTCGAGTGATTTATGATGAATTCACCAAAACTCTGAGATGCAATTATAACCTAAAGTAATTCACTGCAGACCAACATTTATTTTGAAGTCAGTTTTCTTTTGTTGTGTTGTAGTTTTCTTGGTCTCCAATGAATTATTCTCTGCCTTCAAGTTGGCAACTTTGAAACAGGACATTTTCAGAGAAAAAAATGTTGGTGAAAGGACTAAATAGGCAATGTATCGTCACATTGCTTAATTATGACTTTTGTAAGGGATGAGATTCCATTCTAGTACTTCTCTGTGCACTCTGTATTATTTCCTATACCTAGAAGGTTACTTTTGTGAAGTGTGGTTCTTTAAGTACAGTTGTTTAGAAACCACAGTTGCAACCTTTAAATGTATGGGGTACGCATGGTATTACATTGTTGCTTTTGCTGTATCAGATGGCTCTCAAACCTTAATGGGTGATGTGCATTAAGAAATTTAAACAAAAGAACTGTGACAGGCGTCATTGGCTATGATGTGAAAAAGAAACACTCTGTGTAAGGAAGTATGTCTGGCTAATTTGTTTCCTTATGCAGGTATTGACTTTTATGCACATTTGCTGTTTATATATATATATATATATATATATATATATATATATATATATATATATATATATATTAGTATTTTTTCGATCGGAACCAGAATACAGAAAACAACCTAAGGTCTCAAGTTCTGCACCTGAAAACAAATGGTAAAAACAAAGTATTTACTACTGCCACTAGGTGGTAGTATTTACCCACCTTTGAATGTCAAAATACATCCTTAAAACAAATGCAGTACTGTATATACTGGTAGCTTTCCAAAATAAATAGTTTTTCCAAAACATCATAAATAACTTTTAAGTCACTCAACCCCCCAAGTCATTTTATTGAATATTGCTTTTTTTTTTTTTTTTAAATAATTGCATACAGAAAATGGTTCAGTACTTGGTAATTAATCTAAAACACATCATTTGTTGAACATTAATTAGCACAACTCTGCATGGGCCTTAAACAAAAGAGCTTTCCACAGTCTCTGCTGGTGCCTCTCAGTTATGTGATTGTGAAAAAAATGAAATTCATCTTTCCACTTTCAATAGCATGCACGGTTCCTTCCTACATTACAATTAGCCTGAACATTCCTCACCAGTGGCTCTTGCTCACCTCCAGTGTATAATGTAGTAGTGCAAACAGCTCTAAAACCAAATGCAAACAGTTTGATTAATGGCAATCTCTAAATATTTACTGTATGAGACATGTTACATCAATACACGTCATGACTAACTTGTATTTTCTTTTTATTTATTATGCTTGGTGATTTGAATAGAAATAATGTGGTCAACTGTTTCTGTTTCAACTGTTTATGATCTCATTATCATGCATGAAGGGGAGTTTCAAAGGAGGCTGGGAAAGTCGCGTTCCTTCGTTAAGTTGTAAATGGTTTATGACTTTGAACTTTATACAAGAGTTTTGCAATAAAGGGTATAAGTTAAATAAGAAAACAGCCTTCAGAGACTTATTTAGATTCATATAGTCTTTAAAGGAACCACTAGGAGAGATTTATCCCTGAAACACAAATCAGTAAGGGATCCCTTCGAAGGTCCTTTTCTGTTTCATACAACGCTAAAATAGCATGCATGATGCATTACAAGTGAAACTTTCTATATGCTGGGCTGTGCCAAAAAAGCTATAGGCTACCTACCGTAGCACTTGAATTATTTGAACACTACATTATTGCAACCTGGGGGTAATAATATTAATATCCTGAACTGATGACAAAATATTTGAACAAATAAAGAAATAAGAACCTTATTTTTTAATTCTAGGATTATAAAAACAATAAACAATACATGCAATATCTGGCCACCAAGTAGGCTTAATACTGATTTGAAAATAAAATTTGGGAGTAGACAGGAATGTGTTATTGAATTTATTTTTGTACACCTCTAGCTCATATACAGAAATTCATCCTGGATTCAGGCTTATCAGTTTTAGTCTTTACTTCAAGAGAAACAGAAATCTGCTGGCTTCTGCATTAACAGGCAGCCTAACAAAATTCATCACTACCTGCTTGCCTAAATACACATCTACAACCAAGCTCACTACTGCATATTTAATTTAACAATAATTGTATAGACCAACATCATCTGTCCGGGGAAAGCTGGGACCCTATATTCCTCAGGAAGAAAAAATATATTTAAAAAAAATGTTTTCTGCTCCTTGTCAGTTTCACTAACTTAGAGACGTTTTTTTCTTCTCTTCTTCACTATTTAAAACAGAAACAAGCATAGTAAAGCTTTTATATCTGGCATCTTGAAGAATGCTGCTATCCTATGAGTCCCATATATTGTACGTGGACTGTGTTGATGATGTGGTTTTAACTGCTGTGTAGCCCTGGGACCACGTTGTAAAATCCACATATACAACATGCTGTATGATATATGCTCAGGGGTGATAGAAACATGAATGTTTGCCATCTCGTCCTGGAAAGAGACTGCGGTGCAAAGTTCCTACGTGCATGCTTTACGTGCTATGTAGCTTGGATATTGTAATTACCCAATGCATTGTACGAAGTATTTGGAGAGTAACAATAGCTGCTGAATGCTGGGGACAAAATGCAACATACGCGGGGCTGACTGGCGCGAGTTTTCAGCGTTGGCGCTGCACGCCCTGCTGGTTAGTGATAGTGTTACTATTCCGCAGCGCTAGAGGCGTCCTGCGGGGTTGGTCTGATGTTTTGATAAGAAGAATGCCTTCATAGCTTTAGTGCTAGCAATAGATCATCAGATAACGCTTAGAACAAACAGAAACACCTGTCACTATTGCTGCATTCCCCGCGTAAACTCACCCGTTCTCAAGGTAGACCATGAAAGAAGCGCATAAGTAACAGTCTATATGATGAACATGCGCACATACATAGCCTACATTTCTTACAGTTTACATTCTGCAACAGCTTAGTGGTCATCAGCGTGCAAAAATCAATATATTTTTTTCGTGTAATTTTTAGTTCTTGTTGAGCAGGTCTGCTTGCCCGAAGGAGATATATATATATATATATATAGATATATATATATATATATATATATATATATATATATATATATATATATATATATATATATATATATATATATGATTTTCCATTACATGAGAGTAGATGTTAAAACTTCATGCTGATTTGAACTCGGCTCTCGCCAAGATAAGCACCAAGGGATCAGCTTATTTGCCTCCCGAGCGCATCAGGACACACAACGCTGCAATGCTGGCTCCGGGGATCAACCACAGTGCGGTCTCCCCAGCGCATCAGCATGACAACCGTCTGGATTGAGCTAAGTAAGGTACATCTCTGGGGTCTTCAAGTGGGCACCTTCCGTCCTCTGTGTTTCGTCGACTAGCCCTCGACACCTCCAGAGGGCTCGACGGTGATTCTGGCGTCCCAGAATCACCCCCCTCCGTCCCCTACTCAACTCAGCCCAGCTTACTTACCCGTATATCAGCGTTGCTTTCGTTCTATTGTGCTTGAGATCCCCAACCAGAATCTGTCCGTCTCAACCACAGCCAGTTGCTGCTCCTTTCTGCTGTTTCAGATAAGTTCTTCACTGTGCGACAACTCTTGGCCACTGAACCCGACATCTCTGAGAAACCGCGTTGTAGAGTGTGCCACAAATCCTAGACAACCTACCTCCACTGGGTAAACCCGGACTCTCCATCCTCGCTGTTCCGCTTCAGCAGCTAGTTCAGCATACCACAGTTTCTTCCTCTCACACGCCTCATCCACAGCATCCTCCCATGGCACTGTTAACTCTACCAGGTGAACAAGGCGTGCTGATCCAGACCACATGCCTGGTCGAAGGTTAGTGGTTGCAATCTCAGGTAGAAAAATAAGTTGTTGACCAACATCTGCCAGCATTTTTCAGTCTCTAGCATCTTCCAGTTGTCCTGGACGAGGCTTGGTTTGAATCTATCTATCTATCTATCTATCTATCTATCTATCTATCTATCTATCTATCTATCTATAGATATATCTAGTGTGTGTGTGTGTGTGTGTTTTACTTTACGTGCAACGTAATCTTTCAAGAGGGAAGTTATCGAGTATGTTTGGCTTGAACCAAGAATGTTTGGAAACACCTGGCGTAAAATATTACACGTATGATCTGCCATCTATGTTTTTGATATTTACGTTAGTTAAAATTGAAAACAGATTGGTGGCAAATACAATATACAATTACATACACATATTCCAAACACTATGCCTTCATAGTGGTATATACTAAAAACTGATGACATACTTTTCACGAAGATAGACGAAGAAAATACTTCATGCAACATGCTAATAAAAACAGGCTACAACTGCAAAGCTGAAGGGTAATGAGGGACAGAGGAAAAACTCACGAATTTTAAAATACAACTCAAACTTCGTGCTCACTTCACAGAATACATTTAAAGACATTCTAAAACTTGTTAGTGAAAATCGACATCAGTTCAAGAAGCATTTGAACGTTAAATACAAAACTTAATGAGAATTTTGAAGCTCAATAGAAAAATGACTCGCATGCCGTTCGTTTTTGCCTACAGCATATAGTTTCTAGTGTATCCCTAGTGCTTCAGGGCATAGCTCCCATTCCAGGCGTCACTGGGAGTAGAGAAAGGTGAAACCTGGATACCAAGGAACCAATCAGAGCCCTCTGATCTGTTTAAAGGGCCATTAAAACCCCTGGCAGACTTAAAAAAGGCAATGTGACAGTTCTGCAATATTCCCTTCTGACCAAGGCCAGCTTTCCAATGGATTTACTGTACGCTGGATCGGCAGGGATCTAAAGGACACTTTTTATTTTGCACAACTGTTTTACTTTTGCATCAGTATATTTAAGCTGAAGCCCTTGCATTAAACCAGCGACCTTCATCCTCACAGCAAGTCTGGAGGAAGCAAGGTAATGTGCGACATCCTCTGCCTTAGAAAGCAACAGGCTGTATGAAAGAAAAGAACCGTCGCTAAAGAAATAAGGTTATGTGAAGTGGATGTTAGGGATGATTCAGTACTGGTAAAAGCTTTTGCAATCCATTTGTGGTTATGGAACGCTATTGAAACCTGCAAGGGCTAAATAATATATTTTAAATTCAGCATACAGTAACTTGCGTTACATAACATTAAGATGTAAATGTGTTACTTAATATACAGACATTACCATATTGTAACTATTGAAAAACATTCTGTATGTATAATACATCAGTTAATTAAAATAATAATTTTGTTTTTTTTTCTAAATACAATTAATAATGGGACTACATTTATTATAACTTTTGTACGGTATATTTTAATATCTGATATTGTGTATTCTGCAGAACTGGCGCTGAAAAACCCTTCCATTATCGCGTGCACTTCATCGTATCTCGGCTACTACCACAGTGTATATAATGCCAGTCCTGACCAACCCAGAGATTGCCACCAAATTCAAGGAAAAGTGGATGATGCTTCACCCGGAGGACCAGGACAACTTTAACGGCTCTGTGAACCTGGACGATAGCCTCACCAGCCTCCAGTGGCTGCAGGACTTTTCCATCCTCAACGCTAACCTGGAGAGACCCCCCAGCTCCGGCTACCACCCTCACCACCAGATACACCCCCAATTCCACCAGAAGCACTTCCACATGCCTGGCGCGGATGCCCCAGGCAGCCCGCCTGCTGGCGACACAGCGGCTACTGGGATGCCCCTCAGCCTGGGTAACCCCACATCGGCCTCCACCTCCAGTAGATCCTCGCCCGGTGGCACCAGCTACCTGCAGCAACAAGCAGCCCACAGCCACCACACTTCTGCCCCTATGAGCCCGCCTGAAGAGATCGACTACAAGACGAATGCTCAAGTTAAGCCCCCTTACTCGTATGCTACCCTTATCTGCATGGCGATGCAAGCTAGCAAGAAAACCAAGATCACCCTCTCGGCCATCTACAACTGGATAACCGATAATTTCTGCTATTACAGACACGCTGAACCCAGCTGGCAGGTGAGTGAGGCAGACCGATTCAATAATTAATGCAGCTTTACTAGAAAGAAGGGGAGCGGTTAAGGTATTTCTTTCAATTGTCTGTAAAGACGTGATCCCTGGTATCAATAGCCCACACTGTCACAGCAATACAACCCTTTCTTATCTGACATTAATGAAACCCATTGGATATTGAATACACATGATAATGAACTCGCGTACCCCGCACCATCTAATTTATATTCATCCCATACTGTATACCGGCACTTTAGATGCTAAAAACGAATCCACGTATGCCGAGAGCAACAACGTCTAGGTTAAGTCATGGTTACACAATCCTCGCGCCGTCGTGGCGCACAGTAGGGGGCTACACCTACATTATCAGTTCACCTACTCTGTGGTATTGCATAGGGCTACGTTTTACAATACGTGCATGTTCATCATAACAGATATTTATAGGAGAGTATAACTGTTAGTGTAGACGGTAACATAATTCATATTTAGTAGACCCGTGTTGTACAGTGTTTGTATAACATAGCCTACTTCAACGATAACAACCTTGCTTTAATTACATTTCATTAGAAATAGAAACAAGGTGACTAGTTTGTTTCACAGGATCAATATTTACCTCCTTCATGACAACACGTAAACAGAGCACTTATTGGGTCAATTACAGCGAACTCAACTGAGCGTACTATGATCCCGTGGTTAGTATACTATAGGGAGGACAGTACTAAACTAGTACGCAACTTAATATTAACTGCAACAAACGAAGCAGCACCAGATAGTTCACAGCTGCGTATCAAAAATGTTCTCAATTGCAACGAACCCAAAATTACTACGGTTGCCCCCTAGAGGATACTAAAACACTGTACTAAGTTAGTCTAGAAATTTCTGTAGACTGAAAGACTTGTGGTATAGTACTAATAACTGGAACAAAAAAAAAAAAAAAAAAAAAACACGTGTCAAAACGTTTGCAACAAAAACAGTTTAATCCTTATTCAATTTATTCAACTTATTCAACTTAACATAGACTATTAAATATATCGAAATCGAAATAGTCTTTCTGTACCATGCCATTGAATAGGCATTAGGAACCAGATCCCCTACGTGTCACTACTGATGCTACACGAATCGGAGTCTCCGTCTCCGATAACCGGCACGTATTTGAAATGTTTGCAGAGTCACGTCACACACATCTGTTTCCCGCACAATTCCAGGATTCATTCAGTCCTCATTTTGATGCAATGAAGAGAACATTAGGAACTTCTATTATAAACTACAGTTCTGAAGTTTAATATGGCTAACAATGTTTTTTTTTAGTAAAAATGCGGATGAAGAAGTAGCCAAATTGTGTTTTTTAAAGCAGCCAAAAACCGCACTACATTTAAGATTTAATATATATTACAAAAGCATAAATAAGTGCTACACATTTATTTAAAAAAAAACAGCAATGTTATAAACTTTGTATTTATTAATATGCTTTGCTTGTTTGTTTGTTTTTCTCACAATTTACAGTACCAGAACCTCCTTTTTTTATCTGATGAGATCAAATAAAAAAATAAAAAAAAACATACATTCTGAATTTTCCAGAACTGTCTGCGATACATTCTTTAAAAATAAATTGAAAAACAATTATAATTGTACGATTCTGAAATTGGTGACGAATAAAAAATAACTGAGCGTTTGTGTGAGTCGTAATTACCTATTACATTTCACCTCAAGCTAAATGGACAAATAAAACGGGAATTTGTATCATTTTTGTTTAAGAAATCTATATTTTGTTGTCATTCCGGTAGTTTTGGATTTAGGACTACATCACTGCTTACAAGTGTATTCCGGCCATCCTCCAAAGTTTCAATAGCATCTTTTATACACTATGAAATAAAGTTTGCTCTACATTGTGTAATTTTGCACACGACCACTGGGCATGGTTTTCTTTCGTATGGATGTACTGAGAAATTAAGCTCTAGCTATATCTCAAATATATATAACCTTTTATATAAAATTAAAAAAAGAAAATTAAGATGTTAGGTTTCTAAAAAAAAGAAAAGAAAAAGAAAAAAGATTTCGATCTTGTAACGAAATATAACACTCCTAAAATATAATAGCTAGAACCAATAAAGCGTTTGATTCTGAGCAGGTGCTTGTTTCCTTGTTAGTTAACCACCGTTCAGTTTTGTGAACTCAAGTCAACCTTCCAAAACCTGCAAATACAGACAGTTACCCGCAGCGACCTGCAGTAAAAGCACGTATTTGTGTTTAGTTATATCAATATCCATTGTTTTGCTCATAAGGGAAAAACATTTGAAATAGTAATGGTACTGCAGTTTTATCAATACTATAGGATACAACATTGCATTGGTACAATAAACAACGAGGGTGCAGTGTAGTGCAGCCTGCAGTTTTCTTGCCTGGCCTATTGGGACAGAGGTGCTTTTGTAATGAGGATCCCTCTAGTTCTGTTATGCAAATGGAAAAACAGGCTTATGTGTAAAGAGGCAGTTCTACAAAGAGTATCGTCTGTTTTCTATACATTGGACCAACTTGAAAGAAGGCAGCAACACAAAAGCAGAGCCTGCTGCTTCCGTTTGAGGGGCCCGGACTGTGCTGCTCTTCTGGTTACATTGCACATGAGAGACTTGGCTGGTGATTACCCATTACAACAAACTGTGATGTTATGGGAGTTGGTAGAATTGGGAATCTAGGGAGGAAGGATATAACGAATCTCAAGAGTAGTATGGTAAAAACAAAAAACATCACTTAAATTAGTAATAGATTTTGTGGGGTTTTTTTAACACCCTTTTCCACGGACTGTTTATAGGGCAGCAGTGTGGAGTAGTGGTTAGGGCTGTGGACTCTTGACCGGAGGGTCGTGGGTTCAATCCCTGGTGGGGACACTGCTGCTGTACCCTTGAGCAAGGTACTTTACCTAGATTGCTCCAGTAAAAACCCAACTGTATGTAAAAATAATGTGGTATCTTGTAACAATTTTAAGTTGCCCTGGATAAGGGCATCAGCTAATAAATAAAAAAATAATTTAAAAAAAATATATCTAAAATATATATAATTTGTGTGTTGTCCACATTTGTGTTTGGACCTGTCATTTAATTTACTAACAAATGGCAAGCAGATATGGGGACTTCATATGTCATTTGGGCAACAATTCAATGCTGTTTTTCCCCTTGCACTGCCATTTCCTTATCTTTCATTTACACAGAAAAAGCATAATAGATTATTTTCAGTAAAGAATCAAGCTGTATCCTAGGGCTCAGATATCTGCTACTTGCAGGTTCACGGTTGATTTATTGCAACCAAAGGACCACAGTCTGACTGGACTGCTATAGCTGCACTATGCCTATACTGTAAATTGCTGATGACCTGCAGTGATAACTAAATGATTTGATGGTAATGGCACTCTCTTCATCCACAGAATTCAATCCGCCACAACCTGTCGCTCAACAAGTGCTTCATGAAGGTGCCCAGGCAGAAGGACGAGCCTGGGAAGGGCGGCTTCTGGCAGATCGACCCGCAGTATGCTGACATGTTCGTCAACGGCGTCTTCAAGAGGAGGCGCATGCCTGCCACTCACTTCAACACCCAGCGCCAGAGCAAGATGTCGCCCGTTTCGGAGGCTTCCTGCAGCCCTCTGGGTCACAACTACCTGCACCAGCCCGTGGGCGAGCACCATATTGGCATGAACCACATGGGCACTGACCACCACCACAACCAGACTGGCTTCATCTCCCCGGCGGAGGTGCACCGGCCGGGCAGCAAGCGCAAGCAGCCTGTGCCCAAGAGAAATGGCAAGATGGCTTGCAGCTCCAAATCGCCCCTGCTGGCACCGGAGATCAAGGAGACGGAGGCCCTGAAAGGGGACTTCGACTGGGCATCCGTGTTTGATGAAGTTTTCAACGGAAACGGCAGCAACTTCGAAGACTTGGACATTAACGCTGCCCTCAGCTCCCTGGGCTGTGAGCAGCTGGACCTCACCATTCAAGGACGCCACATTAACACCAACAGCAAGTGGTGCACGGCCAGCATGGAGCCGCAGTGCAGCTTTGCAGAGGTCAGCGGTACTAATCTACAGTTTCAGCAGCAGCAGCAGCAGCAGCAGCAGCAGCAGCAGCATTTCGAAGAGTTCACTTTCTTCTCAGACCCCCCGCGACACCCCTGGGAGGAGATCAAGGAAGAGGTGCAGGCCATCCCTTTGAATTTCGACCAGAGCTTTAACTTCTGCGAAGGCTTTTTCAACGAAATGCAGCAGTGGGAGAGGGTCGAAGCCTATCTGTGACATCCCGCCCATCCTTTTCCCAGTTAAAGGACACAGACTCAAGTTTTGCTACATTAGCATCTTAAGCTCTTTGATTATAGAGCACAGACAGGGACCCAGCTTGTTTGTTTTGTACACGTGAAGCTATAGATGCTTCTTTTCTGTTTTGTTTTGTAATAGGGTGACCGTACCACTGAAGCCGAAGCACTGTCAGTGGTTCCAATAGCAAAACAAGTCGACAAAGGGTTGCTTAACTTTTGTGGTTCATTGATGCTTACGAGATTGGTACACCCCACTAACGGTGCAAACAAAGTTGCAATACAGGAACAGAGAGGAGCAAGTGAAAGCCTTCCTGATTGTACAGAACGGATGGTAATTAGATGTCGCATGCACTTGCCACTTTGAAAAAAAACAATACTGTTGCATTAGTGAGGAGGACAACAAACTAATGATCAAATCAATTATATATATATATATATATATATATATATATATAATGTTTTTGAAATCTGTTGGGATCTAAGTACAGTACCAGTTGTAATCAGTTGTAATGTCTAGCCCTTTAAAATCTATTAGAAGTACTTTGACCATTGAAGATGAGTAATGCAATATCCTGTGTAAAAGCAGGACTGGGACTGTTAAGGCAATTTACTGTTTAATAAAGTACACTGACTGAGAGGCTGATGCAAGGTCATTCATAGTTATGTCACCCTCATATTCAATGATGCGCTCCACAGCTGAAGGCCTCACTCTAGTGTAGGCTAAATGCAGCTTCAGTGTGGATTGCATCAATTCATATAAGGATGATGCTGCTGAAGTCCTTGGGGCTTTATTCAAAGCTCCAAGGCTTTCTTACTAAAGTTTATTGAAGTAGTATGCATTTATTTAACGCTAATGTTTGTGCGTTTAAGTCTTTGAGTGCGCTGAGTGTTAAATATCAGGCAATACAAATGTACTTTAATGGGAAAAAGTATAGAATTTGAGCTTCTAGCCCTACAATGTTGTGCAGTAGTCAGAGCTGCATAGTCACATCTGCTCAGTGTCCAGATTCTAGGCTGGGCTTGTAACTCATATTGCAGCAAACAGTTTAAAATACATTTTAAAAGAAACAATTGAAAATCAGCCTTGGCTTCTCAAACACTGTACTACTACAATTAAAAACAAAAGAAAATGTCTGGGTAACACTATGAAAGTACTTAATTAGAAGATTATTATTATTATTATTATTATTATTATTATTATTATTATTATTATTATTATTATTAGTATGATTGTTGTTGTTTATATTATTGTTATTTTGGGAATTAGAGTACTGTTAATAGTAGTTTTGTGGATTTCTTTTTAATTAATGTGAGTGAAGAATAGTGGTACTGTACTGTATCAGAAAATGTTACTGTGGGTGGTGTTTAGAATGGACAGTGTTTTCTTATAAGAATTTCCCTGATTCACAAGACCACGCTAGAATGAAGTTACACTGACAACGGGTACAGGTAGATCTCAAGGATTGTCTAGAGTTAATGGTCCAGGGACTTGATGGGATAAATTGATGACTTGGTCTATGCAGAAATGTATTCCTTTGTGAAGATGAGCCCTAAACCTTGACAATACTCCTACAGGGGTTTCAAGACTGTTCTGGCATTCTACAGTTATCACCATTATTTTTAAAACTGTCATTTCTCTGTGGGGAAAAAGAGACTAAAAATGTTAATAGTGCTCCCAGATTTTACTGCAGGTTTTGTTGCAATCTGTATGCTTCTACTGAAATATAATGAAATAGCAGGAAGCTACGGCATGGATTCCCAGAGAACAAAACAGTTGTTATTGGCATAGCTGCTTCTGTTCGCTTCTACAACAGAATAATGCCTGGAATCCTGCAGCCAAAAATACTTCAAATGATAAATAAAAACTATATGGAGGGTTGGGTTGTAAAAAAAAATGAAAGAAAGAAATGTATATATATATATATATATATATATATATATATATATATATATATATATATATATATATATATATATGGTGTGTTTGTTTGCTGGAGTCACTGTCAAGTACTCACTGAACAGAGCATCTCACCAATGTGTGCAATCTCACATTTTGTATTCAAGTGCTGTATGAAAGACCTTACTGCAATAAATATTGTGGTTTAAAAAAACAAACAAAAAAAACACCATTGTCTTGTGTCTTAATGAGTTGATATGATGTGGTCCCCCTTCACAATATTTCATCATTATCATTATCTAACTTTCATATACTTAGATATTCTACAAACATTTCAGTCTATCTGCCCTTATAAAAGTATTACCACAGTATTTTTGCAGCTTTACAAAGCTTTCCCGTGGTTATACTACGCATTTACCCTAGTTTGCTGTGTTTATTAATATGCTTTACAATGCCTTGCTATTCTTTACAATGCTTACCCTATGCTTTACCATGCTTTCACTCTGCTTTATAACTTTGCTAAACTTTTATAAGATTAGGCACGTACAATGTTGTGGTAGGATATCTTACAGCAAAATGACTTGTATGAAAGGCTTGTATGTTTTAAAAACTTGACTAGACTTAAAAGTAGCTGTTTTACCAGTCATATTCATTTTGACATTACTTAATGGATGGGTGCTTTAAAAGGTGAATATTGTTTTTGTTTGCTGTTAACATGAAAAAATATATAATATCACTAATCAATATTAACATATGATTTGTATACCTCTTCAGATCACTAGTGTACGTTGATGGTACAGCACACCTTGTTGTTAGCACCCCATATTTAACTAGTCATCGTAGTAGACTGAGTTCACATTTCACAGTGCTGGTTATCCACACAGTACTGCAGTCTCTGTAGTTTAATGTACCTGCTCTGACATCTTTGTACTGTTCTTTGTAGTGCTTCGGTTGGTTCTTTGTTGAACTGCCTGTGATGTGACATCACAGTGCTGAGTTTACAGTACCATATGGAATCATCTGGCTCTAAGATCCTCATGCTAAAGATCTATGTATTGAATTTGTTGGCTGTAACACCTCAACAAGAAGCACTTGGATCGACTGGTTTCTGAAGTACTGGTCTCTCTTGTTGTCTAAATAGATGGCTCACTCCAGTATGTCTTAAAATGTTTTAAAATGTTTTTCGTTAATAATTTTTAAATCAATCCAAATAGCACTGCTTGCTTTCTAGTGCTGCATTCTTTATTCTAACAATGGCAGTATCTTTATCACAGCCACAACCATCACTGTAGCTTGTAATTAAAACTCAATTAGGATCTGACCCCCCCCCACCCCCCTGGTTAACGCATAGCAGGGATCAGTGATGCAGGGTGGGAGTCTGGGTTAGCCCTCCAAAACATTCACTTCCACTGGCTTCTCAGGCAGCGCTTCACTGGATGACAGAGTGAGGGGGCGGACTGTGGAGCAGTTATTCACACACCCTGAGAAGATCTGCAGAACAAACCAGCAAGGGTATGGATCCCTGTACAGTTTTCATAGAATGTGTTTCAGTGGGAAGAGGTCATCAGGTCCTGTCAACCAAAGTTTGCTCAAAATCTGAGACAGGTTGAACTTACATATTAAAATATTAGAAATCATCTTTAGTTAACAAGAAGGAGGCAGGCATATTTACAAAGTTTTCTTCTTTCAGATGGATTTTAATTTTACTTCCCTAAGTGCCTGTCATAGATATGTTTTTGTCAGTTGGTCTTTTTCCATGCTAGGGACCATACTTATGGAAATATAATACATCATTTCATTGGCTGACATAAGAATTTAACCATTCATTTCATTATAAAAGTGACACTACATATAATGGAAAATATTAAAATGCGTACATTTGACATAAGCCCTTGCGCCACACATTGAGTCCATTAAAACCCATACTATTGTACATCATTAATCAGCTTGTTACATTCTGGTCATGAACTGTGTACCGTTCAAAGCAAACCTTTCATCTCATTATTTTTGTATTGTTTTATCCAAGCTTCTGTTCTCTACCGTTGTGAAGACTGTACCCATTGACGAGCAAAAGAAAGATAAATAAACTTGGGTCAAGTCTGAGCATGTCCTTGCTGGGTAAAGTTTCACCACCCATTGGATAAATAACTATTGCTATTTCTTGTTCCTCCCAGTGTACAGTTCCTGGTAATCTTTACCCAGCACTTACATACGTAAGGTGTTATGGAGTATGCCAGGTGGCGCTGGGCAGGCCTGGGCTTGCCTCATGTACTTGGCCTGGCTGTGTCCTTTTTGGCCTGTGCTAAGAGGAGTGAGAACACAGGGATCAGTGAGCAGGGAGCAGGCTAATGGCTCTCTTGCTTCTCTGTGCTGGACTGCTCTGCTGGAGGAATGTTCTTTCTCAACAATGTCATCCTGAAATAATGATAGAGAGAGCTGTGGGGAGAACATGTTATTGTTACCCCTCTCTGGACTGCAATTAGATATAAAGTCAAATTAAACTTCACCCAAACTCTAGCTCTACCCATTGTCTGTTCAGCCAATCAAAGGTTTACAAAATGTAATGGCGGGCAAACAGATTACAATATGTTTCCAGACACGTGTTAGACAACAAATGTTACGTTCACAAAGACAGTAAGGTCAAGGTTATGACCATTATCAGCAACAATGCTTTCTCAAAGGGTTTGGAACTAAGATTGCACAGCTAATGGTTTGTGCCATTATAATTATAATACCATTGATATGATGACAGAAAATGTTCCCATTTTACCAATAGCTCATACTGTTGCACTTGTGCTACCATTGGCCATTATTACGAATCGTTTTCATTGTCACCAAAGACTGTCTTTATGAGAGCACCCTTTACTGTGTTTTAATCATGCTTTGTCATGCTTTGGCTATGGTTTAACTTGAAGCACAGCTCTACCATATTCAGCTTATCAAACATTGGGCCATACAAGTGCTTTGTTATAAACATGGGACACTATACTGTTTCAGCAGCAGGTGCTATTATCAGTCACCTTGCTCAAGCACTTCACATATACTATTCCAAATTTTAAGAAATGTTTATATGGGGGAGGCCAGTTATCTGGGGTGGATTAAGGATAACGCTGTTCAAACACCTGGACACAGCGACACAAACTGTATCAACACACAAGTAGATAACCAACTGGCTGTTGTGGGAACTGGCCAAAAGGGTTTACTGTACAAGTCATTGCATTTAAGGACTGGTGTAGCGTATAGTTTTTACTATGGTCTAAGGACCATATAGATAAAGTGCACCTAATCATGGTGTGTATTTGAGGTGATAGATGCGGATCACATTTTTACATTTTTTAGCTTTCAAATGTAGTACATTAATAATGTTCACTTTCTTATATTAAAGTGGAATGTGTTTGGAAAAGAACTTGGATTTGTAAATATCAAAATAATCCACTTGGTTTGATCTAAAAAGGGGGCTTTTATACTTAAAATCTGATTTTAAGTAAAAAAACCCTGCAAAGGAAACAGGAAGGGATTAACCAATCACATGATTTCTCTTACCTCTGAGACAGGAGGTCAAAGGTTGAAATCCTGGGGAAACCTGGGCATATTTCACATACCAGCAGCTTGGCATGCTGTGTTAAGGGGTGCAGTGCTGTCTAGTAGTTCAATCCACCAGGACCCCGACATTGCAGTTTTGTAATAATCGCCACAGCATGCTAACTATTGTACAGTTTTTAAGTTTGCCCATTTGAAAAACAATAACTTCTATTTGCAAGCAAAATAAACTAAAACTATAGGATGCATATAACATATCCTTTATATTTTCTGTTAAATAAATCTAGGTTAGTGGTGAACAGAGCAGTCCTCTATTTAAAATCAGATAAGAGAAAATATCAAATCGCATGCAACAGGTTGTGCAGTGCCATATGCTATGACAAAAGGCTTTGAGTGTGTACTGTCGGTTCCCTTGATCTGCTATATAAATACATAGATCTGTGCCACCCGTCCCCTGACAGCTGGGTCCCATTTGGCAGGGTGCTGCTTTTAAAGAACCTGCTGCGTCAGGCACTCTGGTCTCCAGGACGTGCTCTGCAGTGATGGAGAGTGTCTAGGGGAAGGCATTAGCCCAGTGTTCCAACAACAGCAGCAGGGAGGAGGGTAGATAACGTTATCTCCAGCAGCACACGCTGGCTCTTCATCGAGGGTCCTGTGTAGAGCCCCGCTCCTTGAACATATGTACCTGTCAGTAGAACAAGGGCCCCCGTCAGAACTCTCTAACCTGCCCGTTATTTATGTATCCTGGGAGTGACCCACAGATCTCCTCTGGCAAGAGCTGCTGAGCTGCTGATTATAGAGGCAGCCAGGGACTGCCAGGAAGCTGAGAGACTCCAGCCACACACAGGCTAATCATCATCACCATTATTATTATACTGTAGCACATGGAACTCATTCCTCTGGATTACTCAGTTTAACGGTCACCACTCGGTGCTGAAATATTATAAGACATCAGAACTGTAGTGAAAAACTGGCATAAACTACTCAAGAACTCCAACAACCCTTAGCTTGAATGTCAACCTCATTGTAAACATGTGGGCACATGTAGTTTCTTAATAGGTCCTGACTTTGCCAGGAAACAAGTGGGGCACTGTAGTAGTCAGTAGGCCACCTTGTGGTACAAGCTTCTTAAATATCCATCACGCAAATAATACAACGTGTATACTATTGATGATTCCCATATGTAAACAGCAGTGAGTAAACTGCTATGTACTCATAAGTGAACTGACAACTACTGTAAGAATATTGTTTATAGCAGCAGTGTAACTACTGATTATATTGTGATCTGCGATTGTACAAAAGAGTTGTAAACCAACTAAACTGTAGTGATCAGTAATCTGCTATACTGTTCTTGTTTGTATCAAGTCATTGCACTTTCATGTGGGTTCTTTAAAGTAAATTGAATTAAACATCCTTGGACAGCACAGCAAGTCTTTATAGAGAAATTGTGAAAGGGTGAAAGGGGGCCGTTTTGGGGAGAGTGGGCATGACTCTCAAAAGGAAATGAAGCAAACAATCCAGCACGCCTAAACTGCTGGGAGCTTTTCAGAAACCAACGGCTACAAGTTTTGTGCCTAAAAATGTTGAAAACTCAGAATCAGGCTTTTTTCCCCCCTTCAAATACTCAACTAATTTCGTCAGCCAAGCCGACTTAAAGGCAAAACAACACATCTGTTTAAACAGCTCTTTTATTCCCGTCGGTAAAGAAGGAGTGAAGCAAGCAGCCTCACTCATGGACCCCACCGAGCTTGCGGCCTGCAAAGCTCTCATTGTTCCCAGGACGCCTTTTTTCTGAGAAGTAGTTAATTCCCAAAAGTGCAAAAAAAAAAAAAACAAGATAGAGAAAGAGAGAGAAAGAAAGCAAGAACGAGCGGGGGGTGTGAAAAAAGCTTTCATTATCTGTGAGTAAATTTGACAACCTTCCTTTTCGGAGGACTGTGCTGATATTCCCCTGAGTGGCAGAGGACACTGGGCTCTTGTTATTGGGCTTCTGGGGGTATGGCAGCCAAGCTGATCTTCACAGGCCAAGACAGGACCATGGGATTGGGGGAAGCTGTCTGTCACCTCCCGTGAAAAATTTGTAGATAATTGAAACCCAGACTGAAAACCCAGGGCGGCGCGGCTCGTTGCCTTTGTGAGCCCATGACAGTTGTGACTGGACTCACGTTCACACTTTTTTTTTTTTTAAATTTTTGTTTTATAAATTTAGTCATTGCCAATTATTTTCTCCCAATTTGGAATCGGCAATTATTTTATTATGCTCAGCTCACCGCTACCACTCCTGCACTGACTCTGGAGAGCGAAGATGAACACACGCTGTCCTCCGAAGCGTGTGCCGTCAGCCGACCGCTTTTTTTCACACTGCGGACTCACCATGCAGCCACCCAAGAGCTACAGCGTCGGAGGACAACACAGCTCTCAGGGCAGCTTACAGGCAAGCCCGCAGGCACCCGGCCAGACTACAGGGGTCGCTGGTGCGCGGTGAGCCGAGGACACCCTGGCCGACCTAACCCACCCTCTGCATCCTCTTTGTTCCTCATTTTGAATGTCAATTTTGAAAGTTTTCTAGCAGTAAAATAATAATGTAACTAATCCTATCTATTTCTTGCTAATTGCTTTAATATTGATGACAAAATTGGTAGCACACTTTGCCAGGCCCAGTGGGTTGCCATTGGGACTGCTTCCAATAAATGGTATTCTAGATCCCAGCATTGAATATTATAACTAAAACACTAATAGCAATTTTAACTGATAGGTACTGATGATGAAATATAAGACATATGTGTGCAATAAATATAATAAAAAGGTAACCAGGTAATAACAATTTTTTTTAAATTAGTAATACCAGGAAGCCAGGACATGTCAACAGAACATTCTTTGTTGCTTTGCTAACCAATTGTAATTCATGTTTGTAATGGTTTGGTTCATAGAAAGCATTATCTACCCACCATTGCCCTCTGATTTTGAAGCACTCCTCGAAACAAAAGGTGCTATCAAATGTAAAATCAGCCCCTAATTTAGACAGCTGTGCTTCACTATGAAAGAAAAGCTCACCCGAGATTCACCAATGATTGTTTCATGAGGGTTAGCACCCACTGTATTTAGAAAGCCACATAGTGAAAGCCAGGTTATTACGGATAGGTAAACTAAAAATAATCAGTTTAATATATTAATTCGATTAGAAACAATTTATTAATAATGCAATAGCAAACAATATCATTTTAATAATCATTTGAAATCAGCCCCCCTCTGCCCCTGTGATAGTCAATTCAAATTGACTGGCACACAGTTCCAATTCATAGCTTGGTTTAATTTGTGTTGATTATACAGGGCGTAAATTTCCCACCCGGATTTTCATAAGCTTGTTTGTGCAGAAAAGCCGACAATGTCTAAGAGAAAGGAATTGCGTCAACCAGTCTGTGTTTGGTTTCACTCCTCATTAAAAATTCTTGCAAGTGTTCAGACCACTAAGGCCTCTAACTATTATACTGGTACAATAATAGCAAAGCAAAATAAACACCAGGCCTATGGGATCACTGTTCCCTTGAGGATGCTGCAGAGTACAAAGAATACAAACCTGTTCCTTGATTAGTGGCTCATTTCAGGGAGATTTATTGGTAAGGAGGACACTCATTGACTTGAGGAAAGATATACTGATGAATAAACAGTGACAACCCCTACAAAAGGGCCATCAGTTTTTTTTTTCTTGTGCAAAACCTGAGTAAGCAAGCAGTGGGCATTGCTGTAGAGATAGGTCTGGGTCACCATAAGGACAAGGTCAAAGGTCAAGCCAGCATCATTGAAAGGACTTGTTGGGCATGTTGTTGGTGGGGGGTTGGGGCTATGCAACAGAGAGCACCACACCCAAGGCAGGCACTATATGAGTGTATATGTCTCATCTTGCTGTGCAAAACATAACAAATAGAACAATAATGAGTCAATGATTTTCCCCAGTCTTAATTAGGAATTAAGGCTTTATTATTGCTGTACACTTACTTAAAAGTTGATATTTCTGGGATAGTATAACATGCACTTGTGCCATTAGTAATTTTTGTAATTGGTCCAGATAGGAAAACTAAATCTGAATTCTTGGCACATCTTCACCAGACTCTGTCTCTATAATTCACACATGATGAAGCAGAGAAAGGGTTAAAAGGCTGGTCCAGGACACTGTATCTTTCATTAAGGATTAGATAAGAGGTGCACACAATCCAGCCGGACCATGGAAATATAGCAGCTCGGAAGCTCGGCTCTGTCAACAAACTCACAAAGCTGGCTGTAGAGCTGAGCAAATACAGTGTCCAGTAAAGCTGACTAACTGTCTCAGCCATTAGGCTCCTTGGGGCTGATTCATAGACCAGTCAGGAGGTACAGCATTTATTTGCCGGTCCCACACGTATTTGTGTTGGTGCGTTCCCCCCACCCACAGGAACCAGGCAAACATTGAATTATTATCAAGAGGCTTCGGGGGGATGGGTTAGAAGACGAACACAGGCACCCAAGAGGGAATTATGATAATTTGTGAACTGAAACCAAATAAAAAAAGGCTCTTTATTCAATTTGTTAATGGCGTTAAGGTATTCTACTGCATCCAGACATCTTAAAAGGCTACCGGTGACGTGAATGTGAAGAACGGCATTCTGGGATTGCTTAAAAACAAACTCCCCAATGCAAAGATGATTAAAATGGCTCTCTGGCTCCAGCATCTTAAAAAGGTGAATAAAACATGTGTTTTAAAACGCAAAAAACTAGACCCAACACCTCGCCCCCTAATCGCACAGTTCGATCCAAGTGAAACTATCCAATGACTTTGTTCTCTCCCCATTTCTTTATCATGCCAACACCAACTATCCCCACACACCAGTATGCACCAATAAATCAGAAATCCCACCAGCTCGGCAGGATCTTGTCATGTGTTCATTATCGGTAAGGAATAATAAATGTTTTATTTGAATGTTTTAGTTGAACTCATATATTTATTTGAGTTCTCAACCACTGTTTTGCCATTTTCCCAATTTTCATTTTGATAAACAGGGTACATAACACATGAGATTGTTATAATAATATAATCCCAGTGCATGTCCGCTGGATGCTATATACAGGAGGCAGCCACTTCAGTAGTTCTGGAGAAGGTTTGGG
The DNA here is from genome assembly GCF_902713425.1 of Acipenser ruthenus. Lineage (NCBI taxonomy): Eukaryota > Metazoa > Chordata > Actinopteri > Acipenseriformes > Acipenseridae > Acipenser > Acipenser ruthenus. The sequence continues at coordinate 6,355,147 of NC_081201.1, read as the reverse complement.
AGCTGGGAGTTTGAAAGGGACATTATAGTGGGTCTAATAGTGAGCATGATATCCCAGACTGCAACTGCAACCTGGAAAGCAGGGACCATTGTGTCACGTGTCTTTAAGACAATTACAGAAATTATTTATTGTAAATAAGAATTTCATTAATAGTTTCCTTCTCTAGTAAAATAAAGACATGCAAACACTGGTCTGTAAAGTTACTAATACCCTAATCATGGGATCATCACAATTTGGAAATTATGAAGGGCAATCATGTACTTTAAATGCACATTATTTCGGTAGTGTGGATAGCTTATAGAATAATATCAGTAATGCTACATACTAGTCTTTTTCTACTGGAGTAGGAAATTACCAAGTCTCAAAAAACATACTCAACATACATATGAAATATGAGCTCAAATGGCAGTCTAATGATTGATACACATATGCATGGCATATCTATTTAATAACGCGCTACTAAACTTCAGCAAATGGTTAATACAATATTAATAAAACATTTATTTAAGCCGCTCAAAATAAAGCCTTACCACAATTACAAATTGCCTATGCAAGGTAAGTAGACACTGGTGATTAATAAGGGGAAGATGACAGTAGCAGGGGACTGTCTGATTGGGTATCAATCAATAAACACTCAATAGACCCTCACATTGCACAAGTGATTACACTGAATAGATTTTCACCAAGTAATAATGCTCCTAAAACTGTTGCTGAGCTTGCAGTAGTATTACTGGGGATAAAATTAAAATATGCCCCCCAGCTAATATAATATGTGTTATGAGACCAAGGGGTGACAAAGCAGTATAAACAGCAAGCTGAAGCTATTATATGAGCATTGGTGCTGAATATACAGTAAGTATCTTGGAAATAGAATCCTGTCTATTCTGATTGTAGGAATGTTTGTGAGTTGTAGCCTTCTTTGACCTTCGTCGATTTTTACTGCCTGTAGTACAGGACCCCTGTCGATCAGTTAGCTCTCCCTGTAGCCAACAGTGAAATTGATCCCTTGTCTAATCTGAAGGAAAGTGAAAGTGACAGAGCCCCCGCTGGGGCTTCTCAAACAGGCGTGGGTGGAAGGAATTAACAGAGTGGAAGCTGCAAGTGATCTTGGCAGGGGGCTGGAGGCCAGCTTCTTATAAATCTAAAGTAGCCACGACCGTCCCAATTCTCCATTATGTGTTGGTTAGAGACAAGGGATACATACGCCAGTCGACGCACCCCCCCCCCCCCCCCCAGGTCATTTACTGTCACGAAGAGAGCAAGACTGGAACCTGAAATCTTCATACTGAGAGAAGTAGCAGAGGTGAGCGTTTGCGTTTTTCCTTTTTTTTTTAAATGTAGATTGCTATTCAAGAAGCCAAAAAGCAAGATTTTCCTATATTGTGCATTAATAATCCAAATATCGCAATGTACAGTATGTGGGCGACACACAATCATGTGGTCAACCTATGCAAACAAGTCACAAAAGGCAATTTTAAAATAGGTAGTAAACAGCATTGTCTGTTTCAAAGTCATTTTAACAGAGCGTGGCAATATTTATGTCTTAAAATTAATATAAATATAATAAGTCCTAAAGCTTTGTGAATAGGCCAATGTGGATATTGTGCATAAGTTCTGAAAAAGCCCTTCAAAGGGAGTTTTCTGGGCAGCGGTTTCTATCAAGGTGGGTGGCAGGCAGCCTGAGTCTGTATTTTAGTATTTTTAATGAAAATATTTTATTCATGACGCGGCTTTCCCATTGCAAAGATGGTAGTAAGACTGATGCACTGTAATGTGTGTATCTTTTCCTTCGAAATACCTCCCATACAACTGTACAATAATAACACACCGGGTTGAAGAGAAACACACTGTGATTCTTTAAGATTGGCCCACTTCAATGAGAGCAGCTGACTCATATGGGCCAAATGCGCTTCTTTGTATCAGGACAGATGAGGGGGATGGCAACCCAATAGCACACACTATAGGGGAGACCATTAAGCAGAAGGTGGGGGAGGGAGTTGAGAGAGAGAGAGAGCTTACAGACTAGGGTCCTCTCTCCAGCTTGGGAAGTGCATGCAGTCTCTTTTTATATTGATTTGTTAATCATCTTGAGTGACCAGTAATAGCCTGCAAGTACACGCACTGCTCCAATCACCCTTTTCTGATAACAGTACAGGGCTCCCTTGCCTTTTCATGATGCGATAATTAGACCAAGTTGACAGTAAATTGTACATGCTGCTGCATTAAGGTACTTCCTAATTCACTGTTTAAAATATTGCACTATATTTTATGTGACAGATAGTTAAATATCTATAGCATTGTTTACAGTATCACAGTTTATATAGAAGATATATTATCAATATCTGAACATTATTATTATTATTATTATTATTATTATTATTATTATTATTATTATTATTATTATTTATTGATTTGGCAGATGCCTTTATCGAAGGTGACTTACAGGTGTTACAGGGCAGCACAAAGTTACAATGCAAAATTGATATTTAAATACAGTATAGTTACTAAATAATATGATTAAAATACAATATGAAATAGGATGCAACACGTTAGGATTACAGCAAATTATATCTACAATGACATATTAGTAGTGCAAGGATAGTGCATTAGCTGAGGATTTATTGCAAAGTATAAGCAATGTATTGTGTTTTAAATCCTACAGCCTGCTCAGTTACACTTTAAATATTTTTGTAGGTTGGGGAAAATTAAACAGAAATAAAAAACTGAATTATATATATTCTTTTAAATAAATAATTTACAATATATATTTTTCTCGGTTTGGTATCAATGAAACATTTTCCCTATGTTAATAAACAACTTTTTCTGGCAAGTGTTAAAGCTAATTTCCAATAAATCTCAAATCAGATTATTGCTGGAATTCATTACTTGGAGAATGTTGCTAAAGGTGTCCCCTACAGTTAGTTTCTTGATAGTATTATATTAAACTGTGTTAATATCCAACTAGTGCTTACCAGAGTCACAGGTGGATGCTCAAAGCCCTCAGCAAACCAACATCATGGATGTTTAAACATTTTCCTTTTAAGGGCTTGTAGAGATAGCCTCCCTCAGAATGTTAACCTTCCAAAAAATTCCTGCTGGTTGCCAAGACAATGAGGTGGACTATTTTTTCATTTACTGGAAAATACTTATTTAGAGAGGCTACCAAAAGCTACTGTGTGTGCTTGTGTGCACGTGCGCGTGTGTGTGGTCATTCACTTTTCAGAGTCAAAGCCTATCCTGACTCACCTGTAGCACATTGATGACTTGATTAACCTCAGAAGACACAAGAGAAAAGTTGCAAAGAGAATTAGCTTTCTATTTGTAAAAGGGTTCTAAAATAAATGATGCTCTAGTAAAATAAAAATCCATGATCCAGTTCAGCTGTATTTGAATACTGCTTGAAGGGGCTGGCTGGGCTCTTCAGTGTAAAGCACTGAGCCATTGCCCTTAGCCAACAATAGACACAGTGATTCCCTGGTTTTCTGGAAATCCCTGGTTGTTTCTGTGCTAATTCCCAGAAGCATGAGTCAATTCTGTGAGGAAGGAGAAGAAAGGTTTCAGGACTAAAAAGGATGGATCCACCTTTCCAAAAGGAAACCTTGTTCCCAAATTAACTGGCCATATTTGAAAGATTTGAAAAGGATGTCCTCTTTTATATCATTATACCATTGCACTTCCCTCAGTCTCTCTTTGTCTCACTCCCTTATTCACCCCCAGAGTGGGAACCTCAAAAGTTTATTTTACCGGGATATTGTGGTTAAAATCAGTTCACTTTTACTGTGTAATAACCAAGGGTTTAAAACCGTTTCCTTACCTCTCATTTGAATAACAACATCATTCTTAATGTTTTCCAGACTTGGAGGTTTGTGCTGAAAAAACGAAAATATCGACTGCAAAGATAGTACAAGATGTGTGAGAATGCTGTTATGCTGATCATGAGAGGTAAGGAAAGTCATGGTCATTGTCTCTTTAAGGTGTTATTGTTTATCTTGAATGCTAATGAGATTCCTACAAACCACATGACCAGACTGTTCTACTGAAGTGAATGAGAGCAGGAGTGCCCTTCATACTGTATAGTGCACTGTGGCACTGCTGTTCTTGGGATCCACTCTGTTCTGGGTTGCGCTGCATATCATTGACCTGCCAGTCCGCTGCAGCACAGCACTGCTGGCCCCCTTTGACACTGGCTTCATTTAATCATGTTCTGACATAATCAGTCTCCCAACATTAAAGATAAACTAAAGTTAAAGATATGTTATAAATAAATACCATTCATTAAAATATTGAAGACATTGAGAAAGACGAAAGTTAAAATGTTTGTCATTGAAATTATTAGTCTAAATTAAGCACTATTGAGTGTTTAATAGTTAGGAATAATTAAGAAATAAAATACACTTTTAAAACTACATTTTCTATATATATATATATATATATAGTAATTTGAAAATGTATTTCTTGTGATTGATTTGTATCATTTACACTTCTACATTTGCACACACACAAACTGTAATCTCAAGCTTCTAACACTCATTAAAATGTAATACCCGTCTACAGCTGATCAGTATTGCTGGGATTTGCAGGGCCTATTGTGCTGAAGGACTGTATAATTCTGATTGTCAGGGAGCACGGAATGTGTGCAGAGAGCGTCCAGACGCAGCTGAATGTGGCTGGGTCATGTGATTATTTAGAGAGGGCTGACAACATCTTCCTACAATTCCACAATGATTAACGATTCTGGGGCTCCTGTAACAGGGTACATCACAAACCCCACCTTTGTGTTAATGTGTTAATATAATTTATTCCATTAAAAACACACAAATACACACACACAAACACACACAAAGCACACAATTTATGTCTCATTTTAAATAAATTATTTTTGAAGTGTGAATCTGAATGGAGATGCAATTAGGGTCGATCTACAGATTAAATGGCCTCTTGGGAGTGGAGACTCTCTATTTTACTTGCCCGAGAATGGGATACAGTTATTCTCCTCCAAGTAGCCGGTCCCTTTTTTAAACTGAGGGGTGGATGTTCTTCAGAAGGCTACAATACACTTGTTGTTTGTGAAATCCCACTATTACCAGAGGGGTTAGCCCCCCCCCCCACACACACCCCCGAAAGCCTATGACAAATAGCCATGGATGTGTGAGAACATTCTTGGCCTTGAAATCAGAAGCTTTGAGAGTGGCTTGAAACAGAAATACTCAAGCAGATGGCCTTTTTTCTTTTTTTCTGCTTTTTTTTGTAACTGGGGCCTTTAAGAAAATTACACTGGGGGGGGGGGAGAGAGAAGTAAACTTATAGGACACAGTGCCAGTGCTGGCTCCCCCCGCCTTCTCTCAGTACCAAGAAATTAAATCACACGTAATTCTAGAGGAATACATTCATTGCTATCTGTTTACGTTCTTACAGAGTGTAGCTTTTTACTGTATCAGACCCACATGACAGGCCAGTTTGTGTCAAGTTGTCAGGGACACCTGCTTGAATCCCACATAGGCGTCTAAAATGGCTCCAGGTGCAGCAGTTAGAGGTTATAAATAAAATGTTTCTGTTTCAGCAAAACAATTATGAAAACAATAAAAATACACTTTTTTAAATAAATGCTTTCTTTGTTACACCTTTAAATGAACAAATAGGGTTGTGTCTGTTGAAGACTATATGAGATAAGGCTCAGAGTTCTGTTGCTGTGACATTGTTAAATAGATAACATTGTCCTCCAGTTTCAACCCTCAGTCCTTTTATTGTAGGCCAGGGGAACTTTGTGAATTAAGCATTACTGTGCTACACTGTTAGTGCTCATCAGTCTAACAACCTTGATAAGTACTAGCTCTGCGGGAAAACAAACCCTGCATTACTCAATTATACCTGTCTGTACCAGCAGTCTGGCAGGCTACTGAAATACTATGGCTAACCCACCCACTCAAAAACACATACCTGTCAACCTTAAAAACTGAATAAAACAGACCAAGCATGCTAGCAATATAACTGCTGTGTTATATGTGGCCCGTGGTTTAAGATTCCAAGTTCCAAGTTCCAAGATACAAAATTATCCAAAACAGATGCTAATTAGTCTATGCCTGGTCTTATTACTTAAAGGGTATAGAACTTCAAATTACATTGAAACATTTTTTTTCACCTTAGATGTTTAGGATGTGTTTGTGCCTTTGCAGAATACTGTGCTTTGCTTATACTGTGGTCATGTGACTTGACTTCAGGACAGAATGTTCAGTTGGCACCCTTTTGCTTTCAGTTCCTTGTTCTCCTAAGAGAGTTGCAAACGTTATAAAATGTCAAGGGCATGCCAAGACTGGTGAAATGTCATCTGAAGCTCCTGTTACAATCAATGCCCATCAGAAACTTCCTCCAGTTTAAAAAATAAGGACTATTTCTTTTAGCTGTGCTACGTTCAGACAATAAAAAACAACAGGACAGTCCGCCTGCAAGGACCGGGTCCCCTCTATCAATCCTAAAGAAGATGTGTAGAATCAGTGGATGACTCCATGTGTGTAAGTCCCATGACTGTGGGCAAATGCCTGTGGAAAAATAATTGAACTTGGATGTATTACCCTGAAGATACCGTCTACAATTGTAATCACCATTCTACTAATATCGTATACCAGTTTAACTACAATTGTGCCAGCTGTGAAGTCACATTTTTGTCCAAAATCATTAAGTAATGATGAACCACTGCTGTAGGTATGGACTCAGATTTGGCTAGAATAAGAATACCCTGATCTTTGGGGTCAGTTTGGGAGAGAGGAGGTGGTGGGGGTACTTTACTGATCAGTTAACTTGAGCAGTATGAAACTGGTAGAGGACGGGGACAACAGGAGTCCATTAAGAATGGTAGATGCAATTTCGTGAAAGCCCAGTAGAGTAAAAGATGATGGTGGGTTAATGTGAGTTAATCAACTTCTCTTTGCTGGCTGGCTCACCCGCCAGCAGGTGGATGGCAGTGGTCAGGTCAGGGAAAGCATGTTCCAAATAATAATAATCTACTATAAATAAACTTCAGTGAGGGGTTATTAAAACCCTTCTGCTAGGGTTTTAATAATGTGGCACAAAATGAACTGCCCGTGAAAGTGTCCAACATGAAAGACATGTAATCTACTAAGTGGCTCTGTGGTTCTGCACTCAGTGGCAATAAAAGCATTAGAGTGAGGCTACTGTACAATGGTTCAGGTCATTGGTAGCATGACACCAAATTAGTGACATTTTCATATTCATTGAAGTACAGTGGTACTCTGTCAGTATTAGTAGGCAATATTTACTCTGAATCTACTGTGTTGTTTTTGTTGGTACTGCTGTGGTCTGCCATTAGCTCTATCAGAGTTTTATCTGGATATTATAATGATATCCCAAATGGTATTTTTTTACAGACATATAGTCAATTAATAAGCACAGTATTGCATTTTCTGTTCCCTGTTTACAAATGTGGGGTTGTATTGAAAATAAAATGAAAATGAAAAGCTCTGGGGCACTCTCAGTTAACTTGTCTCTCCGTTCTCCTCAAGGTGAAGTCTGGATACTTCTTTGCAGTCTGACAACTATATTGAGTGGTATGTTTGCACAGTTCAGCAAAGGATTAACTAATAAGATTAACTAATAATAGTACAAAATAAAAACAAATAAATAAACTGATGCGGCCAACAAAGAACTGAAAACAAGGCACTAATCCAAGCTCAAGAAAAGAAAGCATTGTGTTTATTATTGAGAGAACCAGGTTGCACCTGATCCCTCTCATTGCAACAGGCTTCCCTCGGACTGTACCAGGGGCTCTACAGCCGGGGCAAGCTGGGACTTGCAGCACAATGAGACTCAAACACCAAGCCCCAGTGAGAAAGAGAGAGTGGTGCATTCCTTCACCCTCTCCTCCCTGGCTGCTCTCCATCCAGCCTCTCCTTTCAAAGTCAGATTTGCCTTCATTGTCCCTTCTTCGTCTATTGTAGGGGCGGTCCGGGGCTCAGCCTGGTTGCTTTTCCATCGTTGCATGAGGCCCCTTCAGTTTGCTGGCAGGCGAGCATGCAGACAGAGGGGCAGGCAAGCAGGCCAACTAGCTGGAAAAGAAAAAAAAAGCAAATTTTATTGCTCAAGGAAGCTTTGTGAAACTGAGGCCTCTTCCATAGCAGATCTAATAAGCAGTCTGGCAGAGTCACAGGGAGGGGTCTGTGTGTGAGTCAACTGGCCATGGAGATGAGAAAGACATGGCTAATAGTTTTTAAATAAGTATTGGGGATGGGGGTCAACCATCTCTTGGAACCCATATAAAAAGAATGATCAGATTACTGATCTAAGCTCTATATGAACATGATTGTCTTGATTCAGACCCTGGTTCACTATTGTTTTTCACACTCTTGTCATACAATACAGTCATTTACCTTGTTTATTCTGATTTATATGACTGTGCATTTAAGTACACTTCAATTAATCATGGGACAAGGTGCTGGTTTTCCTGGCATTTGTCCTACAGTGCTAAGTTTCTGTTAATGTATTTCTACTAAATGTCTGGGTTTACTTATCATTAGCTGTAACAAAATATGGCAAAACCTGAATTCACCAGTCAGCAAAGGGACTGTACTATAATGGCCAATATTCTCTTGTATTAAAAAAGATCTGTTTGGGAGTTTACTGTCTGATAGCAGGTGAGCACTCAGTCCAAATGTTTATGGTATAACACATGGTAAACATTTTAGTACAGTATACTGTTAACGTATGGTATATACTACCATAGATCAATTTAACAGTGTAGTAGCAGCTGGACATTGCAAACTTCAGCCCTTATTATCCCATGAAAAGATACACTATACTATAACTGCCCAAAATAATACACTACAACAGGGGTGGCCAAAGTTGGCCTTTCCCCTTCTGGTCTTTGTTCCAACCCTGCTCTAAATTGTTTAATTGAACCAATTAAACCTCCACCCAGACCCTCAAGTAATTAGATATATAATTTCACCAGTTAAACCTGGAGTGGCATAGGTCTCCAGGACTTGAGTGGACTTCCATGCACAACAATTTGATCCCAAAACAAAAAGACCCTTTATATTGCTGAATGCAATCTCGTACAGGATTGTGTAAGTGTTTAGTGTCTAACACCAACAGTAAAGCAATGAACCCTGCAAGAACTCATATAAATTAAATATGAAACGTTTATGTTTCCTACATATTTCCCTACTATTGTTTGTGGAGTATTTCAATGCTGGAGTACTGGCACTTTACCTGCGCTTTAAAAAAAAAAAAAAAAAAAAAGCACTACAATAGATAAGCTTAAGGAAATACAACTAATTTGCTGCAACACGTGTTGATTAAACAGTGAAACACATAAAGACTTAACCTAGCAAAAGAACGCGGGTATCTCTCTCTCAGCATGCAGGCTCCCTGAAACTTGCGCCAGTTTGCCTGTCATTGGCGCTTTAATTAGATGTCAATTAGGATTAGGATTTCTAAAATAGGTGTATGTTCAATCACATCACCCCTGGTAATTACGTGAGTGGCTATGGAAAACAATTCGCGGCACCTAGGTATATGATGGCGCCTGGTGTGACAAGGGGTTAAAAGTCTATTACTAGTTGATAACATATTAGCAATTTTAAAATGCAAGGGTCGTCTCATACCTTCCCACCCTGAACCCATCATTTTACAACCTATGCATCACGATGGATAAAACAGAGCCATATTAACAAACACACGTGTTAATTGATTAATTAAGTGATAAATTAATGAATGCAGTTTTGAGAAAAAAATCAAATGTTGTATCATGTCATGTCAGAACATTTTCTGATCCAGCACATGTCTCTTAATTCCTCGGTAATCTAAGGACTGCTGGAACGGCACAGCCCCAAATCAACTGTTTAGCGTTCGTGTTTGTCCAGATAAAATAAATATAATGCTGCTGATATTCTGATATCCTTGATGAAAATGCCCACAGAGGACATGGAATTGAAGCATTGTCACTGGAAAAGAATCAGGTAGAGTTGTTAGTTAGTATAAATTACAGGCTCATACAAAATGCAGTCAGCGCGATGCTGTAGTAATTATTTACTGACGTGATCAAAAGTTAGGTTACATCAATACGGTAACAGTATGCAAATCCGATTTATGATCAATGTAATTGCATTGTAAATCTATCATCAGCATAGTGTACAAAGCAGTGAACTGCAGACTAAGAGCAATCGGCAGGTACTTCCCTGTATTAAGCTTCCGCAGCTTTTTCTGCAGGCGGCCACTGTCCTTAAAACAGAGTTTACAAATGTCTTTAACAAACGGAGGTAGTCACGTGTATTGATTATACACATTTAAATACAAAAAGCAACTCTGTTCTTTAAAATGACACTGATTTGTTCTGTGATCTTCCACTGCCTGGCACTGTTTGAGGATGCAGGAATCATGTACATTGAAATTCTCTATGCTAAATAGCTTGTAACAGTTCAGTCCTATTCAGGCGATAAAAATAACATTTTACTGGGGGAAATAAAAACAAGGTATATGAGATGTCCACATGGACTGAGAGAGTAATTAACAACTATGTGCACAAAGGTTGCTGTGTTGAAAGTTAGCTGCAAAGTCTATTAAAAAATAAATGAGGTGTACACTGAAATGAAATCCAAAAAAGGAACAGAGTTCATTAATCGCAATAACATATCTGCATTCATAGTGACTGGGATTGACCCAAGTGCGGACTCCTTCACTTTGATGAGACTTGAACTCACATATCGCAGCATCACACTTCATCTGTTTACTCATGTCGGTTATCTTTTTCTGTTTGTGCTTTCAGAGGTAATGGGGGAGCGATGCAGTGTCTGGGATAGTATTTGTGTGTGTGTGACTCTTCACTGGAAACCAAGTGTAGGTTTAGACCTGCTTCCACACAGTGACTGGGGCTAACAGACAGCCACTGTTACCTGAAGGAACCAGGGCAACTTGAACACCAGGTTACAGAGCTGTGGTTGCTTATCTCTCCATACTCCATACCTTTTTGCTTTATGAGAACTGCGTTTCCATAACTTTCAAAGGTTTTGGAAAACTTCCTTTTGTGTGCATGTAACTATGCTGATAGAGATCGATGTGGGCACATGGTTTTCGCTTTTTATATATCTAAAAATATGTGTGTTTTAATTACAGTTAGACATTTGCTAAGGTTAGCTGCTATTGTGGGCAATCTAATTAAAACTGCCCTCAGGGGCTCCTGAGTGGCACATACGGTAAAGGCACTCCGCGTGGAGTGCAGGATGCGCCCTATAGCTTGGAGGTCGCCAGTTCTTGTCCAGGATATTCCACTAACGATTGTGGACGGGAGCTCCCAGGTGGCGGCGCACAATTGGCCGAGCACCGCCTGGGTGAGCGAGGTCATAGGTCAGCCCGGGTGTCCTCGGCTCACCGCGCACCAGCGACTCCTGTGGACTGGCCGGGCGCCTGCGGGCCTGCCTGTAAGTTGCCCAGAGCTGCATGGTCCTCAGACACTTTATCTCTGAGGTGTGAAAAGAAGCGGACGGCTGACGGCGCATGTTTCAGAGGATGCATGTGTCCGTCTTCGTCTCTCCCGAGTCAGCGCAGGGGTGGCAGCAGTGGGCTGGGTTGAAATAAAAATAATTGGGCATTTCAAATTGGGGAGAAAATCAGAAAAATAATTAGCAATTCCAAATTTATAAATAAATAAATACAATTAAAAAAACTGCCCTCCCTTCAGAAGCCTTGGGGTTCCCATAATGAATTCTGTTTGCTTTCTTTCTCTAGCAGTACTTCAAAATAATGGTTGCAAATCCTTATCAATCCTTTGGAATAACTGTTACTGTGCTATTCCATCAGAAGTGGAGTATGGCAATTATTATCAAAATTTATCAGGAAATCTATTAAATCCACATTGAATGCATAAGCTGTTTGGGTATCTCTGTTTCTTGGCATTCTTGATTGGTAAGACTTGTTGTGGAACTTCGTAGCTCCACATTAGAGCTCATCGCATATGCATTGGACCTGTATAATTAATGCTTAATTCCAGTGTATTGTGTGAAAACTAAAGAGGCACTTGGAAGATATTTCCCAATCCTTTATCTGGATTAGGCTTACAGCATCTCATTTAAAATTGTCATCCTATTGGCATTTCAGCACATCAATATAAGCAGTCAAAGAAGCCCTACTAGTATAGCAGACCTGTGGGTTAATGACCCTGCTTTCAATGCAACTACCCATTGCGCTGTGTAATGCGTGCATTCACTGTTGCTACAATGTGTTTGAAGCTGCTGAGCTACTTCTGGGTACAGCAGCAGACCATTCACAGTCCATTGTCATTCACTTTGCACATCTCAGATGCTGGGGTTTGGAAGAAGTACAGGTCATGTTTGCAAACGTACTTCACAGAAATATTCTGCTGCATTAGCACTGCAGAATTAGTGACATAGTATTTTTTTTTAAAGTAGAAGTACTTCATATATATTGTGAGTATTCAAAATAATGAATGAATGCAATACTTTTTTGGTAGAGGTGTACTGTTTTTTGATTTAAATGAAAATGGTAGAAGTGTGCAGTAAATAACAGAATTTTGTCTCAGAGTCAATACAGTCAATTTGCATTAAAACGAACTCGGTCAACAGAAATGTACTCAATGTGAATTTGTCGAAGAAGAATTTGATTATTTTCAAAGAGCTTTGCTAATGTGTTAATAAAGCACACAAGGCACCGTGTAAGTGAAGCTGGGATAATCTGCTATGTCAAGTATAGTATGGTACTATGTGATGCCAGACAACTGCAAGACCAAGCCAATCACTATGGCTCTAGAGTAAACCCATATTACAGTCCCCAAACAGAGGAGGTGCTGTGGAGGGCAGTCCCAAGCAATGCCTGTCCATGTGCACATGCATGAGTGAGCCTGTGATCTAAAAGGTTTCCAAGGAGTAATATTCTGATTTGATGACTAAGGAACCAGAACCAGTGGGAAGTTAAAAAAAATAGTCTATTGTCGTCCTAGCAAATTTTGTCTGATTTATCAGCTTTAGCCCTGACTGTTTGTTCCAGCACAATGGGGGATGAATGCCATTTTTATGAGGGCTTTGTCTGCAGACCCTCCCTCTGTGGCTGGACAATGCCACGGTCACCCAGGGGTTAACCCCTTTTTGGTCGGAGCCAGGGGAGAGGTGAAAGGTTACATATCTATTTGATAGTGGCCCTGTGGAGCCTCTAATTACCAGCAGCTTCTTGACAGAGGAGGAGACAGGCTGCTTCAATGTCTTCCTTTCTGCTTAAATGGGCCGCAAAGAAATGTTTGGCTGCTGTACATTGATCTAAACATGATCCTCTTCAACAGCGACACCAAAGCTTTTTACCCACACTTATGAATGAGATGAGTGTGATTACAATGTGAAGTTTTTTGTTTTTTAGTTAAAGGGGTTGATCTATGAGAAAGCATACTCTTTCTGTCCCCGTGCTAGTTTGAGATTGGGCAGATATTTTGGATCCACTGCCTAATTTTTTCCGAAACCATAATCTAACTGTTTTATACATGTAATATAAATGGTGCACTGTAGCAGGGCGATTGCCCTGCACGTGTGTATTTAGTGTGGATATAAGTTGTATGGGGAAATGGGTTTGTTGTGTGTCGTTGTGGAGTTGACTTGTTTAATTGAATTATTGTTTTACAGACGGGCGCTCGATTGAGACTTGCTGCCTGCTAGGCTTGGTTGAGGGGAAGGGCAGTAAGTGATTGGCTGTGCTGGACCTCAATCAGCAGGTGGGCGGGGCTTGATCGAGTGTCCGTCGATTCAAAAGCATCCGCGAGAGATGGTTCGGGGTGACTGCAACGCCATGCCAGAGGGGAGCGGCGTCTACTCGGGAGGAGAGGGTCAGTTCTGCAGGAACTACTGCTACGACCACCTTTACTTTCATTTCTGTTTGTATTAATAAATCCTGCGCGCCTGTGCCGGCGTTTCATCTCCACCCCCAGCTGTCCCTCTGTGTTGCGTAAACAGCGGCTATCCACACACGTGACGTAAGACCCGGTCAATATGTACTGGGTCATAATTTGAACCCACTGTATGTAACATGTTTTTTACTTCCATATTACTATAACGTTATTTATTAACAGGTATTATTATAAAATAAATGCTTTAATATTATTATACGGGGGATGCAGTGCTTTGTCATTGCAACTGCTGCTTCAAGGGTACACAAGGACATTTTTATTTTATTGTGTTACATGTTCCCATGTGTTGCTACAACTACAAGATGGCTTCCCATGTACCCGCATGGACCTCTCAGAACTACATTTCCTATCACCCTCCTGCTCACATATGTAACTGAAATGGATTTACCAGTGAGCAGGGGGATGATAGGAAATGTAGTTCTGAGAGGTCCATGCAGGTAAATGGGAAGCCTTCTTGAGGCAGGGAATGCAATTTGAAAGTTTACAAAAGAGGTCAAAATGTAAGAAAACCCCAAAACAATTAAAACAATAGACACCTTACGTAAACAGTTGTAGCAACACATGGGAACATTTAACACAATAAAATAAAAAGGTCCTTGTGTGGCCTTTAAACTCTCTGAGTGCAAGAATGCATGTCACATACTGCCTGGACAGTGGGCAGCCTGCCCCACACCTGAATAGCAGATCTGTCTCCAGACTCTCTCCTACCTGGCCAGGTAGTAGACCCCAGACCTCCTGAGCAGAAGACATCTCTGCTCACCTTTAATCCATTCAGCCAGTCTGCCTTTCATTAATAATGAATAGGGAACAGGCCCTTTAGGCACATGAGAGCAATAGAGGTCATGCTCTAAATAATTCAGCAGCAGCCCAAACCTATAGAATGTAAAGAGATACCTCTTATAGGGGTTATTGAGACCTTCAATCCTCACTCTGCTACCAATCAGCTTGTCAGGAATTAACACACGGACGGTCCGCACTGTGAATTGCCTACTGCTTTTGTAGTATATATATATTTTTATGTTAAATCCACTCAGCAAAAACTTCTTGATTTATGTTTTGAAGGCTAGGCAAAATGTTGTTGCGAGCTAAGCTGCCTTACTGATGTCAATTGTCAACAGTGGACTTAGTCTGTAGCTTCAGATATTTGCTCAGGTCAAGATTGAGGTGTTACTGTAGGAAAGCAGTTTAGGCTGCTACTTCCTGGTACAGGTCAGCCTCACTCCTGTGGTCCCAGCCTCACTTTGGCAGACCATGGAGGATAACATGCATATACTATACAGAGCAAGTACGAAGAAACATTGGTTTATAAAAACCTTCAAATCTTTTTTTATTGAAGCAAAGAATAAATGGCTACCGGCACAACGGTAAGGGGACCGGTGAAGATGTGTTTTTGGGAACATTTATGGTTGGGTACACTTGCCCTTGACTCGCTGGGACAGATAGAGGCTTTGAACACGCATCCTGAACTAGGTAACTTCAGACACTGTCTGAGAGCCCGTGCTTGAGTTTTCATAACGCACCCTTATTTAATTAAAAGACAAACCCGAGTCTGTCTGTCTGTCTCCCTCTCTGAAATGGCAGGTCCTTATTTGATTAGCCTGCATCTGGTACTCAGGCTGTGTAACACTACACCTGCCCAGGGGCTTGATGGGCCTCCTGAAATAAGCCCTGGTCTCCCTGTCTCCTAATCACCCCCCCCCCCCCCCCCCCTGTGCCAGGCTGTGGAGGAGGCAGATGTGCTGTGCTCTCACCTGCTCTCTATCAATCGCTCTCCCTGATGCATGCATTCAGAAGCTCTGCAGCCGCAGCGCAGTGCCAGACAATAGCACAGGCCAGAGACTCTCTTTATTTATTGTTCATTGCAGATGGAACAAGTAAATATCCATATATCTCTTAATCTTTCCAAGAGCACTTAATGAGAAAAAAAAAAAATCTTTATAAGCAGGGCTCTCATTCATCTTCCAGGGCTAATGGGAAGACAGTTGATCAGTATGTTTTGTTAAAGTATATTGGGGTCTATTTCAATGATCTTCTCTAATGTGGACCTCTTTCATCTCTGTATTAGTTTCATTCATTGATGTTAATAAGAGGTCAACAAGTCACCCCAGCAGTATTATATAAGTAAAGAATTATTGAAGAAGGCTTGTTTTCCTGTATATATTTCCCCTGACTTGGGTGAAGGCAACAGATCTATGGGGTCTATTTTAATGGTAGAAAAAGTCAGGGTGAAAAGATTAATTGCGTATCTTTACCTTATATATCATATTAGAAAACAATTGAGCACAAACAGCCAATCAGCTTCCAGATCTAGCGGGCTTCTATTTTGCATAGATACCCGCTGGAATGTTGAAGTGCTTAACTGTGAATTCAATTTTAAATCAATCCGCGCCAGCAAAATAAAATCTTCTGCAAATGTGTCTATTTGATTTTGTTCACAGTACAGTCCAGCTGTTCTCTGCATTGCTATAAGGATAGAGCATTTTGCTTCTAAGTGTGGGCCAGTCCTGCCACTCCCCCCAGTTCATCACAAGCACATCCTGGAATATGGAACTCATGCAGTGTGTGAATGACGACCTCAGAGGAACATGAGCTGCTGCCATTGTGTCATTTAATGGGGCTTGTCTTAATATGCATAAATAATGTATTACTTAGCTGCGTATGAGATCACTGTGCCAAACATGTCATAATGTCCTGGGACTGTATGTGCAGACTAATCCTAGCATAATCTAAATGCCCTGATAAAATGAATCTAGAGCATTAGTAATGTGTTGATCTAGCAAAACCATCCTGTTGCTGGCAGCATGGTAATTTCCTTAAACCATATACACAAATATAAGCAAATACATATTTTTTTTATTAATAAAATAATATATTTAAGATTATTTTTCAGTGCGTAAGAGGCTGCTAAAGCAGGGAAACAGACCACATAGGGTATGGTTTGTGTCTTTCTAATGCAATTAATTTGATGCCGGGCTGCCAGATTTGAATATTGTCCATAAGGGTACCTTTGTTTTTTAAAGAGACGGGCACAACATTCCATATTGTCCACCCATGTCCAGCTCAAACCATATGCAGAGACCACTGCTTTGTCAATATTTTTGTAAACAACATTTAAGAGAATTTCATTGAATTTACATTGGTTGAAATTCTTTCTTTTAAATGCACTCTTACGGTAGAGTGCTTTATGCCAGCAAGGTAGGATCTTCTAGACTTTTTAATCTGTAATTCTCAAAAACAAAAGGAGGGAGGGGGTCTGTAATGCAAGGCAATATACATCATGTAATGCCAGGTACGAACTCTTGGGCCAGTCGATTTTAGCCAAAGACATACATAAGAAAATATTAATTAATTCACTCGAGACGGCAGCATCTGCAATCTGCACTTCGTTTTGCAGAGCTCTGATTGCAAGGACAAGAGCACTATAAAAGGAACATGCTTTTAAGAACAGGATCGCAGGCACTGGAGGTACAGGACACTGTGACCGGCTTGAGCAGAACAAAGAGGCCAGTTCCACGGACTCGATACAGATTAGATACTACTGGGTAGCAGAGCAGCTGCTGCACTTTTTCAATCTTTTCTTTGGCAGCTGAGGGCGAGGTAAACATCCCCCAGAACTGTGGAGCAACCGATCGGAACAGCAAACTAAACAGTGTGCGAGAAAAGCATGGCTGCTTAATTAGACCTGCCTGTCCCTGTGTTTACTCTGAACTCCACATGGTACACAGTTGCATCACACCGAATCTGTAGCCAGTGCACTAACGCCAAGAGATGTAGCATTGATGGTCAGTGCTTCCTTTTTAAATTGGTCATAGTTCCATCGGTAAATTCACGGTTTAGTCTTGTTGGTAGTACTTGTACATGTACATGTACCACACTTTCAGAGAAGAATGTCTTATTCACAATTTTTTTGGCACAATTTATTTATATCGGAATGGCTCCTGAATCATTATTGACCTGTTTTTGCCCAGGATCAAGAAACAATAATAAAACTGGGGTTGCAGGAAAAGATGCATACAATTCTAGAGGATGTTTAAGAACATATGCAGAATGATTCAAGCCCTGGTTTTGGAATAAATCCTTGAACTTCTCAACCTACACTATCCAGCAAGCCAGCCACCATGTTACCAGGGTACCTCCCATTGCCTTGATATAGACAGTAATATAATCATCTTTGTTTTTGTATCTTTTATTTGCTTTAATTTAATTACCCATCTCAGGAAATCAGCAGCAAAATATCGTAAAACAGAACGCAGATTTAAAAGCAAAAAAAAAAAAAGAAACCCTAAGCAAATTATAACAGCGTAGTAAAACACTTTGCAGCACTTTCTAGCTGGGTCTCAGCAAACAGAAGTCATTCTTAAAAAGTAAACTCATTCTCAAGGGGTTAATTAAAACTGATTGGCTCTACAGGGGCTACACCTGCTGTTGACAGATTACTTATCTTGGTCCGAGCCCTCGAGGCCCTGAAGGGGTGGGGTCTGGCTGAGCTGCAGCAGAGGTGTCTGGGATACGTCACTTGACCGTGGTGGTTGTGTCACCCTGCCCAGGACTCCGGTTATCCTTCTGCATCCTCAGGTTATCGCACTAAGCGGGAGATGAATAAACAGCACTTTAATAATTCAGAACGTTTTTAAGCTCTTCGGTATTAGTTCATTTGAGAAATTGGCCTGGGCTGTCTCTGGTGGTGTTTGTCATCACCTTGTTGTTGTTCTCTGCTTTCCTGGTGAATGTTAGTGCGTGAGAAAGGCTTTGGATCGATCCCAACCTATGTATTCACAAAGAGGGAAGCAGCATTACTTAAAATCCAAAGTATTTTGTTGTCGGCCTCTTCCTGGATGGTTTTGTGGTGAGAATGTAAAGGTGTACTGTACTATTGCAATACTTTTTTTTACAATGCTGCTGGCATTTGAAGTAACATTTGAATATCGATTGAACTTCTAATCATGCAACAAAACAGGGTGATTTATCCACTGTCTCAGTGGGCCGCGAGGTTTAGAATGTTGAATATCACGGTTCAGTGTTTTTTTTTGTCTGTCCCCAATGTTGTGAAGCTGTACCATTTTAAATAAAAAGTATACTTAATAGTAATTCAATACATTTTTAAAATTGACTAAAAGCTTTTTCGACACATTTGAATGGGAAAACACCCTTAGTTACAAAGAATTAAAACATATATACATTTTGGGAGAGTTTAAATAGCTTTTTCCCATATATTTAAGGCATTCTCTGATCTATTCCAAAATGGCATAATATAAAGCAGTCATTTGTAGGCACCCAAATATGTCAATGTAACTCTGTATTGGACTATACCTTTAAATCCGGCAAAAATGAAAACAGCTCGATTTAGCGGATACACATAGCACGCCCAAGGCTGCAGTGTGAGTTGTTCAGTTTCTAATTGGACACCTGAGGATGGTGAGGAGGAACGGTGATCCCAGGGGTGCTGGGAGAGCTGGAGAGCTGTGCTGCAATGTTCTCTCCACTGCACTACAGATGTGAGACCTATCTGTGTGGATCATCATTACCAAGGTGCAGGGAACAACAGTGCCCTTGCAGTGTTTGCTAACACTGTGCAAGAGTTTGACAATGCCTGGCTGGCTAATTACATTTCAGAGTGTATAATGTGCTGCATTGCAAAACCTCATGTGAAGCTTGCTTCGTTGGCTGCTTATGTTAAACTACAAATGGGCGTGTAGATGATGCTGTCATAAATTCACACAGCATGTTAACATAAGTCAATAAGCAAGTGTAGGTGGTGGGGTTCAGTACTCAAAGCAAGCATCTCCATATTTAGGCAGTGGCATAGGAACAAATTTTAAAGTGGGGTGCTGAAAGCCATTGAACAAAACTGTAACCCCTGTATATGATGGAAGCCATGCCGCACCCCCAGGACCTCTAGTTCCAGCACCCCTGTATAAGAAGGAGATTTGTTACCCTAACACAGGAGGCTAATCGGCACTAGTTATATTTAATCAGAAATGAATAATTTTGAAATGTAAGTTTGGCTATCTGCATGCATTTCATTATGATATCTCGGATTGGATTATAAGTTAAGATGAGAGTCTACTGTACTGCTAATGCTTAAAAAACTGAAATAACTTTTTAAACAAATTTCCCACTATATATTGTGAATAGTGAGTTTACATAGTGGCAGGAGGCACTAAATGTTCCATTTTATACCGTTCTGTGTCCGTACATCTTTGCAGTAGCCAAGTATTCGTAGCTGCTTATGAAATGTATTCCAGTGAAGGGGCAGTCTGGAGGAAATCCTTTAAACTCCCAGGTCTTGTCTCTTATTATCATTACAATGTGCATCCTAAAGGGGATTATTTCAAGACACTGTAGCTGCTGTATCTTTTCCCCCCTAACCTTTTAATTACATGTGTGCTGATTGAGCTGGGTGCCCGCTGCCCTTGGCGTGGGTTTAATGCCAAGTGCTCCCATGGGACAGCGATGACAGTTTTGCTATTCTGCTATTCACCAGGTTGACCTTTAAGCAGGCACATCATTTCATAGCACTCCTTCTCTCCACGGTTACCACCAGTCAGAATCTCACGGCTACAGTTTTCTGCTAACGCAATGAAGAACATACAAGGCAGTGTGTCTGGATGGAAAAAAAAAACAAACATCTATGGGCTATTCCACTGCAGTAAACCAGATTGACAAATAAGTGGCGTTATGTGACGATGTCACAACCTGAATTCAATGTTTTACCAGAGCTATTTAAAAACATTCACTTTTAAAAATAGATGAATATACATTAAAACTGTTCTACAAATAAACAGTGACATTTTAAAACGTTTACATGACCAAGTTTTGGGTATATGGATCTTGTCTAACTATCTCATGTGAAGAACCTGTCCAATTCCTATAAACTCCAAGCTGTAAAAAAAGGCTTTGAAGAAGTGGTGAAAGCCCTTGCGTTTGTATCTCTGATCTCTGGGCTCATAGGCACAGTAGGAATGGGTGTGCTACTAATCTTTAACCATCCCTTGGGTTTACTTGTAATCCTCATTATAACAAAGGTTAGAGATGTGGTTTACGGAAGGGGGGGGGGTGTTATTGAGGCCTCTGCTAATGATCCTGTAGGTACTGTACTGACAGGAGACTCCTCCCAGTATACACTGACTGGACATTCCTTGGCCTGTATAGACAGACCCTTGACCACCAGAGAAGCTACTAGCTACTTACTACAGTAAGGGTAGAAATCTAGATTTTAAAACCATAGTTACCTTACCTAAATAAGATTTTTCCTGCCCCTCCTAGTCACACACAAGGAAAAAACATTTCACCTGGTATCTTGCTAGACTCTCCTGCCATTACTTGCAACATTCACACATTGGATTGTTAACACATCTCTGAGATCCCTATTGTTTTAATAAGCTCTACTGTTGCATTGCCAACACCTCCACTGTCCAGTGCCTGACTCTCCTGACACCTGGGCCTCATAATCTCTAGCAGTGCTAATTACCTCAAACCATGTAACGAGCACCGCTGAAGTGTGCCTTTTAACCATTTCTGTTGTGATTTCTTTCCATCAATGGACCATGTTAATTACCATGTAACTCAATTCACACCTGTTGTCAAATAACTCCCCTCGGCTCTCGCTAGGTGGCAGCATCAAGCACCGTAGTTCTCTCTAGTGGTCTAAACAGGAATCAAGGGAGTTTCCTGGGGAGCAGGCACTTTTCTGGCATACCAAATAAGTCACTTTTTTCACTATCAGAAAGACTAAGATTTTATTGAAACAAGTACATTTTATTTATCTATTTGGCATTTTCAAATACTATAATTTTAGTAGGCTAGGAACATACTTAAAACAGTAAAGAAAAAGAGAGATTGATTTATATAACCTCACTTTTAATCTGTTTGTGTAGCAGCTACTGGAAGTACCTGGACCCTGTTCTCTTCCAGTCTCGGTGGTTGGATCTTTCAAGCTGCAGTCTCACTGGATCACCATTAAAGACTAGCTCATGTAAAAAAAAGCAAGCTGTCAAAAGAAACTATAGCAATGTATATCATCTCGATTCAAAACGGAAACTGATTTGAATTTCAAACAGCCCCCATCTAACTCAAAGGGGGTTGATAATGAATGATGAGGAATTGCCACTTCACAGTTTACACAAGCTGTAGCTGTACAAACACACACACACACACGGAGGCTTCTGATTGTTTACCGGCTAGTGATGTGTGTAAACAGACTCCGCGCAGCCTGTGTATGCTCAGTGTCACACACTCTGGGGCACCACTAAACCTCCGGCACTCAGGGCACAATAGGCATGGCAGGGGGTGCCATTCCTCATGCGGGTACCGCACTCTCATTGGCCAGGCAAGAAGCGCAAACGAAACATCTGTTGTCAATACATCCTGCTCTCCTGTTTGCAAACAGAGACCTGGAGACTCTCCTCAGTGTGTGTGTGTGTGTGTGCGCGTGTGTGCGTGTCCTTGTGTGTGTGTGTGTGCTCTATCAAAGGATACATTGATGGGAATGCAGGGACAGTGCTACAATACTGAAGGGCTCTTATACAGGATAATATTGGGCTTTTACACCATTAACAGGGCTCAACAGTAAATTAACCAAATTAGTGATTTACGGAATGAGGGAACGCTGTATATGTTAATTGTCAGTAAGGTAATAATATTTTAATTTCTTTAACAAGAGGTGGTGGCTTTGGTAATGGACAACTGGTGTATGTCGGTCCCTCAGGGTACCTTATAATTACTATTGACTTTTGGTTTCACAATCCCCATTGTAAATATGCATGATGTGCTTGCTCTGTACTATGATTTGCTTTTGTAAGTAGACTCTAAACCTAATTGTGAGGATGCTAGCTGGCCTCACAGGACTAGTGAAAGATTACTGTTCTCATTTTAAAGAGGTGATGGTAAGCACAGGCACTTCCATTGCAAAACAGAACAGACACTTTTAGTTCTGCACGTGGCAAATCTTTCTGGGTGGTAAAATGTGTGTTATCCTTTATTTCTTGGCAGGATTAGTTTGAATGTGTGAGAATATGAGTGTATTACCTTGTAAAACTCCAGACTGGTGAAGGGATAAGAGGAGGCTCTATTCCTTACTTCTGTTAATTTGGAGTATTTATCTAAATAATCAAAGCTAATTCTTTCCAAATCAATAATTTCTCAAACAGAATTTTTCCAACGTGCTAATATTGGTTGTTCAGTGTCCTTGCAGGAAGTTAATATCTGTTTCTTAGCTATAAGAAATAATGTGAGTAATAATTTGGAATGCGGATCAAGTGCAGTGGCTGGAGGGTATCGTTAAGAGGCCAGGTGTGTAGGAAGGGAAGGATATGAGGCTATGAAGCCCATGTATTTCTTTGGAAGGATATTGGTGATTTAAACTAATCCTAAACAAACCGGTGATGTGATTTTAAATGATCTGAAATACACTTACGCTGCCGTTCCATTCTCCATTGTGTTGAGCCCTGACGTGCTCTGCACAGATCACCGCACTGACGGCCATGTAGAATAAACACAGGGACCTCCCTAATGACCAGTTTAGGAGTTCTGATGTGACGACGTGATCACCCGGGGAGCTCACGCGCTCTCCCGGGACCCTGAAACACAGCCTCGTTTTTGTTTGGCTCGATTGTGCACTAGCGCTTCTCCAGTATTTTCTTTGGCACGCTTTACATTGAAATTTGACTTTTACTGACTGCAATTGACAAGCATGAAGCAAAATCCAAAACGCAATACAGATGTAACTTGTATTTACATTAGGTACACAATAACAAAAGCAATTACTGTTCCCAGTTTAGTGCAGTGTAATACATATAACCTAATTATGACTGTTGGAACCAGAATTACACACTTTGTTTCCTATTTAGGCAGTATTTTTTTAACCCCTCAACCTACCCTTATTATACCACGGGTATTTATCCAAACCCAGTTGTGTGCAATTTAATAACAGTATACATGTATTCTTTTCCAAATCCGAATGCTAGCTGATACTGGAGGGTTAAACATTGTGAGAGGCTGTTCTGTATTTTACAGTGCAGCACAGATACAG
This sequence comes from Acipenser ruthenus, assembly GCF_902713425.1. Taxonomy (NCBI): domain Eukaryota; kingdom Metazoa; phylum Chordata; class Actinopteri; order Acipenseriformes; family Acipenseridae; genus Acipenser; species Acipenser ruthenus. The sequence continues at coordinate 6,331,202 of NC_081201.1, read as the reverse complement.
TTTCAGATTCGGATTTCAGCACTGTTTTAGCACACTGTGGGTCAAACCTGTTATTGGAAGGCAGCACTCTGGTAAATGTTGTTGCTGTGAGGATTGGCTTTTCATGTAATTATATTTTGTTAATTTGCTCTAGACCCCTGCCACTATCTCATCATTAACAAGGTCAGAGAATATAATGAGTGAGGGCTAAATTAGGGGAGTTAATTAAATGATTTTCTTCTGATGTAATCAAGTCTTTTTTTGGTGGGGTGGTTCAGTTCCTTGCTCCTAATTATGTAAATGACCTGAGCATTTAAATCTGCCACAGTTTTTAATCAATTGAATTCAGCCTGAGTTTACAGGGTTAGAAGGAGGTGTTTATTAAAGGATTCGTTGCAGCTGTTTTCTGTCTGTTCTTTTCTAGATTCAGAAAGCTTATAGGAAAACAAGAGTGGAGGACTGTGTGTAGGTGTTGCTTCTTTATGGGAAACGTAAAACCAAGACCCAGGTCTCAAAGGTAAAAACTATTAGTGGCGATTACTGTGCAATTAAAAAACCACAAAGGCGTGTGGCTGTGTGTACGCTGTGCACAATATGATCAGCTGTAATTTCCCCTCAAACTGTTAGTAATTTAGAGAAGAGCTTGGGGTTCAATCCTCGGAGGTGAGCAGCAGAATGAAGAGACCTGAAGGGAGAGAGGAGATCTGGAGGTGCGGCGTGTGCTGTCTGGTTTTGTAGCACCCAGGGGTGCTGGAACTAGGGGTGCAGAGGGTGTGGCTTTGCACGGCTTCCATCATACACAGGGGTTACAGTTTTGTTCAATGGCTTTCAGCACCCCCACTTTAAAAATTGTTCCATGGCTGTAAATGGCTGTATGAGGCAGTGGACACAGTAACTGTTTCGTGGTGGGGGGTGGGGATTATCCAACAGACATTACCTGTATTTATAATGAAATAGAAGGCAAACATTTTCTTGTGATTTTGATAAATTTATATAAAATGTGGCCCTTGTTAAGATGTATACATTCTAATTGTCTCATTATGGGTTATTGTATGCTTAATGTTTTGATTTATGCACATTACATTCATTACATCACTGCAGCAATACAATAGCCTATCTCTCACATTACAAGGCGCAGTTTAATACAGAATGTGCAGGCGCCCCCTACTGCTTGCCGAGGTCTATTACAGAAGGCACACGTTTTGTAAAAGTGACGGGGAGTGTACAGGATGCTCTTAATAGGTTAATAAACTCCGCTCTTCAGAGGCATATTTTGAAAGTCTCGTATGAGCATTTGGTTAAGGGCTGGTGTTAATTGACCAAATATTCCACAAAGCAGTTTGAAAAGCCATTTGATCGGTTTGGGACTTTACGAAAGAGAGCACCAGTAAAAATCAACACTATGTTGTGCTCCACTGACACGTCATTCATTCGTCCAGAGCCTTGTGTGGTTCATTCCATACATATGAACCACACGTTTCGTTTTTTTTTTTTTGTTTTTTTTTTTAGGTTCCCAAGGAAGTGCTCAATTTTTTTTTTTTTAACATGCCTGCTCAAAGGCTGCTTGGTGGCTCGGCAAACTGTTTCTTCTCGTGCCTTTACCCAGGCTTGAATCCAGCAACTCTGTCATATTTAACATAGAGACATTCATGTAAAAAGCTTAACCCATGGAATATTGAAAATAGCTGAAAAAACTAGTTTTGAACACATCAAAAATATATTTTCAAAAAGAAAAAATTCTATTTTTTTCCATTTCTTTATATGGGGAGCAAATGCCATCCTCATATGAGGTCATCATGCATTTGTGTCTTCCATATAAAGACTAGAAGAGAGTTGTTTCTTATCTGTCCCCATATAAGGTCGCCATGCAGGAAAATGTTAGCTAAATGCACGGAATAGATTTATTTAATTTATTCTCAAACTAGATTTTAATGTACGGTATGGGATGAAAGCAGTAAGCTGAAGGATCTGAAGTGACCTAAGCTTTCATGACATTTGTCTTTGTCTTTCTTTTGTATTGTAACCAGGAGAGAAAGAAGGAACCCTTTTTAAAAGAAGAAAAATAAAGAGATTTACAACACAGGAGTTATTATATTCTTTTCATACGCAGTTGGGTAGGTTTGTCTGACCCCAGTGAGCCACTTCTCTTTAATTTCCCCCTTAGATGGGGGGGGGGGGGGGGGGTCACTCGACCAGGAATGTGTGTGAGTGAGTGTGTGTGTGTGAGTGAGTGGGTGGGGGGATGAGTTTAATAACTCACATGGTGGTCTCAAAGCAAGAGCCAGCTAACAAAAGGCATCAGTAAAAAAAAAAGGAAACATGCAGACAATAAAAAAGGGTTGTAGCTCACTGTTAGCTTTCACCGGCACACTGAGGAGGGAGATTGAAAAGCTGTGTGTGCTGCAGTGGGGGAGGGAGGGAAGGAGGGAAGAAGGAAGGGAGGAAGGGAGAGAGGGAGGGGTGGGGAGTGTTTGCCTCCATTTTCTCTGAATTTCCCTCCTCACTGGGTGCACACACAGGCATGATTTAATCTGTCACTGATTTACCTGCCAAGTAATCAGTTTGGAGGGCAGTTAGTCTACACTGAGAACCACTTAATACTTGGCTGTTGGTTTAACCCTGTGGGTGCCACTGTGTTGCTGGTGGTAGAACTATAACCTTGATTTATTTTTCTGGAAAGACAAATTAAGAGTTCAGAGTTTATTAAGTCTGTTTCTAGTTCTCCATACAAATCTGTTAATCATTATTTAAGCCACTATATTTTCTTATGTTATTCCAAGCTTTTCTCAAAATCCAACAGCCTATACTTACTTTTCTGGTAGATTTAAATGTGTTAGCTTATTTCTGCTTAATCTTATTTTTGGTTTTTAAGAAGTTTTACGATACATTCAGATGAAAAGTTACCTACTGTTGACAAAGCCACAATTTTTTACCTAAATTTATATTTTTCAGATGAATCAATAGTTTTCTGACGAAAGGCTATAGTTTTCAGTTGAATTAGAAAATAAATCAAAGATTAAGAGGTGACACAGTGCACCTTCTCTAAGTGGAATAAGGAACAGAAGATAATTACATTTGACTTATTCATTAACATGTCTGACAGTCGTGAGTTCAGTATTTTGGGTTTAAGTTAGAAACCGGCATTAATAACTGTGGCAGGATGACTTCGTGGGTGATGTCACAGACCAGGAAATACACGTACACACGCCAGGACTGCGGGGTGAATGCACTCTTATTGATTAAACAAAACAAATCATTTGAACAAACAGAAACCAAGCACTGTCACCAAACAAAAAGGCACGCTGGCCAAAACAAACAGACAAACTCTTTTAAAAAGTATCGTGCTGGTCCTTTCAGCACGAGTAGCAATTGTTATTTTTAGTTTTCTTTCTCTCCAAGCTATCTCCTTCTTTCTCCTCCTCTCCTTCTGAGCGGCTCATGTGCTCTTTATATATATGTACCAATTTGGAGAAGGCCGATCACTTATAATTTGGAGATGGCCGCATTACACACACACATTTAGCCGGATGGGGAATTTTAACTCCATCGATGCTGCAAAACAACAATATATCATCACTTTCTTTAAATAAACACAAAATGATACATTCGAATCATAGTAATACAACTAAATACATGGACAGGCATACCCCGTCACAATAACACAGCAGTGTGGAGTAGTGGTTAGGGCTCTGGACTCTTTACCTAGATTGCTCCAGTAAAAACCCTACTGTATAAATGTGTAATTGTATGTAAAAATAATGTGATATCTTGTAACAGTTGTAAGTCGCCCTGGATAAGGGCGTCTGCTAATAAATAAATAATAATAATAACACAATTTACTTTTTTTTTGCTTAACTTAATACTAGAAGCTGTACTTCAAATCAAGTTAAACTGGTTCTATGTTTATGGTAGAAAAGAATAGGCAAGCAATGATATTCATCTGTAATTGCGTTCACTGTATGAGAATTGAATGTTAGTCTTTTATATATTACTGCTTGTCTATGTTGCAATTTTACTGCCTAACCCATACAGTTCGCCCTGAAAACAAACAGAATCTAATATTATTGTGAAAAAGTACAATGCCATTAATTCACAGTTAGGCCACTGTAAAGACTCTTCACAAATCTACTCAAAGTCAGATTTCCAAATATTGAGATTGCTCTGCAATTTTGTAGTTTTATAAAAAAGCAAACAAAACAATGCAAATATACATAAAACAAGAACAGGTTGGAATGGGGATCTACAGTATAAATGCCTTGATTCCCCCTTCCCCCAAAACACATTTATTCCAAAGGTCACATCCTTCATTAAGTGTGCTCTGTGTGTGTGTGTGTGTGTGTGTGTGTGTGTGTGTGTGTTTATTTATTTTGTACAGATCCCATGTTAATTCAAAATAGTTTCCCATACCTTGGCATTTATGCATATCCTCTTATTTATATCTATATTTCTCTCCAAGTGTAAAAAAGACTTCCCTGTACGGGCAATCCTAGTAAATAGAAATGCATTTAGAGATGCACAAACCCATATAGCTTGGATACAACCCTTACAATAACTGCCTTGCCAAACAGTGTTGTCAAACACGGAACATCGATCACAGTGTTGGGTAGGTGTTGGTGCCCAGGCTGGGTCTACAAAATGTCTTGAAATGCTCAGTTGCCGTTGAACAGTGCCGATCTTGTAACAAAAGCATGTCAGTAGGAAGAAGCTCCTTTTTAAGCTCTTTTTAGACCAGACCAGACAGCTCTGTAGGAGTCCTGCGTTGCGGGCCCAGTCTGTTCAGAGGTGATTTAAAGAGTGTCTTTTAAAGGGCTCTTTTCTATTGAGTCCTCCGAGGTGGTCTGTTGTAGATGCCTCATTCTTTTTTTTCTCCCTCCTTCTTTTTATGATGCTCACGACCATCCATTTTCCTGTAAAACCCAGTTTGCAACACAATGGGAAGATCCCAGAGTAATGAATCTAGAGGCTGTGGATTCCTTTGGTCTCATCGGGTCACTATAGGACAGCCGGCACTAAAGCTGTGCAATGGGACTGTGGGTGTAAGAGATTGACTGGCTGGAATAAACAGTAGTTCAGGATGCTGCGATGAACACCATGCATGTGCAATTGAGAAACTTGCTGTCCCCCACTGAGGTGCCAATAGAGTTGCCCTGCAGAGATGGCAAAGGATTAATCTCTTCCCCTGCTGAGGTCAATGTAAAAAGGAAATTATATTCACTCTCTTCCCATTGAGGCCCATACCAAAAGAACACTCTATTCTCAAAGAGCTCTGTGTCAGTAGAACACACTGTTCCTGATACAGTCCATGGCCTCCCATCAGAGTAATGCTAATGGATCACTATTATACATTTCATTGTGGTTCATTCTAGCACACTCTACAAACACAGAGTTTCATGCCAATGTATATTATATTCCATTAAATGCTAGTTTAAATGAGAACTCTTATGTAGGTTAGCTGTTTTTTGAGAAACAAATCCTGTTAACAAATAGGCATGGAGACTTTGCCCATAACACCTGCCAGTTTTGAGGCCAGCGACTGTATAGGTCCCACTGAAATATTAGTAAAAGACAAGAAAAACGCTCTCCTTTTCTTATTACAGAACAAGAGACACACTGCTGCATTATGTGTGGTCTTAGATCAAAATACATTTTGGAGATGGTGTGGTCACTATTGCTTAAAAGCACATGAACAGAACGTGGGCTGTCAGGAATGATTCATGAAGAGCAGTGATCTTTTATTTTTAACAGGTTTACAGTCTCTGCAGGCGTTCATACCGTTTACTGCCTGATAAGATTCACTCTGTACTCAGTTTATGATTGCCACCACCTCATTCTGTAATTTTCTTGTCTTTTTGATTGTTAAAGTGGCTCAGCATCGAAAGCCATTGCGTGCCGAGTTCCCAGTAGGTTTCATCGGGCAAGCCTGAACTTGATCCAGTGACATCATGGGACGTCAGCAATCTGGAGCTAATGAGAGAGAGAGGCTGCTGGCTGTGGCTGGAGGCCAAACCAGGATAATTCAACCTCTAAATCAAACCTCGACATGAGCTCCTAATCTGAAGCACTTTCACTACAGGTATGGGCTGCCTCCTCACCTTCAGCCAAGCCACTTCAGAGGTCAAACTGTTAAAATTATTTCTCTTTGTACAACTGGCAATCAGCTAGGAATTGGTACATTTTCAAGTTGATTTAAAAAAATAAATGTTTCATTTTAAATAAATCAATTTCCATCTGGGAAGTTGGTCACCAAGAGATTTGCTGTCCCCCTATCCATACCAAGTTATGTTTTATTTATTCATCTTTTCTTATGTCAGTGTTATTAACTAATCGGCTTCTAGGAGGAGATTCATTACAATTGGATAGCTCCCTTAGCAAAGAAATCATGCATTCAAAATATTACCATATTCCTAAATCCTCAACTACAACATCTGAGATTTTGGAATGGGGGCTTTAAATTATTTTCTATCAAAGTCTTTTTTGGCTCTCAGTGTGAACAGGACTGTAGAGACACGGACACTGGCAGACACACACGCACACGCACACACACAGAGACAGATGAGCCTTATTGAAACAGGCAGGGTCTCCCTTATCTTCCACAGTATCTGAATGTAAAAATCCAGTACCACCCCACCCCCAGCCCACATCAGCAGGGGATCATGATAAATGTGATAAAGGCAATAAAGACCAACTTGATTTTCTTTCTGTTATTAGTGTTAATATTGCTGTGCACAGATTCCATTGAGAGGGGGGTTGGGGGGGGAAGTGAGGGATTAGACTGGATAACCCTTAAGATCTGGAATGATCACATGACATCTTTAGTGTTTTGATATTGGACTGTAACTAGTGCATAAGGTTTCCCCTGGTGTGATTGAATATTAACATATGCTTGGGCCTCCTAAGACTTTGATTTGAGTAAAGCTCTGTCATAAAGCTCAGTGGAATGCAAGTCTTTATCAAAGTTTGGAGAATTTCTCTAAATCCTTTGTACTAAGAAATCTACAAGGATGAAGCTTTTTCAAGAAAACGTGCATTTCCAACCCTGCCTGTATTTCAGCAGCCAGGACCCAATTATGTTTAGATCTTGTATATTGAACAATGAACACCCTCCTAAGAGCCAACCACCATTTACTGACGACGATGGCAGTAAACAGAAAATCAACTGACCACTTGAGAAATCGTGACTCACTGCAGGCTTCGGGTTAAAATGGCAGCTTTGAACAAGGCTGCCATCCTGGAACCCAAAATTATTTGGCAGTCCAGAGAATAAGCATCACTATTCCCTCACGACCCTACCGACTGATGCCTGCGATGATTTCAGTTGTAACTATTTGATCTCTTATCTCAGTGTGTGATGAAGAGGAGGGGGGTCTGCTTGAGAATATGAAACAATTATCTGAATCAATGATCTGAGGACTGGTAGCAAATGACACTACAGCTTGGAGAATGAAAGAAAAAAAATAGTAATTCATTTTAAACTGTGAATGACTGAGGTTTATTAAAGGTGCGATGTGTCTGATAGCCTCGGTCCTGTTCTTTCACATAAATGATGACACCCTTCACTCAGCCAGACACTCAGAAACATGACTGAGAGAAAGGGGCTAACGGCACATTCAGCACTCCAGCAGACTGTTGTTTATTTGATCTTGTATAAATATTTGAAAAACACATTTCTAACTGTAAGGTATGGTCAAAGAACAATTGAAACATTTACGTGCCCAGAATCTAAATGGCAAAATAGAGCAGGAACAAATAATCATAGACTACATTATCTATAAGAGGAAGCAAGTCAGAAACCTTATGGAATAAATATGGCTTTGCAATGGCAGCTTCATTGGAAACGGATTGGAAAATGACTCAACAGTTCCTTTGTATGGTGTGCTTGTGTGGGGTGCTGTGCTGCTAGTGGATAGCATGTACCTCCAGCATGTTTCCAGGGTGTTTAGGCGTGACATTGAGATAGTCCACACCTGTGTTTCGAGGTAGTCCTCACCTGTTGCATTTATTATTGATGTCCTAGTATAATATAAAGGTATTCAGGGCTGGTTAGTCTCGATATTGGCTCCATCCTGCAGCCAGGAAACAAGCCCATTGAAAGAAGCCTAGGTCTTCTGCTTTGTGATCAATAAAGAACCCAACAGTTCATGGAAGGGCACCCTCGCTTACTGGCAGTGTCCTGCAAAGATTAGTTCATCATACAGTGGGGCTGCCTTGATGGATTTGGGGAGGGTTGGAGAATTGGAACATATTCCGCTGATATTTGTTCTTGTATTTTCTTTTAATGTCCAATCTTGGCCAAGAGAGTGGAGATGATCTCATAAGCCTTGGAGATACACAGCTAATGCTTATCTATTGGGGATACGCAGATGCGATTCTGGTCTCTGAATCTAAAGGCCGGTGTTTAAAAGATCATTTCTTCTTTATGCAAATGCATTCCTGGGACAGGGGATTTGCACTGACAGTTCTTGGAACACTGTTCTACTCTTTGTTTGGATAGTATTTTTATAATGCTCTGAGGCGGTAAAGTGCTGCAGTTGACCTGTGGATTTGACCACACCTATAGAAGCGGCATGTCTGTACATGCACCGGTTACTAATTATAAGGCAGAAGTAAATACCAGGTAGCACTGAATAGCATTCCTTCACACAATAAGGAACATGTGAGTTATCACAGAGCCCATCTGCAGTGAAAAGATTAATGCAAACCATGAAAGCTGATACATCAACGGCAATCTTACCTTATTACAAGCTCGTGAACATGGTGTATTTTCCTTTGTGTGCAATAAGTTTGCTCAAGCTGACTGCATCATTGTTTGTGTGTTAAGTTATTTATCCCCCCCCCCCCCCCCAGTGTATTCAAACAGCTGAATACGTTTCACATATTGACATTATAGTGTATACTAGTAGTGAACTAGCAAACACACAACAAGATTTCTGTGTTGCTACCGCTGCTTTGAAATTGAAGTGTGCGATTAGTCGACTACCAGTTTCTGAGGTCAACTGTCACTTTCCTTTTCGGTTCTGCCCCTCGTGTCAAATCTTTCTATATTAAAGGCAGATAACCCTAACTTTTCCATCACCGCCTCTCACCACCTCGATACAGAATTACCAAGAGTCGTGTCTCTTTGGGCAAGAATAGAAGTGCTGCATTTTCTAATTATTTTTTTTCATTAGCCCACTTGATATGTAACATGTTGTAGCTTCCAGGCAGTTTTATAGTTAAATCACACCACAAGTCAGTACACATGCCAATTACAAAAACAGTATTGGTCTATACTGTACATATCTGACATATTTTACATTTTAGCCTAGGGTCTGATATTTCTTAATTATCTTAATTGTTCTCTGCATATGTTCCTTCGTTATATTTAAGGTCACAGGTGTTGAGCATCATAATTCTGTATTGTAAATTGCCTTACAGTGTTTTTTCCCTATGGGTGTCTGTGGGTCATGTAGCAGCTACCCCTATGAAGCAGCAGCACACCCAGGGAGTGAAAAGTGTATCCAGCCGACCCGCATCAGGTATCCGCTTATTATATTGATACTGATCTGGAGGTACAATTAAATTCCAAATAGAGAGAGCCCATCGCATAAGCCATCTGCTATCAGTCACTCGGGGTAAGATTTCAGGCACCCTTGGCTTGACTTTCAGTACCTGTGCCCCAGGTGACTCCATCACATACAGTGTATCATTAGTCATCACATACACACACATATACCTTTAAAAAAACAAAAAAAAAAACAATGATGTGATCCCTTGAATAGTTAACTAATATACATTTTGAATGGGAAAAATAGGCCTCCAACTGCTCCAAAAATAACTTTAGGACTTGGATGTAGAACGAGAAATGCAGCTGGATTTAATTATGGGTTGGCCGCTTTATTAGGACAACAAGATGCTGAAGTTGGCACGTCACCAGGCAACGTTTTATGAAGGAGCTAAACAACTTTGCAACCTGTAAGACACAACAGAGATCATTTAGCTATTTAGTATAAGACGGATCTGTCTACCAGCAGACTGAAGCGACTGGTGTCTTGATATGGTACATAACAGCTGATTGATTAATACCTGCAAAAACCCAAACGCTAAATACAGGGACTGTGCAAGATCCAGGACCGGTCTCTTACTCAAGTTTTCATACCCTGTAGAACTGCTATAAATCTATCAACCCAAATTCAGCCAGCCGTCAGTCATTGCTGATTCTGTGTTTCTTAGTCATGTCCCTGCAGTCTATATTTACCCTTTTCATACAATGATGTCAGTGCATTGTCGCAGCAACCCCACCATCACAATGTCATTTCCAATAGATTTTATACTGTTTCAGCAGGTTTATATTGAAGCAGTGGACTGCCTATAGAAACCTGCAGTGTGCATTTCCCCGCAGGTCGCTGTTGCTGTTTTTTGTTGAAGGGAATTTCAGTTACCCACTCTGGCAGATCTGATGTCAGTTGTAGCCTTTTGTTTTCAGTGCAGCCGATTTGTCTGATTCACAGAGGAATGAAGTTGCTCAATAGCCTTTCATTTCATACAGTGGATTTCTTCACCGTTCCAGGTGAACAATAGCAGGCTTGAGGACTCCCTTGTTTCTTCATTACAGGTGGCTTGACAGGTAGCATGCTCGCTTGTGGGTCATTAAGTTAGCATCCTGCCTGGGGACTTCCTGGTGAATCTATCTGCACCTTAGCATTAAGCATTAGCCAACCCGCCTTTTAACATTATTATTATTTATTTCTTAGCAGACGCCCTTATCCAGGGCGACTTACAATTGTTACAAGATATCACATTATTTTTTAGATACAATTACCCATTTATACAGTTGGGTTTTTACTGGAGCAATCTAGGTAAAGTACCTTGCTCAAGGGTTCAGCAGCAGTGTCCCCTATCAGGGATTGAACCCACAACCCTCCGGTCAAGAGTCCAGAGCCCTAACCACTACTCCACACTGCTGCCCATTCACACTCCTGTGGATTTGTATGAAATTCTTGTGGTTTTGACCTACATTTTGCTGTTTTTATATTTTAACTGCAGCAGCTGCTTGCAATTGTTTTTTTTTTTTTTTTTTTTACAGAATCGTGCAGCAATATGATGAATAAACAGGTGTGTACAACTATGTAACGTTTAAAGACCGCTGTCTGTGGCCGTCGTCTCTCGCAGGTCATCCTCCATCACTTACAACCAAACACACAAGGATCAATCATTTTGTTTACTGGGATTAGCTTGTGCATAGGTGCCTGCTTTTCTACGCAACCCGGCAGCCAATTATCACTGCACAGGCAAAGCAGAGGCCAGCTGGATACAGGGATTAGGTATATTAACTTTGATTTAGACTAATGTTTGCTAATTTCCTATTTAACAAAGATTGACATCTTTTTATTGGAGTGATACAAGAGCATGCATATGGAAATGATTAGCATAAAATGAGATTACAGAGACATGCGACCCATGGGGGTGAACAACTAATTGGCAACAAAAACACATCTTAAGCCCCTTTCACACTGGCACTCCTACCCCGGTCCCGACCCTGGTTCTGGCTATCCAGGTCACAATCCCACATAGTGTGAAAGCACATACCTGGGTTAACATTTCTATTTAGCCATATTTTTGTTGCTTGAGACACACCATGAGTCAGATTGCAGCAGGGATGAAGAAAGATTTGCTCTAATCAACATTTGGGCCGACGGTTCAATCCAGAGAAGCTTGGATGGAAGCGTTCGTAACAAGCTGCTTCCGAGGCATTGATACGCGCATTGTGTACATGCGTCTGTCACCCAGGTCCACCCTGCTTTATCAAACGCAGTGTGAAATCGCGTACCCGACCCGCATGACACCGGGTCCTAACCCGGGTAGGTTCTGACCCAGGTAGAGCATGCCAGTGTGAAAGGGGCTTAATTGGAAACACTATCACTGGTCCCTTCATTAGTGTGTCGTAGATCATTGTGTGTGTGTTATTGAGCGATATGCCTCCTTTTCAAATACAACTGTATAGATTTATACAGCTTAAACTGTTACTCTTTCATTCCAATTAATGATCCAAAACGTATTTGTCCTGTAGTAAACTATATGCATTTGTTTCAATGTAAAGAACTAAACACTGCTCTTAATTCAACGTTAGTTTTCTTTCTTTTTTTTTTCTCGCACTCTTAATGTCCTGTCACAGGCAAACGTGAAACCTGCTTTATATCACGACCCACTTTATATCACAAATTATGTCTGAACGGCAATGATGATATGAAGCAGGTTCATCTGTACTTAATACACAAGTAGCTAATGATATATAGCTACCTATTCTATCACATTAAGCATACAAAATGACAAAGCTTTACAAATCATTACATTAATGCACTACAACTTTAGGAATCATTAAACTTCAAAAATTCAGTAAAATGTTTCCATACTTGCTGTTAAGGCATTGTAATAACATGCAATTGAAATGAATAGACAGGATCTCCAGGCCTTACTGATGAAATTGAAGAAAAACCAAGCCCGTGGTGACTGTTTTAATTTGCTTAACTGCAACAGTTTAAAGCACACAATGCTCCATCTCATAGCGGCTTTAGCAGCAGAAGTATTTTGTGTACAACCAAAGTAATGACTTTCATTTTTGGGTTACAGCAAACCAACAAGTATCTTTAAATCAGCTGAATGACCTCCTGTAGTCAGTTAGCCTAATGATTCCCAAAGACATCCTTGGTACTTGGTTTCACCTTCAATTATTTCTTAATTACTAATTGCAGTGGCAAATTAAGATAGATGAACTGGGTTTTAATTGTGGTTAGCCCTATTTCACTATTAATAAGCAACCTATGCTATGCATATTGAAGGCCATTTAATGATGTCTTATATAAAAAAAAAACCTGCATTCTCTTTTATCTATTTGATTCCAGCTGCAACTAAACAATCTACTCTAGATGACTCTCACATTTTAAAAAAGGTTTTTTTGCATTGGGACTAATCAAAATATAAATACAAGCGGCCCTCTTTTCTGCATTACCATTTTAAAAACCTGTATTTATTCATTTGTGATTCTTTACAGAAGGAGGTGATTTCAGGAGAATCTCAAATGAAATGCATGCGTGTGCATAATCCACGACACCCTGGTGCTCCTAATCCTGGAGTGCCCTGACAAGATCAAGACATGTTTTATTTATCATGCAGGGGAGAATATGAAGTGAAACCAGCTGGAAACATGCCAGACCCACACGCACTGGGAAAGGGGAAGGGAGGGGTTGTAGAGTCCACAAAAATCCTGAAGGCCCCCACAAGAAAATGGAATGGATCCCACAGCTCCAAATATGTAGTGATACCACTGACTGTACCGATTTACTAGTGTACAAACAGTGCAGTATGGGAAACAGAATTAAACCTTTTGTTGTGTCACTGTAAAAAAACAACATGCAGTATGTGATCTATCAAACCTACCACTGGGGCTTCCTAACTCGACACCAGTATTTCATGAAGTAATCTGAGTCTCTTTGTATTCTTCCTGGGTGCCCAAGCAGCCTGGTTTAAAACGTATATTGACCCTGAAACGCCTTCTGATGTCTGACAGAAGAAAATTGAACACATTTTGGATAAAGGATTCAGCGTCATTTTTTGATAATTAGCAGCTGGATATCACCATCGGATCTTGCCGTAGTTGTGGGCATCGAAAGCCATCTGGAGAGATTCCACAGGTGTTGAGCCAGAAAGGAACGGTCATCAGTGATACTGACATTAGAGTAAGGTTATGTGCACCTCGATTCTTCTTCCTCTCTTTAAATAGCAGCGTGCATTGCACAAAAAAAAGGTATGATGTAAATGATACTTCTGTGAGTTTTTTTTATTGAAGTGTGTTAATGTAACTCATTTATTAAAAGCATGTGGAGGGATATTTTCTTATTGCCTCATTGATAGCATGTAATTCACTTCAGAGTGGATTGGCACTGAAGCCAAATAACACTACTGCTGCTGGTACCAATTCATTGCACTGTAGCAGCTGTTGATTATGTTAAAGACAGTTGGGTACACTTCACAGTCATGTCCAATCAATGCCATCCTGGCAGCCTATGGTCACTCTACACCCTAGTAATGGTGTTATGGCAAATGTTTCTAATTGTTTAACCTAGTTTGTATTCAACACACATGTATTTTTTAAAAAAGAAATAAAGCATTTGTAACAAGTGGTGATGATTTTTGGGCCTCAGTTTAGTTGGTCAGCTCTACTGGAATGAGGAATTATCTTATAGTGTGTGGGTTTCTTGGGACCATTTCTAATCCTAGGACCTCTACAATAGAAGTACTGGAGTTGTATGAGACGCTACAAACACAAGCTTCCGTTTAACAACATTGAAAACATATTATGTTAGGTACTTCTCCCCCTCTTGCTTGATAAAAGGCAGCATTGTATAAATCTAACCAGATCATCTACCAAATGAAATATTGGATTTATTTACTTGTTAGACCACAGCATATGTCCTCTGCCGCATATTTCTGTAACAGTGTGTATGTTCTGCATCCTGCATCTTCTATCTAACTCGCCCATTTGTTTTGAGCTATCTGCAACAATAGAACAACAGTGCCACCTGTTGGTCATTATTGGATGACACCTTGGCCCTTACCTAAATACTGTATACATTATTGCGTGCCATTAGTAATTAATACTGTACCTTTGATTATAGAAGCTATTTATCCTGATGGGCCAAAACAGTGCAGTGGGCAGAAGCCAGTTCTAGAATGCCATCAGGTAAATTTTATGGTATATTTTATGACTGTATTAGTGAGTTTAAAATAATGTATTGATAAATTTAAAAGATGTTTTTAGTTTGCTGTTTCACTTCAGCGCTGTGCACTGCACTGGTATTGAGACACAGGATGTTGGATGGATGGGTAGAGTGTATAAAATATAAAAGCAGGTTATCTCCATCTAGGGGATCATTTGTGTAATGTGTGATCTATGTGAAGAGTCCTAACTAGCAAATGTATAAAATACACCTAACATGAAACTGAGGTTCTGTCAAAATTCTGGGCAATAATACCATGCAGCTCACATATTACACTGCCAGAGCCAATATACATGTGGTAGTCATGGGTTCATCAAAGCTATATTTTTAACATTTTATTGGTATTCCCAATTTGGAGTGGTGTTCTATTAGTTGCAATGGCATCCTTTCAATAAAAAGCAAGGTTGTTGATCCTGTGTCCTGGCCACATTCCAAAACAGGTCGAAAACTACTGCCTGGTTATAAACGTCACTTTTGCAGTCCTTTTTAGTGGCAAGGTGCCCGCATTAAAAACGACACTTGTTCGAGGGTAGTTGGGAGACCTAAGTTACTTGGAGCTTGTATCTACGACTTCATCATCAAGGTTTTCGTTGCACTTGTACAGTACAGTTGGTAGCTTTATCATTTTAACCAACTAACTAACTAACCCACTTTGAGTGTTGTGACAGCAAGCCTCATAAATCTGTGCTCACTCTCCAGCTGGTTCTTAAACAGCAGTAATCCTAAACCCAGATTGCCCTCAGGTGCACTGAGCCTTCATTAGCTGCTGCCCACTCTGCCTTGATGGCACAAGCTCTTATGTGCACTGCAAGGGGTCCTCCAAAATGACCAGGGCACCTCCAGAGACATAATTTAAGCCAAAAATGAGTATACAGAACATCCTACATGAAAGAATGGTGAATAATGTGGCAACGACCTGTACTGGGCCTATACTGGTTAAAAATGTGGTTTAAATAAATCAACAATTACTCCAGATATTTCATACCGATGTTGGTTGGCTTGGACATCATATTTTAGTTATGGCTCTATATTACAAGTCAGAATTAGTAATGATCCCCTTTAGTTTAACCCATTTATTTATCGGTTTGTAAAAGTCTGTCCCAAAGAGAGGCTGTAATCCCAGGACTCAAGCAGAGAAGTCCAGCTGCATGGAGAAAACTAGTATGATGAACAAGGTTCCTGCATTCGAGACCCTAAGACAAAGTTACCAGCATGGGAGTGAAAAGAAGAGCACATGACTGGCACTTCTTATCCTGACTGGGGTATGTTCTACCTCTGGCCACTAGGTAGTGTCAACTTCACACACACAGTTTGCAACGTGACTGGTGGAAGATGTACCACCTTAAACTGTTCATCTATCAGCTGATCTGTTACTGCTGCTGGGAAACTCTCACATGTTAATCCTTACTAAAATATACCAGTACTACTTGCTTACTTCACATACCTTTTGTTTGTTTATCATGAAGAGGCAAAAGTTAGAAAGGACATGTGATACTGCCTTCCAGGCATCTCGGCATTATGTAACCCCGCCTTGAACCATTTTAAACACACACACACACACACAAAAAGATAGACAACAAAAAGTGTTTCTGTACCTATGAAAGACCCTAAAATATCTTTGAAAAGGAAGAACAATACAGAAAGGAAAGGGAGAAAATGAAACAGCCTGTGAAAGAAAGAAAGTTAAAGTATAGAAAGTGGGAGGATGAGAGAAAACAAGGGTGGCAGCTGGTGAGAGGGAAAGGGATTGTGAGTGAGTGTGTAAGTGAGTGAGTGAGTGTGCGTGCGTGTGTGTGTGAGTGTCTGTGAGTGAGTGAGTGTGCGTGCATGAGCGTGTCTGTGAGTAGTGAGTGAATGTGTGTGAGTGTGTGTGTGTTTGTGTGAGAGAATGAGCGAGTGTGAGTGTGTGTGAGTGAGTGTGTGTGTGAGTGAGTGTGAGTGTGTGTGAGCGAGTGTGAGCGAGTGTGTGTGTGTATGAGTGAGTGAGCGAGTGTGTTTGCACGATCAGGAGATTATGTTAACTGGCTAATATACTTAGCCGATGCTCTCGCTCGGTAATAAGCTGGGCAGTGCTGTTCCTTTGAGCAGAAAACCAGAGTCTGACTCAGAGCTACACATAGAACTGTGTGCCAGTCGCTCGATCAGGACATTCTCTCCACGCAGGGTCACTCAGGGTTTCATGATGGCCCAGCGGCAGGTGAATAACTCTCCCTTCCTCAAGCCCTTCTTCCTGAAGCCCCCGATGTGCAGCCCGAGCCACAGCCGCCAGCGCAGACACACCCTCCCCGCCAGCGAGTTCAGGAACCTCACTCCTCAGGACGCCATCAGTGTCTTCGAGATCGAGAGAGAAGGTATGGTGCAGGTGTTTGAAATGAGTTTCAGCAAACAAGAAACGAGGTGCTGATTTTTATTGCAAAAAAGTTGGAGTCAAAAGTTTACATACCCCAATGGAAATTTATAATTTATAGAAATTTCTCGAAAACAAAGCATTTGAGGAATAATCTTTTGTAGCAAAAAGTTTTACTTTCGTGGCTGAGGAAAAAAGGTTACAAGAAACAATTACTTATTTCAGCAATTTTTTTTGCAAAACTCCAAAAATGCTAATTCAGAAGTATTCATACCCTTTGATGCTATGATAGTATTGTCTACAAGGTGCTAGAAATTTCAATATGATAATACAGAACCTAATTCTAGGAAAGTCTAGAAAATGCTGGATTGTGGTGAACATTCTTAGAGAGTATAAAAGGGTTAGGCATAGGATGATTGCTGTCATTACTATCTGAAGACAATTATTTATTGTCATAAAGCTGGATAAGGATACAAGATTTCCAAGCATTGAGTATCCCAATTTCAACTATTGTTTCTATTATCAAGAAGTACAAGACTCATGGTACTGTCACAATGCTCCCTTGGTCTGGAAGAAAGAAGGTTCTTTGGTATGAGTTGAAGGCTGCTGTGCACAAGGGAAGTCCTCGGAATTTGAATGAACTGGAACAATTTTGCGTTGAAGAATGGTCAAAAATTACTAAAGAATCATGCCAAAAGCTAATTGACAAATATCCTAATCATTTAAAAGAGGTTATTATTGCTAAAGGTGCCTCAACTAACTATTAATTTCAGTTTCCTTGTCAGGGTATGAATACTTTTGAATTAGCATTTTTTGAGTTTTGCTAAATAAATGCTGAAATAAATAATAAATAACTTTTTTTTCCCTTATCCACAAAAGCAAAACTTTTGCTACAAAAGATTTTTCCTATAATTATTTGTTTTCGAGAGTTTTTTTTAGAAATTATACATTTCCATTGGGGTATGTAACTTTTGACTACACAATTGTGTGTGTGTGTGTGTGTGTTTTAAATAAGATGTCTAATAATGTAGCAGAACAATGAGCAATGGCCCTTTTGTATTGCGCACATTTGCACAGCCTGCATAATTAAAGACAAAATAATCTGTTTCTTAGTATCAGTACGTAATCCTCAAGGTGAAGTTCGGCTTTCAGCCCCCCTGCAGCGCCTAATCCCCGTCTCTGTCTGTCTGTCTGCCGCACAGCTTTCGTGTCAGTTTCGGGGGAGTGCCCCCTCACGCTGAAGGAGGTCCTGAACTTTCTGGGTCAGTGTCCTGAACTGTCCCTGGGATGGTTTGAGGAGGGGCAGCTTGTCGCCTTCATCATTGGCTCCGGCTGGGACAAGGAGAGGCTCTCACAGGTCAGTTTGCATCATATATTTCTTTTTACTACCCATCGCTTGCCTATACACAGGGGGTCCTGCAAATCGGATGGTCTTTTAAAAGGTTTGTTTTTTGTTTATTTCCAGGACGCCATGACGACCCACGTTCCTGAAACTCCCACAGTCCACATCCACGTGTTGTCTGTGCACCGACACTGCCGTCAACAAGGCAAGGGGTCCGTCCTGCTATGGCGCTACCTGCAGTACCTGCGCTGCCTGCCCGGCCTGCGCCGCGCCCTGCTCATCTGTGAGGAGTTTCTGGTGCCGTTCTACCGCAAGGCTGGCTTCAAGGAGAAGGGCCCCTCTGCCATCACTGTGGCCCAGATGAGTTTCACCGAGATGGAGTACCTGCTGGGGGGAGCGGTTTTTGAGCGCAGGAACAGCGGCTGTTAGGAAAGAGGCGAGACCTGGACTCTAAACAAACGCATAGCCCGCTTGCAGGCATTCAAGGGAAACACGCGTTGTTTTATAAGCTGTAAATGGAGGTATTTGCATTTCTCGGCAGTCTGCTTTATATTCCCAGCGATTTTAGGTCACAACACATGGCATGTTTTATTTTGTCAACCGTAATCCACAACCTAAAACCATGTTTCTAGCGGGTCACGCCACCTGGCGGAATGGTTTTGCAATCGCAGCATTTCTGACGACTGAACAATTTCGTTTTCAAATGTAAAAACAGTTCATCTCAATACACTGACAAAGCCATTTAACATGGAGTGTTATGTTACCCTCCAAAATTCCATTCTATAGATGGCAATTGGATGTGCCAATTCAGAGAATTAAAAAAAAACAAAAAAAAACAGCAATACCCATATAGAATAAAGAATGTTTAGAATGATTGATTTTTCAATGTTGCCCATTGACAAAACTTTTTTTTAAAGATGCCTGTAACAGGGTCTACCCAATGCATGTTCATTATTTTATTGTTTTTTTTAATGTTTTTGTGGGTCTAGTTGGGTCAGTCCCCAAACCAAAGAAAACCGCAGGACAACTGCAGCACAAGTGCAATAAATTGTAGCAACGTATCTGTTTTGTATCAAACTGTACAGTATATGACTAGTGCTTACTCCCCATAATGTTGCTGAATAAAAGATAGAATGGGATTATAATGGATTAACTGACAATGTGATGTTGATATGTGAAAAACAGTTTGTATATACTTCCTTTAATTTCTACATGTTTTGCTATATTTACTCTTGCATTGGTTAATAAGTAAAAGTTGATGAAGCTAGAGTTGTCTGCAACCTTATTATCCTCTCCTCTGTGACACTACACAGTTATAAATAGAAAGCTAACATAGTTTTAACACAGGCACACATGTTCTTGAAGGGTATTTTTCTGATGATGTCTCAAATGTTGGTTAACAGAGTGAAAGTGGAGCAGAGGTTGTCTAATGCTGGGCAGAGAGGCTGTAGATTAAAGAAACAAATAGATGTGAAATAAGTGGCAGAGACTGGAGGAGACTGTTCACATTTCTTTCACTGTATTTTCAATTACAGGTAAGTGGTAGCTAAAACACTACCTATTCTTTCATCACCACTTATTTGCAGTAGTAAACAACGATGGTTAACATTTTAGTGCTCAATCTAGTGTAATAAAAACATGGCAGTAGTTGGTACAATAGTTATCAAGAAGGCACCCAAGGTTGTTTTTTTTTTTTTTTTCTGGTAAGAGTCCAAGTCTCTATGATGTCAGGTAAAAGGCCAGTCCTGGTCTGTCAAGTGCTTTAAAAAGAACAGGAGGGAAATGCATTCATACAGTTGTGTGCATAGAGGATTCTGAATACAAATAAGAAAGAACATCCATATGTTTTGAAAATCTCTGGAGAAGGAAGGATTTGTATTCAAATAACATTACTTCTTGTTCACTGAGGGCAGAAAAAGTGACCTCATTTTTCAGTCTGGGAGGCCCCTAATTAGGATTTTTGGCATCAGTGTGGGGTGCGTGGGGGTGGGTGTGATTGCAGAAAAAGGGAAAGATTGGTGATGCCACTTTCTGTAAATAAAAAAAAAGAGACGCACATTGGTTTTGTCCAGGATAGTGGTATTAGTGGAGGTGCGCATTGAGGTCGTATTTCTCGCAGAACTTGTCGGTGAAGGGGATGCAGGTGAGGTACTCGCACCACTCGCACGTGATTGGGTAGACGTAGAAGAGCACAACGAGGCCGGCAAAGAGCCCCAGGAACACCAGCAGGAAGACGATGATCTGGCAGCGCTTCCGGTACATGTCAAGGCGGCCGAAGCTGATGTAGGGCAGGAAGGAGAAGGACAGGAAGAAGCCTGAGATGAAGCCAGAGATGTGGGCGAAGTTGTCGATCCAGGGCAGCATCCCAAAGGCGAAGAGGAACAGCACCACGCCCACCAGTTTAAAGAAGGCCCGCCACGGCCGTGCCAGGATCTGCCAGCTCTGAAACAGCTCCACGAAGAGGCAGGCCAGGATCCCAAACTGAGACCCTGCCGGTCCCACCTGGACACACAACACACAGGGACAGCAGCTTAGAGAACTGTACAAAAGCCAGGGACTGTTTATTCATTGTTGTTATTAATTGGTAATAATTGGTCCAATTTAGTAATTTAGGACACAGTTGGAACAAAAACCAGGAGGGACACCGGCCCTTCTGGACCAGGATTGGACACCCCTGCCAGATGTTATTCTGCACCAGGAAACAAATACTTGTTTTTCTTGTGTTTATTTTTGTGTGTGCCATCAGATTGTGGCAATAGTAGGAGCAAAGGTTAACCATTGAGGGACTGTTCAAACCCTCCCACTGCATGTTGATTATGAAATAAATATACCGTATCTATTTTTCACTTTTGTACTCACTGTGGTGAAAAATAAAACACTAAATATAATCTGCCAGTAAGATGGACACTGGTTGATGATTTATATTAGAACATTTTTTTAGCTGTGCCCCATTAATAATGACGGTTTCTGATGCCACCACAGAGGGGGTCCTATTTTTCAAGTACAGTATTATTTTAAATTGATATTGAATTGATCTACAACACGGAGGGGGATATAAATCTCAAAAAGGCCCCCTATGGAAGCTTGTACAATTGAATAGGCCCCAGTGTGTCTGAAGTGCTGGTGGAGGAGGGTACGTGGGTTACTTGTGCTGGGGCTGTGTGGTCGGCTGTACCTCAGCTCTGTAGGGCAGGAAGATGGCGCTCGCCAGGTTCCCGGTGATCCCACTCAGGATGTAGATGATGGAGATTCGCAGCCAGCCTGCCAGCTTCTCCAGGTCCCGCAGGATGGTCATCTGGAAACACACCGACACCAGGCAGTGCAGGATCCTGCAGGGAGAGGGCACAGAGGAACACCCTCAACGCAAGGTACTGCAGGCAAACTTTCTGGAATTTCACCATGGCAAAACTGGATACTATATTCCCGTTTTGTCATCCCAAAGCATGGAATAGAAATCAAATTGTGCTGAGAATTTACAGATTCACTTGTTTCCCTCCAGCTCTCTGGTTTGCACAACTGCTCAGTAGGTTACATTTACATGAACATGTTACAGCGATAGTAACCATACTGGGTCTAATGGGTTAATGGTAAAGAAGGTCCATTGCAATCATCATAAAAAGGAGGAAATGGAAAGTAAATTGCTCTTCTGTAAAGAGTGTGTTTGTCTAGTTCAGGATTAATTACTTTAAAATCAAAGAGACTTATCTTGGGCTCTGAATTGTGAAGTAGTTAAGCAGGGTGCATGTTATGCATGTGCCACACAGCTCGGCAATCAGCTCAGTGTTCTACTAAATAAGTCTCGCCAGCCATTAGGATCATTACCACACCCCTGCTGCAACTTATAGACATGAGGACCTCCAGCCCCTGTCCCAAAGCCTTTAGTGGACACCTGAGCGCTTCTATAATGCTTTACAGAACGGCTCTATTTACAAGAAATGGCGTGCTTTCAGTAAATGACTATTGCAGTAGACAGCCAATGTTAGTAATGCCATTTATTGATGTATTATTATTATTATTATTATTATTATTATTATTATTATTATTATTTATTTATTAGCAGACGCCCTTATCCAGGGCGATTTACAATCGATGTAGCTTAGTTTTGAATAAGGCAGGTCCATAAATATACATCCAGAACAAGAAAATGAAATAGCAGACTTTTAGGTGTCCCTACCATGAAAAGAAAGTCACCAGAACCCACAATGTCCACAGCAAAAAACAACTAGATGTATCCTTATAGCATTGTTTGATGCACATTGAGTGTCTTGCTAAATGCTGTTGTTACCT
Organism: Acipenser ruthenus; assembly: GCF_902713425.1. Lineage (NCBI taxonomy): Eukaryota > Metazoa > Chordata > Actinopteri > Acipenseriformes > Acipenseridae > Acipenser > Acipenser ruthenus. Next base: position 6,308,494 of record NC_081201.1, on the reverse strand, counting down.
GTGATATTCAGCATCAGTACAGCATTATAAAACCAGACTTGTTTTGATTATTTATACTGACACTGTTCACAAATGCTAATTTGACTTAGCCCTGTTTGTTCCCGATTTAAAACTGGTTTTCAAAATGACTTCCAGTAGAAAATGACTCAATAGATGCGAGTCAGTGCGCACAGCTAGAACAGGCAGCCCAAGGCTGGTGCACACTCTTACCCAGCATGGAGGAAAAGAGACAACCACAGCCTGTAAAACTGATCAGGGACCTCTGGGTTTAGAAAGGGAAGTAATCCACACACGTCATCCATACAGTGTACCTGCAACGAAACAACAGAGTAAGATCTCCATTGCTCAGCACTGGCAGCCGAGATGGGGTGCCTAACATTACATACATTCGTTTGTAGTATAGTTAAAAATCAACACATTTGTATGAGGAAGTGCTTTCAGTTTGTCCCATGCTTTGCGGGCATGATTTCCTGGTTGCCGTATTAAACATAACCATATGATTATTAATCTAATAAACAGTTTCTACTCTGCAAAGCTACTATCACTATTATCTTGGCTGTTGCTTGCTAAAAAATACAAGAGTTCTTAAGACAATTGCTAGAAATGACGACCTTCTTTCATAAGAACACAAGGCAAGCAATCAAGTTAAAAAAACAAGCCACCTTTTTTTGGTTTTGGGTCCCTTAGTAGCTTCTAATCTGCGTATTTGGTATGTCAATCAGCAACAATAAAATTAAGAGTTATGAAAGTTGGCTGTTGGCCCCTTGGAGCAACATCCATTTGCAAGCTGATGGATGATGAGCAGAATGTGATTGGCATGCTGCTGATGTAGGTTAAGGCTTCCAGCTTCATTGCTGCTCTGGTCTTGTACCAGTGAGATGGGGTAAGCCAATTAAAACTGTCATGCTCAGATAACATTACACACTTGCCACGGTTTCATTTCAGTTTTTAATTGGCAACGACTAATTGCCTACATATTAGCTGGTGAATCAGATACCAATGTCTGTATTCTAAAGAGACAGCACCTTTAAGCCCCTGACCCTACTGTATACGAGCAGCTGATCTGTTTCTAACACACACACACATTTTTACATCCAGCAGCCACCCCACCTTGCACTGTGCTCTAGTCTCGACTCACGTGTGAGAGGTAAGCATGGTCAGTCCTATACTATACTGATGGACACCAGGTGATCTGAAGAGCATCACAAGAGTGGTGTTTTAGGAATCCCGTGATTAGGAAGCTCTCAACATAATCCTATTTCTGACCTCAAAGCGTAACCAAACACCTCTTACGATTCTCACTACACACCAGCACCTGTGACCTGAACACAACGCTGAGTACAATACCACCCATCACCCTGACAACCTACTGTAAACACAAACAGTGACACATTTACCTGTGAGCACAGGGTGGCCGTATCGTGAAAATGCCCATTCATAAAATCACAATACTCTCTGGACGTGATTTCACACCTAAAAGAAAAAAAGGGAATGCAGAAAGACTTGCTGGTATCTCATCACTTGAGAAACATATCCCATGTAAAAGATAACGTCTTGGGTCCCTTTTAAAAATGTTCATAAGTTTAGGTTAACCATGCTCCCCCCCCCACCCCACCCCATGTTTATATTATGCATTTACCATGTGGGGACGTATAACGCCATATATTGTAAGAGCCCCACTACTTACTCTTTAAGGGTGGAAGAAGGACACCATTCTGTTCGATTTTTACAAGTTTGGGATGCAAAGGGTCCTATAATGTTTTAGACTTGTGTCTTTGTTATATATAAAATCCCATTTAAGTTTATGGGGTTGCAGATGTAACAAATCTGCCCTGATAATCAGAGACTGTCTCGTATATAACAAGGCTGTGTGTTTTTCTATACGTGGATCAGCTGTGCTATTTTAACCATGTTTGAAGAAGATCACCCAAATGCGCAGCTGCACTCCTGGATCTTAGCAGTTGGTTCTTCTCACCTTCCTTTGGTTCCAATGCAGCAAGGTCTGCCTGTTAAGACACAGTCTATATGGGGGAGGTTGGTCTGCTTCACGTCACTTTGTTTGGTGCAGATCTTGGTTACATGAGAGAGAGAGAGGGAAGAAGAAGGAGGATCACTTTAAACCATTACTGATTGTAATGTGATGGCACTGACAAACAAACAAACAAATGAGCTGTCTGTGTATAATGTGCAGACAACATCAGCTCTAGGCTTTATCTACAGTATATCTTGAATACCAGGTAATTAGCGGAGATCTATAATAATAATAATAATAATAATAACAACATCTTTATTTTTATATAGCACCTTTCATAGTGGACCACCATCACAAAGCGCTTTACAGAGGTATGCTGTGAACTGTGCACTTACAATAGGACATTGATTTAACATCTCATCCGCAGGACGGAGCACAAGAAGGTTAAGTGACTTGCTCAGGGTCACACAGTGAGTCAGTCAGTGGCAGAGGTGGGATTTGAACCAGTGACCTTCTGGTTACAAGCCCTGGACTTTAACCACTGAACCACACTGCCTCCTACAATACAACCTATCAGAATAACCTAAAGCATGTACAGTGATGGAGAATGAGGTTTATTTCCTCTACTCCAGAGCTAACAGAATTAGTGGCTGACCAGGGATTTCCGTATCTCCTGCAACCTAGACTATCAACTATTGCTCCCCCCATTGTGACGAGGTAACGGATGATTAAATTTCCTGGGTTCTACAGAACTTACAGGCCATTTAGTGATGTCATCGGGCCACTCGTGAGGAGACACAGAGGCAGGTTCCTCGCAAAACCTGCATCAACATGAATTAACAGGGCGTCAAAAAGCAAAGTGACATATGTGGACAGTGTCATTCTGAGTACTGGACAACACAATGCATACTCATTCATCTGCCAGTTACAACGCACACTCGACATGGCTAACATTGCATTTTACATTTGTATCAAGAATTTTATGGTCACCATATAATGGAAAATAAGAAACACGTATTTATGTTTTTCTTTTAATTTGATAGTTAATTGCTTCATATTCCTTTTTTTTTTTTGGTCTGTTACTGCATTGCAATGAATGCCCATAGAAATACATCATGACTGCTTGATCGATTGAAGCAGTTATGCATGCTGTACTTTGCTTACCTGGGATCCTGGTGACAGACAGACCCAAACTGTCTTGTGCTTTTATTAGCCAGTGCTGGGAAGCTGGGGTGCTGGGGCCATTTCACCCACACAGCCAGTGTGGACTAGAGGAAAGAAAAAGAAAAACAATGGTTTGAAACATAACTGCTGAAGTGACGGAGGGGGACATGCTGTTTATCTGAAATAACAACAGAAAAACCTGATGCTACTTTCCTATTAAAGCACTTTTGACCAATAGGCTGCTGGTAAAATGTTAATATCTAGATTTAGGGGGGGACCAAATGCGGAACCTGAATTAAAAATGCAATCTTTTATATTGTTTTGGCATTAGCAACCGCCTTCTTTGCTTTGTGAATACTGTGTACGTCTCCAGTGCAGGATATCTGTGAGCACTTACTGAGCACTCCTCCTCAGAGGTCTGTACGCAGCCTGAGCGGTCGTTTCGCACGCAGCAGGCAGAGAGTTTCTCCTTCTGTCTCTTCTGCTGGATGAGCCGATGCACCTGCTGGTCGTGCCGCATGCAGGGGGAGAACTTTGCACCCAGGTGGATGAGCGCCTCCTGCAGGACACGAGAGGAACTGCTGTCAATTCCGGATCAACACAACTCAGCCATCTTGTTAGATTAATTTTTCTTTTTTATTTATCGTCCGGTTACACAGCCTTTTTTCATTTTGTTTACAATATTTTAATAGAAAAATGTTAATTGTTTATTTAGTGTAAAAAAAAAAATTTAAGTACAATAACTTAACTGACCAACTACAGGGTAACTTTCACATTCTATAAATTGAGTCACTTTAAAATATGAGATTTGTAACTTACCGAACTTGGTCCAATCCAGAAGTTTTCCTGATATACATATTTAACATTTTCATAAACACCTTTATTCCTTAACACCTGGCAAAACAGAGGAAACCACAATTAAAAACAAATCTATTTATGGTAATTTTAACCGTAAGATTCAGATTTTTGCCACAGGACTGTAGATATAGTGAAATGACAAAAAAAAACCCCAAAAAATAGTATGTTTATATTAACAACTGACCACACAATTAATGCCCCGTCCCAAATAAAAACGTCTTTACTTACAGAATCTACTTTCTCGTTCTGTGAAAATCCCACTGGTGCAAATCCATAGATAGACACTGCCAGGATTGTGATTAGCAAGTGGACGAAGGTTATCCAATATGTGAAAAATGGTCTGAGAGTGAGAAGACACAATTTTTGTTTAATCATATATTCTGCAAAGTAAGTTCTACAAGATACCCCCACTTCTTAAAGGCCGGGCCTCTAACAGACAAGCAGGCATGCTTAGACAACTTTAAACCATCCGAAAGAACAAGGGTGGGTTAAACAGCAAGACATGATTACATGGAAGTAGATAGGAGCTGGCTTGTTTCCAGGAAACTTTATCTGATAACATTCATCCAAAGGAATGTGTTAATTATATATGCATTACCCTGACAATGAAATGCACAGGTATTTTATTACTGTATATGTAACAATATCTGTTTCTACTTAACCTTAACCACAATATATAATTTTTTTAAAGGGGAGGTCTCATTTGGGGCTATATAAGATTAATTATAAATGTACAATGTGTGTTTGCATTCTGGTTGCCCTGCAGCAGGATTTTTAGATTTTTAAACAGTTTTCGCTGTGACTAAGTGGCGATTGAATGCCTTCCAATGGGCCATTTTATCCTGTGCAGGGGCTCTGAAACAGAGGTCAATCTGACTTGTCTAGTTTAATATCCCTCTCTCGAATTCAGCTGTTGATCAGTCCTGGTTTGACTGTATTTTGCACATATTCAGAGGTGAATTCTCTACCTCAGTGCATCATCATTTTGCAGTAGGATTGTGGGAAGGAGAAGCCCTGGGCTTGCACATGGCAGGGAGGAGGGACTCACTGGGAGCAGTACATACGTTTACACAAGCTGAAAACGTGAGCGGCGTGCCAAGAGAGAAACAAAGAGCATACTCAATCAAGGAGACAGAATTCAACTAAATATATTGTGATTTACCCCCCCCCCCAATGTAAAGCACAAATCTCCCTGCGTCTCACCTGTGGTCATCCATGTCCTCTATCTGTCTCTTGACATAGCTGTCGATGCGCTTGCGGTACGTGCGGTTGGTCAGCTTTCCCACTATGCCCAGCCCGTACGGCCTCTTCTCCTTTGCAAAGAGCTTCTTGACGGGCACAGAGATCCTCTGGCCCCGCCTCTGCCCGCTCACGCTCACCACCTCCTGTCGTAACCGGACCTTCGGCTGCACCAGCGGGCCCTCCTTCCCCTTGCGCCAGCCCCGCTCCAGCGGCCTGAAACAGGCGAGGGTTATCTACAAAGCATCTTTATAGGGCTTCTTCTGTGTGACAAATCAATACTGCTGTATAGAAAACTGACACTAACCTCGAAGATACAATAAATAGAGATACAGTTGTTGCTTCTTCCCCCCTAATGGAAGTATTTAACTGCTCAGTCTGTTTATCACCTGTGGGCTCTTGCTACTCTAAGATGGCTTTTTTAGAATCAAATTTATTAAGAAAATTAAACTGTCCTCCAAAATTGTTAAATATATATTTTTTAAGTTTTCAAAATATAAAAATAAAGATTTATGCAGGAATATAGCTAATGTTGGTGTTACACCAAATCCTTGTATGAGATAATTCATTTCACACTAAGCCCTACTGAATATTAAACAAACTGTACACGCACGCTGTAGATTCAGATGGAAACTAAACTCCAGAAGTGTAGGGGCTTGTTACTCTAGCTTACTCATTCAGTCTGAAAAGACTGCTCTGGGCAGCTAATCTGCTTCCCTGAAATCCATGACTAATATCTGATGTTTGTTCTGTTTAAATGATGCTGCACAACATTGGCTGGCAGAGCAGCCTTCTCCCAGGAAACAAAGCATTCAGGCAGTCAGATACACATTTCAGATGTTCTGTTTTATTTTTATTTTGTATTATTATTTCTATTATTAATGTTGTAAATAATTCCAGCCCATGTTTAACATACTAGCACTGTACAAAGTTCTGTGAATTTTAGTGCACTGAGACAGCTGATTGACTGACAAGAGAAGATTGCATGAACCTATTTAGCACATTTTAGTGCGACCGTCCCACAGCAGACACGCACACCCGCCATACTCACAGCATGAGGTGGCTCTTTTCAAGCTCGTTCTTGTCCAAGGCACTTCCGGTGAGGTCCGTCTCATCCAGGGCCTTGCTTGCCTCTGCCTCTTTGATGGCCGCCTCAGAGGGTGACTCGAACACTTCGTCAGGGTAAGTGGACATCTCCTCATGCAACGCACCATCCTGGACCAACAGAGAGAGGGGGTTACTAGAACAACAAGCATCTCTCTAGATTTAAGGACTACAATTGTCCACTTTGTTTTGTTGTCTGTTTTCAGCACGTCCCACATTGACGTTACTAAAACACAGATTTTGATTACTTGGGTTAACGAGGGCAAGAGAAGTGGTGAGATAAAGACAAACAGAGATAAAATGTGCGCCCCTGCTGTCACTGTAACATCTAACAAGTCCAGTAACGTAAAGAATTGAGCAGTATGACAAGTGGGGAGCTAAACTGTTCAATAAAACATTGCCACAAGATGTCAGTGTTGCATAAGGCAGGACAGTGATGTCGCTCGGGTCTTTTGAACACCTTCGGACATGTTCACCTGCATTTTAAGAGACACATATTATAAGACGAGTCAATATATAGGTGTATGTACACATTAAAATTAATGTGTATATATATTTTTTATTTTTCTGATTTAACTTATTTGAATATTTCAATTAATTTATTAACTGTTACTCCTATATTTGTGCATTAACTGAATGTTTTAAGAAATGTACGGTACCACAGTTTTTTGGCAATACCTTTTATTTCTCAGGATCAGTTGAATATGTATATAAAACACACTAACTTTTGAGACTACAGATGTTTCTTCTTTAGACCAGGATTGGAAACTGGGCAGTTCAGCATCAGAAAATGTAAAAAAATATAAATAAGCTTGCTTTAATCATAAGCTTTTATTTTCCTGATTAAACATTGCCTCTAGCAGGAAAATGAAATAAACCCATCTGCTTTATTATTTGATTCCTGTTTTAACTTGTTGGTCCAACAAAAAGTATCATCATTCTTAATGCTGATTTGTAGCAAGGTGATAAAAGAGTCTTCTGGGATCTTGCTAAAAATGTAAAAAATTGCTTAACCCATGCTGTTTTCCAAACATGACAGTTTACTTGCAGCATCTTTGATTTAAACACAGAGCCTCACCCGTGCAAAGAAGGAGGTGTCGAGATCATCAGGGAAGTCCACGGTGTCCTCCTCCAGGAAGCTGGCGGGGGTGAAGCTGCGTCGTTGTGCCCGTCGCAGAGTGCTCTCCTTGAACGACCGGCCCTGCAACAGGTTGAGTGAGCTCAGTGATGGCTTCTTAAACGACATCTCCACCACAGCTTTCCCTAAGCTTCACTTAGCAAACTATATACCACTTACAACAGAGTTTCTGATCTCCATATCCAGGACCTACCAATACAACTGAACTATCCCTTTGTATTGAGGTATTAATCACTCCTATTCTTTTTCACATACTCCAGAGTTTAAAATGTACAAACTGATATACCTCTTTTTTTTTTTTTTTTTTTTCCAAATCTCTGGCTTGTCTTGGACAACTGACATGTAACACAAGATGAAGATTTTTGAAAACAAATAAACATGCTGGAACGCTAATGACATCACAAAGTTCTAGAATTCCTGAAAGAACTTACAAAGTTGCTGTTGGAGTTTGTTAAGTGAAAACTGACCAGCGCTGGGTTGCACCAGCTGAAAAGCTATAATAATGCCATAACTAAACTAAGTTTTAACTTACGTATTGCTTTTCCAACAAAGCCTAGTTCTACCAGCCAGGTTCCGTTTTCTTTAGATGTAAAAATGTTTTATTTTTTTTGCAGGATTTGTATAGTGCCACATACCAGTAAGAAAAGTCTTCTTGCATTTGAAATGCAGCTCCCGGATGCTGACATGATTAATTAATTCAGATGTTTAAAAAAGGCTAGCTGGAGTAGTTTAATGGTGAAGCAGCTCTAATTATCCAGTCCCGCGTTCCTCACCTTGACGAGCGCGGCGGCAGCGCGGAAGCTCATCCTGGCGACAGACTCTCGTTTGCGTCGGCGAGGGATGCGGTTGAAGCCGGAGCGGGAGCTGGTGAAGGAGCAGAGGGAGGTGGCGCCGGGAGTGATGGGGGTGTGAGGCACGCTGTACCCGTCAATCTCCTCCACCATGCGGAAGGCCCTCCCTCGCGCCAGGGGGTCGACGATCTGAAAATCAAACAAGACTCTAATGACTTTTAAATCATAATAACATTTCCTTAAACTCTGTTGTAAGTTTAAACTTATGTCTCTTAGACTCAACTTTTTAGTTGGGCCCCACAATCTTGCCTTTTAGGGGTGAGATTATATTATCTTAACCACACCACATGTCATGTCTTAATGCTAAATGACTTATGCTCCCAGCTGCCTGGCTGACACTATTGCCAAGCTTTGGGGCGCTGCCTACCTTCTGCATGCCGTGCTGGGAGGCGGGTACGTAGAGAGGGGGCGGGGTCTCGGTGCTGGTCAGTGAGATGTTGTCCTGGCTGGGAAGGTCCATCTCCCGGATCACCTGCGGCTTCAGCTTCCCGTAGCGCTGGCTGCAGTGCCGGAGGCTCTTCCGCTGCCATTTCTGAGTGGCATCGCTGTCCTTACTGACTCCGAACCAGTCTGCCGTGCCCCTGATGCACAGAGATTGAAGAAATACTCATTTTTGTATTACCAATGCAGTAGGTTCCAATGATAACTTGCGCTCCTTAACATTAGTATCATAACACAATCCCAGGGTATTGTAGCCAACCTTAATTAAATGACCAAGCAGCCTTAACTGACCAAGCCAAACTTTGTTTCCTTTTTTTTTTCTTAATTACAGGTATATATTAATATTTTAAAGAGTACAATGTGACTCAATGTAACTAACTGGGTTAATATAGTTTAATATAATATTATCCAACTTTTTCATATCAAATTGCATTGCTGCAGATCAGAGTTAAAAATGACTCCACACTAGTGTCTACGTGCGTTGGTAATAGTATACACAGCCTTGGTCGTTAGTCCGTACTCTAGAGGCAACTGAAGTCAAGACAAAGCTCACATTCCAGTAAACACACGGCCTTATGCTATGATAAACTAACAAACCCAGCTACTCTGAAGAAACACAGTTAAAACAGTACTTGCGTGTATTTCAGCTTCACCATCTTAAATCCGACAAGTATTAACAAGCAGCCCGTACAAGAATAAGTGTTTAAACAACACTGATGATTATAGATATTAAAATTCAATGGGCTCTGTTCTTTCTGTTTTGTTTGATTTAAAGACAGGGCTCCACTGAAAATGAGTCACAGATGAATCTGAGCTGGGCGGCTGAAGAGTTGTGTATATTAGGGGGAGGGTAGAATGTTTACAGTGGAGAACTCAGACTCCTATTAATAGCACAAGTAAAAATCTGTCTGCAAACTATCCAGTGTGTCCACACATCCGCAGAGCTATAGGTGTTTAGAGGTTTGTATTCAAGGCAGCGTTCACAATGAATTGTGACAGAGTGCACAGAGGTCCACATTTTGAATGACAATCTTAAGAGTGCTAGTAAAAAGTTCCAGCACATGACTATCCTACTTAGAGAATTGGTTGGTCATAAGAGCTTATCTCAAGCTCAGTAAGATTAGCCCAATGAGACAGCGTCTTACCAGTATCATTGCAGGTTTAAGAGCAAATCTGTTTCCATTATATATTTGTAACCAGTTCCACTGTGTTTTTAATAATAGCATACTGCATACAAATGGACCCAAGTACATCTCAACACTTTTTCATCAGAGACCGACATTCCTATATGCTGAGCTGTCCTACCCTGCTGCAGGGCTTCATTAAGGGCTATATTTAGCCAGGACACAGTTTAACTAAAGGGCTGGGGTGTGTACAGCATGCTTCCATGTTTATTTACTCTGGTAAATTGCAAGAACAATCAAGCTCCTGAGTCACTGCACAGGAGCATTGTTTTTGTCTCCAGTTATCAAAATAATACATTTCTCTGCATACAATCTAAACAGATGATAATCACCAACATTCTAATAAATGAACCAGGGGACAGTGCAGCATGTTGGTATACAGCACAGTCATTGATATCATATAGATTACTCCACTTTTCAGCTAGATGTGCACTACAGCACATTTCTATTTTGCTGTCTGTGCAATTTATCTTTACCCATAATTATAATTGTTCAGGGCCAAACCGTGAAAGTGTGAGTCTAATCCAATTAAGTCAAATACCTCGGTGTCAAAGCAACTTTGCTCAATATGCAGTTCCATCAAACCCACAGGTTGTGGTAGAATGTAAATGTGATCCCCTGCTGCTGAACTGAATGATAATTTATGGCAGAGCTCTGTTTCATTGGCACAGAGTGCTACATTACATAGTGCCAGCCTCTAATTTCGAGGGCTGTTTTAAATTGCACAATCATATTCCTTGGGGCTGCGTTTCTCAGCTAATTGGTATTCAAAAATACGTGAAGTCCATATTATACCTCTACAGCAAGTTCAGCATAGGCAATGGCTATGTACCCTTTTCCCACACAGCCTCCAAGACAGTATTACCCCTCCAGTCCAGTTAGGTGTAGTTTAGTCTCCATGCTCTTTTCATCCTTGGCCTCACCAAGATTTCACCAAGCCGATACTAAATTGAAAAATGTGATCGCTGCCTGACCCGATTGACTGGAACTAATCATCTTCCAAGCCTCCCGAGGCAAACCCCAGTCATTCATTGTTTGTACACAGTACGGTATATAAATGACCTAACGTACTAAATAATAATAAAACAACAACGACAGCACAGAAAAAGGATTCCCCATCCAACAGGAAGTCTCAAAGCAATCACAACAAATTTGCAAGAATACAATTTCATAAATGAAAAGCAACTAAAATATCAAATTAATTTTCCCCAAAAATATGAATTAGATTTCATCCTTTTATTCTTTCCGCCTCTCAGTTTGCCACAAATATACTGTCCTTTAACAGACTGACTTTGTTTGCTCTATCTTCACTGTGTATAAATATCTGATTAACAGAAAAAAAAGGCTTTACCTATCCAGGTCCTCCCAATTGGCTATGTCAGACATAGTTCCAGCACAGTGGCAGTAGATATTCCCATGCTACCAAAAAGATACTGGACCCTCAAGACTTGCTGGTCATCAGGTCCTGTAAATAATCCCACACAGGTAATCCTTAACAGCTTCGGTCCATCGTTTAAAATGACCCAAAGTGTGGTACCACCACTTAGGACTCAAATGGTCATCACACACGTCACTGATCTTGAAAACAAAGCGCTCTTTCTTCTTTCTGCGTCTCTCCTTTCCTTTTTCTAAGCCTGGGTGCCAGGTAAACAGCTACAAGATCATATCGGCTACATCCATGAGTCAGTGCCTTTTCTTCTCTGCGGCATTCCGTGCATTCCAGAGGTGGCTCAGAGAAGTGATCAGTTATCCAGTCGCTGCATGCAGGTCGCTCCCACCTTGGAGCTCAGTGACACAGATTACCCAGCAAGTAACCCCAAGCTGCTGCTGCAATCAGATCCATTGCAAAGCGTCTACATATGAACTGAGGTTTTCTAAAATAAGACAACTTTTCTTTTTTTCCTTTCTCAGCCAAGGAAAAGTTACGTGTTGCATGCTGTGCTCATTCAGGAAACAGGAGAGCCTGCATGCCAGGGCATGTTCTCGCTGTAGAGTTCAATAACCAGACTGAGGGAGGGAAGCATGTGAGCTCTGGTCATGTGCACGTGCAAATCAAGTCACAAAACTACTGTAACATGATACCCCTCTTGCAGGTTTTCCTGGAGTCTCACCTGGGCTGTCTTCTTGCCACACCCCAGAATGATGGTTAACTCACACTACACTCAGTTTCTAATGCTGGAAAACTGTGCAACTGTTTAACAGCATTGAATATAACACCTGACCTTGCCCTTGCCTTGGGCCATGAAAATGAACTGCTGGGTGTTTTATATATAATCCTTAACTCACGTCATACAGACACTACAACATGCAATACTGTACAATGATCTGAATAAGCTGAAGTCATGTTTAGAGTTAAAACAACAACAACATTCAAATGTGTTATTGTATAGAATTTGCATTTATAAAATTCTTGTTTCCCCACATGCCCTGGCATGTTATAACTGTAATCTCCACTGTGTAGCATACAGTAAACATCTTCTGCAATAGAATGCCCTCACTGCTCACCTACTGTAGCACCCCCCACGGCTTGTGTGATCTGACTCAAATTACTTTTCCCAGACATAAGTAGAGCTCTGATTCTACTCAATCATCAACACTCTTTTGCAATAACAACTATTGAGAACTTGGACCATTTGTACAGCAAGCATTAAAGACAGCTTTTAGAGGGTTTGTAGTTTTCTAAAGGACTGACCTTCCAGGCTGCAAAGGGTTTCAGTAAAAATGTACTTGCACTGCAACGTGACTAAATGTGTGAAATTCAAAAGACTTTCAATATTTTGCAGTTTGTGCAATTTGTTTTATCACCATGAGCTGAATTTTTTTAGTTCATAGAAACTATAGAGACAAACTCAGCTGTACAGAGGAAAAGCCATGTCTTAAACCACAATGCAATGGGAGGCTTGTTTTTTTTTTTACTGTACTGCATACAGTGCCCACAGGAACCCTGCTGATAGTGTAACTTGTTTGCCATGCACATGAGAAAGGTGGATGGGCTTCGTGGTTAGAGCATGTACACAGTGCCATGCAGGCTCCACCGTGGAGCAGGTACCTTAGGAAGAGTCTGGAAAGAGACTGTGGCTTCCTCATGGGCCTCCGGGCAGCACGCTGTCCCTTTATGGGCACAGTGTTTATTCTCTCAAAGTGCACCCTCTTGCTGCTGGGCAGGGGCAGTGCAGACGACAGGGAGGAGAGAGAGTGAGAGAGAGAGAGAGAGTGAGAAAGAAAGAAAGAGAGGGAGAGAGAGAGAGAGAGAGAGAGAGTGAGAGATAGAGAAAGAAAGAAAGAAAGAGAGAGAGAGAGAGAGAGAGAGAGAGAAATTGAGACATTGCCGTGTGGTAAAGAGACTGAGTACAGCGTTAGTAAAGGAGAAGAGGTTTAGCAGTGAATGAGGAACAGAATCAGAGAAAGGAGAGAGGGCAGCCACTGTGGGTAAACCTTTGTCCATCTAACAATTTCATTTCTTGGCAGTGTAATTATATATATATATATATATATATATATATATATATATATATATATATATATATATATGATGGTATGAAAATATGTTTTACAACCAAGTTCTCTATTTAATCTCCTTTAGTTTCTGTTGTAAAACAGAAATTCTTCAGACAAATGTAAATCTATATTACCTTACATAACAATTGTAACTGTTTAAACATCACCATTCAAATTTGTAATACATAAATAAATAAATACATTTAGATTTATAGAATTAAAAAGGTCAGGAAATCTGCAGTGGCTTTAGGGATAGTGGAGAAGTCACAGTATACCGGTAACTATGACTGTATGGAAATACGATGAACAAATACATTCAAAGATTATCTTAACATCAATGTTTGTACTCCAGCTCCAACACAGAGGCAAAGGAATACACCTCTGAAAACACAGAATGGAAATAAACACAGCTCATACTGTTGATTTAGCTTTTGAAAGAGCAAAATACTGCACCTATCTTGCTTGTTTGACATGGATGCCCCCTTGTGGTAAAGAGATACATATTCAATGTAAGATTATTGCACAGAAATACACCTGTTTGGGTAAAAAGCTAGCAGAGGCATTTCATATGCTGAGGGTCCTCAACACCGACCCTACAAAGCATGCCATATACTTGTATACTACACCATCAGTGATTGTGCATTGGTTGGTTCTAAGAGAACAATTTATAACATCTGCCGTTTTCTGCTCTGTCCCCTTGGCCTTCTGGGGAGGATGTGAGATTCAGTAAGCAATATCAAGCCTTGGAGTTTCAGAAGTCTAAGAGCTTTTTCCTAAACTGTTGGGGGCAGGTGGTCTTACCTTTTGATGGTCTGTGTGATTGAGGTCTGGCGTTGGAGGGGGGGCTGCCGGGTCTCATTGGGGGGGGAAGGCAGGCGTGTGTTTTCGTCCGGCATGCTGATACTCCTCAAGAAGCCCTGGCGCTGGAAGGGCTGCCACGGAAAGAGTATGAAGGGGTGAGAATCCGGTATGGGAATGTAAGGAGGTGGTACAGCCTACTGTTCACTGCACACAGCTTACAGACTACAGAACACTGGTCTGGTGGGCACAGCCGACAGACTGGTACACAGCATATCACTGTGGTTTACAGCGTGGGGACTGAAATGGACTGGTGGTTAGAAATGAGTGTGGACTTTTGGCCTGAACTGAGGATTGAGAAGCTGTATAGCCTTGACAGGTTGGTCAAGGTGGTTTAGAGCAGAGGGCTGATGGGCAGAATGGACCTGACAATAGCTATTGGCAGAATACTCTAATGGTTCCATTATGTTTAACGAGAACGATTACCTTACAGGGAACTGTACTGGAGATATATTTTTTTATCTTCATCTGTGCATAAAAGCATACAAAGTTTATAGTTTAAAGCATATTGTTTCAAAGCAGCAAGCTTTGCTTTCACCCTGGTAGTCTGGTTACTTGAAGTAATGCATTGACCTTCAGATGCTTAAATAATATTGACATTTTGAGATATCATAAAGTTATTTTGTCTAATTCCAAATTATTTCCCAAAACAAAAAGACTTGCAATCTGTGAGTGAGCGTGAGAGAGGAATAACAAGTCATCAGTGTGACAGAGAGGGAAAGAGACGGCCGGTCGGGGTGCAGTGCTGGCTCCTGGGTTACCTGAACAAAGGTGGGCTCCTCGAGGGAGGCGTGGGCGGTGGGGATGTCCAGTTTGAGCCACGGGGGTTTCTTCCTCTGCAGGCTACTGGTGCTGTCCCGTCGCGGCTCAGCCATGCTCACTGCTCTCTTCTCCGTCCAGCTGGAGGGATTAAAAATACCACGTGTTAAGAACTGCAGATAATGGTGTTAGTAAGCATACAGTAGCATGTGTCTATAGAACAGAACACTTGCAGGGATGGAAATAAGACTCCTATTGCATAGCAGTTTCATCCATTCCAGGTTTTAATATGTGCTTGATAAGACCCAGTGTATAGGAAATAAGATCAGGTTTGTGTAATTAAACATAGTAAAACCAGGAATGGATGAAACTGCTACGCAACTGGAGTCTTATTTCCATCCCTGCATTTGTATTGTCATTCTTACTGCAGGTATTATAAAACCAGATTCCTCCAGTGAACACAAGCATCATCAGGGTACAGGCTTTCCAAAATAAAACAAACAAACATCTAACCCATTTATCCACTCAAAGCAATTTTTGGAAGACAATGAAAAACTAGAAAGAAAGAATCTAATAGGAATGAAAAACGATGTGATGAGATGTGATACAATTTCTCACCACAAGATGGGAATGTACAACGGCCACAGAACAAGTCAAGATTCTCCTTTTCCAGCCACTCTTGTAATAAATGTGGTAGACACGGCTGCTTATTTTGGTCACACCCATTGATCTCCCTAGCTCAAGGAAGAAAGTGGAATGGATTTCAGCACCGCCTGGTGACCACAAAACTAACATCTTTAGACTATAGCAGCGCACCTGTTTTACACTGGGAGCTGCTGGTGGTGTCAAGTCCCAATGCAGTTCAGACAGTTTTTGTGCCAAAGGCAGCAGCCAATCTCCAGAGTCATTCGGAGGTCCGTGTGAATAATGACACCCTCACCGTGACAGCATGTCACTCCAGCAGGTTTTCTAGGACTGGGATGGCAATGCCTTGATGTAATCTGTGACATAAAAAGGGAAAGCGATTGCAGAAATGACAGGAGTGTTGTTAAGCATGCAGGCCGACCTTTCCAGCCTTTTATCTGGCGTTAGACTCAGAAAAGCTGGATTCGCCTGCCTGGGAGGAACAAAGGCACACAGTGGGGAGGACGGGTTCTTTTTAGGTGACAACATGGCTTCCTTTTGTTATTTTATTTAATGTGTTTTTGGCTACAGTACAATATGAAGCTGGGGAAAAAGCGAGCAGTGGAGAGCAGCTCCAACCTTCTCCAACCTTGTAGTAGTACGAGGGCAAAACAGGAATGTCGCTGATTGATGTGGAAGAGATTAATCTGTCTGTATGTCAAAGTCCATTGACTAAGCAAATTTCTGAGTCGCAAAAGGTTTTTTTATTATTATTTTTACTGTACTGAACCTTTAGTTTGAAAGGATTAACATTATTTTTGGAACACTTTAATTACATCGTAACAGTAGCATTATTTCATAATGAAGTATGATTCGTGTATTAATTTTAACAGTCAATCCAACAAACTAAAAAGAAAATTCAGAAAATGAGGTTAAAAGCTTTGACTTGTCTCTTATTTTCACTGGTCATATACACTGGTCATATACACTAAACTGCCAAAAAGATTTAAATAGTGCTCTTCATTAACCCATCTTAACAGGCTTTACAAAACATCAGCCAGAATTCACAGTACCACCAGTTATTTTTATACATACTGTACAATAGTTTAACATGTTGTACAGTATTGGGCTAACATAACTGCATTCACGAAAGCTTTGATTACAAATCAGGAGTCAGGTGAAAACTATGAAAGACCATAACATTTTTCAATTTTAGCCCTTTCACTGAAATTCTTCTTCAGTTGTTGCTTTGACGTGGGTGAGATTGCTTGGATTCACCATTGCAGAATGAAACAGAAATGAAAAACAGTTTTTGTGGCTTCTACTGATCCAATTCGTTTACTGCAAGCAGCTGCTATTCGTGTCCTTGCATTTTAGGCATTGGAAAAGGTAGGCATGAATTTAATGAGGGACTGTACAGAGGCTGCTTTCGCATGGAAGTCCTTGAAAAGGACCCTTTCTTGCTGATTGTTTCTAAATATAAAAATGTGATAGTGGCCTCTTTCCAAGCTCTAATAACTAGATATGGTGTTGCTGCAGATTTTCATGTATTAACTTTTTAGGATGTGTGTTTTCTTACACTGGCTCGTTTTCACCAGGGAGAAAAAAAAACAAAACTGTTGCTGTTATTAGGATTCTGAGTTACCAGATAATTAAACCAATGTTTTGGATTGTTAATTTTCATACTCAGTTAAATACAGAACACAGGAGGCAGTGTGGTCCAGTGGTTAAAGTCCAGGGCTTGTAACCAGATGATCACTGGTTCAAATCCCACCTCTGCCACTGTGTGACCTTGAGCAAGTCACTTCACCTCCTTGTACTCCATCCTGTGCATGAGATGTTAAATCAATGTCCTATTGTAAGTGACTCTGCATATAATGCACAGTTCACAGCGTAATTTTGCAAACCGCTTTGTGACGGTGGTCCACTATGAAAGGTGCTATGTAAAAATAAAGATATAAAATGAGCAACTATTCTTCCTTATAATGTCACTGGTAAATTATTACAATATAAAATAGCAACTTTTCTAATTTACTACCACTGCGTTTCAGAACGAATATGGAAAACAGCATTTTACTGCACTGAATCACAACTACAGTGATTTGTCCCCATTTAAAGGACTGTGTTCTTACAACAGGGAGTCTGCAAAACAAAATGTTAGTTAATTGCGGGCAAACACGCAAATCAGTCCTCAGCAGAACAGACTAACTTTCCTGATACCAGCGATCAAAGCAGTCCGAGGCAAACTCAGGTTAGTGGGATTAGGGTCGATTTTCACAGACTCACAGCTGTAATTATAGTGACGCCTCCATGAAATTGCAGTGCTGCAGTCAGTGCCCATGCATGTTACCACAGCTCTGCTTTGTGGCGTCTCCTCTGCCGCGTTTTGAATGTCCGCTTGCTGGTGCCTGTGCCTGCGGTGGCTCATTGTGGATTGCAGAATGGCACGTGTATGCACTGCATACCATATATTAACCTATTGCCTCCCATTGCAGAGGTGTCAAAGGGCCCTTATTCAGATATATTTTTTTTTTTAAAGAAACATTTTTCTTTTGCAAATTTATCAATAATTAGGTCAGACTATTGACACACCTGCATATAAATAGGAAAAAGGACGATAAGGTTTATAACCAGCATTTTGGGTTGTAATATTTAAACTCTTTAATCGACCGTCCCTATTTTGGAATGTGACGACACAAACTGGGTTTGGTAAGTTTTTATAATGTAAAATATATATAAATGGTAACATGCTTATCCCTTATGAAAGATTACCATAGTAAAAGCATAGCAAAGTGCAATAAAGCATTGTGAAAACATGGTTAAGTTTATGTAAGCATTGTAAAGCACAGAGCTACTGTACAGTAAAGCAAATAAAAAGATGCCAAACCACGGTAAACTATGGTAAATGTATAGTATAACAATGGGAAAATAACGTTATATAACGTTTTTGAATTGTACTTACAGTACAGTATACTGTAGGTATGATCACGTCACAAATTTGCTGCAGTGTGTTTTCAGCTTCCAATTGTGAGCATTGTGTAATTGAACCTGCATGTGCACCCTATGGGATTTCCTGTTATGTGCATTTTCCATTTAAACACCCTGGATTTCTTTCTGCTTTTCCAGACTGGCTTCCTTAGTAAAAAGAAAAACACAAACAAAATACTAAACAACAAAGAGACAGGCAATTCTCTCCTCTTACTTTTACAAGTCCTTCTCCCATCTGTAACAGATTGTGATCACTGTGTGTTTTATCTTTGCTGCAGATGCTTCCCCAGAACCCCCTGTAAATGAGCTGTTAGGCTCAAAGGGTACACACTACAGAAATCGAACAATGCAATAAGATCTCTCAAACTGCTCAGTTGTGTCAGGAAATCCTGTCGCTAGAATCTGGATTCAATTACTGAAACTGGATAAGAGGAATACTTTGATGCAAAGGAAGAACAGGAAAGCCATAATTATAAGATTTAAATGACCATAATTAATAATAATCTATACAGGACAAGAAAAAAGACAGTTGACAGCAGCTGGAAAACCACACACAGATGATACTTTAAATCATCTCATTAAAAGTTATGGTTTTTGGAGGGGTTTACATTTTACAATTACTTGTAAATCATTTCAGTGGTTGGGTGCCACACAAGGTTTTCCACAATGTTTAGACCAACTCCTTTTACTCTGAATAATGCTGCAGCACATGTTACACATTCTGTATAGCATCAATGAATGTGCCATGGATGTGCTAACCCTTAAAAAAAAAAAAAAGTCCAAAATCCACCCTTAGAATTCCAAGAGGAACTCAATTTAATTCTCAATGTGAGTTTACGTTCCCCAGTTTCGGTTTGAACTTGCAGAGCAGGTGCCACAGTACCCCACTGTATTACAAAACCACGACAACTGAAAGCTGAAGACTCCGCACAAAATAACTGTGGAACAGGAAAACCAGCAGCAGAAGTAAGTCTTCTGTTAACTTCTGTTCTTTTAGAAAAAGAAAACAAAAAGTCCCATGATGAGCCCATGCTTTTCTGCTGGGGTTTCAAGTAATAACGCACAGCTGACTTCTCATAGGCAGGTTTTGTTAAGAACACGCACTGTGCAGGCTGACTTTATTTCATGTCATTACTGGCTAAAGTGAGTACAGTCCTAAACAAGGAGCAGAGCTGTAAAGAAAAACATAGCATGCACCTGGCTCATTGCCCTTGACGTCACTAAATCTGAAAGTTAATTAGGGATTTTCCCCCTATCCTTCTAAACCTCGTCACCTACTACCCTTGTACCAGTCTGCCAACCTTTTGCAAGAATGTGGTTCCTAGTTAGTCTGGTACATATCTTGGCATGTACTTTGTAGGCTAGGAAATAGTTCAAATACCTCTGTGCAGCAACAGGCAATTGTGTTACGGACCATTTAACTTGAGTTGCAAAGAAAGATTGTAACTTCAGATGTGGTGCAAATGTATTATTGAATTAGTGTCGTATAGATGCATAACACACACACCCACACATATAAAAACATATCCACTCCTCACAACTTGAGGTTACAGTGCAGTCAAACAGCTTCTTAACTACACTTCATAATTACTTTAACCAATGCAAGTACAGAAACATGCTTAAGCAAAAATCTCATTTATACTTACAATTTGTTAAGTACCCTTTGTCTGAGTGGCCTAAAATTAAACCTTGTGTCTATAGGATAACCATGACTCTCACCTCATGCACCTCTCAATAGCCCAGGGAGTCAAGCTGCTGCCATATTATCAACGAGGTAATACTAATGTTTTTTTTTTAAATTATTCTTCTGTGTATCACTCTCATACAGTAGAATTCCAGGAATATGTTTTATGGATTTCCTGGGATTGCAGTTTTTTTTTTTTTTTTTTTTAAGTGCATCACGTTGACGTCAACAGGAAGTTCTTATGAATGCAAATGAAATGTTTCGTCACAGTGTACTTCCCTGCATCAACAATTTAAATTCTCTAATACACATTAAACAGGGATCAGCAAAAAGACATGGTAGACGTGAGATAATACAATAGCAGGAAGGGAGCCCTTTCTTTCTCTTACTTGCTTTCACACTTTTCTTCTTTCCTTGCCCAGATGAAGAGCCACAGGTTTTATGTTAGTTTGCCAGGCAAATCAACATGCAAATGACTTCCAGTCATTCACACTTGTTGTCACTCTATCAGTACAATGTACAGAATTCAGGTTGAACTTGCTGGGCTGCAGGTACAGCGTTTGTCATACAGTAGGTTTGCTTTAAATAGGTATCTTTAAAAAGCCAGCAAGCTTCTTGCTTCACCCTAGGATATGAACTAACTAAATATATTATGGGAGTTTCCTGGTCTTCAGTTTTGTTATATTTCCTTGAGATTTAAGTATACAGGTCTGGAGCCTTATAAGAGTTGACCACAAACATGTATCAGTAATGTCCGTTCTCTTCTGTAAACCTGGGATATTCTGGTAGATGGCTATAGCTATGGCCAAAAGTTTTGTATCACCCTATACAGTAGAATGAACTAATTTTGCTTCATTCCATATACTTAACGAAAAACCGGCAAAATTAGAAAAATGTGACATTTTGAAACTATTATGGCTATTATGGCTTCCGGTAGACTTTTGCAATATCATTTTGTAGTTTATTTGATAACTCCCTGCCAGAAAAATACTATGGTATACTGTAGTAGTACTATAGTATATTGTAGTAGTACTATGGTATACTGTAGTAGTACTTAAATCATTTTTTTTTTTTTTTATTGTGTCTCAATCATAAAGATTTAGGGGATGCAAAACTTTTGGCCATAGCTGCATACTACAACCAGTGTATATATTTTTTTAATATACGCCCAAACAAGTGTCAGTAAAGACTGACTGCATTGTATTGCATCATGAACATATTAAAGCAGTACAACGCTACCTGGTTACTATGCTCTGCTGTGGCCCATACCTCCTTCTGCTATGTCTGTTACACAGCCATCAGTCATCACCTACCCACAGTGCATTGTACAGGGCAGGGAGAGGCTTCAGGTGGGGGCCTGCATGATTTAATCAGCACCACTGAAGCGCCGCTAACACGCGGGGAAAAAAAAAATAAAAAAACAACTTTATTAGAAGAAAGCTTCCTATGGAAATATTCTGGGAGTTGCTGGGGGAAAAAACAGAAAAGAAAAATAAACAAATGAGTAAAGAATTCGCCCCTACCCTGATGTCGGCTTCGACACATCAGGATTGCAATCTGCACTTTGAACTTTCACATTCAAAAAACAATTCAGCTCTGGTAAAAGGGCATTCAACATGGGACAAACAAATGCACTTACTGTAACTGAGCCGTAACTGCACTTAGGCTTCACCGTCACTACATTTTTATGGAATAAGGAGTAAGTTTACTATAATTTAACAAAATTATACCTGCAGATCCCATCCCTAGATACACACTGCAGCTGTAGTTACAGTTCATTTAAAAAGCTACTACAATCTGTAGTGATATAGTCTAATGCAATACATTAAAATGCCTTACTGCAGTTGTTCATATTGCTTAACTAGCTAATTGTCCATTCCATGTGATACTGGGTGGTTCTATTGGAAAAACAAAGACATCTTTTAGGGACTGGGTTTGACTGAAATCAGATGACATCCTGTTAAGCGAGCTAATAAAGAATTCTTAACAGCATGCCTAAACAACATGTGATCTCTGTTTAAATAGTTTCCAGCATGATATCAGCATAGGTCACTTCAACAAAGGGCATGATTGTAAACGGAGGACTGGCCCCTGTAAGTATCTCTGTGGTATGCTTCAGTATTACACAGTCATTAACAGCTACTGATTATATTTGCAATGCAATATCTCGGAGAGTATAATACATTGGTTTGGATCTGGAGTGAGCCGTGACTAGCATTTTCAATTAAACTTTACTGCTGATTAACATTTCCCTTTCGATTGTGATCATCTCAGAAGCTGGGCAGGTTTAGCCCTGATCTGGGCTGTGTGAAGAGATTTACAGGTGGGTAGGCAGGACTTGCACCTGTCGAACATACCTCAACCAAACTCCCAGATAACTTTTATAGACATTAAAGAACTAGACTTCAACACAGTTAATGTTCAGCAAGTGAAAAATGAGACTCAGTTAATAATCCACTGACAGTCAACACTTAGGATTTATTATAGCTACGATTAAAGCAGAATCAACAGCACAACACAAGGTTCATGCGGAGTGAACAAAAGATGTAGAATGTCCAGATTTTGTCAAAGGCATCATTCGAGGCTGTGACCTTCAGCCCCACAGCACTAGCAGGCCACCATTCCAACCCACTGTAGTATCTGCCTCACAAGCTGATGCGTCGCAGCTGTTTTTAGCTGCAGGATTGTTGGTGAAAGGAAGGAGAAGGCAGAGGTGGGAGAATGGAAAGAACAAAATGGAAAAATCAAAGCGATCCCTAGGGGATGCCGGGAATCGTCTCCGACAGCCCAGGGGGTCTGGTTACTTTACAGGCCACACTGTGACAGGAGAGGGTAGGAGGCAACAGCTTATCAATGACATTGACATTGCACATGCTTGAGTTTGAGTGCCCATAGCAACGCCTGCCCCAGTCCCTCACCCCGAGGTACAGAATAATATCCTAACTGACTTATTTTCTGAGGCATGTTCACATACATTCTGAGGGGTGGAATAAATTGGGTAAAAAAGTAAGAAAAAAAAAAAAGTGAAGTGCATTTATGGCTGGTAATGTGTTCGATGATTTACTGTACTGTAGTGTTAAGAGTACTGTAAGCATAGGCATAACCCTTTCATATGAACATCTGTTAATAAAAAAAAATATTCCCATGTCCCCTGCGGCGTTAGGATAAGTTTTAAAGCATACAGACAAATCACAACAAAGAGTGACTGTGCATCAAATGCAACTGATCAAAAACTGCTGTAAAACGGTGAGAAACCCGGCAGATGAGGCGCCCTTGTCAATGATTCAGTCTGTCAGTAAGGAATGCAGCAGCCCACTCAGGTTGAGACGTCTACCGTGAAGCCCTTTCATCTGTAACACAGAACACATGCACTGGAGGGGCTGATTGAGCAGGCTGCGAGGGAACCAACCCAAGGGGAGCGTAATCCTGCAATTACAACACCCCCCGAAACAGGGCATCAGCAATAACAGTTAAACATGTTAGAGCAAATTAACAATGTCTTCTTCTTTACAGAGCTGACAACTCACTACCCACTATGTACAGAGTGGGTTATGTCATGAGTTAGGAGTGGATTATTGCTCCTAAACCAATAATTATGATTGTTCCTATTTTCATCATACCTGAAAAGCATCCCAAGTGTAAAACAATCTCTTAAGTGGTCTTTTAGGTTGTCGTTTCATGTAACAAAGTTAGTAATAATAAATAAACATAATATACGCAGGTATCTTCTGGCTGTAAATGAATAACTACGCAAAAAAAAAAAAAAGCTTTTATTCATTTGAATGGCCTTGGTCCAGGGGTGGGCAGTTTGCACCAGCGTGGCCTGCAGTACATATCAAAAGATATAAACTACATCCTTGGCCACTTGGGCAGGCAGATCAATGACATGCCTAATCCCTCAGCTGCAGAGATCTTCCCGAATGCCAAAACCACTAGGTGTTCATTGCTGAGTCTCCACACAAGACATGCTCCACAAACCACACACCAACCAGACCACATGGATGCCTGCAGTAGAGACGTTTCATACTGGTTGTTGGAATGGGATGGGCTATAATAGAATCCGCTAATGAGGATTTCACTTTGGCACAACTAAATATGCTCCTGTTACATCAAAGTACGGCAGGTCCTGAACCTAAGTGCTAATGGCATCTGGGATTTTGCTATGTTTATAGCTCCTCACTTGATTAAATCAGTTATGAAATAAACATGTTCCTTTTACAATAACAACTGCATCAGGGATGGAAATGAATACGTGCTATAAAAGAGATGGGTAAGGGAACTGGTTTTATCACATTTCCAATACACTACAATAACTATGAATTTCTGAACAGTGTTCTGAAAAGTGTTTTTTGTTTTCTCTGTCTCAAGGCACAGACAGAGAAAGGTAGCACAGCTGGCACCCTTTAACTCTGATCCAGTAAAGCTCCTGTATCATATTTGTATTTATTTTACCTTTTTGGTCGCTGTTCCAGCTGGGTCACATCTCAGTATCTCTGAGTCAATGCCACCCTCCACAGTTCTGAAAAAAAAATGACATCAACCCCCAGCTGTCCAGAATGGGCAAGAGATCTCAAAAGAATTGAGGGAGGCAACCTTTCTTTGTTTAATTACACTTAAAACATCTGATAGGTAGGGGGGTATATATATATATATATATATATATATATATATATATATATATATATATATATATTGTTCTACAGAAAATATAATGATATTCTCATAATTTCACCTGTTTACAGAACATGTGTATGCAGGGATGGAAAGCAGTGTGATCCATTCCTGGTTTCACTGTGAGTTTAATGAGACACACCTGAGCTTGTAACCTATTCACTGTGACTACTCAAGCTTGTAGTAAATGGGTGAAACTGCTATGTATTAGGAGTCTTGTTTAAAATGATAGTTATGATCATTCAGTATAGAGAGGATAAGGAATAGTGTTTATAATTATTCTGAACCAGAATAAACACCCCCTGAAGTGTATTTCCAATTTCCAATACAAGCGTGTCTACCTACAGCAGGGTATATACAGTATATTTTTTATTAATAGGAACAAGCTGCAATGACTGATTCAACACAGAGGAAGATCAGGAGAAACCAGTGGAAGAAAACCCAAGTATACAAATGAATGTTGCATCTTTCCAGTCACATTGTTGCTAAAACCAAAGGTTGTGGACTGTGGGCAGTAAGGCTTCGACATGCTTTTTTCCGCAAGCGTATGGCGGATTTGCACTTTTCATCCATTTACAAGCTGTACACTTTTGACCACATAAGCTACCTTCCATACTTTTGTAACATACGATATCAATCTCATTTATATAGCGTCCTTCATGTGCAAGCGTCCCAGGCTGCAAGCCAAAAGACATCCAAACTGCTCGCTAGTGAAAGGCCAAATCACCCCTTTCATGTACTAAAGTGCACGCTTAGAAATGCTTAATGACTATTCCACAGCCGACCGTGGACAGGAGCTCCCAGGGGGCGGCGCTCAATTGGCCGAGCGTCACCCGGGGGGAGGGAGGGTTAGGTCGGCCAGGGTGTCCTCGGCTCACCGCGCAGCAGCGACCCCTGTAGTCTGGCCGGGCGCCTGCGGGCTTGCCTGTAAGCTGCCCAGAGCTGCGTTGTCCTCTGACGCTGTAGCTCTGAGGCGGCTGCACGGTGAGTTCGCAGTGTGTAAAGAAGCGGGCGGCTGACGGCACACGCTTCGGAGGACAGCGTGTGTTCATCTTCGCCCCTCCCGTGTCAGCGCAGGGGTGGTAGCGGTGAGCTGAGCCTAAAAAAAATAATTGGGCATTTCAAATTGGGGAGAAAATAATAAAAACTAAATTGGCAACGACTAAATTATTAAAAAAAAAAAAAAAAAAAAAAGAAATGCTTAATGAACTTTTTCTGCATGTTTACCAGTATACTTATAGACAGCTGACTGCACTCTGCCTGCAGTTTCACAGCAGTTACACTATCTGTACAATCACTCATAGCCAAACTCTCTGTCAGGGGTGATATGGGACTTATTTTGATGCCGGTACTGTGTACCGGGACTTATTTAATCTGCTTTTCATCCAACGCGGATGCATTCCATCCACTCACACAGTCCACTAGCACAGTGTTTCTCAAATGCGCTTTCTTTCAGCACAGTTTGTGCTGCTTCCGTTTTGTTTCCTCACACTGCTTCTGTTTCTGTTAGCTTCTATTGGCCACCATTAACGTCAGTATAATCACTGAATGTTGATTGGCCGAGCTTTCATTCTGATCAGGATTTCATTTTGGCATGCGTTACAAATCTCCGCTCATTTCGCATTGTGTTAGTGCTCATTCGTTGATCAGCGAGAGAAGACATAAGCAGTGCAGCGTGAATACAGCGGTGTGGAGTACTTATCGTTATTATGAAGAAATAATTATTTTCTTTAGTGCAGCGAAGAAACTATCTGAATATTCGAATGACCATTGCTGCACATGAATTTGAAGGCAAAAATCCATGTCACTGTTCGCCATAAATGACAGTTATTAAATATTAGAAATAATTGTCATAATGCGTTTTGCCTTGCACTGATTTACCACATTGACAGAATTTGAAAAACAGGATAAACAAAGTGTAGCTACAGATTTGGTGAGCGAGTCAGAATGGGGGTACAGATGTAGGTGTGCTTCACGCTTCTCAAACACTGGCCCAACTTGCAAGGTAGCCTACATGTTACGCGCAGTGATCAACTTTTTGTTTTGTTGTGATCCTAGTATTTTCTGTTATGAGGATTGTAATAAACGAAAACCAAAACGGTGAGGTGTTTTTTCTTTGTACAATGCCCCCTTTTCTATAACATTTTGAAGAGTTTAAGTTAAATGTGAGTTTTCACAAAAAGGCAGACATAAACCACTTTATGAAAATGTGTCTTTTGCCACTTTGTTTCTTGGGCAGAAACCACAATACCAGGGATAAAAAAAAAATAAAGTCTACTTTTATCCTGTTTCTGCCTGAAAAATCTCTTTCTGGAATAGATCATGGTAAATAATCTACACAGAAACACAACAGAGAAGCACACAGAACATATTATTGTAAGATAAGTAATAAGTACAAAACAAATAAAAGAAACAGGCATATATATTCTAACCCAAGGCTATTATTGTAGCATGGCCAGGTCCTGTTGTAGGTGAGTACCCAGGGTCTGGAAAGTATGGGGATGATTGCTGAGAATACTATGGAGATTAAAATGGCCAAGCCACGTGTATCATAAGTCATAGTAGTGCCTGTTACATAATACATTTGAGGGATATTTTAGCCCCTATTGTGCATTGTTTGACTTAGACCTTTGTGTATCATTTTTTCATAGCACAGTTGTTTTTTTTATACAATTTTTTTATAACATTATCCCTTTTTTAAGATATCTGAAACAAAACCCTCTCTACAGCAGTTACTGCATAGTGTAATATTTCTTAATGCTTTTCATTTAAGGTTTCACTTAAGTGTTATATTACAGTACATGACTGAGTGATACAAGCAGAGGATATAAAGCGTTCAGTATTTTCAGCTTCCTTGTTTATGGTGAATTGGTTATAATTGATCAGCTATTTTTTGTATTGATAAATGTATCGTGTACACCTGGCCGTGCATACGAGTACCTGCACTTTTTTTTGTTTTGCTCTCCCTCATGCCACAGTGACCAGCTGAGATGACAGTTCCCCTGTTTTTAACCATGCTCTCATCCCCTCTCACTAGTCGTGAGATATCATATTTAATCCTGCAGGCTCTCCCTTAGAGGCCAGAGCCAACAGCACCTGTCTGACAGCCAAGGTTTTTAAAGGGAAAGGCTGTTGCGTTTCATGTTCACCCAGATATTATAGTCATTCCTGCCTCCCCTTTGAGATGGCTTCAGAATATTGGACAATCCGTACAGTTCAGTACAATCAGATGGCTGTTAACTACACTGTATTGTAACTACAGTACCGATGTCAGATTATAAAATATGTAATTCACCATATTTTACAATTTATTCCACTGTTACCCAGCCAGGTTCATTTTCATAGATTTAAAAAATACAAAATAAACAAAACAAAATAGTCCATTCTGCAATCCCATGGTTCACAGGCAGGCGTGTCAGGAAGCAGAGTTGTTGCTGCTTTAAAAAATGTGTAACGCCACCATATATAACACAGAGAGGATACACGGGCCTGAAGATATCGCAGCCTGGAATAAACCAGCCAGTTAAGTCACTGCTAATTTACAGTCCCGATGAAAACATGCTGTGGCTTGTTTCGTGTCAGCTCCAAATTGTAAAGAGAGAGGCGAGTTGGCGCGCTGACGTGACTCGCACGATGTCTACAAACAGGAAACAAATTCTAAGGCCCAGCAGGCTTCCTTTAAATATTACAGGCCAGATACAGAGACAGGCCATTTGCTAAAACGATTCAGCTGGAGAAGCCATACACTATCCAATGTAAGGCTGAAAGCAATGGAAAAGCATAATGCAAGCATTTTCAAGTTTGTTTTATTTGTAAGGGTCCGATATGATAAGCAGTAGGCTAAGGGCATGTGGCCCATGTTCTGCTGTAAAATTAAGAGCTGATTGTCTTAGGGTTATGGTTTTAGTTTTGTAATTCCCATATTTTTATTAATGCCCAATTTTCTTTAGTAGGTTGTGAGCTTGTATGTGTAGCTCTTTGCAGGTGCTTGGATTTCAGGTTCTTATTTACTGTAGGGTCAAACAAACCGCACTTCTGATCAAAGAAAAAAATATTGAAATCCATCAACTCTGAGAATACAGATCGATCGTCACCCACATCAAAAGCATAGACAATATCACACCACAAACCCTGATTAAAACACATACTACACACTCCCTTCTGAAATCATCATACTGTACTTGGAATTACTCTCTTTAAGACCAGTCCCATAAGGTTTTTAAACACAATTCATTTCAAACTTGTCCTTAGCAATTTAGTGGATCCACAGGCCTACTGAGGCATAAGGATGAAATACATTTGCAATATAGCAATGACACAACATCCATGAATCATGCAACAAATAAGTTGATACTATAGTATATGGTATGACAAAGAGAGAGAACTGATCAGTATAGGAACTGCACTCTTTGGCATCCCATTTCACTTGTTCAATAAAGTCTATTTCAGCCAAAGCAGTCCCAGGAGCTTTACAAAAAGCACATGCTGCACAGACATATAGAAACATTTTCCATTCCAAAGCTTACATATTTAAACAGAAACAATTATGGGCAGGCCTTTTGGCATTTAGTCAAAAAAGAACCAAGACCATGACCGACAACAAAAGGCCTAAAAATAACAACAAATGTAATCATCTTTATTATTTATTTTAGGAGGCTTTATTATAAGAGGATGAGACATTGTTGTAAGTGACTCTGTAGCTGATGCATAGTTCACACACCCTAGTCTCTGTAAGTCGTCATCTGCTAAATAAACAAATAATTTAAATATCTGCCTGGACAAAGACTTTTAATGCCTACTTTTGGAGGTGGCCTGTCACAGATTTAGGTTACACGATACAGGGAAAATACCGGTGGTGCTGTAACAGTAACTGCATTTCCTTAGTTGTAGCCAATGCTGTTTATCCTGGACAGCTGTATTCCAATAAATGGGATATAAAAAGTCTGCCTGTAGCCTGCTTGAAAATTAAAACTCATCAAACCTCATTCTGCTTCCCTGGCCTGTAAGATCCATGCCAAACACAAACATTGCAAATCCTCTCATCATGTTTGCACTGAGACTTACTAATGCTAGGGTTTAAGGAAGAGGATGTGTTTTATGAGAAGTGTTAAGGGTGTTTTAAACATTTGGCACCCCTGCCTTATAAAATCTGCCCAGTCTGGAATGGTTAAAAGCACCTTTCTTTAAGGAAAATGGTTTTCATTTGCAAATACAGCATAAACCGCTTCCTGTGGCAGGTACACTGACCCATACGGGCAGCAGTGTGGAGTAGTGGTGAGGGCTCTGGACTCGTGACCAGGGGGTTGTGGGTTCAATCCCAGGTGGGGGACACTGCTGCTGTACCCTTGAGCAAGGTACTTTACCTAGATTGCTCCAGTAAAAACCTACCTGTTTAAATAGATAATTGTATGAAAAAATAATGTAATTGTATGTAAAAAATAATGTGATATGTAACAATTGTAAGTCGCCCTGGATAAGGGCGTCTGCTAAGAAATAAATAATAATAATAATAATAATACGGTCACGTCAGTACATACGCTTCTTTTGACATACCTGTTGATTTTACCTTTTCTTTCTAAGCTGTAGATGACTGTAAAATAACATTCATTCAAAATGAGACACTGACCACAAGGAGAATATGATTTTTACTGCCAATAAACATTCAATAAAATTCGCTTTGAGCATTTTATTTTTTTTTTAATTAATTAATTAATTTTTTTAAATAATTTAGTCGTTGCCAATTAGTTTTTATTATTTTCTCCCCAATTTGAAATGCCCAATTATTTTTTAGGCTCAGCTCACCGCTACCACCCCTGCGCTGACTCGGGAGGGGCGAAGATGAACACACGCTGTCCTCCGAAGCGTGTGCCGTCAGCCGCCCGCTTCTTTACACACTGCAAACTCACCGTGCAGCCGCCTCAGAGCTACAGCGTCGGAGGACAACGCAGCTCTGGGCAGCTTACAGGCAAGCCCGCAGGCGCCCGGCCAGACTACAGGGGTCGCTGCTGCGTGGTGAGCAGAGGACACCCTGGCCGACCTAACCCTCCCTCCCCCCGGGCGACGCTCGGCCAATTGAGCGCCGCCCCCTGGGAGCTCCCATCCACGGTCGGCTGTGGAATAGCCTGGACTCAAACCGGCGACGTCCAGGCTATAGAGCGCATCCTGCACTCTAGTGAGTGCTTTTACTGGATGCGCCACTCGGGAGCCCCGAGCATTTTATTTTTGATCCCTGACCTCAAACAGAGGTCAAACGCAAACCAATAAATGAAAAAAACCAACTAACAGACAGACATGCTGTACCATTCACGACATGGTCAATGGTTGAACAATATCATTACAGAAAAACAACCAACATTTACCATGAGTAACTGTATGTAGCCTAAATATTTGTCATATTCCTAATTTCCAAAATTGTCCAATTTACAATTGTAGCAAACTGGAACAAACAGAAAGTTGCCAGGGTAAAGCTGCACGAACCAATTATTTGATTTTTTCGATCGTTCAAATTGAGCGCTCAGGTGCTGACAATCAGATGAGGATCATTGGTGTGGGTTGGGCTGATTGAAACGGCTGAAGAATCAGCTCCTTGTTTGTGTGGACTGCTGTTCTCCACGGAGTCTAAGAAAAGCAGCAATCATCACAAATTCAAGCAGCTGTTTCTTCACTTGTTTCAGTTTGAATGGTGAATTAGACCAGTCAACACCAGTGACCCTCACCTGATTGTCAGCACCTGATTTCTGCGGACAGCCGAATAATCGGTTTGTGCAATACTATGCCAGGACATTAAAAAAAAATGCATGGCCATATATATTTTCTTAAAATTCTAGCTGCTAATAATCTGTCTGAGTACAGAAATACAGTAGGTTGTCTGGGTTGATAGTGCCACGAACAGGTGGATTTCTGAAGTGGGTAGTAAATTCCACCTGTGCCAACTGAGAGCCAAAACCATGTGAGGTTTAATGATACTGTACTCAGCCCGACTGAGACTACACAGCAGCAGCTTATCAACTTGTATGTATTTTCTATAAAAGCCATTCAGCAATTCACTGCTGTCATTAGACACAGCTGGTCTTTGAGAACCACTGCTATACAGGTTCAGGCCAACACTACTGTTTCCATATACAGTAGTTATGCAACAACAGTGTAGACCCCCTCCACGCCTACATAGAGATGCTGGCTCAAAAAATTCCACCTGTTCCCTTCACTATCAATGCTGGCTCCCCTCTCCCGGTCTGCCGCAGCATTCCCCACAGAGCATTACTAATAATTGCTTTGTGCAATGTTACTGCTGACAGCATGCAGTGATCGATGAAATGCGAACGCCAGGCTCCATCTTAATGGCAGGGATCACACGCTAGCGTGACTTTATTTGAGAGATTACATCACTTGCAATGATCCCACTGCAGGTGATAGGGTTTCGGGTGCAAAACTTAACAGCTGCAAAAGCAACAGGGCACGGTTGTCTTGCAGAAACCATCAAAGCATACAAGCTATGCTACTATGACTACTGTGATTTCATTCTAACTTCTTCACTAGCCAGACCATGCAGTATTGCATATAAAAGCATAGGTAACCGGCACTATATATATATATATATATATATATATATATATATATATATATATATACACACTATGCATTTGCTGTGTTTTATTATAATTAAGCACGATTTTCACCATGCTTTACCATACTGGCATTTGTGGTTCACCTGGCTTGCCTGATGTTTACCATGCTTTTCACTAAATGCTTGTAACCCAACGCAAGCACGGGTGAGAACGTTTGTCAACTTGCTGTAGTTTAGTATAGGTTACACATTACATTTTTTTATTGAGAGCTCAGTTGGATTGAAAACCAGAAGACACAGGGGTCCCCAGGGACCGGGGTTGAAAACCACTGTTCTAATGGGATGCACCTCACGCCTACTGCATGTTTCTGAGGGTGGGTGTAGTTTAAACTAAGTCTAAAGTGCACTGTTGATGAACCAACTATACACTACTGAGACCGCACTTTTGCAAAGTAAAAATGTTGTTTGATATTGTAAGTTAAACCCACAGTTTGCCGTAAAACCCATGAATTGTGTTTATAATAAAGCAAGCGCATCACATTTCACATTTTACATTGGACAGGAAACTGCAAGCCAGGGCACCTGCAGAAAAGACTATTTTAATTACAATACGTCAGTACATCGACCAGTGGCTGCTCGTCGGAGGAGGCACTGCCTACTCGATCATTTTAAAATAAGTAAGTTCGTGTTTATGTATGTGTTTATATGTAATATACCACTTTTAATTTATGCAGAGGCAGCCACCTAATCTACATTCTCAACTCAGTCACCTCGGTACGTTCGCCTCCGCTACAGTAATGATTAGCACGTTTATTAGGCAATCATATTCTTCCATTTCTTCAGCAGGCTGGAATCGAACACGCCAGTTAAGTCGTCTAAAATAATAGCCTGTTTTAGCCAATCACCGGACGAGTGCCATCCACATTGATGACCACAGATGCTAACGCTGACAATAGTGAAAGCAGAGGCGCAGGTGAAGGACGTGCCAGCGAACACAAATACACAGTACAGCTTATTTAGATGCATTTAACTTTCAATAATTATGTTTAATTAAAATTAAGGGGGGAGGAGGTTTTCCATCATCCACCTTTGCTTCATGAGATACAGCTGAGTAATTGAATTGTGGTAAAACGTTAAAAAGTGTTGTCAGTCAGGAAAATATATTCTTCTGCTGCTAGCGGCTAAGGGGGGACCCCAATACCTCGTGTTTTCTGCCTCCACGTTTTTTTGGACCGCTAGCCGCCAGACTTTGACACTATACCTACTAGCCATGTTTGCATGAGCTGTAACTGGCTATATCCAGCTGCTTACGGAATATCTTTGATCATTAAGAACGACCTGAGGTGTTTTCACTGTAGGTTCCAGAAAAACCTGCCCACTAGTTATTATGAGAACACGTTACACAACACAAACCGATACCAAAATGAAGTTATACATTTCTAAACATACATGGTTATATAAATATAATAACTATGTACAGTATTAAATAGCTATACACCTTTACTAGATTAATCAATACACAGAACTAGTAGCAATTTGATTTAACTAATTCTTTATCCTTCCAATTAAAAAATGTGTTTGTTGTAAATGTAATGCTTTAATGTGTTTAATTAGATACTATAATAATAATAATAATAATAATAATAATAATAATAATAATAATAATAATAATAATAATAACAACAACAAAAATGATAATAATAATAATAATAATAGTAATAGCTTTACCATGCCAATAGTAAAAAAAAAAAAAAGTTTTAACATTTTCTTTGTCTAACATTTGGTGCAAGGAAAATAGCTTGGACTTCGACTTTGGAATAAAAGTGCGGTGATGTGTTTATATCACTGCTGTTCAGCAGCACGATGTGTAGACATGTGAAATCAGACGGCAGATTGTATTGTAGCCTTATCAATTTATGCCAGGTGCAGAAATACTGTAGAGGAGACCAAACTTAATCTTTTTTAAATCCTCAGCTGAAAGAAAAAAAAAATCTAATTATCAATCACATCCACTTACCCTACTTGAAGATGGTCAGCCCGTCTTCAGGTGAACTAATGTAAATTGCACTGTGTATAAATATATTATTAGATCAGCACACTTCCAGCATAAGTGTTGGCTACAATACCATGTATAAAATTCCAAAGTGAAAAATATTTTTAATTATTAAAAACGGGGTGAAAAAAAGCAATAAAAAAACTCTCAGTGAATTTAAGCCAAAAGTCATGAAGTTTCACCCAGACTGAGCATTCCAACGAAAGGTTCAATCTCAACGTCGCTAGTACTAGTTTCTCTGTCTGACCGAAGTTCAGTTTCCCAGAGCCCGGCCACGCCTCTTTTTTTAGCCGCAGTCAAACAGTAAGGGGAAGAGGAGGCGGTCCCCGTCAGTTAGTTTTCACAGCCAGTCGTTTGCCAAGTGGGGGCGTGACAGAATCAGAACCAAGTGATAGAACAAATATGGGCGTAGCTTTGCCGGACCAGCAGTCAGCCGCAGCGGCAGACCTATAAGAATTTTTAAATCTGATTTACTCATCTACAAAGAATGCCCCCACGAATGATTAATAACCCACCACCCCAGGAAAACAGAAGCAAAACGCAGGTGTTTGAAACACCAAAGCCTCTATTGCTCCATACAAACGGGACCAACACCGAATCGTATGGGTAAAAGAGCAGATAGCAATAGATGTTCTTGCGAGAGGTCCTGAGATACAGTGAATATTACGCTGCACTAATGTATTTTATGTTTCCAGTATCCAATGAAATTACAGACTCTTACTGTACCGGTGTATTTATTTATTTATTTATTTAATTATTATTATTATTATTATTATTATTATTATTATTACTATTATTATTTACAACATCACCAAAGTAGCCTTTACTGGGTGAATAGTAGGTAAGAGTTACACACTTTTTTGTCCCATTTATGAATGGTAAATTGATGTTGTACTTTACATAGCATCCAAACTGCCAATACTGTAGTTCAGGGGGTTTCTATAGTGGTTTTGGACATTCCAAGAGTATTGTAAACAGCCTATTCTGTGAAGGGTCACATTTTTAAGTGTAAGTTTATTTGGCTTTGAACCTTAAATTATCTCCCATATTTACTGAGGGGGCAAGAATCTTCCCTTGCTTATGCCCAGTCTGGCAGGCAGTTGATACATTCGAGGAAGATCAATTTAAATAGCATAATACACATCTCAAAGCTTGTGGTTCTTGGTTCTCTTCTCTACCCACTTGAGCACCTTTATGATTAAATAAAATTACACTGTTGTCTCACCTCATGGTTTTGAAAATATTGAGCTGGTTTGAAAAAAACAAACAAACAAACAAAAAAAACATTGAAGACGTCCCACGTGGGTCATTTACTTATCAGACAGAACATTTGACTAAATATTATGGTTCAGTTTATACAGTACCTTTGTTTGATATGATGTCAAACAGAAGGCTGATTCTGTTCTGGAAAGTTAGTGAAGGGACATGTGCCAGAACTCTCTTTCATCACCTTTCATAGTATTAGGATAAGCTCTGTGTCTTTACACAAATGGAACATAACAGACAAAAGGCGATGAGGGAGAGCAGGTTAATCTGCAGGCTCAGCTGCTCCAGGTGTTTCTAATTTAGACTCCCTACTACAACCCCAGCTCTAAATGGGGATGATTAGCTGAAGTTACATATTGAAAAAGAGCCCCTCTAGGCAAAAGCGCTTCTGTGGGTGGCACCTGTGAAAAAAAAAAACATGAAGTAATAAACCCAGCAATGTACAGTAAGCACTTCCCTATCTACTATCAGATACCTTCCTTAATCCCTTTAACTGTGCGTCTATCTCTGTTTATCTGGTGAGAAAAAAAAATGAAAAAAAAAATTCTGATCTCACTGCCAATTATAATGATGGTAATACATACATTCAGGATGTAACATGGCTTTTATTAGAGTATTATACAGTATATGAATCACCCTGGACAGGAATCTGTCATTTTACAGTACGATTCCCTGGTGCTGCAAAATCCTCTAATGATAAGCTTTTTTATGTCAAGATTGGGAAAGCAGATATAGAGATATCCTAGAGTTGTAAAATAATACATTTTCAAAGTCAATTTTAAGGAAATAATTCCCTGGAAACAGTTATATTTTTATGGAGTGGTTAGAACCATTAGAAAATCTACTGGCAGCAGTCTTTTTGGGGCTTCCTATTACAAGTACAAATACCCCCAAAAGACTGCTGCCAGCAGTTTAACATCAGGGCTGAAGAAAGAGAAATACTTGTATTTGATTAAGTTTAGAGAAAGTGAAGTGGGGTTATATTAATCATTTGTTTTGTGCAGCTACTGGCAGCAACGGAATCAACTGTCTTAGTGCCATTAAAAATCCAACTGTAATAATATTTGCCATATTTTTTATCTCAATCTTTGGCAGAGTTATCATTTAGAAATGTAAAGGATTGTCTTTAAAAAATGTCCTTATTGTTTTGTTTCCCAGAATGTGGATTAGTTAGATAACTAGTCTGTTCTTGTAACTCTTAAAGTTGCATTAGTTCTGCAGATGTTTCTTGTAATTACGGGTTTTGTGAGTAAGCATAGTATGATGCATTGTTTTATATCATGTGGATTCTGGTATTGTTATATATGAAGGAAGAGGGTGTGGTTATTATTTATGTTTCAGATCCAAGATTCCAGTATGAGTTCTCATTATTAGGTGTCCACCACAGTAATTTTGATTTAAAATGGAGTAAAGTTGACTTCCTACTTAAAACTTGTATGTCCTTTT
The DNA here is from genome assembly GCF_902713425.1 of Acipenser ruthenus. Lineage (NCBI taxonomy): Eukaryota > Metazoa > Chordata > Actinopteri > Acipenseriformes > Acipenseridae > Acipenser > Acipenser ruthenus. Next base: position 6,271,132 of record NC_081201.1, on the reverse strand, counting down.
TTCCCTTCAGTTTATGTCAGTAACCTTATTCAAAACATGGTAACAGTATAGTCATTTTCCAGAACCATTCAAATTTAGGCACCCAGGTAATAGAATTCAGATGAGCAATGGCAGTTCTTTCTTGCTCTCTCACTTGGTAATGCAATAGTGTGTCTCACGGTTACCCCAGCAACACGCCATTGAATAAAACTGTTCTGTACATTGTACAAAAACAACAAGAAAAGGGGAGTGAACATAAATTCAGTACATCAACACGTCACTGAATGGCATGGAAACTCACAATTCACAGAACTAGAACAGTGGAGAGAATTCTGACAAAGGTGGTCTATTAATATTATTAACAGCGTGTCCCAATGATTTATTAAAACAGATTCACTGGAACCAGAACAAGCTAAGATAACACCATTTCTTTCTGAAAAAAGAAAACAAAAAGTAGGTGTTGAAAAACTTAACAGATATCCCAGAGGTCCCATAAGGGTCTTAGTTATTTCTTGCTAGCCTGTAACATTACTTTTTTTGCTTCACAGAAAGAATGGTGCAATCCTAGCACAGCGGTTAATGCTTTGGTATGCACATGGTCCTATCATTTTGTTTTGAGAAGGGAACAAACTACAGTTTTTATTGGATAGGGTGTTCACCACAGTGTGTCAAAACAAGCAGAAAAGCAAAGTAGTAATCTCTTCTGATCACCTCATTCAAATTCCGGACCTACTCTTATCGGACACTGGGAATTCCAAACATTCTCATTGGTGGTGGCATGAATCAAAGAAGAACAATCCTCACAGTTTCTGTGTAGGACTGTGTTTTGTCCCAGTGCCAAAATCCACGTAAGAAATATACACTAGGGTAATCTATGGTGAATGCATAGTATAATAATGGGGAAAGCATGGTGGAATTAAACCGATTAATGAATATCAGGGACCACTGTCCCAGGCTTTGCAGTTCTGTGCTTGCTTTACATAATGAAGAAATCAAGGGATTTAAAAAAAAAACAAGCTCTGTTGTGTGTAGGAGGTTCCTCCTCGCCAGAGCAATGCACTTAATGTCACAGCACTGATCCCCTCTACAGGCGGGATAAGGTAGTTAAGCAAGTCACTCTTAGTCAATGAAAAGCACGTACATGGGTAATTTTGTTTTGTAAATGTTTATAAGGGTAGTCATTCATTGTTTTGATTGTTGGTCTTCCCATGTGGAGCCACCTTACCTAAAACAGCCACCTTACCTAAAAATAAATCATTCAATTAATGGGACGAGTGCCAATTTTAACACAGCGGGGTGAATGGGTTTTTATCTATCCCAATGCAATAGATTGTAGAAATGCAAAAACTGCAGCTGCCAGTCATTGCAAAAGCCAGCAGACAGCTGTTAATGTCCATTGTTTCTAATCAATTAATCATTGTAAAACAGCACTATTAATTAGTAGTAGTAGTATTACTACTATACTGCAGTGATTAGCCTCTTTTACAAAACCAACGTGACATAAACAGACCAAAAAAGGAACTCATGAAGTATTTATTTCCAGACAGAGTTGCTATTGCGACCTTTTGGACAGAGTCACTTCCCTTACTGTATTTGTGCCTTCCGCTATACAACTGGGTCAGGACCCCACTCGAAAAAAGCTGTGGATTCTCAGCATCTCAGCTGGACAATGCACTTTATATTAAAACTTACTGAAGACTACAGCTGGTGTTCTGTGTATGAGGTGTTCAGCTGCCTCTAAACCCACCACATAGTTCCCACGCACCCAGGTGCCTGCTACAAAAACAAAGCTTCAGGCTTGATTGTGCTTTTACATTTTCTTTTGACTTTTAGAAATGTAGGTCATTAAAACGAGTGCCGATTAAACTCCCTGTACAACCGGTTTAGATTTTGATTGAGAAAGTTTCAATATTGGTTGACGCAGAATATTGTCAACTCAGAATACATGTACTGTATCTTTCTAATCAGAGGAACTAATTTCTGCATGGACAGTTCTTTTTTATTAGTTTTTATTTTGCAGAAACAGTAAAAGTAGACCTAAATTTAATCTCTTCTAAGGTTCGAAACCTCTCTGCTACTGTACAATTATTACACTATGTAACACAATTTTTGTTCCTGGGTAGTAAGTGTTATTTCCTAATTGCTTATGCCTCAAAAGTATAGAAAATGGCTATTATTCCCCACAAACTTTGCTTTTGTGACCAGGACAGTGATATTTTGAAATTTACCTATTTCCAATGAGAAAACGGGCGAATTTGTGTCTTTTCGTTCACATAAAGTCAGAAAAAAACAACATATAAATCCAAATTAACATGTATTTATACTAAAGTAATACAAAAATGACTACAAAAGATTTAGAAGTGAGTAGTTTTTCGAGATTTACGATTATACTGTAAATCACTTTCACGAATCAGCCCCCAAAAGTAGTCTCCCATCATGTTCTCATTATACTGTCCTTGGTAGCGGCGTTCAAAGTCCAGTATATCCTGGTGGAAGCGCTCGCCTTGCTCCTCCGAGTACGCTCCCATGCTCTCCTTGAATTTATCAAGATGAGCATCAAGGATATGGACTTTGAGGGACATCCTACAGCCCATTGTGCCGTAGTTCTTCACCAGAGTCTCAACCAGCTCCACATAGTTTTCGGCCTTGTGATTGCCCAGGAAGCCCCGAACCACTGCGACAAAGCTGTTCCAAGCCGCTTTCTCCTTACTAGTGAGCTTCTTGGGGAATTCATTGCACTCCAGGATCTTCTTTATCTTTGGTCCGACGAAGACACCGGCTTTGACCTTTGCCTCAGACAGCTTAGGGAAGAAGTCTTGAAGGTACTTGAAGGCTGCCGACTCCTTATCTAGAGCTCTGACAAATTGTTTCATAAGGCCCAATTTGATGTGCAGTGGTGGCATCAGCACCTTCCGGGGGTCCACCAGTGGCTCCCACTTGACGTTGTTCCTCCCCACAGAGAACTCGGTCCGCTGTGGCCAGTCCCGCCTGTGGTAGTGCGCCTTGGTGTCCCTGCTGTCCCAAAGGCAAAGATAGCAGGGAAACTTGGTAAAACCGCCTTGGAGACCCATCAGGAATGCCACCATTTTTAAGTCTCCTATGACCTTGATGCCATCTCAGAAAAATGCAGATATGTATCCACTTAGGCAGCTGGAACTAAACTGAACTGGTGGGCTTAAGGCCCCTGTATTTATACAACTATTTATATTACTGGAAAGTTCTAGAAAGTTCTAGAAGTTACTCCAAGTTTACTCAGCACTGAATCTATCTGGAATGTTCTGGAAAATAGGTAAATTTCAAAATATCACTGTCCTGGTCACAAAAGCAAAGTTTGTGGGGAATAATAGCCATTTTCTATACTTTTGAGGCATAAGCAATTAGGAAATAACACTTACTACCAAGGAACAAAAAAAAAAAAAAAATTGTTACACGGTGTTATTAGCTGGGCAACAGCAAAACTGTCACAGCTTCATAACAGTATATTAAACTTTCCAGCCAGTGGACTGTTCAGTAACAGTGCTCTGTGCAGACACTAACCCCTCTTTCTTTAACTGCATAGTGTTTTTTGTTCTTTTTCTTTATAAAATTTGATACCACTCATGAATGGAAGGACTACTACATAAGAAACATAACACAGAAAATGTGCATCCCTACACAAGGCAAGAAAAAAATAGCTTATCAGATCAGCCTACATATGGAAACCTTTGTTTAACTCTGAACCCAGACGGTCAGTCATTGCTCTGAAATAGACTGACGCTCTCTGGAAAACCTGCCCTACTATGATTCATGATGCATTGCAATCCTAAAATGCTTTCACTAAAGCGGATTACTAGAAGAAATTAAATGTATAGAAGTGTGTGACGGGGAGAGCCCTGTCGTTGGGTCTTGCGGAAATGTGTGCAGCCGGGAGGCAGAACAGGAGACACGTTGCTGGGCAACCAATTGAGCAGTAGGTGCTCGCCCAGCACTGAGCTGATTGGGGGGGTCCAGATTGGCTGGGGGTTTACCCATCTTGTCTTTATAGTTTCCTATGTAAAACTTACAGCTGTTACACAGAAACGTTAGATCACACAAGTAGTCTATAGGCTAGTATTTAAACAACGAGCACTACTGTACATATACTGTAGTGTCTTTAGCATATGAAAAATCTAATCTTTATTGAAGCCAAAACAAAAAAGGGAGAACATGCCTATCTAAGCCAAAACTAATATTTTCGGAATTCATTGTTAACTTCTGTGGAGTTAAACATGTCTGTTATGTCTAATGATTCATTAGCTGCCGTCATCTAATTACAAAGCAGTGGGATCAAAGTGGCCACAGCCTATTGGGAGAGCAGGCTGGATTAATTAGGGTTTGACACTGTGGTACACACTGGAATGAGTGACCCCCTTCCACACCCACTCCAAAACCACTGCCAACTCAAGAAAAAATCCCAGGTCTGTGATGTACAGAGAGGACTTGAACTGGTGATATACTCTCGGAAATCAGGCACGCTCCCACCCCTTCGCCAAAGTAATCCCTTGCTCTCTGACTCCTTGCCAACTGGCAGACGGTCGCAAATCAATTCTGATCTTGAACTCGTCACTGGTGCCAGCGCTGGGTGACGAGGGTTCTCTTTGAATTACAGTACAGCCCTGCCATTAGCACTACACAGTATGGCAGGCTTGACTCGTCAAACCTTGCAGCCTTTCCATAGGCAAAAGACAATCGTTTGTGAATTGTACCAGTTTCCCCTGGAAAAGGACTGGAAATTAGCCACTCTGTTAAACAGTTTGATCCTTCTCGCCACCACCTTCTCATTCGTCCTCTGTTTCTTCATTTACTTTCTAGATAGGCAGAATAAGATATTACAGGCACTGTATGTACTTTCAATTTTGTGATACATCTGGTTAATTATTTTCCTGCATGAATATTACATATTAACATCTGCACTTTTCTTCATCTAAATATAGTTGTTTAATTAAAAAAAAATAGTTATTTGGATAAATCTACATGTTATGCACTGAAGTGGTCAATGCAGACTTGAGGTGAATAATAATACAGCTAATAAATCAGGCTATTGGGTAAAGAAGTTCTGCAATTTTGTTTTTTTTTAGGAAGCGTTTTGAGGAAATTGCTCCACCTTTTGTGTCTGTGCTTAAAACAACTTCAATTTCAGGGTGATAAAAAGCAGGTTATAGTTTTCCTGCTTCACAATGAATCCACTTCAAATACTTGCCAGAGTAAGAAGTATGAGCTCTTAAAGAAAACCAACATTATTTTTTAGAAACAGTATTCCGCCTAGGGGTTTCTGATGTAGTTTGTGTATTCAATCCACCTTCCATCTGTCTGAGCGTCATAAACTTTAGGATTTAAAACCTGGTTTCATTTTACCCACCGTAAACACTTATGAATTCCAGATCAGGGTTTTTGATGAAGATGTAGCCTGAAGCCTCCTCTAAGCCTGCTCCTGCCCTGGATGTGCTTTGAATGATTCGAAAGTATAATCTGTCATGACTGAAACAACCACATGTCAATTGGGGATGTGGGTGGCAGGGGGCTCAGGCTAACTGGAGTTTGGATGGCATCTCCAGCACTGGCTTCAAAGTTTTTGATCTGAAGTGTTTAATCATCGGCTTTGCTCTCAAACGGAACTCACTTCCTCCCCAGGGGACTCATTATTCCGATACACTTAGATGTGCCAACCAATCAGAAATTCCCTCCTAGCTGACACACAACAAAAGTAGTGACGTACTATAGGCAGGGGAAATATAGAACACGAATGAATGAATGAATGAATGAATGAATGAATGAATGACGTACTACTTTTAGGGTTGTTAGATTTTGCTAACCTTTCAACTGTTTAAAAATGTGTAACCGTTTAGAAACATCTTAAAGCATTTATACTTTCTCTTTGCAATCAATCAGAAAAAACAAGCATAAGAAGCCTGTTATCTATTTTTAAAACATAAATCACTATAACATTTCTGTGTGACAGGAGCACGTGTGTACAGCATGTATGTGTGTATGGAAAACAATAAATATTCATATTGCTTAAATATGAAAAACACTGTACATCGGCTTCTACTGTATAAACAAGGCTAACATACACACTTCACAGGCATGACATGACATTTCAACTTTTAGGAACAATTCGAAATGTTTAACACGGGTAACTTTTAACACCCGCAGTTTATAATATCTGTAATTGATGTGGCGAGAATATGTACGTCATCTGTCGTGCCAGAGAAAAGATACTATTGTTGGGGTTCTGTTTGGGATGGGTTGTATAATAATGAGTAACTCTACAGAGGTCAGCTGAAAACCTGTCTCTAGATAAACACACCCCTTCTGTTGTTTATTTGCTGGTGGTTATCTGAACACTGATAACCATTTACAAATAAACAGCTTGCACCAATAAAACAGTGTCACTAAACAAATCAGCAGGGGTCAGCTATACCACCAAGTTCAACTGAAGTTATGTAAACATGTTGATGTGTTTGTTTTGTTGGATAATAATACATTACCAGTGGATCAACAAGTTTAGCTAGTTTCCATTACAGAAGGAAGCTCATGGGACCAATGGGTACTTATACTCTTTCAAACTTAATTTGTCTGAATGCAAAACGCATTGTACGGTAAAGCTCAAGGCTATGTCTTCTTCAATTGAAAACAAGACATGTTTCAGGATTCTCTACACATCAGCCTGACAGATCAACTCATGTTGCTTAGTTACTGTATTTTAGGGCTCTATACAGCACAATATATAACGCAGAGATTTATGTTTCTGAACTGGTAAATAATTTAAGTTAAACATATTTATAAAAAAATTCACCTTCTTGAAGGATTTTTTTTTTTGGAATCCAGGAAAAAATTCAACCACAACATGAAATAGATGAGAACGGAAATGAAGCAATATTTCTTTTTTCATCAAACTATAAAGTTAAGTGAATTATTGGGCCAAAACATATCTTAACATCCTCTTCCTCCCCCATGATTTCTTCTGCTCCAATCTTATTGAGACTTCCTTCTCTAGTTGTATGACCTGTTTTATCTCATCGCAGATCCGGTCTGGCCAGATGGCAGTGATGTGCAGAACAGATTCTGCAGCGGAATGCTGTGATTAACTTGCTCAAATGATTTCTGTTATGCTGCAATGTAAACATTCACCTCGTCTGTCAGGGTAGGTTTTAGGGCATGTCTCAAAAGTCTAATTCAGCAGAAAGAGTGAAACACAAAAAACAGCCCTTAATAAGCCTCCCTAATTCTAATAACCCAGACAGAAAAGCCTCTACAGCCTTGACTGTCACAAACGACAAGAACCCAGACTCTCAAGCTGAGGGGGGGTCTTTTATTTGTGTCTACACTGTGATGCAGTTCCTAGCGTTTGAATCATGTTGGACTGTGAGGTGGCATTGGCAGAAAATGAATGTTAATAAATAAAAGTCGCTGGAACTGCATTTCCAAAATACACACGTCATGCTACATGGCTCTTAACTCCGCTATTAAACTCTTGAAATCGTGAACCAAGTTACAGCATAGCTAAGCCAAGCATTCCTGAATATTACAGGCTAGTTAACTTTCCCTCCTCTGCTAATTAACAAAGCAGGAACACCACTGCGGAATAGCTGTCAGAGTTTCCTTTCCTGAGACGATAAGCCGGAAAAATGAAAAATGAATCATCTGGTGAGCAAATTTATATCATTAGAGGAGCATTTTTAATTAGCTGTTTCTACTGAAAAAAAATATAATATTTAACCATATCATTCTCAAGTTAGACAGTACAAGGACTGTACATACTGTCTAAATACAGTACAATTCACAAGGCTTTACTGTAACTCATAAGGTATTAAAATAATATTTAAAACTGATTTGATCGAAGAAATTATTGAAAAGGTTCCTGACTGTTCATGATTCAATATCAAACTAGTACTTTTTCCCATCGGAGGTGGGCTGCAGTCTTCTTTCAAAAGAGCTACTTCAGATAAAGAAGAAAAATAATCACCCCAGCTGTTTCTTTTCAGCCACAGCCTGTGCTAAACACACTCAAACTGTACTGTGCTTGACATCCAAATCCTGCAGATCAGGGACGATCTAACAGGAAGCAACTTGATGATTTCACCGAACACCTGCAGCACACTGCAATGCATATTTTAAAGATTTGTGACCATGAATTAAAATATACCAAGGATTAGGTTTTCTTCATCATAAATATTCTGCTTTAGAAATACTAGGCAGCAATCTGGCTACAAATCTTTTGCATGCTGCAACATGGAAAAATCAAGTGCTGTCTTTTTTTTTATAAGAGAGTAACTGTGCCTTTGAATAACAGAAGAAAAAAGGCAGAAAAGATTAAATTATAAATAACTGTGGCTTGAAACTTGCCTTTGTTTTGTTGTGGACGAGGTTGTGTGGTACATGGGTGGTCAAATTACTTACAAGTCCCTGCAGCGAGTGCACTTATGTGCTACTTAGCAAGCAATTATCACGATCATTTAAGTATTACTTTTTTGCTTTGACGTTAGATGTCTGAAACAGCACCCATGAATAGATTATTTAAGTGTTGTTTCCAGACGTCTTTATAACTTTACACAATATGGATATGCAAATTCCTTTAATAAAGATCATCATAAAATAACACCAAGGCAGCAAGCCAACATGTGCTGATGTAGCAGCGAGGCTTTGGATGCCCGGGACAACGGCACGCCCTTCCAGTGCAAGAAGAATCCATCACTAAAAAACAGGAAACAAGGGAACTAAAAAAAGCTGCCTGCTTGTCTTCAGGAGGGTGGACCACTTCTCAAAGCTCTACAAAGAAAAAGAACACGCTCTAGTACTGCAGGAGCTGTGAATACTGTGCTGAATCAGATAACTGGCTGCTGGTAAGTTAGAGAATGCATGAAATGTTTTGTAACAAAACATGAACTACATTTGTTAATGTCAGTTAGTAAGTTAGTTTTAAAAGCTTTATGCTTTTTCCCCTCAAAAAAAAAAAAAAAAAAATTTACACAGCAGAGCTTTTACAACCATACACTGTCCCAGCAAAGCCAACAATGTGCTAATCACTAATATGTTCTTAATTGTGGGATTTCAGGGGATCAGTCATGCTACTACTGTACTGCATTCCAGAGTCAACGATATGAGCCCTTGGTGTTAGGAAGAGTTAAAGCAAACAGGTCCAATGTGACATGTCTCATATATAATTTGACACAGAATGCCTCTCTCCCTAGGTGCATATCCGCATCATTTGTGCAGCAAACATTAGCCCGTCTTTCTCATTTAGTAGATTTATATTAACCCTTAAGCTTACACCTAAATACGCTGTCAAAAAAAACAGTGTCATGCATAAAACAACATCTTATACCATGTTTATTTGCAAGGACCAAGGCAGTGTTTTCTTTGTATGTTGTGTATTACACTACTGATAGACCCTCCACATACTTTAAAGAATGAAGATACAAGAACACGCACAGGAAACTTACAGGACAGATACATAATCTGTATCTGATTACACAGTGCTTTAAAAGAGGAAAGTAAGATGGCCAAAAAAGCAGAAATCACTCTCACACAAACAAAGACTTATTTTCATTTGATTCTGGCTCATGTCTTTGTCTTCCAATGACCAGCCCCTCTGAATTGTTTTTGTGTCTTTGGCAGCTTTTGAAAAGATTCAATGGGTGGCCCTCTAGAAGTTGCTCATAATAAACCAAGCTAATCAGAAAGAATCCAGCGGCCAGTTGCCGTGGAGCCTGTGATTAGTAACGCTAGGAGCCATGGATCAGCTGACAGAGATATCAAGTTAATTTTAGCCAGAACCAATGTGTGCCGCAAAGTGTAGAGTGCTCCAGACACAAAGAGGTGAGGTCAAATGAAAAAAAAAAACAAGGGAGCCAAGAGACACATTGGACAGAAATCCTACGGGAAGTTTTTTAATTGGTCAGCGCTTATCCCGTGCTGAACACGTAGTTTAAGGAGCATAGTAAGACACAGATTATCCACTCTGCAACTATTTGCACTTCATTGGTTGTAACACTAGCACTGATCCTATTGTCTGCAGCAGACAATTACAGTGCAGTCCAACTAAACTGTACAGTGGTTTACCCACCTCAGTCCATTCACCTCCAGGATAGGTTCCAGACAGGAGATCATAGGAGGTCAAAGTCAGGGTCACTCAACAAATTCCACGTTGGTGATTGCAACAGTCCATGTCCCAAGTCGATTCAACAAATAATCCCAGCAAGATGCAGCTATACATCAACACAATAAGCATCAATCCCATAGACTGTGCTATCTTCTCCTTTGGAAACCTTTCTATAAATACAGAGAGGATCCACGCTGAGTAAATACAGAAAACAGGAACTGAGCCTTTAGAGCTACTTAACAGCATACACACATTTATAAGTGATCATGGCCGAGCAGGTGTCAGCAACATCGAGGGCTTTTTTTTCTTTCTCACTGCTTGGGAGCGCCTTCGTCATGCTCAAAGATGGTCCCTGTAAGTGAGATGCCTGCTATTTTAGTCTCGTCGGGCTCCATCGGTGAGTTCAAAGGCACGTGGAAAGTGTCACCCGTACATCGTAAAAAGAAATTCTGGTCTGGTGTGGATCGGGAGGGGGGTCTTATTTCCACCCAAGCAAAGCACTGTATCTGGTGCCCATGAAAAGATGGACTGTGTCATCTATTCCTGTGGCACTGCGTGGCCGGAGGGGTGCGTGCAAGGGTTCTGTAAACTTTCAGCGCGCAACCCCTTTTTAGAATGGCATGGTACGGATTTACTAAGAGTTTGCTCCAGTGTAAAGCTTACAACATTTGTTCATTTCTAAAATAGAAAATAGAGCTGTAAGCATGATTATTTTCACAGCTTTTTAAAAATAACACCAAGTCACATGCACCAAGTCATTAATGGATCTGTGTCTTACCTCCCATTAGCACTAGCTATATTATGGTCCTCCCGTTCTGATGTTGAAAATCTTTTTTACTTGAATACTTTTTATGGTATTTGTTCTTTAATGATGATATTTCAAAGAGAAAACTACTGAAATAAAAGCTTCCATAGCTTCCTGGTACAAAAACACTCCCTGTGCTATATCCTCTCAGGTTAGGTTGTTTGTCGATTTCTCATTTTACAAACTTTCAATCTATGAGCCAAACAGGTGTGCTTCTGCCACTACTGGCAGCGATGAAAAGGATATGTTTGGTACGGTAATAAATACATAAAAGTAGAAAAAAAAACTCCAGCTCCCTTTCTTCATTTCCCAGATTAAAGCCAAGCAATTTGAATCATCAGTAAATCACAATGATATATGACTGTCAGTGAAAAATGTAAACATGACGGCATCAACCAAGCTCTCTGTACCGTACCTGGGGCTCCAGCAGAACTCTAAGCCAGCGCCTAACAGGTACATAAGAACATAAGAATATATTGAAACAATGGGGGCCATTAGGCTCATCCAGTTTTTGCTGATTGTTCTCAAAACTTTGTCAAATTGGGTCAATGTGTAATTAATCATTTATGTTCTCATCATTTTATTAAGATGTAGTTTACCAACATACTACTACTAATAATAATAATATTATATAATATATATATATATATATATATATATATATATATATATATATATATATATATATATACACACATATATATATATATATATATATATATATATATATATATATATATATATATATATATATATATTTATTGATAGATATAACTGTATAACGCACACAGTAGTGTCAATTTAGGATATGTTATTTAAGGGGGGGGGGTTAGAGAGTTCATTACAAGACACCATTTAGTGTTTTCATAACTTGCACAGTTAAGAGTACCCTTGTATTATGATGCACTGTTAGCACACAGAAGCAGGAGCAGGAATATGCTGATGTTTCCAAGGGTGCCACTGCTGACAGCTAGCTTGCAGGTTTTGGCAGTGCAGGCAGCAGTCTGGACCGCAGCAGTGCCAAGTGTAGACACTTGACTTATTAATTATTCACTGCCAAGGCCGAGAGCCACCAGGCATTTTATACCATACAGTATATACCCTCATTAATACACCGCCCATGTGAGCATAGCAAAATATCATTGGTTATATAATTCAGAGGAAGGGTAATTGGATGCAAAGAAGCCGGGATAAATCAATGGACAGCACTGTATAATTACTCTTTATGAGAGATGGAGAGTCATAGAACTGTATATTCAGCCACTGAAGAAGGATACAACGATGCAACTTGAATCTAAAGGGCAGACTGTAAGTGAGACGATACCGTCATAATGGGTCCCCCTCTTCCACCGCCAATTGTGATTTCTGAATGAGAAAGTAATAGGTAAATCCTGACTGACAGCAACCGTCTGCAGTTCAAAATATCAGCACTGTCCCATACGAATTTCCAAAATAAAATATTGGTTACTTTTAGTTTTTTACTCTGAGCTTAATATACCCAAGCTGGTGACCTATGCAATTTATCCATTTAAGGTCAGGCTTGACTGATTAATCTCGTATTAAAACCTGAAATGGCTTAAACTTCTATGTAATAGTCTTATTTATAGTAATAGGCTCTATGGCATCATGCGGAAAGCTGGTAGCTGGTTTGACAACTGAGCAGCTGTTGTGACATCATAAAAAGGAGCAATGAAAATTGTAGAACGTGGAATGCCAGTTAATAAAATAAATATAATCAGTTGTCCCAGTTGTGACAGGGCACATTAATTCCCTGTACCTCCCACCAGCAGGGGGAACATGGGGCACCTGTCCATCCAACAGGCGCTGGCGACTATGGGATTAACATTCTCAAGGAGTCAGTTTGCTAGGAGGCTGGTGGAGGGAAACGAGGTACACCCGGTTCAAAGCCCAGGTAAATAGGTACGGGGCGGAGCCAAGGTGTACAAAGGGGGCAGCCTCTCCACCGGTCAGGACAGTGTTCCTGGGACCGAGGAGAGAGAGCGTACCAGTGCTGGATAAAAGTCTTAACTTTTCAGTGTTTTTCGGCAGACTAAGCAGAGCGGTTTCCTGCCTTTCGGTTGCAAAGCACTGGTCAAGCACAGGACTGCGGTATTTAAAGGACCAGGACTTATAAATAAGTGCTCCTCTCAGGACCTGTCAATAGTAAATAGTGTATTTTAAAGTGACAGTACATCTTTGTTTTATGCACAGTTTTTTTTTGTCTGTGTTTGCAAATAAATGCGGTTGCTCTATTTCTTTTGAAACTTGACTCTGCGTGTCATTCTGAGGCTTCCAGTCCAGTTCCTATTTGTGCTGCGATTACTCATCACAGCTCCATCCCTGATCACACTACTGAGCGAATCCGGTACAGCGTCCCAGAAAACAAAACACGGAAACACCATCCTGTGGGCCTCAGCTCCATGACACGAGTTGAAACAGTGCTCAGAGACCAGGCCAAACGCCAGATTCCGGTCGCTTCTCTTCACGGTGAACTTCTCAATAGCATTACAGCCTGTTCTATATTTCAATCCTTTTCCTTCTGATCCCTATTAAGAACAGTGCTGAGTTGAGAAGCCGTGTAAGCCATAAATGATCTAACAGGCACAAGACCCTGTTACTTTTTTGGGGGGCTGTGACAGGATGGCTGGGTGGATAGAGACTCAGAGACAGTAACTGCAGGTTTCAAGCACTGGGGTGCATGTTTCTTAAACAAAAATAAAACAAAAACACAAAACAAATAGGCACAGGGCCAAACAAAAAGCTTACGCAAAACTACAAATCAAACAAAGAGTCAGGCCGAGCAAAGCCTTCACCAACTTAAGAAAACAAAGAAAAGACAAAGCCACCAAACAGACCTTCCATGTGGTCTCCCCTCTCCCAGGCAGATCCTCCCAATGGAGCTGTGTAGCTCCCTTATATACCATGTGGCCAGGGTTGATTGACAATTAATCATTCAATCAATCAACACCTGGCCACATTCTCACATGTATCTGGCAGGGATCGTTATTAACCGTATCCCTGCCAACCACCACCACACACCCAATATACACCATACACACACACACACACACAAGAACAACAACCCCACACAACAAACCCAATATTTACAAAACTAACAAACAATACATTATTTAAATGTGCAGGTCTCTGCCCTGCCAAAGGGGCATTATTATAAAAAGCTGACGGAGTAAAATGCGTGCTGCTTTGATTTAAGCACACCCTATACAATAATGAAACAATATTCCTTTTTGCAGTATCCGTTGCCTTTTTGTTTATTTTTAGCTTTGTAGAGTATTCATAGCCTGTGCAGGAATTACAATAATTTAATTTGCTTCAGCTGAAGCAGCTCTGACTATGGTGGTTTGCCAATGAAGTAGGAAGCCTTTTCCCAATTGGAAAAAAACAACACGTTTTTTATTCAACAGTTTTACAGAAAAACTAAATTTGCATTCCTAGCAAAATAATTGGAAAACAAAAAAACAAAAAAACATGAAACAGGCCTAAAAAATGCATAATTAAAAGTAATGTTTTTTCAATGCTATAAGACCTCAGGTACCAGGTTCCTTCCCAGTCAAATACACAAGAGGTAGGTTTAAACGCTTTGCTGGCTCTCACACATCTCTGCAGAGACACACAGCGCAGCACACTGCATTAGCGCAGGTTACCGCATAGGTGTAGTTGTACAAAAAGACAGCCAGCTAAACTTGTCTACCTTCACTGAGCCGCAAAGTTCAATTTAAACGTCTGATCACAACAGATTGTACCAGTGTCACATACCCCAGGAGAAGTGCCTAGTGGGTGAGGTGCTTGTGATGTAATTGATGACTTGTGTGTGTGTTCTCTTTTCCTTTCAGCAGCATGCTAAAAAAGTAACATGCTGAAACCACATTACAGCCCTGCCTTCACGGATAAGCAAGCAGGAAACTGGCTTGGCACGGCTTCTGAGGAACAGGTCAGGGGCTCAGGGATTCCTGCTTTTTTATGTTCGATGTTCTTTATTTTTCTGTTTTTCCTGAGTGCTCAGTACACAGTGCTGGTCCCCTCACTGCACCCACAGCACCACATGAATGCTTCAGTTGACACCAATTACATTTCCATGCTCTAATATAGTTAATGAATGGTGTTTTTTGAGGACAGACAGGCAGCTATGTGGATGAGTAGAGGCTATGTTGTCTTATTAAAAATAGGTTCAGTTCGTCTTCAGGAATTTGACAAAAATACAAAGTATTGTTGTCAGTCTGTAGTTTAACTTGTTCACATGCATCAGATATCACAAATACTGTCTAACTGTCATGATGCAACTCCAGTGGGATCAAACCGCAGTCACATTCATTTACAGTAAAAAAATAATAATCTTGGATAGCTGCTGACGGCAATTATAACACTATAAAATAACTAAAAAACATCATTTACCTTTATGATGGTGGTTGTTTGCTGTGCTATTCAGTACTTTTGAAAAGCAACTGCAAGGACAGCGGCAACATAATTAAAATGTAATCCTAGGTTAAGCAGGTTTGTGGATCTATAGTACTATTGCATTTATATATAGTCTGATCAATAGTGGAATTGATTGATTCACCTGTGGATTTTTGTGGATGGCCATGTTCGATCGCTTGGTATGAGACAATTCCTATTCTTGCTACATGGTTTATTTCGGTCCTGCCACCTTGAATTCTTCCTTTGTTATTCCCAAGGATAAAGAAAAGACAGTCACTTCAGAAGGAGCTCTATTCAGGCTCCTTAGAACAAAAACATAGAAGCAGCTCACGTGGAATTCAATACCATATCTTTGCTACCCAAAACAAAGCAGCAGTGAGACTTTTATTTAATTTTCTATCATAACTCAACCCATGAACCAAAGGGGACCGACAATACACCAGAGAGAACTGAAAATCTGAAATATGAGTCTGCAGTATTCCTAAAACATGGAAAACAGATCAGCGAGTATAAATCTCTATTGTATACAGTATTATTATGGCTGGGGAAGATCAGGATTTCTGAGTAGCACACGTTCTGGCTTTTTGACTGGCGAGTGAAGTAGATGAACGGGTTCTGTGTATGTTTTTTGGCTGTCACTCAGTTTCTTTCTGTCTTCTCCCACAACCCCTCTACCCAAAAATAGAGAACAGTTTTGGAGGCTATGGTTTTCCTACATCCATTGTTAAACTAACTACAAAACAAAAACCAAAAAGAAAACACACAGTATAGACTTCAGGAAGCCTTGATTGTACAAGAAGATAACAGAAATCCGAAACGGATTTCATTTCATACTAGGATGGAGATGGCTGTCTACAGGCACAGCATGCATCCTGCAGTTATGCATTATATGACAAGCTTGTTGTTTTTTCTGTTTTAAGGTCCTGGATTTTAATTAATAAAACAGTGAGTGCTGCTACTGAATCGAGTCTGACTTCCATCAAACCAGACAATCTGCTTGGCAACATGCCTCTGTCGCTATTCTTTGTGACATCTGTTTACCCAAACGAGGACGTGTTTTGTGTTTTCACAGGATAACAAGATTTTAAATGGAGATATTCCACTTGTCATATAAAACAGTTGGACTACCCTATGCTGCTGCTGCTTAACTCACCTGTCACAGCAGTGGATAAAAATCACTTCATGTTGAAGGTGCTTTTGTTAACCTTTTCGTTCAAAAAAAGATGGTTCAGTTAGCGCTTGCTACCACTTGGCAGCCCAATATTTTAACAAGACATTTCAATGCTTTTCTTAAGGGGGCAGTAAAATGCCATGTAAAGAGTAATGTTAATGGTTTAAGTCGACCAGAAATGGCAGACTCTCTGCTTTTTCGGTTCTCCCCAGTGTGTCTGTTACCAGAATGTCTTTCTGCCCCAGAGTTTCCAGTTCCTGTAAGGGGGTGAAAGCTCTGCAAACTTTTGTGGTGTAAGCTGTGATAAAAATGAAGGAACAACTTGGTCCTGAAGAACTTAAACAGAGACAGAGGTCATTTTTTATTGCAAAAATAATTTGAATAAGAGACCACATTTTTGCAGATGAATGCAGCTGCAAGAACTTTTATTTGAAACACCAAGAGCAGTGTATTGATATCTCACTATACTTGCAAAACTCGCTGCACACACACACAGCTGAAAAATCCGTACACATCCCATGTTCCTTTAATTAATTCCACCAATATGGACACAATTCACTTTGAAAAACAATTTTACTTACGAAATTAATGTCATACAGGTGTTCTTATAAAACAGAACTTGTTTAGCATACATGTGCAAAGCAAACACAGATCCTTACAGTATTTTAAAGCACATCTCACTATCAGAAGTTCAATGGGGTAGTGCAGTCACTGTTTTCCGTTTGGTCTATTGCTCAGGTGGTCTATTCCCACTTATATCAATCTGACGGAGACATTTCAAGGGTGACAGGCACAGAGGTCAGGGTGTAGGTGTCGAAATTCCTCAGCTGCTTTTTTTTTTTTTTTTCACCAGCCCAACCCTAGCGACTGAATCAGAATGCAGAGGCCAAGATTAAAAGAAAAGAAAGCTGTTGTATGGACTGGAAAATAGAAAAAGATTGAGTCTGTATTGTTGGCATACTTCAGGGGAATTCACTACAAAGGCATGACAGTGTTTAATAGGAGGAACACACCCACAGGAAAATGAAAGCCTCCTGGAATGCTAAATAAATACCACGTCTCATGAAACAACAAAAGCTTGATTCCATGAGAACAACCCCAGACCAGAGAGGCTGCCTGCTAACCGCTGCAACCCGAGCTCGGCTCCCCAGCTCGGCACTCCACACATGCCACCCGCCAATCCCAGATCCTGTGGTTTTGAAAAATGAAAGGCTTGCTAGAGTACTTGACACTCACTGTGAATAGAGCCGGCTCGCTGTGCACAGACACTACAGGAGCAGCACTAGCCATGCAAATTGCCTAGTTGCTTACTTAGCAAGGGTTGAAATCTTACACCTGACCTACACAAACACTCCTGTATAAAAAATAGTACTGTGCTAAAAACTAGTGTTTCCTATACTTTACTGCAGTACATGCTATAGTATATTAGCATTTTTTGGATGGGCAGCAGTGTGGAGTAGCGGTTAGAGCTCTGGACTCTTGACCGGAGGGTCGTGGGTTCAATCCCCGGAGGGGGACACTGCTGCTGTACCCTTGAGCAAGGTACTTTACCTATATTGCTCCAATAAAAACCCAACTGTATAAATGGGTAATTGTATGTAAAAATAATGTGATATCTTGTAACAATTGTAAGTCGCCCTGGATAAGGGTGTCCGCTTAGAAATAATAATGGTACTATAGTATTTGATTTTTTTTTTATAAGGAGTTGGCAATTTGTGGAACAAAAATGTATGATAACAGTCAACATGTAAATGAGCGATGATATATGGTGATCTATTTTTTTGAAGGCCACAAAACATCTATATTTTCCATCGTTTGGCAGAGGCAACACTATTAACCAGAACAAAATTGTTAAGAATGTAAAAAGTAGTCTTTTTCTGACACATGTTTTCACACGTTATTCAAAAAGTCGTGCTATAAATGCAGACATAAACGGTTACTGGATTCTTTCCATTTTTTGTCTCTATGGACAAAGCAGTTGTCTAAAGTAAGACAGTAGAAGAAATCATCTCAGTAGCAGTGGGGACAATTCTTTTCAGCTTTACATGGCTACCCACATTTCAGAAACAAAACAGTGAAGATGATCAACATGAACCAATGCATTACTGCTTAAAGTATACACGCTGCCTGAAGGACTCTAAACTAAGATTAAGCCTTTAAAAAAACACAAAAACAATTGAGTTTTTAAACAGAAATGGCACTACGTAATTCATCGTTCGTTCTGTGACAAGAAAAACAGGAAGCTGTAGTCATACCATTTACAGAGAAAACTTTACAGAGAAAATTATTTTCAAATGAACAGTTTCCAAAAGAGCACAATGTCAACAGTAGGGCTTTTTATTATTTGCTAATACATTTTTAAAAGGCACATTTTGAAATAATAATAATAATAAAAAAAAAACATTAACACGATAGCTGAACAAAGAAAAGAAGCTCAAATTGAATTTACAATTTTAACTAAAAGTTTAGTTGGGTCATATGCTACAGTAAGTCATTGTAATTGTCTACATTCAAATTATTTATTGATATTGACCTTTGATGTACGTGAACAGGTATTTTTAGACTAATGATTTAAATACAATAGATCAAATGGGTGGATCGAATGTAGCATGTTCATCCTAAGTAATAAAGAGAAGTGCTGCCTGTATTCAAAGTGTGTGGTGTGTTCTTTATACAGTCAGCCAGAGACACCCTCCACTGCGGAAACCAGCACATCTGAATGTTATTAAATATCCACACACTGTATTCCTATTATTATAATTGCGTACTGTTTCTTAACCAATGCCTATCCTAATTACTCATCCACATTTAGCTTAACTGTCTACAAAAGCTTTTAAGTAATGCCATGACCACTTCATCTCGGAAGAAGAAAACATTGTACTCTCTTAGGGCTGAATGGCTGCAATGTATGAATTGCAAGGGTCATGGGTTAGAGTTCAGCACAGAAATGCATTCCAGTTCTGTGCGCTCCAGAGCATGTTTGAAAACAGATACCCTGCTTGTCTCCTGTCTGGGAGACAGATGTTACGCATTATAAATATCTTCACAGGATGCCAAGGTTCCAAAAGTCAGTCCCAGCTTATTTTCAAGGATGTTTAAGAGGAAGTTGGTATGATTTAATAAACCATATATATCAAATAATTAAATGACTAAATGAATGCAATTATATAAAGATATGTACAACATATCGAAACACTGGCTCTTTGAGCTAAAATATATATATATATACACAAACACCCCATTATATATATATATATATACTGTATATATACAGATATATACATGAACATCTGCAATCCTAATGAGACAAATCAGTAAACTGGAGGTAAATAGTTGCTAACCGTTGAAATCAGGAGGATACGTCAGTCACAGAACAAAACACAACTCATTTTCTTCCAGAATTCTTTTTGTACTGTGAAAGAATGGAACCTTTTTTTTTTTTTTTTTAAATACAGACACATTTTTTAACATGATTCCAAAATGTAAGGTCATTCACTGTCATTGACACAAATAAACTGCTCAGCTTTTAGTAAGTCTTGTGACCAGGCTCTTATTAGATAACATGGGTGTAAAAAAAAAAAAAAAAAAAAAAAAAAAAAAATCCTGTCAATTTATACAACAGTATCTACAGAACACTGTTTCAATGGAATTAACCTTTTGAAATCAAAGGTACGCTGTATTACATTTTAGACCCACTCCATATTGAGATATCAGATATAACTGTATTAGTGAAGTCTGGCATGTTTCATTCCCATTTACAATCTGATTAAAAGCATACAGGCCCTTTGGGAGCACTCTGAAAAACTGTAGCAAGGCCTATTTATACCACAGAGATTTGTGACTTGAAAACAACATTACTGTACACCAGTGGGACAAGTGAGCAGTAAACATGACAGTATATATAATATATATATATATATATATATATATATATATATATATATATATATATATACACACACACTCGTAGGATATGTGTATTTGAAAGGAATGGTTTACCATGTTCGAGGAATGGTTATTTCAAGTCCTTGCTGAATGCTCACATGAGACATGGATCCAAAATTGATTATTTGCCAGAACTTAGAAGCCTGATGCTGCCTTCGAATTAATCAAGTGTGTACGAACAGACTAGCCACATAGGTGTTTATTACACACCTGTTCAGACAGCATCTGTAAACTCTCGACTATACTGGACTATAAGGCACCCAATTGTACCAGTACTTGCATCAGCTTGTACTTGCACTGAACTGCTCCATACCTTACCACATTCTAACTATAACTACTTACCATATCTTGTATTTGATTTTACTCTTATAGGTAACCATACTCGCGTTTTTTGTAACTGCTCTTATTTGAAATCATTCTCATCCATTTATCATACTTACTACCTGTTCTGGACTTTACTCATATATGCAAATATTTATTATAAGTTTTAACTGCTCTTAGCAAAACTCGCTCTTACTTATAATTTACTGTATTCTTTATTTTGATCTTACTTGAATTTGTAACAGTTGTAAGTCGCCCTGGATAAGGGTGTCTGCTAATAAATAAATAAATAAATAAATAAATAAATAAATAATAATAATAATAATAATAATAATAATAATAATAATAATAATAAGCATATTCTCATTTAAGAGAAACTGGACATAAAACAATCACAAAAACAAATACAAATAACAAAAAACCTAAACGTAACACAACCACTGAAGTTTATTTTGTGTCCCGAAATAAGGTGTCAAACAAAACCACTTAAAAAAATGTTTGCTGTCGGTTAGTAGCAGCAACACGTTATCAAATTGGCATATAAATAAAACAGACTCTGTTCTCTTACCTTTTGAAGCACAGACTTCTACTGCTGCGGCTAATCTAAATATTGTTTATCCCCAGTGCTTCGGAGGAGCATGTGAGCATGGTGTTTAATAGCCACGCAGTGTTTCAGATATTTAAATTACACGAGCACAGTGCAGCGCAAAACTGACCTCTCTCACTTCCAGTTGCCGCCGCTGTTTAGGGTGTGACGTCATCGACTAGCAAGGATTCCAGGTTGACAGACGAATGATTGGTATTTTTGAATTCCAAATATTGTTTTCTGACATTGATAAGAATTTAACTAACATGAGTTAGTCTAAATGAAATATATATATATATATATAGGCGATATTTACTGGGAATGTAAAAAAAAAAAAAAAAGAAATGAAAAAGAAATGACCACGATGAAAAAAAGGTGTTATGCAACAAGTTTTTAATTTTAATTTTACATATTTCGACAATGTAAGCTTGTATTTTTTTAGCATGGCTATACAGTCTAGAAATGTGGTCAATTGTGTTGTACAAGGTTCCATTACTACAATGTAACGTTATTATTTAATGCAGGGTGACAAATTTAGGAAAATAAGGCACCTAAAAAAAGATACATCCTCCTCAAAAAAAAAGCTATAGCACCGTCTAATAATAATTACTTTCTTGTTTTTCATCACATTCAATTTAGAATATAGCAATTGCATGGTTTCTATAAACTGCGTCACAATTTCAGAATTCTCCTGCAAAAAAGCATTATATATATACAGTTGACATTCCCTTAGAATAAATGGGCACTGCTGAGCTGCTAAGAGAATAATACAGAAGCAAGCTGCCAAGTTGCTGGAGGAAATACAATTAAAAAAGCAAATTGTCCCACTAGGAATACACAAGGAGCTGACGTGCTCCATATGGTAGAGCTGTTATTGAAGTGTCTCCAGGGACCACAGCTCATTACCTTTAGAATTGCAACCACAAAGACCAGGAAAACATACTCTAGCTTACAATACCTCCAGCAAAGTTATTGTACCGATCTGTGCATTTTTTTTGTACTGTAATTCCCGATTCTGCGTGTGTTCCCATTGGCCTGAAGTTTGCTACCGAGGACTAATGGATGTGTGTGTCCCTCTCCCCTCATCTACATACAGGGGGCGCTAAGTCTATCAGAGGGCTGTGTCCAGCGGGATGTGTTGCGGTTGTCATGGTCCCTGTCTCTGTTGAATCCTGTGCTGCTGTGCAGAGCTGTGGACTCTGGTGGGTGCTGAGATATCGTCCAGATAAATAAGAGAAAGGATTTGAAAAAGAAACCAGTGTCTATCTGTTTTCTGCCTCTTGCGTGTAACACTACATTATTTAAATTTCACTTCCATCTTAAAGCTATATATATATAGGCCTCTATTGTTCCATCAGCACAAGACATAGAGTGTTGATTAGTTACATGATGTAGCTTTAGAATTTCAAATGCAGAAGTTTAAAGCACAAACTGATAAAAAAAAAAAAAACTAAAAAAAACCACAATGATAAGGACACTCTATAATGTGTTACTTTATGGTGTAAAATGCATCACATGTTTTTTTTTTTTTGGTAACACTGTTTTGTGTGTGTGTGTGCAATTAAAGTATTTTCTCACGCAAATGTATTAATAGACACTATAGATGTGTTTAAAACATGTTATGTGGGATTGCGCTGAATTCTTCGTTCTCAGACGTGAAACATAATGCAACGTGACTTGTTTAAATCCATACAGAAGTTTAATCATTCAGGCATGCTCCACTGTCTCAATATTTATGAGAGGACTTGCTGAAGTTTGTCAGACTGAGCCGACTTTCTTCTGAAATGAAGCAAAGTATTTAAAAATGTTCCTCCGGTGTTTTGATGTAGAATACAATAATGAGCACGGAAAGGATGCTGAGACATTTGGGTTGTTCTGGGGGAATGTTAACTGTTACTGTTGTCTTGTTGTTTATTGTTGTTTTTTATGTCTGTCTTTTATTGCACTTATAGTGTTCCAATTACTTGCACTTTTGTTAGTTCACTGCTGTTATTCTTTCCTGTTTTGATGTTTGTAATCACAAGATGTGTGGTTGGTATCCTAGATCAGAAGGGGTAATACAGAAAGTAGCCGGTTTGTTTTATATGTGAATCTAGAATACTTCAAGCACCACATTTTGTGGGTTTTGTTACAAATTCAGGAAGGAGACATCCACAAGATTTGAAATGAACAATTCTTTATTTTAATGAAACGTAATATATTTGGCCCATGGCCTCGTCCATTGGACTAATGCCACCAGGCAGGACAAGTAGAACTGTGGGCTACCTTCCCCCTAGACAAGGCACTGCACGATGGAGGCAGGGGAAGAGGTGGACACATGTGATTAGTGGGCGGAATCCCCTTTCAGAAACACAACATTGTTTTAGTCAGGTTAATGAAAACACAACAACGAACATGTGTTATTGGATGGTACCAGTCTTTTGTATTGTGTTGACATTCCACCTTAAAAAACAAACCTTCCTTTCACAGTAAGTCCTACGATTGCCTGCGACATTGGTGAGTAATAGTAGCATCAGAAGAGAGAACTTTCTTGTGTGGTTTAACACGTAAGAACGAAAATGAAACAATAGTTAAGTGGTTATGTTACCGAATGACACTAAATAACAAATATATTGGGGAATTATAAATAACCCTCAATTAATTATGCAGCTGTACAAAAAAAATCAGATGCTACACAGATCTGCTACAGTTAATACATGTTAGTTTTCCCCAAAATCTACCGGTAACACAAAAAAGCATGATGAAGTGCAGAATAAGTCTGACGCCTGCATTGCTTTCAGTAATTTTTACATTTTTAGGTTTCCGTTTCCTTCTTTAGTTACATATATTTCGTTTTCTCATCTATGGGTAATTTTGCACTGGCGATCATGCATTTACTGGGGGCTTGAAGGTGTCTGTGACAAAGCTAATGCCCGAAAGAAGGGAATGGGTTTCCATCTGAATGTGTGAATTACATAGATACTAGGCCACTCGTTACTGAAAAGGCAAAACAACCACAATTACATCTAGCCATATCCAATTCAAGAAGGGCTGCTGTACTGTCAATTTGTACTTGCATGCAAATACCAGAACTAACCATATGTATACAAACCAGCGCCGCCTACTTAGCAAGTAATGTATAACAGCTTACTGAAATAAATTTTAAAATACTCCTGGATTGTGAAAAAATGCAGTTAATAAATAGATTGCCTTTGGTCTTAAGCATGATTACTTATTTTTTCTGCAGATTTCAACGAAGAGATGAACTGCTGTTGATGGCACCAAAAAAGACGATATAAAGTAAAATAAGCTTTTCTTTGTATGCCACACCACTCTCCTTCTATAAATCTGGATAAAACCCTTTTATTTGTTAACGCTACAGGGCATCTTTAAGCAGAAACAAACACCTGCTGTAATGACATGGTTCTGTGAATGCAGCTGTAGCAGTAGGAATGTGAACTGTTACAATTTGTTATCAATTAAATCACTTTGTTGATGGGAGCTATTCTGCAAAGCATTTCTTTGCACCCATGAATGATACTGCATGCATCATATGTCTTTATTATTCTAATCACAAATACCTTGTTGAATTTAAGAAAAGCATTTGTTTTCTAAACCATAGATGTAGTTTTGTTTGGTGCTGGAACCTAGAATGTACTTAAATAGTGGCAACACACATTCCAGGTCAAAAAACCCAACATAAATGAGTATGGGGACTGAGGAAAATAGTACTCTGCTGTAAATAAACCAGTTTATCCAATATTTGGTTTTATTCATTTCTCCCAAGAGCGGGCTTCAACCTGAATTCAATGAACCCTCAGCAGGGTACCTACATGCCCAGTGTGCTTGATTTCCTCATTCCAAAACAACCTTGTTCTATAGTAGAGAATAGTATCGTATTATGCAAATGAATTTTGTTTTTTACATGCCAGTTCTACAATGTCAACATGGAAAAGGAAACTGGGCTCAATGCTAGAGGAGTCTACAAAAGTGAAAAGCAATCACGCACAGGACTCCCCGCCAGCCCAACTGCGGTTCTGACCAACAGATACTAAATAGGAGAGGAGAAGAGCAGCTCTCGGCTGGGGGACGATTTGTTTAACCAGCCCTGTATCAGTCTAGCTAAAGCATTTCTGGGAAAGGTAAGCCTAACCCATATTGGATATTAAATATTTAATTGCTCCTCAACCTAAAAGCTGTGCCCTACTTGATAAGAGTCAAGATTGCAATCTTGTCTACTTTACCCCATTCCTCTTTTAAAAAAAATCCTCCACTGTCAACACCATGATATTTTTTAAAGACAGATCTTTTAGGATCTCACAGCGTTTCTGTTCCTTATCTATATTTGATCTGCAGTGTTCTAATAAGATGCATACTGGGTTAACAGTTGGTTGCACTGTTAAGAGGGTCTATTTCTTTTGGAATGCCTTTCTGTGTTGTTTTTATAAGGATCAATTTAGTCCTTTAAATAATTAGAGTTTCTGGTGCCCTCTGGAGCTTCTTTTTAAATCAGTTTCCTTTTAATTATATTTGTTCAGTTTTACCACTCATTAACTGAATTGGACTCTTTCAATTGGGGGTTTAAAGCGGGGAGTTGTGAGAACCCCTGCTGGGCTAATTGTGGAACAGGCCAGATGTTAAAGCAGCTCAAGGAACTCTCAGTATCTCAGTGATATCTTTCAGCCATTCACCTCACACAGCTCCTAGTTAATAATGAACAGTGGAAACACAAAGCAAGGATCACAGAAGCAAACATGTTCAATAAGTTAAGTTGGCTTTTTTAATGAAACTGAATAGCTTTAGATGAAACCATTTGACAGAAATGAAATCTGTTCTTGGGAACAGTCTGAAGCCCTTCTCAACTGGTCAGGAGGGATGTTTAGTAATTGTGTAGAACAAATAAAGCCATTCTGCAGCTTGCTTTGTACCCTGCTCTGTCAGTCTTTCCCTTTTTTCTTACAAAGAAGACATCTTATGAATTATAAACGAAAGCAATTACGATTCGGGAGAGCCAGTTCATATTCCATTACACTGGCTTCCTTCTTTTCAACAGTGAAGTCACCCTACTCCAATCAAAATCAATGACAGCAGTTAAACAAGTGGAGCTGAAGTCAAGAGGGAGGCTGAGTAGGCAGCTTCTTTCTTTCTTTTAAGAAAAATCGAGTGCCCAGCTTCCCCTTTAATGTTTTACTCTTTACCTTTGACTTTTAGCTCCACCTGATGTGTAACATTTTAAAAAGAAGTTTCCTAATAATTGGAATTCAAATATAAGTACAGTAGAACCTGTCATATCCGATTTAATTGGTTCCAGAGGTCTACTGGATATGTACAAAATACTGTATCTCAGAGGGAGTCATTATACTACATTGTTGTGGCTTTATAATACCCCTGTTTTGTTTTGTGGAGATCTTGTGCTTCAATTGTCTAAAGCTATTCTGCCTTGAATAACAATTTCTTCTGAAATTCCTGTGGCTGACGAGTGTATAGATCTTAACTGCATCTCCCCTCTGCTGTCTAAGAGGATAATGAGAGACACAGAGTTGAGTGTGCAGATTGATAACAGACTCACTCAGTCAGCCTCCTCAGCTGGGAAGGCTTAATAACAGTTTCCTCTCAAATAAAACCACCCATCGTTTCAGAGAAACGGAGCAGAACTTGTGTTTGTAAATAAGATGCAGCTTGCAGGAGAAAAATAAATCACCCCTTTTTTTTGCTGACTTATTGCTCACTACCTGTGCTCATGCACAGTACTGTATGAAGGATACATCATAAGCAGTACTGGAGCTTCTTGAGAATTTAGATGAAGGGGGTGGAATCATCTTTTTAGTACCAAAACAGAATCTTAAAATGAAACCACATTCAACCAAAGCGTATCTTTTTTTTTTTACTGATTCCCAGCTGAAAGGTTGTTGCCTCGCTAGACTTTCTTGATTTCTGAAATCCTAAGGGATGGTTAAATAAAGCTCAGTATTTGGGGCAACATCTCAGGATCACAATAGGAAAGGAAAAAGGACAAAAAAAGGCCCTTGAATCTATGTACTCTTTAGTAAACTGCTTACAGACTCATCCCCAAGTACATTCACCACACGAGCAACGAGTCTGATAATATGTGCCTCAGCCGCCCACCAACCTCACCCCATCTCCCCATGGATCCTGTTACAGAGGGAAAGGCTGGATTCATTCCTCTAGGCTGCCTGTTCTAAATGGAACAAAAGCTTGATGTGTGGTCTGTGTCTCTGCCTCTCCTGGAAGGTGATTTGCTTATTCCACTGACTTTTAAAAGCGCACACCTAACTCTTGTTCTGCAAACAAGTGATCCAGGATTTCCCCTTTGTTTTATCATTTCAGAGGGGATGTGTAACTATAGAAATGCTCTGGCTAACGATTACAGGACAGGGAGGCAACAGAGCTCCGCTGTGGTGCTTTTACAGACAAGGTGTTCTGTGCCGCTGATTAAAATGATGGCAGCAAGGGTGATGGCAGCCTCTGAAGAAACAGACGCACATTATAATCAGGGGCCTGCCACCGCCACACCTTTCATATATTGGCAACAGTACCATTTAACATGTTTTATACTTAAGATAAAAAACAGCACTTCACTTAACCAACAATAACGGACTCATTGCTATATTACGTGAAAGTATACGCACCCGCTATTTAACTTTCAGGGTTCAAGTCAATCTGCACAACAGATGCTTCGTGATGCAGCTCTCTCTCCATCCAGAGATTTTCGCTCTCTCTCTCGAACCCCTTATAACTCAGTGCCTTAAAGGGATAGTCCTGCATGTGGCCGATCTAAAACCACCCCCTTTTAACCATCCAGTTACACAAATAAATACATTAAAAAAAACTCCCTTGTTCTGTGGATACCTCTGTTGTTTGAGAGTTCTGAGGGGCAAAGTCCTGGGTCTGTCCCTCTTGTGGTTGATATTTACAGCAGGGAACGCACCAGAATTTGGTTACAAAACAATTGCAGGGAAACAAAAACAGAGTTATTGAAAGACTTTTGCATAAAGTCACGGCATGAATGAATTAAGCGAAGTTAGTCCCTGTTCATGATGGGTTGCGAGGAGGTTAATTCTCTTTGGAAAACACTAACGTCCACCACCAAAGGCTATAGTGTACAATAAACGGTGATCCATTCATACCTGCCTGAAAACCCCAGGAAGAATGTTGCTGTTTTTTTACTCTAATATCCCGTGCTGATGAGAGGTAGGCCTAAGTATAACAAATATAAAACAAAAGGCCAGGCAAGGCATTTTTAGTATGGTATAGACTAGGGGTGGGTTAGAGCACTCAAGTACTTGAAATAATTGTAATTACTCTAGCACTAATTTATTACTTGAGTACTAGAAACATTTAAAATAATATCTCCTCAATATATTGTGGCAATCCAGTCAGTTCAGGTCGGCAGACTTGTTTCATCTGGTCCTGTGCATTCACATTATGTGTATTGTTCCGGGGGTGGGGCCATACCACTAGATTCAGTAGTGTGAGTGCGCGCTGTTGGGTACAGACCATGTCCTCTAGACGCCCTTGCTCCACTTGCCTTTTTTAAATGTAATTTCAAAATGTATTTTCTAATATTAGAGATTGACCGGTAGGACTGTCCGGCCTGGGCCTTTCACATCTAAATATCAAAACCTCACCTGACATGTTCATCTCAGAAGCAATTTCTTCAATTGCCTTGCACCTTTCATTTTTATCATGGGGAGACCGCACTGTGGTTGATTCCCGGAGCTAGCATCGCAGCCGTTGTGTGTGCTGATGCGCTGGGGAGGCAAAATAAGCTGATCCCTGGAGCCAGCATTACACTTCAGCCATCAACACCAGGCAGAAGGATATCTACATCATCAGAAAGAAACGCAAATGGATGGAGATGCAGATGGATCACATTACTTTACTGCAAAGCTACGTCTTAGTTGGTGCGTATCTTGGCGAGAGCCGAGTTCAAATCAGCATGAAGTTTTCTACTCTCATGTAATGGAAATCAATCAGAGAATGTTGTTATATTAATCTCCATTTGCTTTAATAATGTGAAGTCTTCAGGACACTCTTGTGGTATAACTATGAACTAGGTAAATAATGCTGTCCAATACGATGTTGAAGGGCACTAGTAATAAGAAATGGAAGACATTTCCAAAAGTGTTTGGCCCGCTCAGCACTTGAATGATGGCTATCCAAGAAACACAAAGGCAAATCTCTTTCCCATAATAAGACCAGAGGATGTTCCCACTTTTCTTTTAACGCTGTTTATTTCCATGTCCTCTGCTGCAGCATATCTGGGCGTCCTCAGAAAGACCCATCATAAGATATATGGATCACGCCCAATTGACATGCTGAGCAGATACCCTTTCCTCTGATAGGTATATGAGTTTAACATCAGACACAAACACAGGTTGAAGTTGCTGTTCCCACACTGAGCCCTACCTCTTCGTCTTTGAAAGCCTTTACAGTAAATCACTGCAGCTGAGGTAAAGAGCTGCTGTTGTGCCAGTTTTATTAATTGAATTGCCAGGAATGGATTAAACTGCGCTCGCCTTTGCATTGGAGAGAAATCATTGCAATAAATTGTATATTAGAAGCGACCACAGCTGTGCTTTATGTATGGGAAACCGGAGGGAAGTCTAATACTGTTTCTCATCATGCAAATAAAACCTACACAATGTTATTGTTAGCACTAGTGCCAGCACGAAAGGGAGAACAAGTTTGCAGTTTGAAGCAATTTAATTGACAGAGAAAGTGAGCCAAGAGTAAAGGATGAATCTATGGCACAAATGTTGGGATTTATATTTTACATCCAAGGGAACAGCCACGTCAAGAGTGGTGGAGAAGCCAGCTGAGCGGACAAGCAATACGTGATTGAGGGAGATTTCTTTATATACTTTGAACTAAAGCTAGTGCTAAAAGAACAATGCAGGGTGTCAGATTAGCAGACAAAAACAAAAATTATGAAAACAAATAAAAATACATTTAATTAAATGTGTGCTTATCCAACTAAGGTTTTATTAAAAAAAAATATATATATATATATATTTGGTCGTGGTTCAGTGGAAGACGCCACTGGGATCCAGTTTTCCCTGGAGAAACAGCTAAAGATAATACAATGTGCTACAGTCATTTATTATAAGCCCTTTCTCTAATCAAGCCACTAACCACACACCGCCAACTGTGACAAGATTAAAACTAGTGCTGGCCATTATATTGTCCAGACTTTAGTTCTTCCAGGGAGTGAACTGATAGAATCAAGGTTGCTCAGTTTAGATATAGAGTATCTGTTAAAAAAAAAAAAAAAAAACTACTGTTTTTAACATCGGTATGTTTGTCTTATCCTGTGTTCAGTACCTCGCCCAGTGTTTCTCCATGGACTTCCCACAGTCTCTTGGCTGTCTACCCTCCTGATGTTTGAAGCATTCCCATTAGCAGAAAACAGCAGATGTTCACGAGTTCATGTGTGTTTGTGTCATTGTTAGTGTTATAATCTGCAGCTGTGGATGAGCACGGGATAGTGAAACGTTATGGTTTGATCATGAGCCTGTATAATTTTTTTTTTTAAATAGTTTCAATTGAATGCATTGTTAAAAGTAGAATGTTTTTAAAGAGCTGCTTATTTAAAAACACTCACCCTCTGTAATGCGATATGATTGAAAATACCAGCCACACTCCTCAGCTGGTAAACTGGGGATTCTGACTTGTGACAGAATGGAAACAAAACGTGATAGCTAAATTAGATGTTTAGAACAAGAATAACCTAGGGACGCTATTCTCAAGATATTAGTATTCCCACATTATCAACGTTTGACAGAGAGAATCAGACATGTTTACGATACTAAAACAAGCCCTGGGATGTTTACCTTAAGCTTGGTTATGATGTGCATTATAATCTAATACATTTTATTAACTATATTCTAATTCTATTGAACAACAGGATAAATCAGGATTGGAACTAGGAGACATCAAGTTCTAAAGGGTGAATGACTGGTAGACACATGTCACAATGCCAGCTGAAATCAACATGCTGTGGGCCTGGGCTCACTTGGCCCAGCTGGCGTCCTGTGGTGGAACACAGCCTGGGGCTTCTCGTTTGATGTGTGCCGTATTCTTAATGTTTCCCCACATGAAAAGGGGTATGTGGAGCCCAGCTCTTCTGTTGCAGCCGTTAGTTCTCACAGTGCTGGTTCTAGATATCATAACTCAAAGTATTTCCTTGGGTCTGAATGAGACTGAAGTTCATGTTAGTATTTGGCATTACATGACATTACCTAAACACATAAACCTTGCAAAAAACGTATTTATTTGTATATACATAATCAGCATATATTTTATAAATTACTGTATTCACCATTTTTAAATACACAGTTTTGACTTCCGTTCTACAACACACTGGCAGTATCATAACACCGGATTGCCATGTCTTATGTCAGTATTAGTATTTGCAAATTCACAGCAAGAACTCAGTGAGATGACACCATCTCATTTCCACAAAGGTCCTGGATGTGGCAGCATTAGCTCACTGATATTTTTCTTTGTGAACTGATAAAGGATTTGAAAAATATATTGCCAGAACTCTTAAAAACAGCACTGTGCTGCGGTCTTGAACTGTGCTTCTCAGTCGAGGGGAGACTGAAAGAGGGAGATGATGGGGTCCTCGTGGTTTGTCACGACCAGCACACTGCGGAACTTGTCAAAGAGGGTCATGAGCTGTGAGCGGCGCATGTTTTCGTTATACATGATCTCCTCCAGGTGGTGGCGCCCTCGGAAATACAGCAGCAGCCTATCAGGGGCGAGGAAACAAATGCAAAAGAAATCAGAATCTACTATCTATAACCAACTGTGCTACACAAAACATCATTACTCAATAAACCTGAACAGATTCACCATTGTACAAATATATGCATTTAAGTAGGTTTTACACAAAGGCTTGAAGGGTAAAATGTAAATTCATTAGGTCTTGGTACAATAACTAGGGGCCCTATTTTGAAGCAAGTGCTACAGCAAATGTTCTTAAAAGAAGAAAAATAAATGCCAGAGTCTATTGTTAGCAATAAGCAAATTTCAGTTGCAGGTGAGAGCAGTTTGCTTATTCACTGCAGTACAGATGAAAAAATTAATCTAGTTTTCTAGATATAAAATGGTTCCTTGTCTCTTCAAAATATGGGCCCTCTAAATGCGATTTAGGAGACAACCCCCCTTGCATTACCGGGCAAACATGCGGAGGTCCTCTGCGTTCTGGGCAGCTGGGACGTTGAGGATGGCGACTCGCTCACGCTCGGACAAGCTGGCCAGCAAGCTCTCTGTCATCCTGGTATTGAGTGGGGAGTCTCCCCTCGGCACCAGCTCTGCACTCGAGTTGTCCATGCTGGGGCTGGTCAGGGTCATGTCATCACTGCTGGCTAATGGGAGATGATGTTAACCATCTATGTACATTGTGTAAATTAGGTGACAGAACACAGTAGAATCAGAAAATAGAATCTCTATTTGCACGCAATCACACAGTTTTGTAAACAATCACTGCATGATTTATTTATTTATTTATTTAAATTTTTATCACAAATTTAAAGAACTGCAGCTGCAGTCACTTACCGTTGCCTGCCCTTATATCACAAATACAAAAACACAAAGGGTCTATTCTTTAATTGAACTCCACAGCTGATCGCATGGCCTGTGGTACGTACTGGGGGATCCGAAGCTGAGTGCACTGGGTGTGCTGAGGCTTCTTCCTCCCACTCGGGCGGCTAATGGCAGCTCCTCATCCCGTAGTCGCAGCTCCTCCTCTGCAGGGGGCGCCAGCAGGCAGACATACGTGTGCAGCTGCATCAGCAAGCGGTGCTGTAGCATCCAGATCACCATCTGAATCAGCTGGGCCTGTCAAAAGGGACACATAGACTGTGACCATAACGTCTAAGTTTATCATTCCGATATGGCTTGCAATTACCAAACTGAAAGCTGTTTGCTAAACGAATAAACTACAGCTATGGCCAAAGGTTTTACATCACCCTATAGCATGAACTTATTTAGCTTTATAAAGTACAATGAAACCTGCTGAATAATGCTACGTTAACATATTGAATTTTGTATTGCTTTTTCATATACTTAACGAAAAACTTTTCTGATTGCTAACAAATTCCCAAGATGTCAGTTTAAACATGTTTAATTCTAAAGTTTAAAAGTTCATGAAATTAAACATCTAACATCCCAACTTAACTTAACTGTAAATCCCATATAATTTATTTATTTTTTAGTTTGCTGTACATCATACAGTATAACCATTTATTTGTCACAGCAGAAGCTCAAGACTGCTGCCCTCTAGCGGACATACAGGGTCATCTTTCATTGCAAGCTCAGACAATACCCTGCTTAAAAAGCTATATGAAAGAATCCAAACTTTCTGGATTGTTTGGTTCAGTATCCTAATTCCTTACACAAATCTCATGAAATATGTAATGCACCAAAACAAACTGGTTGAAATGTCAGCTCAAAAGCAAGCATGTTATAGTGATAACAAAAACTACACAAGAAAAAAACAAAAACTAGAAATTTAAAACAAATAATAAGTTCAAGCGCTATTTTCTGCATATATATATATATATATATATATATATATATATATATATATATATATATATATATATAATTTTTTATATTTTTTACAAAAATATTCAGCTCAGCTTCAGGTCTAGTAAATATATGGATGAATGCCTTCAGTTCAATACAAACCATATTTTAGGCCTCCACAACAACTGTGTGGCTCTGTCAAGCAGCTGCAGACATAACAAAGCTGTGGTCAGACACATGGACTACACGCCAAGGCTATCTGTACCCAAAATACAATAATGGAAACTTCCAGGACAGGACAGGACAGGCTGACAGATTAATTATGAAAACATAAGAAAAGGGAGGGGCCTTGCATTGCTTGAGCAGCGCAACAGACCGTTTTGACTAGTAACTCACTTCAGAGTGAACACTATTATCGAAAAAGATTAAACGTTATATATATACTGAAAAATATCATGCAGAACAATTAAAAAAAAATAAACAGACGTTTTTTTATGGGCAGAGCTCTCTGTATTGGCCATGCACACTGAAATATTAACAGGGGAGAGGGGAGGACTGGATCCTTCTAAAAAGAAAATAAGATTTGTAAGTTTACATTTTGGCTTTCGTTGAGAAAAAGTCTGTGGAGAGCTGAAGAATGTTAGCTGCAGACCGTGGGATGTGATGTGATGTTGGCAAGACAACAAACTTTTCTGCTTGGATCCCTGAACCTCAGTCAGGGCCCTGCAGAGAGCAGAGTGATTCCTCACCTCCTGTACAGGTGGGGCCAGGGGGTTCTTGAACTCTGACAGGGACACAGGCAGGGAGAACTTGGCCAGCATGGATGGTAGGTCGTGCCCTGGAAATTGCTGTGCAAACTGCTCTGCTAATGGGGAGTAGCTAAGAAAGAAAGAAAGAAAGAAAGAAAGAAAGAAAGAAAGACAATGAGGCTGTTTTTTCCCCCACTGTGGGTCTGACATTTGATCTTTCTGTGGCAGTCACATTTACAGAACACAGTAGGATTACTGAGCTAAAGTTTAGGGAATATGTAAAAATGAACATTAACACTGACACAAATCAGCTTCCAATTAAAAATAGCAAAGAAAACAAGAAAGTACCAATGTGCAATTGAAATATGAATTGACCTTTACTGAGTCATGTTGGCTGTTTGACTTTAAGTTGCTGTTGCTGGTGTTTGGCTTGTGTTGATATAAAGACAGAGGGAAGCGATTGACTCCTAAAGGATGCGTTTCGACTCTGGAGGGGAGCCACACCACTGGAGACAAAGACATCCATTCAAATACCACAGCTGTTCTGCTCCATGATTGGTGAGATGACATCACATTATGACCCTCACCTTCCACAGAAAAGTTTTTTCTTTGTGCATTCAAATAATTTACTTATTTATTTTTAGGAAATTAAAGGCAAGGCAACATAACTCGGGAGAACTGATTTACCAAGATAAATTATTTATGAAACGGTTCCAGTTTGCAGTCTTAGATATGTGCATAGTTTAAACATTACTTCTTTTGTATAAGATTCAGTCAAGCAGACTGTGGAAGGTCACACAGTGATCAGCGGCTTGGATTCAAACCAAAAACCTCTATGCTCTGTGTTCTTGCTCTGATCACAGGAATGGTTCATGCTGGCCACACATTGCTTCACAAACAGCATTTGTGGTTAAGATGAATGCCTTTGTTTTGATACTCTGTCCACATATAATCAGCCTGGAATGCCAGCATACCCTGCTGTGGAAGATAGCAAGCTTGCTGCTTGGTTCAGTCAGAGGGTACCATCAATATATCTCATAAATCATCATGCAAAAGGATACTGAGCCATTAAGCTGCAGTACAGAGCATCTTAGGAAGAGATGAATAATCTGACTGACAGACTAAAAGTTGGAAAGGAGATATAATACCAAGACTTACAGACTAATATTGGCGTG
The DNA here is from genome assembly GCF_902713425.1 of Acipenser ruthenus. Classification (NCBI taxonomy): domain Eukaryota; kingdom Metazoa; phylum Chordata; class Actinopteri; order Acipenseriformes; family Acipenseridae; genus Acipenser; species Acipenser ruthenus. The sequence continues at coordinate 6,235,310 of NC_081201.1, read as the reverse complement.
TGGAGAGAGCATGTAGACATTGTTTTCACATAGTGGATAGATAATGATTGCCTTGCCCCAGTACACCAAATGGGCTGCAAGTTGGAAGACCTGTGGAAATGAAAAAGAGAGCATTTATACATTGCATTAACAGCGAATCTCCATCTACCATTGACCCAGCATGCTGTTTAATATGTACAATCAGGGCACAAAAACAAGACTTGTCTGAGAGTAGGCCTTTTCAATAGCAGAAAGAAAAACCCTACAAGTGACACAGACCATCATTCCTGGCGAGTCGTTCCTTGTCCCCACCAGAAAAGAAAGGCGACACCGTTTTGAATCTGTCAGTTCTGTGCAGAAGTCCCATCAATCATTGGTTACCTCATATTCAGATTAATCTAACCACAGTAACCACTGCTGAAAAAGGGGCTGTCACCTATCAGACCACAGACCTATAGTGGAGACTCATAATGCTGCTTTGGAGGGGTTAAGGAATACATCACTGCTGGATTCTAACTGCTTTCTGATTCATCAAACCAGTAAGGCCAGTCAATGTGACCTTATTACTGAAGCCACAGAACCAGAGTTCTCCCGAGGCCTTTTCAGCCTGGGGAGAATCTATCTAGAGTAAAAAAAATAGTGACAATGATTGCAGGGGGCCAAAATAACCTGGCAATCAGCACAATCCACTGCCTAATACTATATTTGCACCGGCTACTTTATTAAAAAAATATTAAGATTATTTTCGGGTATTATCATTCAGTCCATTTTCTGTCGTATTATTGTACTGTAAGGTGATAAATAGTACATAATAGCTATACATACGCACAACATTTTTTTTTTTTAAAACGTATTTCTTTTGTTGTGATATCATAACAATATGTACCCAGGTGCTTGTGAGAGATATTGGGACATATATAGAGGCTGTACGCCTTTAAGAAGAAAGGCTTGATGGGATATCAGCTGAACATTGTCAGCTGACACACAAATGCTTAAGTGCAGCGGTGCTGGATTATTACACTCCGGTTTCATGCAACAGTTACGATGGAGACCAAAAGTGTGCGAGTACTGTTGTGTTAAAAAAAAAAATGGTTAAAATGAACATTTGCATTAAAAAAATGTAGAACATCGAAAAACAAAAATAGACGTGCATTAACAAAATGCCCTGAAAACTTAACATAAAGAAAACAATTTAAATGAAGCATGAAGCTCAATAATTAAGCTAAAAAGGAAGTGCAAAGGTTACCGTTTTTTTTTTTTGTGAACTCCAACAACCCTACGTTATCTTTCCCCAGTCAAATCGTAGAGTGCCTAAATAAGCACGGTAATTTACCATAATAAACAGTAATGAAAAAGAAAATGTAGAACATAAAAAAGAGTAACCAGCTATAGTCAACGAAAGACAACACATCATTCAAATTCTTTGTCGTATTACATATTTAAAGTTTATTTTTCTGTTAAAAGTGCTCTTGGCTATAATGTTCTGCCGCCCGGCTGTACAGAATTCCTGGGGAGAACCCTGAGAACTGATTGTAACAAATGGAAAGCCTGTGACTAATTATTTTAAAAGTTCTTAGTCATGCCAGTTTATTTGTCTATCATAATTAACTAAGAAAAAAAGAGAACCTGTCTTTGTAGATTTATTTTATATTGTTATGCCACTAGATGGCAGTATAATCAAATACCAAAGGCACTTTCAGAAGCCCATACTTTTACACAATGTTGATGTCCTGTAGTCATTGTATTTCCTTGATTATAAAGCGTCAGGGACTTTTTGGTGTTGTTTAATTACCGGTACTTGTGGCTGGAACCAACACTGATCAAACCAAGAGACTTTCCTTTCTCTAGTTAGATTTGATTATAAATGAGTATTTGCTTCTGCAAACATGGTCTTTCCCCTTTAACTACAACTCCTGGCTCTCCCAGACTCTTCTGCTGTTACCTGTAACAGGGCCAGGTCTGCGTCCTGTGCCAGCTGCTGCAGGTTCTTGACGGCAGAGCAGGTTTTAATCACTCGCACCAGGGCTGGGGAGCAATCTAACGGAAGCTCACTCAGCAATGACTTCTCATCGTCCAGCAGAAGGAGGGAATGGTAGGGCCTTGGGGGAGGGGGACCAAGGAGAACAGAATTTAGAACAACAACCTTTAAGCTTTTATTTTCAAGAATGTGCAATGGATTACAATTATTCTGATGGTATTGTAATGCTCCTTTCAAGTTGTCTGTTCTTATGTTTGACAGTTGCTTTATTGTAAATATGGCCCACTGCCCGTTCTCTTTTGTATTGAATAATATTTGTTACACTGAATTTATATACTATTAAAGTAACATGTATGCTTAGTAATGGACACTTTGAGAAAGTTAGCATGCTAAGAAATGTAAAAAGCCAAGGGCATCATGTTGGTAGATTGAGGCCCTTACCGGATTGCCTTCAAGCTGCGTTCTATAGCCTCAGGAGGGATGTGATTGCACCGGACACGGTGAATCTTATGAGGCAGGCAAAAGCTCACCTCCAGCCAGTTATTAATGTGCAGGCGAACAACTCCGGTGGTGCACAGGCTGAAAAGGAAAAGCAAGTAAACAGTTTATCTTTCACTCTCCTTAGACTTTGATGTATATTTGCATTGGTTAGAGTAAATAATTATTGTAAGCATTTACTCATAATTCGAACTTGACAAACCACAAGCACACAACTACAACATTCCCAACTCAATGTGGCACACACTTAGACCTATACCCACTACCAAAGGCAAAAACTTAGAATTCCTCAGAAAACTTCACCATTAGATGGCACTATAAACATCTGCATTATTAACACTTTGTAACATACGTCTTGTAAATGTCTGCAAGTAGCTACTGAAACTCAGTCGATGCTGTTATTTAAGGAGGGTTTTTTTTTTTTTTACAAAGAAACCTACTACTTTGTTCATGAACTGTAACTCTGGCAACATTGAATACTGTAACTTTTTCAGCACTGCAGTCCTGATTGCACACCCACTTTAACATTATAGGAACTATAACCCCTGTCTAAACAACAGACCACTAAACTTAACTAACATACTAATATAAATGTATTTGTTTATTTTACAGTAAAAAACACGAATTATTCAGATGTCCTTGGGGTAGTCTTTCGGTAAAGTTACATGGCACTGAAATATTAAACACAGAAAGCCCTTTTAACCCACTTTGTAAAAAGCTTTAAAACCAATGTTTACTCATTTTCTGTGTTTTACTGCACATGCAAGGAGAGATGACCTTAAGAAGCATGTAATGTGGCCAGAGTGGACACACTGTTACAACTTTTTTCCTGCATGGAGAATGGAGAAATGTCAGGATACATTTCCACTGGCTGAGTGAAAAGAGGCTAACTATACCTGTCGTAAGCCTCCTTTAGGTCCCTGGCCAGTTTGCACTTCGGGAGAATGTGGTGAAAAGGGGACTGCGGGTCTCCTTCAGCTAGGTACATGTAACAATAGAGAAGAGAACATTTAGTAGCGTAAGAAAGAAGAAACAGTCCAAAATAATCAATTAAAATGCAGCCCTGTTATCAAGATCAGGGCCGAGTTTGGGAGTAGAAAGGTCACTCCAGAGGAGGTGTTGGGGGCACTCACTCTCACCCATGGTGGTCACCTCGTCCTGGATGGCCAGCATGAGCTTGGCCTCCCTGGTCAGGTACTGACAGCGATGCTCTTCGTGCTGCAGGGCAATGGCAATGCGCCGGGACAGGTTGTGCATGCAGCTGATCACAGAGGGGTCTGCGTTCGCCTGCAACGGGGGAGCACACATCACATCACATCACATCACTGAGGATTCAGCACAGTTTCAGGCTGAAAATGAACAACACTGAAAATGAATCCCACTATTGTTGAAAGATGCAAAGTTGAAAAAATATAAATTGACGTCATGAAATTTGCCATAATAATGCAGAATGGAATAGAATGTTTATCTGGCTAGTGTGGGAGAAATAATTGTGCACAAATTAAGTAGTTTGCATGAACTTTTTTTTTAATCCTTTGGGGTTATAACATCTTTTTACATCTACCATTATATATATATATACAAACATATGTTTTTGGTAAAGGTATCTCTGACAGAGAAGCCATTAGTAACTCTGAATGCACAGTATTCCTACCATGTGTTCCTAGCTAGAGTGAAAAGATAACAGCACAGCATGGCTGTGCGGACCAAGCCCAGTCATCATCTGCAAGCTGTGAACAACCATTCCTGTTTCTATATTATTTTGCCTATTAAATATAATTTTTGATTTATTAAATATAATTGTCCAGACTTTCCAGTTTGAGTAATGGAGAATATGAAAATGTTATAAAGTTTAACAGAGAACAGCTTCATTAAGGGAGTTCATTTGATTTCAACAACCCTTATACAATATAACTGAATTTTTGCAGTGGGCATAAGTGACAATGTTAACCTTAGAAATGTGTTCTTAATTATGAGAAGTTTAAAAAAAAGTATGCATGTCATTACTGTTTTCTGAACATTTGACACAAGCTACAAATCCAACTAGCTGGTTATTAATATAATGTAACCATATACACACAACTAACATAATCCACAAATTATTTGCATGAAAGTTATTATTTTATTTATTTGGAAACGTATGCAAGGTGAAAAAACATCTTTTATACAAACCAGGCTTTTAAACAACAACAAAAATAGCAAACAGAAAAAACATAACATATTCAGGTAAAATATAGAGGTAATCAATATTAAATATGGTTAAAACATCAAATAAAATATGATTTCTATTGTTGTTTTTTTATTTTTTTTTTATTTTACCAATTAATATTCTACAAAATAAACATAACCCATCATGGTTTGAGTAAAGTGGTAACCTCTTTGAATAATTACAGAGGTAGAAAGAAGGACAAAAATTGAAATACTAAATTAAACTGAAATGTTGATCAGTGGCATTAAATAAAACTATAATTATACTACTATAAAAATTAAAAAACATTTAAATGTGCAAAACATAGTCACTTTCGGTCAGGCTGAGTACTGAGCGTGACAGACAGATAAGATCAGTCTGTTATGCTCCCCTCCCAAACATATCTCTTTCCACAGCACAGCAGACATGGGTCTGATCAGATCTGACTGTGCAAACCTTGACTCAGCACTTTCACAGCCTGCCTTTTCTGCCGAGTCACGAAACGTGGCCAGAGATTCAGGCGGGGAACTTGCTACATATTGATTACCTAGAAAACATGTCCCCCACCCGCCTGGTGCAAGGGGAAGATTGGCAAACTTACCCTTTATCAAAAGCATGCAAGAGCAATTCACCTTGACATGAAACGGCAATAACTAAACCTGTGAACTTTGTTGACTAGAAATTAAAACAAGCCAGTTGAGCCATCTGTAAAATTAATGTATTAGTTTTATTAAAAAAAAAAAAATCACAATTCATAAGTACTATTGTAATTATCTACCTACATTTAAATTAATTCAAGGCATTTCTGTATTTCTCCTGGATGTATTCTGGCTTTTTATAAAAGCTAGTGAAATATATTCTTTTAACACACAACATACATTGTAAATAGCTGCTAAGATATTGATAGTATTCAGAAAGCTGGTTTGTTGGGTATTTAACCTAGAGTTACGCACATGCCTACCTGAGTTCAGTGACTGGCTAAAACGTCTTTCAATGAACTGTCAAGTAGTATTTATCAAACTCTTCAAACACCTTGCACTATCTAGAATGTAAACTGCAAACACAAAGGTGTATTTAGGTAATTGTTGCAAACCTTTCTTCCTGGTTAACCAATTAAATGCATCAAAATTTGAAAACTGTAAAATATAAGCATGCTTTTTAATATGGAAGAAAAGAAACATATTACAGGATTTAAGCACAGATAAAAACACTGACTCTAGCCTAAAAGATCAACATTCTTTATAAAGGACTCACACTTTTGTGTGTGCGTTACAGTGCATTTAAACCCCTGTTTATTTTGCTTTTGTCTTACCAGCTTGGAGTTCAGACAGTTTTCCAAAAACTGAGCATACAGGCCTTCTCTGCTGAAATGCAGTCTGATTTAAATTATTTTAAAATATATATATTTTTCATACCCTTAATGCAAAAACAACACTGAAGAGGATCATTGTAGGCATCTCCCTCTTTGGTGATGGGTCTGTTTTCGATACCTACAGAAAGAAATACATAGAATCATACAGCTGACCAGTTGATACTTCAAGTGGCATTATTGTAAAATGAATGACCATTAGCTCTCAGAGGGTTAAACTTGGAAGTGCACTCCTGAATTAGAGGCAGCTGCTAAACTTAAATGTTAATTCAATCAGAAATTAAGGAGGGACACGCATATAATGTGAATTAAGAGGAATATTCACACTTTTACATGCTATATATACTTTTATTATAATTTTAGAAGTTCCTTTCAAAAAAGAAATGTATCATAGACATTGCAGAAGGTTTATTGTTTATTACACAAGGTTCATAACATGCAATTGTCTGAACCTAAAACTTAAAATCAAGCATGCAGGTAGCTTCTGCAGGCACATTGTCACAGTCCAGAGATATCTTCTCGTCACAAGCTGTGGCATTTCACCTAAACGTACGTCTCGTTTCACACGAACAGGCATTCATCAAACTTCCTCCTATGCTTAAAAGAAAAAAACTACCACCGCAAGGTGGAGTAAGAGAGCTACTTTGCTTAATCTACTGGTTCCGTGACTCAGCATATGGACACACTGTAGAACTAACTTCAACCAAATAAAATAGTTTTTTTTTTATTTTTATAAATAGGTATCTATTATTGAAATTATATTGAATTATATATAAAAAATAAATATGAAAACTGACATACTGGTTTTTAGGTTCACACAAATGTAGGTAACCACAGTCCACTTTTTCTATACCCATTCAAATTTGTCAGCTTTTACCTGAATCCCATGGGTATGCTGCAGTAGGGTTGGGTGTCCGACGAACCGCACGTTGTCAATCTTCAGCTCAAACTTTTTCCCGCACATGTCTGACTTTGTCGCCAGGATTGTGGCGAGGATGACATCAGAAAACCTTTCGAAGAAGATGAAGAACAAGTGAATGCTGGCAATATCAAGGGAGGGGGAAAAACAACACGCATACATTCTGGTTCAATGTGCAAATCAATGATGATCAATATCCGAAAAGATTGTAAACTTCAATTAGTTATAGGACTGTAGTATCAGTATATATTTTGTGATGATTATGGAAACATTTTAATGAACATTCACGTATAAAATATATACAGTATGTGACACCATTATCAGATAGGCAAGTGTGCACAAGGGAGAAGGTGAGTGGCGCATGCTGCTCTGTATAGCTCATGCTATAAAAAAAGAGAGACAATTCGAAGGGAAAATTATAAGAATTATTACACCAAATCCCTACTAAGATTTTTAAAAACCAGTGGCTAACTATACTGTACCTTCTAAAGTGTTATATCACCCATATTTAATAGAGAAACTTGTAATCCATCTAGTTGTATTGAAGAGGTCTTATTTGATATGGTATTTATTTATTTAAATGGTATTCAATAAAATGGACTATTACTGGTATTACATTACACCATAGATGTTGGAGTCCAAGTTGGTGTAAAGTATGTTCAACAGTACTGTGCATGGCATTAGGGTGGCATTAGTTATTAACTCATTTGTGACGGGTTCCACTGTGGAAATACTGTTCTGGATAGGTGACAAATTAGTTAATGTAGTTTTCTTTAGGAAATCAAATCCCATATTGACAGTGTGGAAATGTTTCATTAGTAACTAAAACAGCTACATGCTCCCAAAGCCTGGAGTCAGCTACTACTGAACAGGAAAAATTGAACCTTTTATTTTTAGTCATGTATTTCAATTAAACCCTTCCAATCCCAACCACTGAATTCAAGTGCCAAGTTTGCCTAATGAATGATTTAGATGGTAAAAATAAAGACAGTCGCTCTGGTCTTTTTATTGGATGTGATCAGAACTAAATTAACTCTGCTGTTATCAGCTACTAACAATCGGATAATTGCAAAATATAATTTAAAAAGAATACACACACACACACACACACATATACTGTGTATATATATATATATATATATATATATATATATATATATATATATAAATCAACAGCGACAGGAAGGACAGAAAGGGGAAGCAGAATTCTAGACACAGGAGGAGTTGTTTAGAAGGTTGTTGTTTTTTCTTACCCGGCTACCAACTGTTCATCAGTTAGAGGATTTTGCTCTCTGAAATGGGAACGTGGCCATAAAACAAAACAAAAGAAGCAAAAGAACAAAAAAATGCAGCAAACATATAAACCCAACTTAGTAAGAAGATTAAAAACAAAAAGAAGATTAGCAATAAAACAACTTAGGAGTGACTTTTCTTTCCTTTTTAAAGATGTGCATGGGATGACGAATTCAGGGAGAAGTGTGGGTGACAATGGAGTTCAGTGGGCAATTACAACTACATCTCTAGTTCTCTACATTTCCATATTTCTAATAAGACTGGTTGTATTTTATTAGATTTTCCAATTTCAATATTTTTGAATCATTATTATCATAAGTTTTCAGACTGGTGTCCACCAAGTTTGTAGTGAAGACCAGGGGATAACTCTGAATGGTAACCTTACATTAGCCATCAATGAGTCACTTCAGCACTGGGGTCTATTTAAATCACACTTTTATTATTTATTTTTTTATTTTTTTAAAGTCACTCTTAAAACACACAAGCCACTCCAAAAGAACATAATGTCAAATATATGCAAAGATAACATTTGCACATATCTTAAGCACTTACTTGTAACTATAACCCACAGGCACCAAAAAAAAAAAAAGAAAAATAACACAAAACAAAAGAAGTGTGTACTAGATTCCATATTTCTTTTCAACATTTTAATATAAAGCTTGCAAATGTAGGATAAAGTTAATGGGTACTTTAGTAGCTTGAGAAAATCCTGAGAGATCTTGCGTCTCAAACATGAACAAACCTGCATTGTTTGTGTAAGAATATTGTGATTCTCACAACCCTGAAATGTGCACACAGTGGAAAACACAACCCATGCTGTTCTTGTTATCCTGATGAGATTTTACAGGAAACTCTTACCAGGGTGTGTAAAATATCCAAGGAGCGCAGGAACTGTAATGTAACTTACAAGAGATATCAAAACAGTTTGTACATCTGCAAGAAGTACACTATATACTGTATCTATAGAAATATAAAAACTGCAGAAATAAGTAAAGATATTCAGAATGCAGTACACACCATGTCAAACTAAGTGGAAACACACAGAAATGTAGACATCAGTATGCATAATTGACAATTAAAAATACTTCTAACATGCCCACCTCTGCAAAAGCACAAAATCCCACACACGGTCAATTACAGTCTAGTTTTAAAGTGATCTCCATGCCACGGTGGTAACACACAGGCTCACCAAAAGAGTTTTTAGCAGCATTTAATTCCCAAAGTTAAAAAGACAGTATTACATTTAATTGGTTTTCTTGTTTAGTCCTAGCTATCAATTATGTTGAACTCAATTGTTAAAGAAATGTCCAAATCATTTAAACCCTGGAGGTTAACCTTAATTCAAAGACCCATGAGCACAGACATGTGCATTTTTCTTTTAGAAGTGGCACATTAAAGAGATCCTGGTATCTGTCAAATCAATCGCCAATTACACTTGCTTTGCATGAAAGCAGACTGGAACTGAGGGGCAGTACTACCCACAGTATGAGCATTGCACATTGCCAGCTGTCCTGGTTAGACTTGGGAAGGAGATCCTAGAATGACCGAGTATGTTTGTATGGAGAAAAGCGAGACCCCATTCTATACACAAAAATAAAGACCTGACTGGCAACATGTGATACACACAAGTGGCATTACAGGGTTAAGATTGAACCTCAGGAACTGGCTTTACCTCATGCAGTGTTTCCTTACACAGCTATATATTTGTGCACACCACCAACCGTGGCACCTAAATTGGGCTGTCTTGACTATGTAAAGATGAAGGTAGTGTTGAGACAGTGGTCTAGTTAAGGCAAATGCAGTACCTTGAATCCCCATCTGGGTCTTCTGTGGTGTCCCCTGCAGTGTTCAATGCATACGGACTCCTGAGTTTAGCTTGGGAAATAAGCATGAGAGACACAGAGTAAGACATTTTTTCATGCAGTTCTTGTAGTACCATTGTTTACCCTACTGCATTGTGACAGTACGAAAGGGTTGTATAGTGATGTGCCCTAAAGTATTACACAGATTATCCTTTACTAATAGAGTAATTGTACGTGTTTGGTGTGCTTTTTAATAGTAAACGACATCAAACAATAGATAAAATCCAGCCTGGGTATTTGTTAGTTCAGCCAGATAGTACTCCTGTTATTTCACGACTTTTACCGCGGTAACATAGAAAAAGCCAAATGGGATCTCGGCTTTACATCTAAACTAACGCCAAACACTATTCCCAAGAGTACGACACAGTAGAAAAATCGAGAATATGCTAAATAAAATGAATCGCATGTCTTGTGACATTTGTGGCGTGAGTTTGCTACCAACACATTTTTAGACAGTACAGTACTGCCAGGAACCCAGCCCAAAATACAAACGACTCATTTACTTACTTGTTTGAGAAGATAGGTTCTCTGGTATTCGTTGAAAGGGGTACCTAAAAAGTAGTTTATTCCCCCTGCTACCGGAGCTCACCAGTATGACACTCACTGGACTGGTTCTCTCTCCCATTTTAGGGAGTTTGCCTTCAATCTGCATGTACATACTATTCTATTTCTTAGCAAGAAAGTTTTTTTTACATACTGTAGTTGATCATTAAAACAAGGTTGTTGCTTTATCAGTATCGAGCACGGACACAACAGCAGACCCCCTTGTCCATTCTAGGACAGCAATTCAACTAGGTTATAATAACAACAGTCAGTAAATAAGTCAAACTGGCGCTGTATTTAAAAACAAGGCATTAGTTTGCATCGCCAGCAATTGTCTAAATAGATCGGTTAAATATACAAATTATATTTTTTAGTAAAATAAACTTGGTCAAAATATGTTAAATAAAAATGATATCATAATATGAAATAGAAAGTTGATACATGGAACAGCTTTTATTTACAAACGCAGTATACGTTTTCCAGGTAGTGAAAACGTTCAATACAGGCCAGATTTAAACGCATTCGCTCTAACGCAGTAGATATATTTATAACGGAATATTTTGTTTTGTGTTCCTTTGTATTATTTACAATCTTTTCTTCCATGCGTAATTAGATTTTTTAGTTTCAGTCTGTCAGACCGCATATCTTTGTGTGTCACATGTACATAAAACCGACCAGCGCGCGTCTACTGGTTGAATAAAGGTTCCGCTTGAAAATGGGACCATAATGGTACTTTAATAGGAAAATATAATGTAACCACTGTTCTGGTCTATTTTTAGAAATGTGAAAATGTATAGTTGTATTTTTTTTGTTGAGGCCACATGCCTGTTTGCTAATTTATATAAATAAATGCACTTCTGTTTGAGAATTTCAAGTGCCTGTAAAAAAAATAAAACACTGTGGTCTTATTTGGATCATAACTAAGTCAATATGTCAAATATAATATCACAATGATTTAATACAATGATATAAAGATAAATGATTAATTAGAAACAAAACAAAAAAACACATTTAAAAGACTAATAGCCTATTTTATACCTTACAGTATGGACCCTTATATTTACTGTAGTATGCCATGGTAAAAGCAAGTTTAGTAAAGGAAAGTAACAGCAAGGAAACCAAGAAAAAAAAACAGGGTTGCACAATAGTAAATTAATAGTAGAATAAAGGGAGACTGCAAACTGCAAAATGACTGTGTGAATTTACTATGTTGCATTTGTTAAATGAAGATCCCACTACCTTACTCCCAGTGGCACAGCAAATGCATTGTCATTGCTCGAACTGGAAAGAAGTGTCCAGAAAGATCTAGATGTGGCTGATATGAAAGGCCGTTCTCTTTGAGGTTTACTGGGTGGTCACAAAGAGTGACCAATAGGACTCGCTTCTTGCCAGCAGCCAGGCCCCTGTAGGCTCTATAAAAGCCTTGAGACACTGAAGCAAGGACGTGGTCATTTCAGTTCCTGATCAAGAACTCAAAAACTCCTCACTGCAGCCATGTACTCAGCTACCGAGAAGGCTCTCATCGTCTCCATCTGGGAGAAGGTCACCCCCCATACCGAGGAATGGGGTGGTGAGGCTTTGGAGAGGTAAAAATAAACATTATATGCCAAGTAACTTTGCATCTGTTTACATTGTAGTGTATTTACAGCACCCTATATTAAACGATTTCACAATGTGCACCTTGTTAATAATATTATACTTTTTATTCCAGGCTCTTTACTGTCTTCCCTCAGACCAAGATCTACTTCAAGCACGTGGACACCAGCCCTGGCTCTGCTGCAATCCGGAGTCATGGTGACAAGGTGATGAAGGCCATCGGTTCAACTGCAGGGGACCTGGACAACATGTTGACAACCCTGAGCAGCCTCAGCAACCTGCACGCCTACAACCTTATGGTGGATCCCGTCAACTTCAAGGTAAGCTGGCATTTACACAGACTGTGCTAAGGGCTAGGGCCTGCAAGTAGTTTGTTCCCATATATGCTTCAGGATACCTTTTTGGATTAAACCCATTTGACAACACTATAGTATATTATTCTCATCAAACCATCACGAGGTGCATTGCTTTAAATACACACACCCATTCAGATTACCTCTACACATAGTGAGTCATTTAAATGATTGGGATCTAAAGCTGAGTGTTTCTGTTTTCCCTATTTCCACAGCTGCTGTCTCACTGCATCCTGGTCGTCTTGGCAAACCACCTGCCTTCTGAATTCACTCCTGAAGCCCATCTTGCCTTTGACAAGTTCTTGGCCGGTGTGGCTTCCGTTCTGTCTCATAAATATCGGTAAATACCCAGAGTGCTTCAGAAGAACAGGACTGGGAAGATGTCTGGGGCCTATTCTTCCCTTGGTCTTCAAGATGCTGTTAGAATTAGAGATGTCTTTTGTTCTCTCTGTGCACAAAACTTGTAAACGTGCTAAAAATGAAAGATGCTATTCATGTACTCTGAAACATAAATGTTACCTCATTTTGAAATAAAAATTAATAATTTAATACATTGGTTTAATTTTTTTCCTTATCATATGAGCACTGTCGTGGTATGAAACACACATCACAGTTTTTGATTTGCCTTGACTCTGGTGAAGTCAACTTTTTCTTGTTACAATATGCTATAAGTTTATTTTCTCATGTTTCAGCTAATGAGATCCCACCCTCACTCTCACATTCTATTATTCTATGTAAGTTCTCTAGCTAAAATAAAGTGTGTGTGTGTGTGTGTGTGTGTGTGTGTGTGTGTGTGTGTGTGTGTGTGTGTGTGTGTGTGTGTGTGTGTCACAATAAGGGCAAAATAAAGTCTGGAAAACAAAGATCAAAAGCAAAACAAGTCAGTCTATTTATTGGGAGTGTTTTGCTTCAAAACGAGAGGCGGAAAATGTTTTTAAAGCCTTGGCCTTATTCACAAGGTTACAGTTATCCTGCAATGATGTGGTGGTATAGGCTAAATTCTTATGAACAAATGGCCCAACCCTACAGCTTTTCTTAAGTGTTTTGCTTTCCTTTTAGACCATAAATGTGCAAATGACAATTTGGAGAAAACTAATTTGTGAATCTAACCCATACTGCACTGTAAGTGAAGTCAACAAAAATAATACTTTGGTTCTTTCAGGTATTTATATTTTTTACTAATGTAAAGTATTTATCTACTGATCTTCCATTTTTCAACTACAAATTTACACCATAATTCAGTTTATCTATTACTTAACAGTATAGGCTACAATATGTTTCAAAGTTCTTAAAAACCATTACCACATCCAGGTTGAACACGGGCATAACACAAGTACTGTACGTACTGTCATTCTATACAAACTGTTAAGTGTACTGGTCAAAGCCAGCCTGGCATTGTACTTGAATTATAGGCATCTATTGCCATAGTATGGCGACTGATGGAAGTAATATAAACATGGCGCCCACTGCCAATCAGAATGGGAGACAGGCAGACGGTTCATTTCAGCATGCTGTCACTGTTGCTGCTGCTGAAATTCTCTTGATCGGTTAAGTCTGCCCGGCAAGAATTGCAGTTGGCCACAGCTCTGAGCTAACATACAATATGTGGATAAGCATGAGGTTACTTTTTTGTTTATGTTGGTGCATTCAAATGAATAACTGTTACTTGGACTGTACCTAATTTCCAGAATGAGTGACAAAGAAACTACAGCTCTTGTCTTTGAGTTGAAAATCATTCATTAATTTTTATATATATATATATATATATATATATATATATATATATATATATATATATATATATTGTTTCAACAGGTATTAGCACATTTTATTAATTAATAATGTGTTTGTTTTTGTCTAAAGGCTGTCCCTTACAGGTGTCATGATTGGTGTTGTGCATTCATAAATAAATAATAATTATGTTGTGGTTCATTCCTACTGCTTGTCAGCGCTCGTAACATTATATGTTTTACTATATTTAGTTTATAGACTAAAACAAGAATAGACAAAGGCGTCATTGACCTATGCTTATACTCCCAGTTCCTCTTTACAAACGGTTATCTTTACAAACGGTTAGCGTCCAGAAAGTGCAAGCATTGCCAGATAAGATAGGCAAATCAAAGTGACCAATCGAACTAGCGCCCTGAGACAATAAAGCAAGGACGTGGTCATTTCAGTTCCTGGGGCTGGTTTCCTGATAGCGGTGGAGCGTGTTGTTTCAAGATTCATCACACGAGCCACTGCAGCTGTTTAGGGTCGATCTTCAAGTGTGTTTCCCCAAACGCCGCGTGAAACTCGAACTTAATTATTGATCGTGAAGTGCATCGTGTGGATCCGTGAAATCACCAATAAGGGCACATTTGAAACACATATATATGTTCTGCAAAGAAGTGTGTGTTTGTTTGGAGAGAGAAAAAAACGTACACTAAGGCAAACAGCGTGTTTATGATGATGAAAAAAAAATACTAAAACTGAAATACAAGTACTTGTGAATGAGGTAGAAGCTAATAAATCTCTCTATTTAGCATGCTGAAAACCAGTGCTCAGAATAAACCGCTGCTGCAGAGTCACTTAGAGGCATTTCAGAATGCAGTACACTATATGTATTACACACATTAACAAAAGAGAATATATAGCTAGGAAGTATGGTTGTTTGTGTCTCCTTTCATTTTAATAGTTGAGCAACTGTTAATGGCATCTTCAATGTTGATCAAATAACTGACGAACATCTGCGACGATGTTTTAACTACAGTATTCTGTGTATAGCAGCCATGTTTCAATTGCTGAGTTGTTGTGTTTTACGTTTTGATGGTCTTGCGGTGCATTAACCACCTCCAGAAATATTTCACGACTACCCCAGACCGCTCGTGAATGCTAGAAGGAGTTCAAGAGCTACTGGAGTTACGATGGTGTTCGGGAAACACTGTATTTTTGAAACGTTGATTTGTAGGTGGTCTTACGATGTTGTTTCGGTTCAAGTGGCTTTGAAACGCGACCCTGATCAAGAACTCAAAAGCTACAACGTATTGCTTTTCACAGCCCTACTGCTATTGAATGATTATTCTCCCATGCAGGCTTTTGGTTGTCTTCCCTCAGACTAAGACCTAAGGCTATGGTCAAAAGTTTTGCATTGCCAAGAATATTAGGATTTAGACATAATTAAGAAAAATAACTAGCCTATGTGAGCATAATTAAGATATTTTAGTTGACATCATGTCATCAAAGAAACTACAAAATGATATCGCAAAAGTCTACCTGAAGCCATAATAGTAGTAGAATATTTAATGTCACATTTTTTCAATTGGTGTCAGTTTTTCGTTAATGGAAAGCTACAAAGCGGTGTGTAATTTAACGTAACATTATTCAGCAGATTTCATTCTATTTTATGAAGAAAATGTGTTAATTCTATAGGGTAATGCAAAATATATGGCTAAGAAAATTGCACACCACACATTGTTTGTTTACAGTTATTTCCTCAGAAAGGGAGGCTGTCTAGCATAAACCACAAGGGGACTCTACTAAATATTACACAGGGATGATGTTTTTCATTAAGGGTTAAGTTGCGCAGAAAGAAATAATTAGGCAACAAGTAAAATCGGGAATGTTCCAAATTAAATACCTGTGTGTAAACCCAAGACAATCCCAACTAGCTATTTTCTTAATTAAACACACACACACGCACGCACGCACGCACGCACACACACACACACACACACACACACACACACACACACACAAATGACCTCATTGCACAAAGCATTCGCACTAAATATTATTTTGCACTTGATGGATACAAATTATGTGTTTAATTTATTGACAGAATACATTGGGCTTTTTGGAAAACACACCGAGACTCTATTTCAAAGAAGAGATCCTCAGAAAGCGAGCAATTTTAGAATTTTTATTATCATTTCGTTTGTTATTTTTGTCATATTTTTAAAAAGTGGGTTGACAGCATTAAAAGTTGAAGATAATTGCACCGTCATGAAGATTTGTAGACCACACGTTACTGCCCGTGTCATTTAAACACAAACATTGGGGATTTTATAAGTTTAAAAAGATATATTACTATGCGGCGGGATCTCAGAAATGCTATTCAGCGTGTCACTCTTTTATCATTAACACACATTCTCGTTTTATTTGTCCATTACTTTAACTTTGACGGGTGGGGTATGTGCTTAGGGCAAGGTCGACAGCTAGGACACGTTTATCTCCCATTAACCATCTGGCTCGGTAGAACCTTCTGGAATACCCCCTTATATATATATATATATATATATATATATATATATATATATATATATATATATATATATACACACACACACACGCTATTGTGTGTGTGTGTGTGTGTGTGTGTGTGTGTGTGTGTGTATAAAATGCTGAACTACAAAGCATAGCAAAGTAATACAAAATGTTAATTCCATTGATCTAATATCCCCCATATGCAGGTTACTATTCCATCACTGAGCTTAATGGGATTTATTGCATTGTTTTCTTTTCTGAAGTGTAATGTGAATTGCATTAGATGTATATAATTAAATAATTGATCATAATGGCACATACAAAATAAATAAAATAAACACCAGTTAATACGTTTGCTTTTGTATAGATAAATACACACACACACGCGCGCACACACACACACACACACACACACACACACACACACACACACACATATATATATATATATATATATATATATATATATATATATATATATATATATATATATATATATATATATATATATAATCGCTTAGTTAAATGTTTCATTGGTTTACATGTACATAGTTTTAAATAAAGCAACACTTGTGTAATTACTTGATTAAACACGCCGTGTTATGATACCAGGAAAGGCATTTGGCATAACTACAAAATATGACGTAGATGCATGAAAAAGTTTGGCATCCATTCATTACTACTGATTGCGCTTTCATTAAAAAAAACACACACACACACTTGGTAATGATTTACCGCTTGTAAATCATTACCAAGTGTTTTGTTTTTCATTTCTGTTGTAACCTACAACAGAAATGAGTTCCCGCGTTTTGTTTTTTTTAATTAAAGAAATCTTTAAAAAAACACACACACACACACACAACCCCATGTCTCTGTAGCTTATATTATATGTGAAACGCAGTCGCGATTGTACAGTCAAAGAGGATGGTTAAACACATACATGTATGATAATAATAATAATAATAATAATAATATATGTCTTCCAAAAACAAAAAGCAATTCAAAAACCAAATGTAAACCTATTATTTAGTCATTGTAAGTTTCAAAAGTGTTGCATAAAAAAACAGTTTCTTCAAGCTTTCTTAATTCTTGCTTCCTTGTTGGACTAAAACCTACACATTTTCTTGGCTAAATAACTCACTGACACACCTGCAACGTGTTTTATACCATGACTTGATATACAAGTACTGTAATAAAAAATAAGTTAATCTGCGCAATGATGTCATTTATAATGGTTTGGTGTGGGTCATTTTCAGTGCAAATACTTTTTAGTTTATCGAAGTTCTTATTTTAGCCAGTCTTAAAATCAAACGAGACTTTTGTATTGGTATACGGGTTTAAATATTGCAAATTAATACTGTTTAAAAAAATACAAACATATAATAGTGTATAGAAGATAAGCGATAAGACATAGCCCTCCTTTTTTGGGGTGGGGAGTAAAGCAAAGGCCAATAGGAATGGACTCATGCCAAATTTCTGGGGCCCCGTTTTCTTTAAAGAGAGACCCTCGAGGCTGAAAGTGCATGGGCATTGTTTCATCCACCTTGAACACAAACGACAATCACCAAAAACAATGTCTCTCTCCGCACACGATAAGGAACTCATTGGCAAGGTCTGGACGAAGATCTCCCCCAAGGCTGCTCAGATCGGCGGTGATGCTCTGGGAAGGTATATACTTTGCTTTAGTTAATTGATTAATGAATTCGTTAATTAAATTAATATTTATTTATTTAATTATTTATGCGCATGCAAATATTTAAGGAAAAGGATATACAAATAAGTGCGGCCTACTGCATAAACGCTATTGGCTAAACTTATTTTGTTCTTGCATTACTTGCTTTTGTTTTATCATTGCTATAATATGAATGCATGATATGACAAGTTCAGAATTAATGAGGCAAGGGTGTAAATATTAGTAGACTAATAGACTAGTAATCAATTGGGAGTCTAAATGACAAATGTATTGCATTTATGTATACATTGATTGGACTACATACATATAATTATCTAAAATAATTAATCAAACATTTTTTAAAAAATACACAAATAAAACAATAATCGTATATCATGTTCAAGGTTTTCTTTTCTTTTTCTCCTGTAGGTTGATCGTTGTCTTTCCCCAGACCAAGATTTACTTTTCGCACTTCGCGGATCTCTCCCCCTCTTCTCCCCAGATCAAGGCTCACGGTGCCAAGGTCCTCGGCGCAATAGGTGAAGCAGTCAGCGGCATTGACAATGTGAGCGCCAGCCTGAGCAAACTCAGCGAGCTCCACGCTTACAACCTCAGAGTAGATCCAGTCAACTTCAAGGTAATGGTTACATGGTTAACATTATGTTGTTTCGTAGTCATTACTGTATATCGTATTTAATTCAACTGACCATGGTTGTTGGTTCTGGTTGTGACTTATTTTCTTCTTTTTTTTCAGCTTTTGGCTCACACCCTGTTGGTTTCCCTGTCTGCTACTCTGGGCGCTGAATTCACTCCTGAAATCCACCTCGCTTGGGACAAGTTCCTTGCCATCGTCGCCGCCGTCCTGTCTGAGAAATACCGATAGATCTTTACAGGGGCGTGGAAGGGGAAGCCTGCGCGCGCGCTGTCCCGGATAGAACGCTTACACCAATAGACTGATAGCAGTTAACAACCTTATGCTGTTTTGTCTGTACATGTTATTTGTTGTGCATGCACTCCCCTGATTTTTTCTCAATAAAAACTAAATACAATGAAATTCACGTTGTCATTTTTTTTTATTCCCGTGTTTGTAATGGAAAACCCGACAGGTTTTACTTTTTAAGAATGCTAGAGCTGTATAATGATATTTAGCAATGGCAATCCACAGTGGTCCACACACTGGCTTTTCCAGTACCGTCTTGGTCAAGTTTATTTTTTTCCTAAAGTGTTTACAGTTGTTAATCTACAATAAGAATCAGCTTGACCATTATTATTGTATCATCTAACATATTTCAATGATTCTTTACCAATCTGTATTCAGTAAAACACAAGCTTGTGTCACCTACATATATTGAAACAGTTAGAAAGGTCTAATATTAGTGTGAGTTGCACCAAAATGAATCCAACGCTAATGGTACAGACATTGCAAGAAGTAACTTGCGTGCATGTAGGGGGGGGAGCTCTTTAGTTGACCCCTATTTAAAGCTTTTGGTTAACAATTATTTTAGAAAAACTAACACCGGTGTAAAGTTAACAACTGGCTAAACATTTTGTCAATACAGTGTAGTGAGCTCCAGGAGACTATGAACTGGTCATGAAAAAAATGTCTGTTTCTGAACCTCAAGTTTAAAGCAAGTAAAAAATGTCATTGACTTTCTACCCCAAAAGTGAAAGCCAAAGGGCTGCTGCCATTTTTATAGCCTTTGTTGAATACGGCCCAAACTGGTGTTCTTAAAAAGCAAATACTTGTAGTGTGTGGAGTTGACTACTTTACTCTAGATTTAGTATTCTCAGTAGGTTGTTATAGGTAATGGTAAGGCCATCTTTTTAAAAAAGGAATCATATATATATATATATATATATATATATATATATATATATATATATATATATATATATATATATATATATATATATATATATATAGTAAATGTACAACGATTTAGTAAAACAAACAAATTATTATTATTATTATTATTATTATTATTATTATTATTATTATTATTATTAGTAGTAGTAGTAGTAGTAGTCGTAGTAGTCGTAGTAGTAGTAGTAGTAGTCGTAGTAGTAGTAGTAATAGAAATGGTAAGACAAATGTCATGTAATGTTTTGTGCTAATAATGTTGAGAATGATGTAATGTTTACCTGTTACAATATTTAGCCCTACTCACAATTGAGATTAATGAATCACGTTTACAAGGGTGTCCAGCAATATTAAATGTTAAACACAAACCGTAGCCAATGTTAACATGATCCTGCGAACGCAACTACAAGAAGTAATCTAATCTGAAATAGGATGAATAACTCAATGGGTCCGGAAACCGGGTTAAATAAAACAATTAAATGAGAACTCATCAAGAAAACCACTGTAGCTGAATATTTCTGATTTGACTGCATTTCATGAGAGAGAGTTATCTTTCTTTTAAGGCAAACTGCCAATATATGTTTGCTGCCTGAGCCAGAGATATATTGACACTGTTGGCAGCCACCAGTATGTAGCAGGGATTGTAGGCTACAGCAACTCGAGGCAGTACAACTAAACAAACACACACACACACATACACACACACACACACACACACACACACACACACACACACACACACAAACACACACACACACACACAAACACACAAACACACACACACACACAAACACATGTATATGTATATGTATATGTATATGTATATGTATATGCGTTGTTGTTGGGGTTAAAATATAGGCTACAGTATAGTTAAACAAGACAAATAAATAAATGCAAAAGCTGAGAGTTCGTGATGAAAGGGGCCGTCTCAGAGCTGACAATATTATAACAGTAAAGTGACCGATAGGACTGGAGCTTTGCCGAAAACCGATTCTTATCGCGCCTTTAAATCAAGGGCCCCTTGTAAATGTCGTGTTTGGAAAATGAAGCAGACAACTGCCAAGCTCAGTCAAGTAGAAAAAAACCTCATTGGTCGTATCTGGGACAGCATGGCTCCCAAGCAGAAGAAATGGGCGCAGACTTTTTCTTCAGGTTGTCTCGCAAAAGGATCGGTGTAACTCAAATTGCTAACCTTTCTGCTTTATATGGACGATAAAAATAAGTATTTAATCTTAAAGCTACTGCATAGATATTGAAAACGGATGAAATGGTTATATGTAATTTGTCATTATCATAGCACTGTCAAAACTATTTAGTCATTTTAAACAAATAGATGTTACCATATTTAAGTCTGATAAAAAAAAAACTATATTATTGTAGTATTTTATTGAAGCTCTATTGTATCTTTATATTATTTTTCACAGCTGCTGTTTCATCCTATCCCGGTGACCCTGACTAACTTAAACCCTTCAGAATTCAGAAGCCCACGCCGCCCGGACAAGTTCCTAGTCACAGTCTCTACTGTTACATCAGAGAAATACAGATAAGCTCCCCCGCCCAGGCATTTTTTTTATTGCCATCGCTTTAAATGTTCGTGCCTGCTTTTTATTTTTGAAAAAAAAAATGCAAATGCTATGTTGAGCTTTGTTTTGTCATTAGTAATATCATAATAACAATACTACATATCAACTATTGTCAACATTGTTTTTCCGCAATTCGCATCGCAGAACACAGGTTAACAATCAGGTAACCCTTTTGCAACCAGATATTTTAGTCCACAAAAAAGCGCTTATATTATCATAGGATACAAAACTGATAATGTATGTTTCCCCGTGTTTTTTTTTTTTCAATCGATAACTATGATAATTTTTACAAGGCGATTCGATAATCAGCCAGGTATTGATAGCGTATAGTTTATGAACGCTGTAAATATTATAATTGTGAAATAGGTTAACACAAACAACGGGAGACTACATCACTGAGCGCCCGGGGGTCGTTTCTATATTGCGAGATCGTAAGTTCAAATATAGGACCGGTCTTTAGACCACTTATCACCTACCAACTCGATAGGTTACACCGTGTAACAATTATTATTATTATTTTTTTTTGGTTCCTGGGTAGTAAGTGTTATTTCCTAATTGCTTATGGCTCAAAAGTATAGAAAATGGCTATTATTCCCCACAAACTTTGCTTTTGTGGCCAGAACAGTGATATTTTGAAATTTACCTATTTCCAATGAGAAAACGGGCGAATTTGTGTCTTTTCGTTCACATAAAGTCAGAAAAAAACAACATATGAATCCAAATTAACATGTATTTATACTAAAGTAATACAAAAATGACTACAAAAGATTTAGAAGTAAGTAGTTTTTCGAGATTTACGATTATACTGTAAATCACTTTCACGAATCAGCCCCCAAATGTAGTCTTGAAAATTGAAAATTCATGAATCACGCAGCACAAGGATAAAATGTTTTTTTAATGGTCTAAAAACCAACGTTTGCGTAATCGTTAATCATGTAACATATATAAAGTACAGTTTTAAATGTTGTACTACCCCATTTTCAATTTTTATTGAATGTATTCCATGTAAATGAAACGTTTGGGACTGCACCATAAACACGGCATTGCGTTGCCTCGACTAATTATGTAACAGTCTATCAGAACACATGTGAAGTCACATACATATTAAAAAAAACATAATTAACAAGTGAAATTGTTGGGTGTGTTCGGAGACGACGAAACATTAGTTAAATAGAAAGCATTTCAGCAGGGCTAGCTTTTATAGGCTCCCGAAGCCGAAAGGATTTGTTATTTTCAAAACTGAACAACCGAAATTGGTAACAGAATGAGTTCTGATAGTGAAGGAAGTGGTATAACATGGTTTTGGCAACAAACAAAAAAAAAGACTCTAGCAGTTTGACCTGCTGACGAAGAGAGGGTGATTCGTGACGTCTGTCACTCAGGGTGTTTTGGGGGTTGTGATATCACATCACAAACCCCAGCAGAAGGCAGCCCGTAGAGGATATCGCTAATCCATGATTAATATGCATTCATGTTAAGTATGTAATGATTGTGTTTGGTGTTTCTGTTTCAAATATTGTGATAGACAAGCTGATTTCTGTATGTTTGTCCTGTATAATATGTGTGTATGTAGGCTTACACTGCATCACAAGATCAAATGTTGGATTAAAAAAAGAACCAGCAATTCAAAAATATAGGCTGTAGATATCCACCCTTTTCAAACGGCACTTGGCAATAATGTCTTCATCCGAAACCACGTCAAAAATGCCGGGCACACGTCTTCTGTTAAAATCCCTATAAGCCGATGCTCTGTGGTAAATATTTCTGTTTATGCATTAAACACACTGCATATATTAGAGCAGCATATTTCCGAAGGTTAAAAAAAGGTGAAATGACAGCGAAATCTACCTGTCATACTTATACACCAAGTAAGTTGGTATCGATAGAATACGACAAGTAATACGATCAGGTAGAGTGTGCGACGTTTTATAGAAACGCTACTTCTATCGTATATTCTGCTCCCGACATCGTACTTGCCCGATACGATAGCGTAAGTGCATATAGAAACGACCCCCATGTTTTAGTTGTGTTTTACCGCACCAAGATGATACTTCTCATTGCATTAAACATTAAGCAGCCAACAGGCATATTGAATATCATTTGTCTCCACCAAATGGTTAAAACGAGTTACTACATTTATGAACAATTCAGAACCATTGCAAGGGAACAGCTCCCTCGCGGTTGACGAGATATGTGTAAGTCTTTTTAGGAACTGGACATTTTAGGAAAGGGATTACTTAACATTTGCAGTTATTGCTTTTGAATGAGTTCAGTAATAGACGCGTAAGGCCCAACTATAATGCTTAAATATGGCATTTCGTCTATCTGCACACATAAGCTTATTAAACTAGGTCTTGATCGACTGTCTAGTAAGTTGTCTCAGGTAGTTCTTGCTGTATGGAGATGTTATTCGCATTTCTGCGAAGCAGTTTATAACTGGTATAATGGCTTGAGTAAATCCCTTCAGATTGTTGCTTGCTGCAAAACACACACAACACTCATTTTAAGTGCGATGTGTCTGTTACCAGTGTGGACCCACTGCATTCACCGCTTTGTTGTGGGTAAACTCTGATCAAGGCCATTCAACTAAATGTGTAATGGATAAAATAACATGTTTATGTAGGTCTGCTTTGGCACCTAATCAGCTGTTTACTTGGTTCGATTTACTAAATACAGACATGGCTGGAACAGACCTGAACTTCAGGATGTCCCTGGGTTCCCTAATGGATCTTAGGATTCTACCACAGTACCTAAATCTATAGAATTGCCCTGAGTATCGAAGTTGCCCACACCAGTCCTTAATATCTGATTCTGATTTTACATTGCAATTCAGACCGGGCAGGCGTTGTTTAGACGTGTTTTATTAATTTGTATGTTGCTGTATATATTTACTATCAACTACAAATAATAAAACTTGAATCAAGAGGCGTTGACCAAGCTGTACACGCTACATGCACATACATAGTATCGCCTGCCGAGGGAGGGGTATGATAACGAATTATTCTTTACAATCCAATACAAACACGTCCTTGTGCAGCAGTATAGTAATAAGAAACGGTGTCAGACCGAAAGATCATATTAAGTTTTACACCAAATAGACCTATGTGTCGATTCACTATTCACTAATCTTCTTTATACTTCTCCTAATTGCAGACAGTTATTTCTTTTTTTTTTCTAAAAAGTAGCAGCTGTAATAAACATAAATTAACAGGAGATTATATCCCCTTCAGTCATTGTGTGCACAATGGTAATATGTTACGTTTCCTATGTATGTATCAATGTTATAATGCATATATGTTTTTTTCTTCTTCTTCAAAGTTATGGCACTGTTATCAACACTGTAACACGTTTTAAAGCACATTTTAAAGCATACAACTCGTTAGCTAACTGCATAAAACTAAAAGCTAAGTCGACTTTAACATTTTATGGTTATTTATTTATATGGGAAGATATATATCTTATTAATTAGTATTATTTTTTAAATTGTGTAGCACATGTGACGTTTCAAATGTAATTCATCTAGACATTTTTCGTCATTAAAAACAATACTGTATGTTTCAAATGTCATTCGTGCACAGCTAGCTAATTGAATACACGTTCTTTAAATTGAGGTGCTATCCATAAGGAAATGAAATGCAGTATCAGGTGTCTCCGCTACGACAACATTTTTTAGTATAATTTTCAAACTCTTGTCAAACAGCCGTACTTATTTGTATATGGACATCTTATAATTAAAGAAAGTGATCCACTCCATATTTAATTTCGAATAAAACGTTATTGTCTTTATTATTAAAACATTGCTGAAAATAAACGCGTTTCGACAGCAACCGTGTCTTCATCAGGTACAGAAGTAGTATGTATAGTATGTAGCGAGTAATGTTTATAATAGCTCACCACTATTATATTGTACACAAGGACTACATGAAAACATTTGTTAGCAGTGGAGTAGCTAGGAATACATTTTTACCGAGGCAAAAATCCCATTCAATCCTCTCTCTATATATATATGTTATGTTATGAAGGTGAAAGTTATCGTCTTCTCCAGCCTGGAGACTATTAATGCAAACTACAAAGCAATATAAGTCCCTAACCCTTCAGCCAGTCACCCACCTTGGATGATGTTTGAAATTTCATGACCCATATTTTTTTAAAACAAATAGTCTCCCAGGAAAACCACACCAACCTAAAATGAACCTATTCACATTGTCAGAAATGTGTGCTATTAAAAGGACAAGTAGAATATAACTTATAAATATGAATAAGTAGATGGATTTATACCTTCATTGAGAGACATGTGTTTGGTTCACTGCTACTGAAGTTAATGAAATGGTAAGACTGGACACTGCTGGGACTGGTAAGACGTGCTGGTACTGGTTTATTTTTCTAACATATTTTCACCGTATGTTGGTATTAGTTCGGCAAATTAGAGGTTATTTTCGTGCATGAAAAGGGTCAAAACATACTTGCGTGTACGCTACTGGCGATGAGATTGAGCGATATTTTGGTTATTGCCAGCTAACCCGACATGCAAAAACATTAGATTTACAAGTAGAGGCTGGTGTTGACAAATTTGCCAAGATGAAATCGAGACTCTACTCCTTGTTATTTGTATGTATTTGTGATTATCCGTGTAAACATGTTATTTTAAACTTTGCTACACATTACTTCTTTCAACATTCACAGGAATGTGGTGCTTATTTAGCAGTTTATGTTCATTGGTTTATATTTTATAAAGCAGGTGAAATATATCAAACTTAACTCGAGGTGTATGTATCAAATTTGGTGAGATGCGTTCGAATGGACGCTGTAGAACCCGGTCCTGGGGACCCCCTGTGTCGCCTGATTTTCATTCCAACTGAGCTCTCAATACTAAACCCTTAATCAAACTAATAATTTGCTCAATTAGACCTTTCTAATTGTTTTTCAGCTCTTAAACAGTTGCAGAGTTCAAGTTATAAAATGTTATACCTAGCTTGAACTCTGCAACTTTTTAGAGCTGAAAACCAGTAAAAATGTCTAATTAAGCAAATTCTCAGTTCAATTTAGTTGAGTAATTGAGAGCTCATTTGGAATGAAAACCAGCAGACACATGGGGGTCCCCAGGACCAGGATTGGGAGTCACTGCTTTAAAACACTTAAACTGCATTCTTACCCCTGTCTCTTTTTGTAAATCCCAAGCATGACATTTTTTTTCAATGATCTGAGAGTAGCATAAGGTCCCTAGCTGCTACTGTAAAACGATTTTTAAAAAGGTATGCTGTACCGCTATTTGTTTAATGTAGAAGTAATATGTAACTATGAAATGTTTACTTAACTAGGATATCGAAAGCTGGTAATAGAGCAATTTGGATAGCGTTAAAGCATTTACCCACTCACAAAAGTTTCAGTGAAAACGACGCCCCTAACGTTATACCTATAAAATGAGACTCAGTGGAACGACATTGTCGAGTTTGTTATAAACCAGTGGCGTGCTTTAAAAATAATTGCATTGCATATTTTGTATAATATATTTTAAGAATAAGAACGCTATCTCGTTCAACTGGTCCAATTATTGCATTTTTTTTTCTCATTCCTGATGCTATTTGGGACAGAGAATGTTCAATGTTGACACAGAATGCTACGCTATAAACACGGTTAGATTTTGTATGTCACTTCAAAAGTTAATTTCAGTATGTAGCATGCACAACATGTTGTAAAATAACAGTGAAAGAAAAAAAAAACATAAAGAATCATTGAAATTCCAAAAGACCCCAAAAGAACCCCGGGGTTCCAAATCTATACCACCAGGCACCTTTATTTGTATAGAGTGGATGCAATTAAAGTCACACAGTAACGTTGTCCTCTTGCTGGTTTGCTTTTATTGTGACGTGATCATTTAATGTATTCACCAGAAAATGGGGGTTATTTTTGAGATGTCAGTGTACACTGTGAAAAGGGGCTAGAAATATGAAGCATTTGAACCCCCTACATTTTTATGGCTCTTAGAAGTACGCCAAGGTCAATCATTAATTGACATGGAAGAACACTCTTTTATTTCGTTTTTATTTAGAGTAATTATTTATAGAGAATGAACAAAAAAGTATACTTTGCATAATTCGTGGTTCTTTTATGTTTTGAATAAGGTAAGGCCATTTTCATTTATTGATTATTATTTATTGCATATTACTTATATACATAATTTAAAACATATATGAAGTGCTGTATTTCACAATAATGATAAGACTGTGCAGAATTCGGTTGCGGTTGTAAATTGTGAAGAAAAAAAAATGTGTTGGTGCACATATGCTTATCTTTTGTAGAACAGGAATCTGGCACGCGAAGTGGGTTACCACTGTTGCTCGTGGGCACTCCTGTAACCAATCAAATACGAGTTTGAATGTGATTGTCACGGGGAGTGTCTGCGGCCTCGTCAATATAAAGGATCCTCGCAGCTCGAATTGTCACCAGGTTCTATTCCAAGCATCGTTATAACAGCTGGAAAAGAAACTACAAAGATGCCGCTCACAGATGCAGACAAAACCCACGTGAGGTCCATTTGGTCCAAGGCAAGCGGCAAGGCGGAAGAACTCGGCGCCCAGGCTCTGGCAAGGTAATTAATTTGTTGCCCATAATGCGACATGTCAGTGAAATTAATAACGAATAGTTTTCAATAACTTGCTAATTATATTAACAAATGTATTGTTTTTTTATTTGACAGGATGCTCGAGGCCTTCCCTAATACCAAGACATACTTCTCCCACTATAGTGATTTGAGTGTGAAATCTGGTCAAGTGCACGTTCATGGCAAGAAGATCATTGACGCCCTCACCGACGCAGTCAACCACATAGATGATATAACTGGGGCTTTGTCCGCACTGAGCACTAAGCACGCCCACACCCTGAGAGTCGATCCTGCCAACTTCAAGGTACGTCAATGTTTGAGTGCATTTTTTTTTTTTTTACTGTTAAACATCATTATAGGTTATGTTATCTTGTCGTTATGTATCTTGTCGTTATGTATCTGGCACCGGCTGATTTCTTTAACTCTGCTTTGATCTTAGATCCTTTCCCACACCATCCTTGTGGTCCTGGCCCTTTACTTCCCTGCTGACTTCACCCCGGAGGTTCACCTTGCATGTGACAAGTTCCTTGCCGAAGTGTCCTACGCCCTGGCTGAGAAGTACCGTTAAAACACCGAAAGCTGAGTTAGAGACAGGAATCTTAGCAGGCCATGTCCAGACTGATCTTTCAGTTGTTGTCAATAAACATGGAATAAATAAAAACTTGATTTGTTTCCATTAAAACCAGTCTGGCCTTCTTTTCTACACACATAACATCGTCTGTTTATTTTAATATTTGTTTATCGGGTCTACTAAATTCATATAAAAAGAGTTCTTTGCCATTCAACACAATACAGCTTTTTTTCCCTTTACTGTTCATTTCGGGGTTTTTACATATGTTTTTGTTGTGATAAATATTTCAATGGTTCATTTAAGAACCTTCCATATTTCTGTGTCTTACTCGTTTTCTTTTTCATTTAAAATACGGTACGAAAGAGAGAGAGAGAGAGAGAGAGAGAGAGAGAGAGAGAAGCATTTTTTGATTGCACGGTGCTTTTTCAATCTTGCAAAAACCTATGAATGCTATTGTAGTAGATTTTAAAGTTAAAAAACTGAGACTATATCAAATATTTCAGATTTTCTCAGAGGTTTCGCGTGCACATGAAGCAGATTTTGACAGAAAGATGTCGGGTTTGAGAAAAGCAGTCAGATGACACAGAGGTGTTACAATATCACTGTATTACATAAATACACCACTCACAATGTATTCTTTTTAAAAGTACACCTTATACTAATTTGTTTGCAATGCCACTTGTCTTTCTTAATTTAACAATTGCCATAATGAGTCTGCCTTAAAGAAAGAAGTCAAAGAAGATTCTGATTTTCTTTGTTATTGACAAGGTACACTTCTGTACTTATTTGAATGTTATTTTTCAATATCAAGGAAATTACAGTTGACACCAGTGTCCATGACAGAGTATGTGTACAACAATCTGTGTTCATCTCAAACACGTGTATAATGAATGAATGCTGAAAACTTGTCTTTTGTGATAAGTCATTTTTTAAAACAGAAAGAAATGGAGTACATTTGTTCCATGTCCAGTACTGAACTTCAAGGACAACCCGTTTCATCTTAACAGGGAGGTCAAACTGTTAATGGATGGACAAGAAATTCTGTTGAGGAACCGGATGACATCACAAAACACTTTATTTATACAGAAGTTCATTGTGGGTATAGGGGGAGATAGTAGGATTCCACCCAGAGTTGCTAAAATGATCAACTTTCTTTCGGCATATTTTTTTTTTAAAAATGCAAAGATAATTGACGTAGGTAATATCAGGGTGAGAGAGAAGGGGCACATTTATGTATAGGGTTTTGTTTTCTTTTAATAAAATGCTTTTAAATGATTTAGTTTACAGTGTCTCACATGTGATGAAGTACTAATTTAATGAATCCTAATTAATATAAAATGTAATATACTTTAAATGTGGACTCTGGACTCTTGACCGGAGGGTCGTGGGTTCAATCCCAGGTAGGGGGACACTGCTGCTGTACACTTGAACAAGGTACTTTACCTAGATTGCTCTAGTAAAAACCCAACTGTATAAATGGGTAATTGTATGTAAAAATAATGTGATATCTTGTAACAATTGTAAGTCGCCCTGGATAAGGCGTCTGCTAAGAAATAAATAATAAAATGTAATTTACCATATTTATGTGTTCGTTTATATAAACTTTAAATAATATACTAATTTATGTATTCATTTATATAAACTTTACATTGATAATTATCTTATTTTAACTTTTAATTCTTTAAATAGTTATGTCGTTTTTTATTCATGGATTATATTTAATATATTATTTTGACTGTGTAAGCATTTATTGCTGTCATACCAACCTGGGTTTATAATCTGTTACACTCTAAAGGGATATATGGTAAACATTTTTAGCTTTTATACATAAATAAAGTAGTGGTTAGGACTCTGGACTCTTGACCAGAGGTATAAATGGGTCATTGTAAGAAATGCTAGAAATGCTAAGAAATAAATAAATAAATAAATAAATAAATAAATAATAATAATAATAATAATAATAATAATAATAATAATAATAAAATGCACAATGTGTTAGGATAAAAGCAAGGTTTAGCAACAAACATTGCTTTTATTAAACACTGTATGCCCTTACCGTGTTAAAAAATACATTCTTACCACTTGCATGCATGGCCTTTTTTAATTGAATTAATTAAATATGCCCAGTGTTGCCCTAGTTATACACAAAGGAAATAGCCTTTAGCAAGAAACAACTTGGCTTAATTGTTTTAGTCGGCCATTCTCTCGAACTCTGGCACTAAAGAACCAAAGCGTTCTTAATAGATTTTAATAATTCGAGTTTGTGTTTGGTGCAAATGGGTATCGGTTTACGTTGTTTTTAAAGTCATAGGGTTTCTGATTTTCGGTGTTTTACCTCGACTTTTCTACTCTCATTTAAGAATGCAATTGATACCTGTGAAGCCATTAGTGTATCGCTATCACAACTCAGAAACGCGTCAACGGTAAAAATGATTGAATTTAGTTTTTTTTCTTTCTTTCTGTGAAACAACTAAATGGCTTTCAAATCGTAAGTCTTACTTTTTCAATTAAAATCAGAAGCGACTCATCTTTATTAATGTAATTACAGTTATTTATAACGATAATAATAAAATGTGTTCAGCATAAAATACTTTATTTTTCATTATAGCTTTAATAAAAAATTACTCGCTTGCGATCTCGTTTGTACGTTCTGCTTGTAAATAAAAAATGGCTTGGCCGATTTAAAAGCCTATTAAGGTACACAAGGAATTGAACGGGTGTTCAAACGATTTTTTCTTAAAATACATTTGAGAGTGACTCGAATTGTACAAAGAAACGGACAATCTTTATGACCAGATCCAACCTGTCAATACATTTTAAACCCCGTTTCGTGCACCTCATTGCAAAAATAAGAAAGTTAACATAATTTTAATATGTGGGACACATATGTCTCCTGTATATTAAAGGGTTCAAATAAATGTGCAGCAACTGGATATTGATTAAGAACAGACTAATGGTTCACCCACTGCTGCCTAATATTTTCCTACCAAAACCCGTTCCCTTGAAATGTCCATAATTCTAACAAAATGATTGATCAACCATATTATGCACTGCAGATAATCAACAGAAACTTAGTTTGGATTTGAACATTCTAATCTGAAGCCAGAAAGAACATTGCAAGGGTTTAGAAAACAAAACTGACAACAACAAAAAGAAAAAATAAATCCTCAGTGTTCTGAACCATTAAATTGTAATCAATAATTAAAAGTACGGGAGTCAGTAAAGGTGAAGATAAACGTATTGAACCGTGGGGCAGCAGTGTGGATTAGTGGTTAGGGCTCTGGACTCTTGACCTGAAGGTCGTGGGTTCAGTCCCAGGTGGGGGACACTGCTGCTGTACCCTTGAGCAAGGTATTTTACCTAGATTGCTCAAGTAAAAATCCATTTGTATAAATTGGTAATTGTATGTAAAAAACAATGTGATATCTTGTAACAATTGTAAGTCCCCCTGGATAAAGGTGTCTGCTAAGAAATTAATAATAATATTTAATTACTAAATTACGTATATGTGTTTATATATTTATAATTTTTTTAAAATTTTTCTTATTTATTGCATTGCTGCAATTAAGTTAGTTAATGAACTTTAAGTATATTGGGTTTCAAATGGTCTTGTTTATTTCTAATATTTTACTTTCTAACTGATGGTAGCAAAAACAAATTCAAATGAAGTAAAATGTAGTCCAGTTCTACTGATACACCTTATCTCTGTTAAACAGCATTAAAATTTGGAATTAAGATATTAATACCAAGTAAGACATATCCAATGCCAAGTACTTGATTATCAAAAAATGCAACACATTTGGCAAAAAATAAAGGGGATGACTCCACCTTCCTGGGCTCGAAGATAAACAACTACATTAAATTTCCACTTAGTAACCCTTTATGTAAAAAAATAAATAAATATTAATTTCTTCAAGATAATATTTATGTAGTGTTGATACAAATAACAATACATATATAGAAACCGTGCTCCATAAAAACTGCAGCGTTTTCCTCGTTATATTGAAGAATAACTCTTCACATACAAATTCATGTTTTTTTTTTTATTTCAGCATAATTTTATTCCAAATATGATATTTAGACTGTTGAAAATGCGCCGGTCACCTGTGACAACCTGCCCCATAGTGGGTGGGGTTGGGTGTCACACAGTATGTTCTTGGTTTTACAATAGACAATGTTTTTTTAAATAACATAAAGTTTCTACTGTGTACAATGACAGAAAAAGTTGTATTTATACTTTTTATGTAACATAAAAAATATAGACCTATATATATTTGAAATGTTGACCCATGCTAAAAATAATACCACAGCCTCCACAGAACCAGAGAACAAACAGTAAATAACTTAAATAAGCATCATATGGTGACATATCCCACATGTTGGTGTAAAAAAAGTAGAAAGAAAAAATATGACTTCTTCCTATAGGATTTACATGTGACAACCAACCCCAAAAACTATGTGACAGCTTGCCCCAACCCGACTTTACATGATAATTTAATTCTCTCAGTAATGCTGGGAGAACATACTGGTTTTGTTTTTACACCAAAAGATAGCCAGTATTTATTTACTTACAGACACCCTTATCTATGGCAACTTACAATTGTTACAAGATATCACATTATTTTTACATATAATTACCCGTTTATACAGTTGGGTTTTTACTGGAGCAATCTAGGTAAAGTACCTTGCTCAAGGGTACAGCAGCAGTGTCCCCCACCTGGGATTAAACCCATGACCCTCCGGTCAAGAGTCCAGAGCCCTAACCACTACTCCACACTGCTGCCCAGTTTTATTAACATGGCCATCAGTTCAAACAAACTCCAATAGTACTAAGAGAACAAATAAGACTAGATATACATGTTTTACTTTGGGTATGAAAAAAACATTTATACAATAGATACAATGTGTGTGTGTATGTGTGTGTGTGTGTGTGTGTGTGTGTGTGTGTGTGTGTGTGTGTGTGTGTGTGTTCTAAAAGAAAAAGAAATGAAGAAAGAAAGAAAGAAAGAAAGAAAGAAAGAAAGAAAGAAAGAAAGAAAGAAAGAAAGAAAGAAAGGAGCAAGCAACACTATTCTGTCCTAGTATTAGCTCATTTCTTCCTTTAAAGTTTTTGAATATGGGGTGACATTATTTATGTTACATCTAATAAAATAAAAGGTGTGGGGAGATATATATATATATGTATATATATATATATATATATATATATATATATATATATATATATATATATATATATATATATATATATATATATATATAGTTATACATTTATATAGTATATTTTTGTAATACCTGTTATATGTAAAGGCATTTGCCACAATAAGATAAGCACGTCAAGGCATCGAATGCCAAGGCCACACCTCTTGTGAAAGATCAGCCAGTCAGCGCCAGGTTCAATGTTGGGTGGGGGTTTCAGTGGTCCATAAAAGCCAGGTCAAAAGAGTGGGTCGGTACGGAATTCTTTGTGGAGAGCTTATTGCGCATCATCCAAAGAAAACAAAACAACCACAATGGTTCACTGGACAGACCAAGAACGCCATGCCATTACAACCTTATGGGCGAAGGTCAACGTTGAGGAAGTTGGCGCCCAGGCCTTAGTCAGGTAGGCTATAGATAGTGCATATTATTTCAAATGTATGAGGATAGGTTATGGTAGGATGTGATAGAATATGTTATAAATTTGTATTTTATACACACTGTAACGTTATAGCAAAACGGTATGGTTCTGTTTCATTTATAATCAAGTAAATATATCGAATTAAATCATTTAAACTGAAAATGTAACTATTAACTTGTCGATGCACATTTGTTTCTGCGGGTGTATGGATTTGTAATTAGTAATCGTGCTGTTTTTTCTCTAACATCCTTCGTCAGGCTTTTGGTTGTGTACCCTTGGACCCAAAGGTATTTTGCTAGCTTTGGCAACATCTCCAACGCCGCCGCCATTGCTGGAAACGCCAAAGTCCACGCTCACGGCAAGACGGTGCTTAAATCTGTCGGTGACGCTATCGCTCACATGGATGACTTGAGTCACGCTTTTACCAAGCTGAGTAAGTTCCACTCTGAGACACTCCACGTGGACCCCGATAACTTCAAGGTAGGTCACTATGGTAATTATATATATATATGTATGTATGTATGTGTGTGAAAATACTCCAATTAAAAGTAATAATGTTGCCCAGAACATCGATTAAGGATCAGTTGGGTCGAAATTCAAAAGTCCATACGTTTTTGATTACCATAGTACTTTGCTAGTTAGATGTCGTGAAAGGTGTGCAATAAGCAATGCTTTGTATGTTATCTACAGAAATAAGTATATTTTACTAAGCTATAAATAAAAAAGCAGAACAATTGTATTGTTCCCTTTGTGACAACATAAATTAAGGTCATTAGCCTTACACCACTAATTTCTGAAAACTGATTTTTATCCTGGATTCAAACTTTTGCACTGGGGGGGAAAGACCTGTGTGTTGGCACTTTTTGAAGATTAAAAACGCGCTCTTCTCTTTTTCTCCAGCACTTTGGTGATTGCCTGTCCATTGTTCTGGCTGCCACTTTTGGCACTGCCTATACCCCAGATGTCCATGCTGCATGGCAGAAGATGATTGCTGTCATCATCTCCGCCCTGAGCAAGCAGTACCACTAAACAATTGACGTCACTGTGGTTCATTACCCACCGCGTAACCACGAGAAAAGCATCAGGAGACGTCATGTGCAAAATCCAATGACGCTTCATTGTTGTAAACTAACATGCAGTAGCTTTTAAGTGACAGAAATAAAGCATTTTAACTCAATCCTAGTTGTTGATTGTTTAATGTCACAATGCAGTACTTCAAATACAGTTTACACAAATTAGTAAATACCACTCTAAAATAGGGGAAATGTAATGTTTTGGGGGGTTTGGGTTGTAGGTCATTTTAATTGAAGCCAAATTAGTATTTAAATGGTTATTTAATTAGCCTCAAGCATTAGTCCCGAACAGCTCCAACTCTTAAAAGGAATAATGGATTAGTTAGAATTAGGAACTTGTGTCCCCTTGTGGTATTGTGTGTGTGTGTGTATATATATATATATATATATATATATATATATATATATATATATATATATATATATATATAACAGAACAGCCAGTTAAATTTAAGTACGCAGTTCCCTAACAACAAACATGTCTTCCAAAATGAAAAAAAAAATATTTTTACACACCCAAATGTTAAAGAACGAACCACCAAAGCTTCTATACATATTTCACCGCTATTTATTTCTTAGCAGACACCCTTATCCAAGGCAACTTACAATTGTTACAAGATAACATCTCATTTTTCACATACAGTTTTTTTTTCCACATACAATTACCCATTTATACAGATGGGTTTTTACTGGAGTTATCTAGGTAAAGTACGTTGCTCAAGGGTACAGCAGCGGTGTCCGCCACCTGGGATTGAACCCACGACCCTCTGGTCAAGAGTCCAGAGCCCTAACCACTACTCCACGCTGCTGCCCTTCAGTTGTTTGAAGATATGTTTTTGACGCACAAAAACACACTAATAAATAAACTAAAGTGTGTACATGCTAAAATATTCATGTTTCAACGGTTGGTTTATTTAGTATTTGTACAGTTAAACGAGAGTTGAACGGCATTACCCAAATGCCATACCAATTCTGTATTAGTTGCAACCTATTGAATGGGACATCAGGGAGACCAGCAAAAAAAGGAATCTCAATAATCAGCCTTAGAGGTCAAAAAAGCGTGGATCAGTCTCAGCATCAGCATGGGACAGCATAGGACACAGCAGCTGTATGTCTCTATAGTGACAAAAATAAATCTTAGTAATTGAACGTAAATGGTCCTCAAAAGTCAAAGCAGGGTCGGAAATCACCGCCAGATCGCTGGCATTTGAGGCAGGAACCAAAAGACTGCCCTCGAAAGGAACAGCAAGAGATGGAACCGTGCTAAGGTAACGCCGTGGACCGGAAAATAAGATCATTTTTAGACATCCATGTCTGTACCGCAGAAAGACAAATAGATTGATAGACACATACATGCATTTAATAAATACGCAAATACACTTCCTAAACAGAATCACTAAGCATACGGAAGCGCAACTACTTTCTTAAACATTGCAAACCCACAAATGTCCAATTCATAGTCAGTGTTCACCTGAAACTCAGCACCTTGGTCAGCGACCTGCAGGTGTTAATCTCAATTCAAACACCAGGGGGCGTTTCTAAACAGGTGGGTGAATTGCATCGTATTGGAAATCCACTTGATGTGTCTAACTAGTGGATTAAGTCGGTTTAGTTCACGTGATTGGACTACAGTTAGTACACCTTCTAATCCCGATTGAAGTGAATCATCACAGGTAGATCATCTGCTAAATCCGACTAAACAAGATCCCGATTGCAGCAGCGCACCAAATCAGATTCGTGATAATCCTGTTCAAGTGGATTCATTTAGTACTGTTAAAGATAAGACTAACAGTACGGTTGCTCATCGGAAGCATTTACTGATTAAATGTTTTGCAGAGACAGCTGCATTCTCCCCCTGAAATGACAAGTACATCTGAAAACGATTCCATACATTTCTTATGCCCGTCACATTCGGGCATTCAGATCCATGAGAGTATCGCACAGTATATATCAGCCGATCTGATTAGAATCAGTCGATTCAGTTGGGGGACGTTATCAAGCAAAATCATCCCATAGGAATGGGCCAGTAGATACCTAATAGCCTCCTAACTCCTAAATCTACCCTCTACCCCTAAACCTAATGTCTACCACTAACGTAATCTCTACCCCTAAACCTAAACCTCTACCCCTAACTGCGTCACTATTAAAGTAACTGGTACTGTTATTTCACATCGCTTCTTTAGCACCACCTAGCGGCTACGACATCCAGCGTAGCCGCTAGAAGCAGAACGAAGGCTCCCACAGCATAGCTCCCACAGCGTAGCTCACACAGGGTTGTGCTGCGTGCGCAACTCGTAAAAGGCGGCATCATTATATGCTCCAGCCCGATCACACGGTAAGGGTGATAAATGTAGGTATTAAAACGAAGTTTATTTCATAACAATAACCCTAAACCTAAGGTTCGTTGGGTATTGTGGTCACGTGTAGGGGTGCTGAGGGTGAATGAAGCGGTGAATGGAGGCTGTGTGGTCCAGTGGTTAAAGAAAAGGGCTTATAACCAGGAGATCCACGGTTCAAATCCCACCAGCCACTGACTCATTGTGTGACCCTGAGCAAGTCACTTAACCTCCTGTGCTCCGTCTTTCAGATGAGACGTAGTTGTAAATGACTCTGCAGCTGATGCATAGTTCACACACCCCTCTGTAAGTCGCCTTGGATAAAGTCGTCTGCTAAATAATAAATAATAATACATAAATTACGAGTTGCGCACACAGCTCTACCCTGTGTGAGCTACGCTCTGGGGGCCTTTTGTTAAAACATAAAACGACATGGCATTTATTTTTACTTACGCGTGTGTGATGTATTAAAAATGTGTCTTTCTTTTTGTACAGGGACACTGAATTCCACAAAAATTAATAAAGAAGGGTTCATACAGCGATGTCCAAAGGTTTTGCCTCACCTAGAATTTTAGGATTGAGACATAATTAAAATAATAATAATAAAATAAATGATAGAACTGCTGATCATGTGTTTGGTATCAGGATTAAGTTAGTACAGATTGCACTGGTACTCTACAATTGACCCGTGGTTTTCTTCGAAAGGACGTGATCTGCGTTTTCCAAGACCCTATGAACTTTATGTATTAATGAATGTTAATGAACTCGATTATTAGTATTTACCACTGTAAACCTTTTTTTTGTTTGTATTATTATTATTATTATTATTATTATTATTATTATTATTATTATTATTATTATACTCAAAGCAACCACTGTAAGAACATGTTGCCCAGTTTTAAAACGTCCCCAGGATGCGATAAGTGAAACAGAAAATAATATACAAACTCAGTCTAAACTGAACTCTGATATGTACACCCATACCACGTTTCTCTTTAATGTAATGAAGTGTTTAATATTACTTCCACCCAACTGTTACTCCATGAAAACAATACAAAATAAATCAAATAAAAAGACGGAAGCTCCAGTCACGCTTGTTGCGTCCCACCGCCTCTGAATCCCGGTATTCTGTGCTAATGGCAGCCACACAACTGAAACAAATACTTACGAGTATCAACCATTTCACAATATCTCAAAGATTTTAGGGTGCCTCTCATTACAACTGTATATTTATTCTGAAAAGGGGAAACCGGGCTAGGTAACTGTACTGTGATAAAGGGGGCAGTTT
Organism: Acipenser ruthenus; assembly: GCF_902713425.1. Taxonomy (NCBI): domain Eukaryota; kingdom Metazoa; phylum Chordata; class Actinopteri; order Acipenseriformes; family Acipenseridae; genus Acipenser; species Acipenser ruthenus. Next base: position 6,195,882 of record NC_081201.1, on the reverse strand, counting down.
AGAACTAACACATTACTTTATGGGTTCTTAATGGGCTAGGGTGACCAGACGTCCCGATAAAATCGGGATCGTCCCGATATTAGGGGCTTTGTCCCGCGTCCCGATTGAGGTACTGTCGGAACGCCATTTGTCTTGATTTTTAGAGTAAACGTTGAAAACCCAGTTGTAAAATGTGATTTTTTATTTTATTTTCTCGTATATGTGGCTCCTGTACTGTCTCGCGGTGGAACAGCATACTCTACTGGTTTGGGGCGTTTTGTTTGAGTGAGTTCTTTGCATTGCATATATGCGGCTATCCAATCAAGTTAACCTGCAATCATATGAAGCGGTATGCGTCATGTGTTTCACTTGGTGCGTCTGGTTTTACTGGCAAACGGTCATGGTGGCTGGTTATTGACGAGCCTGTCACTAAAAAGCAAAAAACACAGTGCAGGTATCGAAGGCAGCGGGGAAAAAACTGGATTCAATAATATGACTACAAAGGCATTTTGTAAATTGTGTAAAAAAAAAAAAGGGCGTGGCATCACACAGCGGCGAGTTGGATGCGAAGCATCACGCCGGTGTCATACAACATTATTATTGTATAGAAGTGTAAGGCAAAGCTTTGCCAAGTTATACAGATGTGGCAATAGATTAGAAACAGTCCCAAAACTCGGCTACCCAAAGGTATATGACATTCTTTAATAAAGTCCATATATGCAACACGCTCGTTGTCATGTTATTTATCCCATCCAGAAATTTATTTTATCAGTACCGAGTCAAACAAAGAAAAACTGCCTATATTCGGGTCTAAAATTTTTAAACTGCGTTTAAAAAGGAAACAAACAGCAGGTTGTGTGAACCGAGGTAGCTGTGCTTGATTGTACATGTAGTGCTGATTTAACTTGGATGCAATCAACACAGGAATACTTTTTTTGTCTGTGTTGACTTCCCAGTTTGTTTTCTGAAAGCTGTTGTTTGATTTACGTTCTGTTCAGCAGCCCCTGTAGTAGCCTTTTGTTTAATGTGTGATTCTGAAGCTAAACAGCGACCGATCGTATTTTCTTTAAGTCACATTACAAGATGTGCAAAACAATTACCTCCATCTGCATGTACAGTTTTTTAAAAAAATTATGGTTCTCTACGTTTTTGTTTTTGCCTAAGTGCAATGCATTGTGCAGTAGTTCATTTAAACGAGGTTTCTATCCTCCCCGCACCGTCCCCCCCGATTTTTCACTCTTGCTATCTGGTCACCCTATATTGGGCACCTGTATTTTACGCCAATATGGATTACGGACTAGTGCTAACAGGGGCAGCAGTGTGGAGTAGTGGTTAGGGCTCTGGACTCTTGACCGGAGGGTTCGTGGGTTCAGTCCCAGGTGGGGGACACTGTTGCTGTACCCTTGAGCAAGGTACTTTACCTAGATTGTTCTGGTTACAAAAAAAAAAAAAAAAACAACAAAAACCTGTGTAGTCGCCCTGGATAAGGGCGTCTACTAAGAAATAATAAATATGTAGGCATGTTTATGAGGATTGTTTAGCGTGCATTCACACTTTCTTGAATATGTTGAAAAACGTCGATATTGATTAAATTTAAGACTAGTCTCTCCTTTCTTTAATTCCATTTTGGAGGGGATAGCTTTAAACTACATTTTATAGTAAAAAAATGTAGTCACGTCGACAAGGAAACAGCTGGACATCTGCCTCGGTCCACTGCCGCACCTTTATCAGAGATTCTCGTATCTACAAATCAACATCGGAGCTGCAGAGGCCACTTTATTACCAACGCGTATATCAGTCGCTACCAGAAAGGGGAAATGACTTTTTCAACATTAGATGAATAAGATAATAGATAGTTAGTGGATTAGTAAGTGCATTGTGCTGCTATTACCTGATTTAACGGTGCCCCATACAATTAATTTATTTTTAAATCATAAAGAAGCACATTTGTTAAATATATTATTATTTATTTCTTTCTTAGCAGACGCCCTTATCCAGAGTGATTTAAAGTCGTAAACAAATACATTTTCAATATTTGTTATAGGAAATGTAGGTATATGAAGTATATATTACACGTATATATGAAAATGATAAATAATATTGGTTTTATCATATATGTTTAAAACAGATTCAATTTAAATAAATGCAGGCCTATTTATTTTTGTATTCAATAAATTAAAGCATGTGCTAGCATAACTTAATGGGTTCACGTATTATTGTTAGCCTATTTATTTAACTCAAAAGACAATGTTAAGTTGATCTTATTTAAAAAAAATATCAACATATATAGAAAACATTAACTAAATTGAATATTTGTTTCATTACAATTTACACAGAGAATAGCAATACAAGAACGAACACTTAACTAGAATACCCGGCTCCACTTTAAATATATACATACAGTACATATCCCATCACCCTGTAGAATTAATTAATTCTGCTTCATAAAGTCGAATGAAACCTGTTGAATAATGTTACGTTAACATATTGAATTGCATGCGATATAATTGTGTTGTTTCTTTGATTGATGTTGAAGAACATATAAAAATGATGCATATAAGGAAAAAAAACTACCAATAATTAAAACTATCGGTATTGAAACGTTACTGTCTTTTTTCAGTTCTACTGTTAGCTTCTCTGAATATTAAAAACCACACTTCCGTTAATACTCGACACCTACATTGTTTGTTTTTAGAAAAGGATTTTGAAGAGAAAGTAACCTCTATCACCGAGTAAACATTTATTTAGACCTAAATAACATTTAAAATATACATACGTAACCAAATCAGATATTTAACATTATTACCAAAACTCAATAAGGGATGGAGGTGGGGAGGAGGGGGGGGGGGGGGGGGGGGGGGGTAATGGAATTGAATGTTTGCAACATTGTTACATTACCCCTTATGTCATAAACACAACATGTACTAAAATGTCTATCACTGCATTGACTGCCATATTAATGCATATATGTTAAGAAAGAAGCAATGAAAATAAATAAATAAATACATATTACTGTAGAATCTGAATGGTTTGTATTTTGAGAATAGTTTGAGAAATTCCTTTATCTGCTCAATAAAATGTATTTCTAGTGACCAGCTCATCAAATCGAGGTGTCTCTACAGCTCATTCCGCAGGCGATTCTATTTAAAACTACAATACCATGACGCAAAAGTGTACACTATACAACTTGGAAATGCGCCAACATTTTTTATGGTAAACTGCTTATGCTTGTGACATCACTGTATGCCAGTGTCAACCTCCCGTTCTTTGAATTACAAATTATTATTATTATTATTATTATTATTATTATTATTATTATTATTATTATTATTATTATTAATATTATTATTATTATTATTTTAATAATGTATTTATTTGCCAGACGTCTTTATCAAAGGCGACCTACACGTGTTACGGTGCAAATAATCTGACTAAAATACAATGTAGCTATGAAAACGATGATGATGTTTAACCTTGCTGTAGTTATAATTCTCAATGATATGACAGTCTTCATTTATAAAAGAGCATTCTAAGCCTTTTCCCAATAAGAACATTGAAGAATCTATTCAGCTTATACTTTGACCTAAATATCGCCAAATACTAAATACTTTGATTAGGGCCTAGTAAAACGTAAACAGACCAATCGAATAAAAAAACGTATTTATTTACATGTATAGCCTGATTCTATGCATTTGAACATTTTTACCCCCAAATGTAATCGTTTTTTATACATATATTTACATGCAGCTAGATGACAAGGATATGTAGTTTGCGCAGACTCAATTAATGCCGAAGGACCCCGAATTTCATACTCTATACTGAGGAGTTACGATTAGGCTTTTTATAAAGTAGGAAAGAATATAAGAGAAGAATTTGTTTGCAAAAAAGGTAGGAAATCTTACCCAGACTCAAACTGTTGAATAATATACCTTTACTGCTACTACTACTAAAATGAGTTAATTGGCCTATTGTGTGTGTGTGTGTGTGTGTGTGTGTGTGTGTGTGCGTGTGCGTGTGCGTGTGTGTGTGTGTCTCTGTGTGTGTGGCAGTAATATAAATATTGAGCAGCTGACACAAGTAAAAATTGCTTAAGATATATTTATTTTCCATAAGTGTTCATATTCTTCGAATTCCGTTCCTGCCGCACGAATTGTGATTGGCTCTTCAGAGATAAACATTCAGGGGGTGGAGCTTACCACTTTCTATTTATACCTGAATGGTTGTAGAGAAGGATACCGAAGTCTTTTGCTTACTACCTCAGCTACCAAACGATCAATCAACCAATCACTGACAATGGTGCACTGGACCGATGAAGAGCGTCAGGCCATCTCTTCAACCTGGGCCGAGATCAACGTGGAGGAGGTTGGACACCAGGCCCTGGCCAGGTAAACACTGCCGTTTTTAACTACAGAAAGAAAGAAAAAAATAATCGTTGTATAGGAAACTTGCACCTTCCTTGCTAATTTGTTTAAGGCTGCTTTTCTTATACTTTTGTGTTTATTTTATTTTATTTTGAAACTAATGGTGTCAAAAACCACTTGCTACGACAGCCTACATTTAATATAATAGATATTTGTCTTGTTATACCAAAGTGTTGTTTGCTGATATGTTACATTACTTTGTTAGGACTTTCAAAGTTAACCCAAATGCACCTTGTCTGTTTAGGGTGCTGGTTGTGTACCCCTGGACACAGAGGTACTTCAGCACATTCGGCAACGTCTCCAATGCCACCGCCATTGCTGGTAACCCCAAGGTCCGTGCTCACGGCAAGAGGGTGCTGGATGCTCTCGGTGACGCTATCACTCACTTGGACAACGTGAAAGCAACTTACGCCAAGCTGAGCCAGCTCCACTCTGAGAAGCTCCATGTCGACCCCGAGAACTTCAGGGTACGTGTCCTTGAGTCAACGCACTTTCGTGTTTCTACTTGAACAAAGAAGAGTTAAGGAGAAGTACAGAACCTAGTTATAAAGGTTCCAACAGGGCAGCAGTGTGGAGTAGTGGTTAGGGCTCTGGACTCTTGACCGGAGGGTCGTGGGTTCAATCCAAGCTGGGGGACACTGCTGCTGTACCCTTGAGCAAGGTACTTTACCTAGACTGACCCAGTAAAAACCCAGCTGTATAAATGAGTAATTGTATGTAAAAATAATGTGATGTCTTGTAACAATTGTAAGTCGCCCTGCATAAGGGCGTCTGCTAAGAAATAAATAAATGACGGAGTTTAAAAACTCTGTTAAGAATCCTGTAATTAACATTCAAGTGAAAAGTTTTTGAAATAAAATACGTTTGTAACTTCATATTTACACAATAAGGGCTTGGATCTCTCTCAACTAAATATTATGCAAGTCTATTTCCTATTAATTTGATATAACGAAGTAAACATTTTTAACGTAAATTATTTACTTTTTTGTAGCTCCTGGGCGAAACGCTAATCATCAGCCTGGCTGCCCAGTTTGGCGCTGCCTTCACCCCTGACATCCAAGCTGCCTGGCAGAAGCTGCTGGCTGTTGTCACTGCCGCCCTCAGCAAACAGTACTACTGAGCGCCCTCTACCGGAGGAACCCTGTTCAAGCTAACCTGCGACATTACTGGAAATCTTGCCCGACAGCGCCGACTAGTGTTTTCCTTTCATTATTACAGTATCATTGTTTCTGTCAGTTACTAGCCTTTTAAAAATTTAAATCGACCAATAATGACTTGTAAATAACATATTATTAGAGTGTCTTGGTGTTGTCAGATAATATTTTAAGTGCTGCGTTGGTGCTTCAATAAAATAAAAACAGTTATTATTCATCAATACCTGTAACTGTCTCATTGATTAAAAAAAAAAAGTTGTTTCCAGCACATCAGCATGCACAACTTTGAATGAATTTTATTTATTTATTTATTTATTTATTTATTTATTTATTTATTTATTTATTTAAATTATATATATATATATATATATATATATATATATATATATATATATATATATATATATATATATATATATATATATATATATATATATATATATATATTATTATTATTATTCTTTTCTGTTGAGTCCCGCTGGCATAATCGTGTTCAGCCTATTTATCCATTTACTTTCTTTTATTCTTCTATATGTCGCATTGTCTAATTTTAGCTGTTCTAATACTACAAACTTTACATCATTTATGTCATGTCCTTGACTGGTGAAGTGCTGTACTATTGGTTCATTCATTTTCTTATTTCTAATTAATGAAAGGTGGCCCCTTTCACTTTTAACCGTGAATTCTCTATAGCAGCACGGTTGACGTCACCTGCTTTAAAAATCGTAACGAGGCACCTCTCGGAATTGCTTTCAACTGCAAAGTCCATTCAAGACGGTGACATCACAATGGGCGCGAGCCTCAGCCACTTACGGTTTTCTCTTATTCAACCTGTTCCTTCTTTTCAGTATAGACAAAGAGAGGAGAGGTGATACATTTTATTGGACTAATTAAAACATAATGAAATCTCAAGTTTTCAAGACCTCTGAGGTCTCTTCTTCAGCTGAAAGTAGGAAAGAGAGATTGATGTTTACATTCAAAGGTGGCATCAGAACTTAAATAACCCATTTTAAATCACTACAATTCTACAATATTATAAGGAAGTAAACACCAGTCCCTCTAACAGATCCAAACGTGTTCTAATAGTATATAAAGAAAATCGATTGCATTTAAGCCAATTCTATTGGAGCTGACGCAACTTACTGTGGATGTACACATACATAACATCCCGTATTTGTAAAAATAACAAAGGTAAATACAAATAATATAGTTGATGAAGAAGTTCAAACCATGCATTTAAAATGAGTTCTCATGTTAACTTTCACCCCATGACTAGGGACCTACCTAAATCGCGATTTCGCGGATTTCGCGGAAATCGTGAAATTGAGGGGTCACCGCGAAATTCACCTCTTAGGGGCCAATGCATACAAACAAGTACGGAGAGGGGAAAAAAAACTCGTTTAAATGAACTACTGCACAACGCAAGTGACGCAAACTACGTATCTTCCTTCTGCAGATAGCACTTTTTTTATTCTGTCGCCGTCCTGTGTGCATTGCACTTAAGCAAAGAACAAACAAACAAAAAATGTCCACAAGTAACATTTACAAAATAAATTCCCCAAAGCAGTTAACGTTCTTATTTACTATTCAAATGACAAAGGTTTCAGCCTATCAATGCGTCTTTACTGCTTTTATGTGACCTGTACTGTGCAGGAGGGGGCGGGACAAAGTTGGTTCTGCATTGTTTTGATTATTTAGGTTGCTAAAATCTAGTTTTCAGCATTGGAGGGAAAATAGTAGAAATGGACGACAAAAAAAGCAAAGTATATTTCGGCTGATGATCGTTTTAAGATATTTCCCAAATAAACTACATGCAGACTGAGGTAATTGTATTCCATATCTTAATGTGTATTCGATCGATCGCTATTTAGCTTCAGAATCACGCATAACAAAAGGCTACTACAGAGGCTGCTGTACAGAACGTAAAATAAACAGCAGCTTTCAGAAAACAAACTGTAAAGTCAGCGCAAACAAGAAGTATTCCTGTCTACAAGTTAAATCAGTACTAAAACGATCCAGCACAGCCACCTCGCTTCAACCTGCTGCATACAGTTGGAATTTTAGACCCGAATAACCACGTCTTCTTTGTTTTGACTCGGTACTAATAAAATAAATTATTGGATGGGACAAATAACATGACAACGAACGTGCTGCATACATTGACTTCATTAAAGTATGCCAGATGCCCTTGTGTAACCGAGTTTTGGGGCTGTTTCTAATCGATTTCCACATCTGTATAATTTGGTAAAGCTTTGCCTTAACTTCCAACCAATTCAGTGGATGCAGAACGTGCAGTCTCAATGTATGGGCAAGTCAACTGCAAGGGGATGCTGCATGCTTGCCTTTAACAAATGTCAGCACTCTGTTTTAGTAAGGAAGCAAGTACCACTATTTTTAGGATTTATAGTGTTCTGAAATACTGTCTACTTACGTTTAATGTTTCAACATGTCCTCAAAATGTCCGCGAAATCCTAATTTTATTCCGCAACAACCCGTGAAAAATATGTAAATTTACCGCGATTTAAGTAGACCTCTACCCATGACATGTCATCATCCCCCAGCCCACTATACCTCAGCATTAGTAAACTATGCCCCCTAACGGACGATGGGTTGCAACACAGGTTTTGCAGAACTAATTAGTGCTATACTGTAACACAGCATGATCTATGACATATTTAGATTGTGTCATTTAACTTCCCGCATATACCGTCCCTCTGCTTGGCTTTGAGTAGGGTCTGGTGTTTACAGAGAAGAGAAAGCTCTTAAATTCCATCTCCTTAAAAAAAAAAAAAGAAAAATCTTAAAAGTACAATGCAGTCAAACTAAAGTCCAGAATACATGTCAGTTATTTTATTTCATGTATTCGTTTATTTATTTGTATATGATCACGTCAGATTTCTGGGAATACTTAGTAATCATGTCAATAAGCACTTTTCGATGGATTTCAATTCAACTTCAACATTTCGTTCGTGATAGATGGACCCCGTTTTACTTTACGAATACTGATATAACAACCTATTAAAATCCTAAGGGAGTCGATGAATCAATTCAAAGAATAGGAACACGTGTGGCAAAACTACCTTCTGCCCCTTTACTGGATTGTTCAAAAGATCCCTATAGAAGAGATGTGCCTGACTGAATGGTTTAATGAAATGGCACATATCCAGCTCGATGCTGTTTCTGTGCCAAGACTCTGCAGTACATAAAGAAAATCAGTCCACTGAAGAATGAATCTGTTCAAACACATTTTGCAGTGCTATTGGGATTTATCCTGCTTTTATTAATGCATATGGAAAATACATTATGCCAAAGTTAATGGTAAAAGTTTTAAAAAAATACATTCTAATCCCTCCACCCTTCTGTAGAACACTTTTGTTGCAGAATATCTGTATCTTGACTATTTTAAAGCACATGCAAAGGCACAATAACAGTTTGTGAAATAAATATTTTCTATAAACTGTCGAATTTGGGATATTGCATTAACTTTCTTTTTTTTTTATCGTGTAACAAAATAACAATAATGTAAAACTCACACTTAATTAATAGTCTTTATACCAACAAGAACACAAAACGCCGGTGTTTTTTTGCTTTTTTTTCTTTCACAAATTCGTGTTGTCGTGAATATTAATGTTGTAATGCGGTGATGTATTCTTGATCTATAATAGTATTGTGCCTCCCAGAATTCTACTGATCAAGACACTGCACCTGTTTGCCACGTGATCACGTAGCTCGTGCAGCTGGACAGATGTCCTCCCTCTCAGTGGGTTTGTCTCCATCTTTATCTTTCTATCAGCACCGAAGCAAATGGGGCCGTTTCTTCTACCGCGTATCAGTCTACACCAGACCAGCCAAACCATCCCACCCAACAACTGAACTTTGAAACAATGTTTTATCAACATATATATATATATATTTTTTTAACAGATTAGCAAAAGCCCAATTTGCAAGACATAGCGAACCTACTGAGAACATACACCTCACACCATATGGGCTCATATGATATTGCTGATATCTATGAAGATGTGAAAATTAAAATAAGCGTAACCACATTGCATGTCAATTCAATTCTCAGCTCTAGTTATTTTCACATACGATAAGAATTTTTATTTGCGAATTTATTTATTTAAAAGCAGATATTAGTCTTTATTGTGATTAAGCGTCTTGTGTTTTATGTGTAGAGTTTTAAATGTGTATTCCGTGTTTTTTATGTGATTGTAATTTGCTGTTGGACGCCGTTGTAAGCAAGTAATTATAGCTCATATGGAGTTTTCCCAATAAAAAAATGTAAAATAAAATAAAATTTGTGCGTGGGGTTGTTAATAATCATCGCCTCGTTTGTTTTCCTGCGAAAAGGTTTGTATTTACGCTAAAAAAACTGCCTTCATTTGAGAAAGCACACGTTTTGAGTTAAATTTCAATCTTATGCAACATATTATTTATTTATTTATTTATTTATTTATTTATTTATTTATTTATTAGCAGACGCCCTTATCCAGGACTTACAGTTGTTACAAAGTATCAATTTACAAAATATCACATATTTTAGCGTTTATTATTTTAGACTATACATTAGCCGCACAAATATAATAAATTAGGTGTAAAATATATGCATACTAAAATGTTTTTTATAGTCTGTTGCATAGGATTTATGTTTAATTCTTAAACACTTGATGTATGCACATAACTGCATGCACTTGAGAATATACAGATGAACTGTTGTCTGCAGTAAGATATATTCACCACATTTGACAAGTAAGCTATAACATGCAGGCTAGGAATGAGAAAAGTAGTAATGGATTATTTACAATACACCGACATCACTGCAATTAATTAACTGAGAAGTGTTTTTGATTATATTATTGGCATGTTTTCGTTTTGAAAGCTTTTATCAACGCAGAGGGAACGCCCTTGGCCGAAAATTGTTCCCATTAGATATGCGCTGGACATATTCCAATTAATATAGTGCCAAGCTCACCAATGATTTATAAAGCGCAAAATGTACAGTTCATTTCTGCAAACCTTTTTGGCATTACGAGCACATGAGCCTATACCTCAGCAATCGGTGACTAAACAGAGAGACATGCAAAAAAACGACCACTGGGTTACATTTAATAGAGAACTAACAGTTATAAACAAAATATAGGGAGAAAAAAATAGGACCCTCAGTTACCGAGAAAATGTATGAACTGCGTTAAGTTTGATTGTATGAGTTTTGTTGGGTTTTAATTGGTTTATTCTTATAACCTTTTTAACACTCAAGCCTTTTATAATGTTTTTAAATGCCTTTTTAATTAGAAATCTGAATCATACTTTACTTTAAAACTCCTTATTGAGACGGTATCCAGAAATAACTCGACATGTGTTCCAATAGTATAGAAAGAATATCGATAACGTTTCAGCCAATTCTAGTGGAGTTTCCCACTTACTGTGGGCATAGCCTATACATTACTAATATGCTGTGCTTGTAAATAAAAAAAAGAAAGAAAAAGAAAAATGAACAAAAGTAAATACAAATACTATAGTTGAGGAATAAGTTCAAAGTATACATTTTAAACTTTTATCGTTTTAACTTTCATTCATGACGTATCACATTTTTTTCTCCACCCCACTGGGGTCCCAAAAGAGGCCCATGTGTATGATTATTGGTTGTTGTTCATGGGTGGAGCTGCCAGTTTGTGTTTATAAACCCCACAGCAGAGTAGGTAGACACTGAAGAATTGCTTTCAAGCTTGAATCCTCAGCCGTTAGCCAACGAACAAAGAAACCAATTATCCACAATGGTGCACTGGACCGATGCAGAGCGTGAGGCCATCAATACCTTCTGGGCCAAGATTGACCATGAGGAAGTTGGCCACCAGGCCCTGACCAGGTATTCGGGTTTGCTTTATATGTCTATAGTTGTTATGCTTTTTTCAGTGTTAGTACTATCTAGATTGTTGTTTGATTAGATTCTTTCGATATTGCATGTATTTTAAAGCCTTAGATCATTTGTCTGCGTTGTTGCAGACTAAAATATACAATATATTGCAATATATCATTACAAATGTATCAGGTAAACAGATTTTTTTTACACTGAACAATAACCTTTAGTATTGTAGCTTTCTTTCTATTTGGAAATTATTATTATTATTATTATTATTATTATTATTATTATTATTATTATTATTATTATTATTATTATTATTAAATGTACAAAGTTGTTCATAAATTAAAGCTGCAGATGTTTAACTGTGTTCTTTCCTTTTTCTTTTTTAGGGTGCTGGTTGTGTACCCCTGGACACAGAGGTACTTCAGCACATTCGGCAACCTTTCCAACGCCACCGCCATTGCTGGTAACCCCAAGGTCCGTGCTCACGGCAAGAGGGTGCTGGATGCTCTCGGTGACGCTATCACTCACTTGGACAACGTGAACGCAACTTACGCCAAGCTGAGCCAGCTCCACTCTGAGAAGCTCCACGTCGACCCCGAGAACTTCAGGGTACGTTATTAAATCCAGTCTTACTACTAGTAAACAGTTCTATCCCTTCTAAGTCTCTGGACATTCTAACATTCGCTGTGCCCAAGCTGTACTGTATTGCATGCTATTTAGCTCCTATTCAAAGCCTATCCTATTCCCAGCATTGATAGTGTTTGAATATAACTCTGTTTTGCAGCTGCTGGGTGAGACCCTGATCATCGTCCTGGCCGGTCACTTCGGTGCAGCCTTCACTCCCGCTATCCAGGCTACTTGGCAGAAATTCCTGGCTGTTGTGATCGCCGCTCTCAGCAAACAGTACCACTAAACACCAGCCATCTTACCCCATGCCAGCGACAAGAATGGGACAAGCACAACAACATTGTGTCCGTACTTTTCAAAATCTCTGGTGCAAGCCTCACGCACCGGCCTGTTGAAAACTACATCTTTGTTTATTTTCAGTCGTTGAAGCTTTGATAAATAAAACAGTTTATTCTTCAATATTGACTGTGTCCTGTTTTGTTTGTTTGTCTAAAATATGTCAAAAGGTTTTGCACTATTAAGTTTCATATATATTCATATATATATATATATATATATATATATATATATATATATATATATATATATGTGTGTGTGTGTGTGTGTGTGTGTGTGTGTGTGTGTGATTTCCAAATGCTTCCACAGATGCCCATAAGATGTCACTCTTACCCTATTTAATTTGACTCATTTTGTCCTGTATACTAAAGCTCAATGGGTCTTGTTGTCCACTAATTGTTTAAGAATAAATCATGAGGTAATTATTAGTAATTTTCTCTGTTACACACTAAAGTTGGGATTAAGGACAGGGGTTAAGAGTAATGCAATGTAGTATTATGAAATGATTAATCTTTTATAACAATAGTAATTTGAGTTATTGTTGCCCAAGCGTTTAATGATATACAAATAGTGTGACCTAAACTACATCTTAATGCTTATAAAAGCCACACACATTTTGATTTAGTCATTTAATGCACAATTTATGTTTACAAAGCATTCTAGAGGCAAGAAAAAAAGACAGATTGGTTAATAGATCTTAATTGTTAAAAGAAAATTCCAAATGACTAAAAATATGCATTTATAATATTTTATGAGACACACAAAATATTAAACATTGTTAGTACAGTTTAAAATATCATCTTTAAAAAAGAGAGCATGGTGCATAATTTACAGAGATGTATACAGATATGGAGTGAGAATATAATCCATACTCTATTGTATTGTACTCACCATTTCTAAAGCAATACATCCGTGAGGCAGTTTGAAGTTACTTTGTATCAAATAACACAACACGACTCTATGGCCCAGTGTCCATCTGTTCTATAGAAGGCTATACTACGAACATGCCAGCTTTGCATTATCATATAATGCATATAAAACACATGTTAACATTCAAAAAGCCCATATTTCATGTTGTCACTTTTCATCTAATGCAAAAGTATAGTACATAGTACACGTGGATGCCGGTTATGAGAGTAAACGGAATTATAATAATGTAATACAATCACTCTGCCCAAACATTTAGAAACACACATGGCAAAAACTGTATGTCTCTGTATGAAAAATTATCACACGGAACTGGCTTGCTCCTCCGTGAATGTAAAATTGCAGTACAGTATGTTGCAATATTTGGCAAACAGACACTAACAAAAAAACAAATGTGAAGTGCCAGTGCACTAAGCGCTTACCTCGTTAATATCTTTATTTTATATGAACAAAACATATATTAAAAAGTATAATAATTACAAGCTACTGCTACAATGGTAACACTATACTAAATAAAACAAATACAGTAGTAAATATTATGAACTTAAAAAAAGTGTAAATGACATTATATTATTAACCGAAGTGGCGAGCCTGGAGAAGTGCATACGTCACTGGTGATACCTCCACTTTTTCTCTTCAGAGGGGGCCAGTCTTACGACTCGCTGGTGTTTGTGTAGAAAGCTTCCAGGAAGTCAAAGAGGAGCTTGAAGACTTTCCTCCAAGACTCGCAGATGGGGTGTGTGAAGGAGGCTCCCAACGCATCTTTATAAACGTTAATAATCACTTCAAACAAAAGCTGTCAAAAAAAAGGAGACAGTCAAGTCAATATGCGATAAAAAGTCGCTAGTAACATTTAACCATTAACTTCATTTGCCCCCCCCCCCTTACTGCTTGTGTGTTAATTATTAGTTAAGCTTTCACATAGTCTCTTTCAATTCAAAGAAAGTGTCATTTACTGCCAAAGTTTTAAAATTATTCTTTTACAAAAACTGCACAGAAGCTTGCGTTCCTTCTCGATTACAGTATACCTGGTCTGAGTAGCTCACGCAAGCAGCTTCCTGCTAATACACAATACCAAATGCTCCATGTCCTCTACCTCCTTGGAGAGATCCGTCCCTAGTCCTAAATCAAGATAAAATGTATGAATCATGCTCAATTTACGCATTCATTTATTTCAGTTTTAGGGCCAATTTAAAAACCTGTCCTCTATCAAATGTGCACAGTATGCCTCTTCAGATTTTAGAAACTTTCCATTTTAATTAGGGGGTTGGAATTTTAGAAAAAAAGGCAGGTAAAGTTAAACGACTCAACTACAAGAAATTACTTGACGCCAAGATAATGTACTAAAGTTATTTTATGTTAAAACCACAGTGCTTTGAAACGTTAATAATCTGTAGGTAGGTGAGGTAAATAAAGGACACTGTTGTGTAATAATTATTTTAAAAATATATTTTAGCATACTGGTTAAAAAACAAAAACAAAAAAAAAGAACTCCTTTGAAACATTAACTATCAAATTTTTTAAATATATATTTTACCGGAGAATAAAAATAGCACGCAACGATTACGTGTTCGTATGAATCTCCCTGCAGCCTGTCTCACAGCTCCGCGTGCACTTGAAGTAAAACGGAAGGAGGGGTTCCGGAGAGAGACCCAAATGGCGAGGTATGCAAAGATTCCACGGAATGCAGGATATGTTGCAATCACAGCAGTGCGCGCAATGGAACCAGGTACGTTGCGTGCTGGGTCACAACTAAGGCAAAACCAACACAATTATACCCAGGCTGATTTAAAAGCAAGAACAGGCAATTTTAATTAAACACTGTTTTTTTTGTTTGTTTTGTTTTCCAACCCAAAGGAAGCTGAATGCCCGATCATGCTGCATGACTAGTAGATTATGTTTAAAATGAAATCTAAACACTAAGTTAACTTCTGTTTTCTTGTAACGGACATTTCAGACCTACGAACAACCTCCATTCCAAAGCCGTTCGTAACTTTGGTTCTACTGTATTCCAAATACAAAGCTATAGATAGTTGCTTCTGCTGCTTCCTGGTAGTTCAAACTCACCCAGTGATCAAGCTAGAAGGGAACATGTGACCTACATCACAGGAACAAGGACGCAGCAGTTTACCTATAGCGTTATAGTTTCAATATGTGGTTAGGGCTCTGGACTCTTGACCGGAGGGTCGTGGGTTCAATCCCTGGAGGGGGGCTGCTGCTGTACCCCTGAGCAAGGTACTTTATTATTATTATTATTATTATTATTATTATTATTATTATTATTATTATTATTTCTTAGCAGACGCCCATCCAGGGCGACTTACAGTCGTAAACAAAAATACATTTCAAGAATCACAGTACAAGTATTAATACAATTAAGAGCAAGATAAAATATAATGACTTCGGTTCTAGCAAGTATAAGTATATGACAAAATACGATTCAATAAAGGTAAGATAAGTGTCAGTGATAGTTACATCAGGATATAATTAAATACAAAATACTACAGATTAAATAACACTTGACAGATTACAGTACTCTAAAGTTCAGGATTGATCCAGTAAAAACCCAACCAGATAAATGGGTAATTGTATATAAAAAAAATGTGATCTCTTGTAACAATTGTAAGTCGCCCTGGATAAGGGCGTCTGCTAAGAAATTAATTAATTAATTATTATTATTATTATTATTATTATTATTATTATTATTATTATTATTATTATTAATAATAATAATAATAATAATAATAATAATAATAATAAAGATTGTAAATCACAATATAAATTGTATCAGTGATAATGCTGATCAAAGTATAAAAGGTAAAGAAAATGGACTAGGAATGGATGAAAGAGATGTCAACGCTTTCAAGAAAGATCCCCTTATCAAATGCCGACAGAACAGCTGTGCAGCAGTAATTGTTAACTAGACCACCTGTCTAGACTCCTTGGTATAGTTCCGATTCAATATGACAACACGTTTCTATAGCTTTTTTTTTTTGTTTTTCCCTGACCTGAACAGGATTTTACATTACAGTGCAACAATCTTCTGCACACAGTCAGAAGGCGTGTATTCTGTTGAACAGGTTTGTTATTAAACTCACCTCTTAAATACCTTATGGACATTCTTAAGACGATTAGAGTCAAATGTCACACCGATGTGACATTTGAACAATAATCGTATTCATTAGACCGTGACCGAGTGTTGACACACCAGAAGGTCAATTAAATAACATGCTCAAATAAAACTTGGCTGCACCTAGTCTATCTTTTATGTATTCTGGAGTCATTGTGTTGTTTTAATGTAGCTTTTTCTGCTTCAATGGCCTCCTTATATATATATATATATATATATATATATATATATATATATATATATATATATATATATATATATATATATATATATATATATATATATATCTGAGAATATGCCTCAGGTGGACGGTTACATGCATTATTATTATTATTATTATTATTATTATTATTATTATTATTATTATTATTCCCCAGAAATTAAAAATTAATCACAAAAAAAGAGAACCCTTTGTATTTACGAAGGGTAATATACCTTGAAATTGTGAACACCGACTTTGTGCACGTCTTTATGCTTCTCTGCCAGTGGGGTAAGGATTTTAACCACTGCCCCCCAGTCATCCATGTTCTCAACGACCTCGTTGAGAGCATTCATGACTTTCTTTCCGTGGAGTTTAACACGGGCGTTCTTCTCCAGTTCCTCCTCGGTGGCGATATTTTTGAAGTTCTTGAAATATTTCTTGGTTTCTGGGTGGTCAACGAATAGCCTGCAATTAAAATTGAAATAAATGCCATTTAAAAAAAAAAAAAGCATGGGTCTATGCTCAAAGACCTTGATGCTACAAAATGCATATGCATGCTCTTCGTGTTCTGCTTGTTCAAAATGTATTCCTGATTGTATTTGATAATCTCTCTCTACACCGTTGTCACACCTTTGACCAGGACTAACTTGGAAAGATATGCATCTCAAAAGCTGGTCCATAGATATGTGAAAGCACTTTCTTCAAGAGTCATCTCAAAATGTTCCCAAAGCTATAGTTCAATTGTAATATACAAAATGTATAATACAATAGAATACTCGCTTAGTCCGGTATGTGCAACAATAAATGACATTGTTTATTGTTTAAATTATAGACAACCGTAAACGAAACCGTTATCTCTGTATGAAGTGCTCACAACACAATCCTTGCTTGAGTTACTATGAAATCAATAATTTATGAATCGTACATTCTTCAGAATACTACCCCCTCAAGAAAAAGACAAGCCGCACGAAGCACAGGGCATTTTACAAGTGAATTGTTAGATTTACTACTCTCAACTTCAGTAGGTATTCTGATACTCTCTAATCCTTGCAGTAGCACAGTCAGTATTATTATTTTGTCTTTCACCAAAAGATATTTCTACTTAGAAAGCAGATTTATGATTTTAAAAGAAATGCAAAAATTACCGTATAACAACTACTTTTCCGTTTTCTTCTGCGTTTTCAAAGACTTTCGCCCAAACGTCTCTGATGTTTTGCTTGTCATCTTGCGTAAGAATACTCATGGTTGAAGATGAACTGTAGTTTTATAAACTATAAGAAATTACGCCGCACATGAAACAACTTTACCATAGTCTGACGTACAGCATGTGATTAGACACAAAATAGCACAGACTATTATAACGTGAGGGTCTGCCCCCCACCTGAGTAGTGATTGATAGCCACTCCTGTGGAAGGAGTGGCCTCGTTTTTGTGAACTAATCTCTTTCACACAACTGTATTTGTAATTAAAACACTGCTTTCACGAGAGAATCTAAATACAATGGAGACTTCTGAAATAACTAAGGCAACCGTACTCTACTCGCCCTGCAAGCAGCGCAGATACGTATAACTGCATTCTTCCAGAGAACACGGTGTGCGATTTGTCCATTCTGTAGGAAATGTGTGCCAAGGGTACTTTGACCACAGCTTGCCAACTGCCCCCAAAATTCCGGGACACTTTAACAGACAGGTCAGGGTTTTTTTTTTTTTAACCCACCTCTAAAACACAAATGAATCGATATCAACAAGTAAAGTGAGTGGAGAGTGCGTGAGGGGATTCAATACATGTTTAATTATTTAATTTCGGTGGCCAGTCTATCGGGAGAGTGTCACAATGTGTATTAAAAACGTATTGCTTCAGATGTTATATGGTAAACAGTATCTATCAGAACAGTGCAATTCAGTCAGTCTTTCTTGTGTAACCTTGTGGTTAAGTTCCTATTTATTTAATACCCCTTCCCAATCAGACAAATACAGCAAATCAGCAGGCTGATTGACGGAAACGATCCTCACAGGAAGTAGGCTAATTCCCGCCGCGGACAGGTGTGCTTTTGGTATAGTTAGCAAAACAATTCAATTCCTCGACAGTTCACACAATTCACACTCAATTTACATGTCCAATAAAATCAATTCTTCTTCTTCATTTTCTTCTGGAAGGAAGTTGGCGAATCCCATCTAATAGTAGATGATGAGCACCCTCTATCAACCTTCTATAATATCATCTAGATACATCCCCATTTTCCAGTAGTCTGAATATATTGTGTATTTGTTTCCCTTTTTGTTTTCCGTTTCCCTCCTTCAATACGCTATGTATTAATCTAGTATCCGCCTCTAATGAATTCAACTGATTTATTAACACCTCTGCTTCATTCTACCACATTCCAAAATATATGTCCCTATTCAGCAACGTTCGCAAAAGTGTTCGCAAAGCGTTTCAGCTGACATGTGAAAACCAGGTTTAAACTGGTCGGCTATAAATACCTGTGAAACTACCAGGGAAGCATGCAAAGAAGAGACAGAGAGAAAAAAGAGAAATAAAAGACATATGGAGTGCGCACTGGATTCATGTGATATTTTGTAATGTGATACTTTGTACTGTGATTTTGTAACAATTGTAAGTCGCCATGCGGGCGTCTGCTAAGAAATAAATAAATAAATAAATAAATAAATAAATAAATAAACAATTAATTAATTAATAATAATAATAATAATAATAATAATAATAATAATAATAATAATAATAATAATAATAATAATAATAATAATAATTTGTACGTGGCCAGACAAGAGGAGGAGACGTCCCCAAATATTGTTTTTTCTGAGCCTGTCTGACACACAATGTATGCATCAGGTGCACTGACATCTGCTAACTGCTTCAGGCTGTCCTGGAAGGAGACATGCGGAGGGTGCACTGTTTGCCTGTAGCACTAAAGTACATGCACCAACACAGAATAGACACATCTACGTAAATCGTAAGGGGACCTATTCTGTCAACGTGCAAGTAGTGTGTGACCTGTGATGCCAGCATCAAATGCGTATGCAAACTGTTGTTGCTCCGCTCATGACTTGTTTATCCTCGCTAATTCGCAGGTGGCAGCTGCGTTTCAGCGGTATGACAGTCTGGTTGATAGGGGACAATGGGTATCCACTGAAGCGGTGACTACTGCGACGGTGCTCACGGTTCAAAGGTGAACTATACATGCCTAACTTAAGGAAAACTGATTCTAAATTGTATATATCACTTAGAGATCACTTTTAAAAAATCGTATTCACTCTGCCGCTCCAGGTTTGGTCATCTTCCTCACTTGGGCTGCTGGAAATGCGCTTTTGTCTTTTTTGGTTTTCAAAATGCCCTCCGTTCGCTATCGCAGACGCACAGGTGCTCTTAAAGGGAATGTTGAATCATTATTGGTTGTAACCTTAATCCCACCGACCGTGATTTGATTGGTTGGGCGCATGATTCGGTATTTTATGTGCGGACTTATGAGGCCAGATGGAAAGCCTAGCCACTCAGAAAACAGGGCCCCTAGTGTGACGTCATGGGTAAAACTAAAAACAGAGGCTTGCGCAATGCGCATTAAGGTTCCTGCAACTGGAGACCAGCTCAGAGATGAGCATTGGAGCACATTTTTACTGACCTCTTACTGTGCATTCAGCTTTCTCGACTTAGACAGAGACTGAACAACTCTTATAACCTGATTTGCATTATGTGAGGCAGTACAGAGAAAACCGCAATGGTCTTTCTAGGAGTTAAAACGCGAATGCAACCAAAGTAAACGGTTTAGACTTGGAACTTACAAACAGCACGTTTCCTGTGGGTTTTTTTTAGGGGTGGATCTGACTTTATCTTCTTATGTGCTAAGTGCCTGTTCTGTTTTTTGTTTTTTTTTTAATATTATTTTTTGTGTTTTGCGGTCAGGTTTCCGTGACAATTTTCTTATTTTTTTTGTTTCCAGAAGGTTGAAAAAAAGGTTAGGGAGCGTGTAAAAATTACGCGCTTTAAAATGTGTTGTATGCAATTATTTTGAAAGTTTTGAAAAAAAATATATTTAACAGTGGTAATATCCTTCACATTTATATGTGCAGATGTTACACATTGGTATCATCCACCAAGAACATGGGTGTCACCCTTGACCACTCCCTCTTCTACTCTCAGCACATCTCCAAACTGGCACACTCCTGTCCTCAGCAACATACACAGAATTATCACCTTCCTCACGGACTGCTCCACACAGCTCCTAGTTCAGGCCCTGGTACTGTCCCACCTTGACTAATGCAAATCCCTCCTGGCTGGCTTCCCTGCTTCCGCTATCTGTCTTTTCCCTTCCTCATTTCCCTCATGTTACTCTGCTGCTCCACTCCCTCCACTGGCTCCCTATCGCTGCTCGCATCCAATTAAAAACTCTTGCGCTTGCCTATCGCTGTCTCGACCTTTCTACCTCCTCCTATCTCCAGACTATTATTTCTCCCTACACCCCCTCTCGCCTCCTCCGCTTCTCTGCCACCGTCAGATTAGCTTCACCCCCCCCCCCCCCCCCCTACGCTACCCCACCTCCAGAGCCCGCTCCTTCTCCACCATTGCCCCTCAGTGGTGGAACAACCTACCCACAGATATCAGAACTGCTCAGTCCCTCACCACCTTCCGGCGCCTCCTCAAGACACACCTTTTCAGACAGCTTCTGTAAACCTCAACTCTCAACTATACTGGACTATATGGCACCCAATTTTATCAGTACTTGCATCATCTTGTGCTTGCAGTTAATTGCTCCACAATTGCTGTCTTCTACTACTGCTCTCAATCATAATTATATTTAATGTATCTCGTACTTGATTTTTACTCTTAAAGGTAATCATATTCATGTTTTTTGTAATTGCTCTTATTTTAAATCGGTCTTATCCATTTATTGTACTTACTACATACTCTTTAATGGAATTTAGTCTTATAATCAAATATTTTTAAGTTTAACTGTTCTTAGTCGAAATATCTCTCATAATTAATTATTTACTGTACTTTTTATTTTCTCTCATTTGAATTTGCTCTTACAGTATTTTATAACTGCTTTTATCTGTAATGTGATATTTTGTAATGTAATACTCTGTAACAACTGTAAGTCGCCCTGGATAAGGGTGTCTGCTAAGAAATAAATGTATATATAGTCGGATGGTTTATATATATATATATATATATATATATATATATATATATATATATATATATATATATATATATATAAAAGGAAACTAATAAGAAAATATACAGTATCATTTGAAATGCATTAAGGTGATTAATAAAATGACTCTGTTGTGATTTAGCAGTTGGTTCAAACATTTTAACAGCAAATGCTGAAGTTTTTAATTCTGTATAAATAAATATAAAACTATAAAGAAGGGGCAACAATATTAATCCAGAAATAGGACAACAGTTTTTTTTAAGTTGGTTTGTTTTTTGGATAATAATAATAATAATAATAATAATAATAATAATAATAATAATAATAATAATAATTAGCACAGGAAATTGATTACAGAACTACAAAGAGGAACCAAGATGCACAATCAGACCTTGTATGTGGTTAATGTTGTATGTGCAGGTTAAGTTTTTTTTTTAGTTTTGTTTTTAACTGCCCAAACTACCCAAGCTAGTTTTTGCAGCCAGGCAAATTTTTTCTCCAGTTGCCTGTATATACATGTCCCTTCCTTACAACAGCTGCAGTTTACACTGGGAGTTTGGAGAGAGTTCGCAAAATTCACCCCTTCCATCTGAAAGCATGAGTAGTCCAATAATCGGAATTGTATTGGAATATATCCCTGGAAAATCTAAATTATATATAACATTTGTAAATCTTACTTAAATAGTATTACTTGACATTGCTATTGCCTGAAGCTCATTTGTTTTACTTGTGTGGGATGTTGGTAAAAAGACTTAGTACACAACATTCTTAGGTGACAGACTTCACTTTTCCTCCTTCAGGTGATCATTATAAAGGAAGACAGAGCAGTGGTATTCAAATTACATTCTCTGGCAGGTCAGATAAGGTAATGTCCACAGGGCGGTGAAGGTGTTGTTTAAATGGTTATGAAACAGCTCAATGATTAAATAGCTAGATTTTTGTTTCATCACTCCACAAAACAACGGGACAAGCTGCTCATCAACTGTCATGCCAGAACTTCTTGAGCATGTCAACAAATGTTCCCCATGAATCACAGATTGCTGCTCGTTAATCAGTTGTTCTTCTCTCCTGTCTTCTCTGTTTGTTGTCAAATCTTAGGACTCTCAAAATACTCTTGAATCTTTTTTCTGGCACGAGTGCTCAGAAAATGGGTCGCCCAGTTTGTTGTGACCAAAGGGAAGACAGGGGTTCCAGGTGACCTCTGTCGATTCCTACAAGTAGCAGAAGTCTAATGAATGCCTTCACTTCAGTAATATTTGTCTGTTCAATGTTTCTGGTTTTCTGGGTGTGCATCATTCCACTCTTTGAACTCATGTCTAGGTTGTTTGTCTTACAATGACATCCAGTATTTCAGGGGTAACGAAGAGCTCATATGCCACCTTGATGGATGTCACTTGTCCATCTCTAGTACCACCTGGAGGAGAGCAAATTATGTCCTGTGCCTGGTGTCTTCCTTGAGGAGGAGGTTCTCGACTCGAAACCTACAACAAAAAGAGAACACATCCACATTTTGAATCATTTTTATCACAACACATTTGTCCAGAAAATGATCATTGCAGGCAAACATTTACATACTTTCCCATTGCGTACAATCATGTCATTTCTGCAAGGCTTTTACAACACCACGTCCCCTAGCCCTCCCTTCAACATCCTCTTCCTCTACTCATTGCTTCATTCGGAGGTGGACCATCTTCCTCTGCTTCTCCATCACCCTCATCACTATGGTTACCGCTGGTCTCTTGCTCATCGGGTCAGAGTCTGTACCTGACTGGTGATCCTCAGCTTCAGACGTCTCATCTCTTGTAGGTACAAACTCTTCATCAGTGTCATCAATGTCAAAGTCACCATCAGACTCACTGTCATCATTTAGAATGCTCTGCAAAGCTTCTGCTGTTGTATATCTTGCTGGACGTGTAGCCGTATTGATCACCTATAGGAGACTGACTACACATGAATCACGCTTGTTTTAATAGAAACCCAACAGATTTTCAGGAAATCACATTTGTGGTTTCACTTTCAGTTTTTGGGAAAATGCCTTTTTAGTTTCAGTTTTTGGAGAAACTGCCTTTGTAGTTTCAGTTTTTGGGGAGAAAGCAGAACAATAAAAATTGAATTTTGATACACAATCAAAACTTTCTGTAAGAACATTGCAGACATTGTTTCTGTAAAGAACTGCTGGGGTCCAAAAGGTCCCCCAAGAGCACTGGGTTAAAGCTCATGCAGTGAATTTGATTGACACTGTTGCTAAAAGGAAACCTAATTGCTGTAATTATGGTCAACTGTAAATGACCACGGACCCTTGATTGGGGAGGTTGTTTTCTCCTTTATAAACTCTTAAGAGATCATGGAGAAGTGATCTGTCCGATTTGGATTGCTGGAGAACTGAATAACAAACCAACGCTAGTCTGTGGGGAACCGAGCATATACGGATGGAAATAATGGATTGCTAGCTTCTTTCTGAGGGCTGTGACGGCAGTAAACTGACACAGGATTAGAGTAGAGGCGAGATTCCCTGAAATATAAAGTATCTTGGTAAGCATCTATGGTAAAGGCATGAGGGTGTGGCAGCATTGACAGGCTCAGGTGCATTTCTTACTGTTGCCAAACAGGTTTTTATTTAATCCCAAATAAAAGCTCTTTGACAGGCTTGGTTTTTCAGCTAATTTATTGTGCTTCAATAGTTTTTGTCTTCACAAATGTGCATGTTTAAAAGAAAAAGCATAATCGTGGTTCTCTAGGTAACCAAACTAATGGTGTTTAGCCCAGTCAGTAAGTGGAGGCAGACCTTAAAGACAAATATAAGTTACAAGATAGGAGTAATTAGTTTTAGAAGTTAATAGTAAACTGTAAAATATTATTCCCCATTGGGTTATGGAATATACTTATATGAATAGGAATGAATGTGCACACAGGGTAAGGTAGCTTGCAGAGTTGGGAGGGAGTTGTAAATCAGGGAGAAGGATGATTACCAGATACAGTGCAGTGATCACGTGTTCCTGTTTTATGGCGTGTTGCAAATTGAAGAACACTGCCCTAGATGCTATACCTTTACACAACTACCTGGAATATTGTATATATAGCATGTTTAAACTCGTCTTGCAAGGGTTGTGGAGAAGTGAATGTTCTAGATCTCTATTATCTATTATAAATTACAGCTGTAACAGCACTATCACATTGTCAAATTAAGGGCTTATTTTTTACTGTGATTGATTTGAAGGCCAAAGGGGGAAAGGATTATTTTTGTAAGACCTGTGGAATGTCTGGAGGCCCTGTTAATGACTAGTTCAGTAAAAATTTTACAGGGTATTTTAATTAAAATGTCAGGTGTGACAGCTTGAATGGTGTTTTGTACTAGGTAGCAAGGCTTGTGTGTGAATTTGGAGCTAAAACAAACAAGTACGAGTCATCTTCCTATTCTACAGCTTGTTTAATTTTAATGCCACCAGTAAGGCATAATCCAACTGTTGACCACTAAGTCTAGCTCCAACAAGTTAAAACACATCCTATAATTATTAAGGGGCCTGAAAGAGAACTTGATGTTGTATATGCAAGGACTGAGATATAAATGAACACATATGGTGCATAATTAAAGCACCAGCCTCTAGAACTGTAAATCTTCCATAGATCTGGAATGGAAACTGAGTGCAGATAAAAGCTTGGGAAGATCAAGGGAAATGTTTGCATATACAGTAGAACAGTAGGAGGGACCTGTTGAAATGACTCATTGGTAGTGAATGTGGAAGGCTTAGGCAGCATTGAAATAAACACTGTGTCTACCTGAATAATCGTCCCCTATTCAAAAACAGCATATCCACAAGAGTTTAATGAAGAAGCTTATACAAGTGCACCCTGAACTGCTATTTCTCTAGATGCAAAATAGCCCTGGGGCATTTTTTGCCCATTCAGTACATATACAATACTGTATCGGGTAGTGTGTGACCAGAGGGCGGGCATTAAATTCTCATTTATCACACACAACCCCATGCAGTATTTTATATAATCCCAGGTGAGCAATTTCTTTCCTGACAGAGTTCTAAAGTTATGTGTTGCTTGTTGTGGGAGGCTTACTCTACTTAGTTTATGTCAGTGAGTTATTAGACAGAGAGTGAACTGCATAAAGAATTTTATTTAAAATAGTTACAACTTTGATAACTTGAACTAAATTTAAAATAAGATTTGCATTTTGTGAGGCACTACAGAGAAAACCGCAATTGCAATGGTCTTACTAGGAGTTAAAACGCTACTGCAACCAAAGTGAAGAATTTAAACTTTGAACTTACAAACAGCACGTTTCCTGTGTTTTTTTAGGTGTGGAACTGACTTTTTCTTCTTCTGTGCTAAGTGCCTGTTTTTTGGTTGTTTTTGTGGTCAGGTTTCCATGACAATTTTCTTTCTTATGTGTTATACACAACTATTTTGCCTTTTTTATCTTCACGAGTTTGTTCCAAGGATGTTTGTGTTTGCTACATTTCTGTGTAACCTTATTTCTGCGTATTGTGTCAGGGTGCGTTGTTAAATTCACCGCTGCATGCACCGATGTAAAGCGGATTCACCAAACCATTGCTAAATTCTTGCTCGAGTTGCTCAACGAACTGTTGTTAAATTCACCGGTGCGTCACCGCTAGAGCAGCGGATTCACCGGGGTTGAGAGTCGGTGAACAGCAGCAAAACCAAAATGACCGCTCCCACTGTGGAAGTTTGTCTTGTGTACAGAGATACTATTAATCAATATAATTGTATATTCTGAGACGCCAAATCTTTTGAAAATGGGTATGAAGTTGTGTATTTTTAATAAATATATAATAGCGCTAATAAACATTATTGATAAACAATATCACATTTTCCAATTTATCCAGAGTAGCCGACTGAGCTGGTGACGTACAAGAATTCGATATGAGAGAGAGAGAACAGATTTTTATTTTTTTGTTATCGTGTATGTTATTTGTCCTTTTATATTTCAAACAAATATGTTACAAAGTTGCGAAAAGTGGGCGAACTGTATTTGAAAGTGTATCCATTAATACATTCATATTTATATAAATATTTACATTTGCAGGCTAGCTTCTTTCTATATTTTAATGTAACAAAGCTAGCTCCTAATTAGTCGGTTAAAGATAACTAAACCTTCGTCTCAATAAGATTTCAGCTGGCACATGTCAACCACAGCCTTGCATGCCGCAGCAGCAACCTTTCTATTATCAGCTATGTTGATTCACCAAACTGTTCTTAAATTCCCCGCACCGATAAGCACCAAGTGAATTTAACAACGCACCCTCACAGATAGCTTGGTGGTGACGTCAGACCAGTAAACAGACACTCTACTGCGGATGACACGCCCATGCGCGTATTTAGCAAAATAAAAGGTTTTGACACAAAACAAACACTGAATAAAACAAAAGGCATGATGGCCAAATCGAACAGACACAACACAGCGATAACACAGAAACAAGTAACGTGCTGGTAGCAATTATTGTTATCGTTATCTTTCACTTACGTTCCTCCTCTGAACATGCCCGCCACAGACTGGCGATGAATTAATGTTTTAACACGCGTTAATCGCGAGTTTAGTCTTTTGACATTTACTTGTTTTAAACTTATTTCTGTATTAATACACCACGCACAACTGATGTGATATGTGATGTAACAAAAGAATCATACCGAATGTAGCATCGCCTGTTACATACAGAATATTCTTCTCCTTAGTGCAATTCGTGCAAGCATACCAGTGCGCTTTACAAAATAAATATATATAAAAAACCTGTGTCTAATATATAATCCAGCTACAAATAAACAGACCCAAACAAATCTGTTTTTAAAAAGGATTTAAAAGATTAGCTAGCATTCCTGATTTGAATCAGGAGCAAGTTCTAAAGACATGGGGCATTATAACAATGCCCTGGATCCAACAGAGTTTAAATTAATTTTAGGGACTGTCAGAAGATGAACATTTTCCGATCTCAGGGAATGACCAGGGACATGTGGGGTCAGCAGATCTTGAAGATAAGAAGGTCCAAGACCATGTAAGGCCTTATAGGTAATAAGAACTTTCAAATATTTATAATAATAATGTAAGTAATAAAACATACTAATGCAATGGCTGCAGTAATTGTATCAATATAATATGTGATTAAAACCAAGATGAACTAAGATTAAAATGTTAATCGCTTGGCAGCCCTAATTTCAAAGCATCTTTGTCTATGGATGGGAGATTTTCCAGTTGGCTGATTTATACATGACTATAGCAACTGGGTGAGCCCATTGAAAAATTGCTCACCAGTTAATATAATCTAATATCACTCCCTCCCCTTTTTCATAGTTGACAGAAATGCACTACCCACACACAATCTTGAAGTACACAAGCACAGGAAATTGATTACAGAACTACAAAGAGGAACCAAGATGCACATTCAGACAATGTATGTGGTTAATGTTGTATGTGCAGGTTAAGTTTTTTTCTTTTTTGTTTATAACTGCCATCTAAGCTTGCCTGTGGTAGCCTACTTTGTTTAAGCCAGGCAATTTTTTTTTCTCCAGTTGCCTATACATAAAGGTTTTTTCCTTACAATAGCTGTGCTTTACACTGGAGGTTTGGAGAAAGTTCACAAAATTCGCCCCTTCCATCTGAAAGCGTGCAAAAGTTCAATACTTAAGGGTAGGTCTTACTGATGTATATAGATCCATCAACAGTCCAAAGCACCTTTGACCATTGTTCCATAGTCCAATTTTTGTGTTCTTGTGCATATTTTAGCCTTTTAGTCTTGTTCCCCTTTCTTAACAGAGGTATTCTTACTGCAACACATCCTTTAAGTCCTGATTTCAAGAGTGACCTTTGTACTGTTGATTTGATGGACAACCACACCTGTACCTTCTGCCAGTTCTGTTGTCAATACCATGTTTGTCTTCTTTCTATTCCTTAAAGATATTTTCTTTAAGTACTGTTCATCCTTGTTAGACAGGTTTTTGGGGATTCCAGTTCTGGGTTTGTCAATTACAGATGATGTTTCTCTGTACTTGTTGATTATGCTTTGGATTCCACACCTTGAAAATCGAGTGATGCAAGCTATTTCACTCAATGTTTTTCCTTCTTTATACAAGTCAAGGTTGTTATAATAGTAGAAAACACTAGTGAAGGCTTTGAGGTCCAATAATCGGCATTGTATTGGAATATATTTACTGGAAAATCTAAATCTATATATCTATATAATGAGCTACATTTTATATTGACTCACGCTTTTTATCAATCGGCATGTATTTCTAAAAGCTTTAGTCATTCAGGGACATAACATACTTAAATGTTTATTATTAAACAAATGTGAGTTTAAATTATTAGTAAGTACACATGTTTCAATATGAAAGATGAGCATTAATATCAGCAAAGTTACACGTTTTTAATGAAAAAAGAAATGTAGCCAAGGTTTTCACTAAAGTAAAATCAGGCTTGTGTCATTTTGAAGTGCACTTATTGATATATTTACTGCTGCATAACCTAAGGTAAAAATAAAAGATTTAGGTGGGAATTGAACTTGAACTCGTTCATGGCCTGTGTCAACATTTTCATTATCCTAATTTTTAATTCTAAAACCCAACATTATTTAATGTTTACTATCGGTCTGAAACTCTCTCTTCCTTATCTTTTTTCTTTTAATAATAGTCTTATACTCTCTCTTCCTTCAGATATTTCTGCGATAAAAAAATATATGCCTTTATATAAGTATTAATATTTCAGTCACCTCTCCTGACCTCATACCGAGTTCACATACACTTTTATAATTTACTGAGATTGTTTATAAATGTGGCCCATTTCACATCCTAGCCTTGTATTTAATGTATTATGCTTTTTTTTTACTGTGATGTATTATGCATTGAGTTTTTACTTCATTTTGTAAAGCGCTTTGTGATGGTGGTCCACTATGAAAGGCGCTATATAAAATAAATATTGATTGAACTCCAATAAACCAACGTTATCTTTCGCCAGTCAAATCGTAGAGTGACTAAATAAAGTTTTGAGTCAACACGAACAGATTTTTTTTCGTTTGTTACATCTTGCAATCCATATAGATTTAGTTACATTGTTTACCGTCGGGGGCGTAAGGCCCCCAGTTAGAGGATGAGCTGATAATATCTCTTCAGCCAAAGAAGCAGGCACAGTCATTTAAGAGTGGCCATAATGTAAAACAATATGCAGCTGAGGTTTGTACTAAAGCAGGGTCAGCTGTTGCAGGGAAAACAAAGTTTATTTCTCAAACTGACCATTTTAAGAAGTGTGAAAGCAGAACACACTGAAATACCTGGGACTATTAGGAAGATTACTATTGAAAAAATAAAAACTAAAACATTAAGTGAATTAAAAATGGTATGTACTGCAGCTTACTTGATTGCAATAAAAAAAAGTATTTCAGTAAATTCAGCTCTCAGATTGTGCTAATGAAAATATCTAAAATATATGACAATGTGTTTGCTGGTGTTGTTAATATCGTAAATATAGCAGAACGTACTCTCTGCAATTTAAACTTGTTTTTACTGAAAAATAAACATGTAATCATAAGAGCTGTTTGTGTTTGCTGTCAGATCAGGACTCCACTAACACTGAACATGGGAGCTGCAGCATGCTGTCAGATCAGGACTTCACTAACACTGAGCATGGGAGCTGCAGCATGCTGTCAGATCAGGACTCCACTAACACTGAGCATGGGAGCTGCAGCATGCTCTTTCCAATATTACAACTGTACACAATAAAAGGTGCGGTCACCAATTCCATACACACCACTTGCAAAATATTTAAAATATAAGCATAGTGAGTTAATTGCAGTCATCAAGTGCATAGATTAACCATTCAGCAGAATGAGGCAACAAACAAGCGAGTACAGACAACATAGATTGCAACAGTTACTGGTGCACGTAGTAACTCCTGCTGGAAACACTGGTACTTGGGATGAAAAGGTTGAAAACCACTGAACTAATACATCTCAGAAATAACTACTTAGAACGATACTTATTTAACATGCATATTTAACATGTCATCTTTGACAAGCACTGGTGCATTTCTTACTTTTGCCAAACAGGTTTTTATTTATTTATTTATTTTAAGCACAAATAAAAGATCTTTAACAGTTTTTTTTTTTGTTTTGTTTTCATTTAATTTACTCTGTTTGCATATTTTTGTCTTACTTTCTCTCGGTGTTTGTCATTTTGTCTCTATGATTTTCGGTCTCTGGGACTATTGACGTTGAATCACTCTGAAATGCGCATGTTTAAAAGAAAAAGCATCGTGGTTCTCGCTGGTGAGCAAACTTTTTATAAACCGCTGTTGTAACCAATAGTGCTTCCCAGTAGAATAGTGCATTTTGGCAAACTGCGCATGCGCAGAACTTTGAAGCCACGCACAGAGCGGAAGAACAGGGGAGCCAGTGTTGTACAGCGTTTTTGGGAGTGGTGTGATCTTTAGATCTGTGCTGCTTTTGCGTTTTTTTAAAATGTACATTCAGTTGAAAGGTTTTTTTCTTTAAAAAAATAAATACTTAAAAACGGACTCCCTCTAATTTTCTCCAAGAGACCCCTCTCCACTCCATGTCGAGATAAGCACACAGTGTTGGTTACGACACGGCCACCGCCAAATTTCATGCAATTTTGTTGCTCACCAATTTAATGTGAAGGAAGGTCTTGAATTTGGGACGAGATAAGGTCAATTATTTTTCCTGATTTAATGTAAATCGCGTATTTTTTTTCCTACATTTAACCACAAACAGTCCAGATTCAGCTAAATACTTAAATGTTAACCAACACATTTTTAAAAGTTTTGAAATTTCTACTTTCAGATATAATTTATAAATTTTGAAAATGCCTACCGCAAATTCAACTTTTGAAATGAGTATGACAACGAGAGTGATCCTCAACAGCTCATTTAAAAGGTAAGGACTTGGACTAATTAGCTGTCATGCATGTATTTATTAAATACAGTTTGCGCACCACTGCTCTAGGTAGTAAGTTAATGGAGGAAGAGACCCGAATAAAGTGCAGTGATCACGTGTTCCTGTATTATGGCGTTGCAACACAAATGCCCTGTACAGATAGCGACGACCTATCAATCTTCCATAGCAGCAAATTCAACTTTTGGACAGCTGACGCTAGACTGGCCAAACGGAAGTCTCTCGCGTGCCGCCAGTGGAAGAACACTGCCCGGCCTAGAGCAGGGGTACTCAATCATTTTAGTGATGGTCCATAATTCTTGGTTCACAGCAAGGTCAAGATCCGGAGCACATTGTCACTCCCATCTCCACACCGACAAACAAACACAGAGTATACACAAATACAGTTTTTACACATGCTGTTGGTTTGAGAGTTCTTCACTAGGTTTAAAGGAGTTTTGGGGGAATCAAAACTGTCTCGTTTTTACTAGTCTGCCTTCTTTTACTGACTTGTTACTGCAGGAGTTCTTTCCCTGCTATAACCAGAGAATTGTATAACTACTGTTGACTTGAACACTTTATTTCATTCATAGCTGGTACTGAGTATCTACAACTTCCTATCACAGCGACTGTTACTGTATCCTCACGTTCCACACTCTCATGCTGTCTCAAAAATTCACAGTATTTCCAATGTGAATACAAGCAAAAACATAAGATTGTTATATATGTCTTGGCAGTCCAGATTCAGACTGAGTCCCGCCTATTGAGTACCCCTATCCTAGAGTTATGCCTTTACACAACTACCTGGAATATTATATATATATATAGCATTTATAAACTCGTCTTGTAGGGGTTGTGGAGAAGTGAATTGTCTAGTTATCTTTGATAAATTACAGCTGTAACAGCACTATTATGTTGTCAAATTAAGGGATTATTTTTTACTGTGATTGACTTGACGATCAAAGATCAAAAAATGTTGCAAGACATGTGGAATGTATGTTGTCCGGTTAAGGACTAGTTCAGTAAAGATTTAATTAAAATGTCAGGTGTGACAGCTTTGATGAGATCTTGTACATGTGTAGATTTGGAATGGAAACTGACTGCAGCTATAAGCTTGGGCAGATCAAAGGAAATGTTTTAATATTTTGTATACGTGACCTGTTGAAAGGTCTCATTGGCAGTGAATGTGGAAGGCTTAGGCAACACTGAAATCTACACAATAGGGAGTACGGTTATGTAATGGATAAACAAAGACCATGCAAGTGAGGAGATACTGTACCTGCACTTCATAGTTCATTAAAGGAAAATCACTACTACCCCTACGCAATTAACGGACTTTCAGGTAGTCGAATAGGTATGTACATGTCTCTTTGAAACCGCACTTTACAAATCCTTCTGAAACTGTAGGCCATTTTATACAGGCCTGAGGAATGTCAATAAACCACATCGCTTCAATCCTCCTCCAATTCAGTTGGATTACATGGTTCTCCATTACCAAAAATAAGAAATGTGCTTTCTTTATGGAAATATGCAGTTAAGTAAAATAAATATGAACACAAAAACAGCCAACACTTTTTGGAAACAGATAAAAGTTTAATTGTGAAATGAGGCACAAGAGGAATATTTCCAGGAACCATTTGGAAATTCTTACGCAGTATTTACAGCAAGTTTTGTCAGCTTAAACATATGGTCTAAAAATAATTAGACAAACTACCAATGGGGGGGAGGGGGGGGGGGGGACATCAATTCTAGTAATGTTCTTAAATGACAAAGCATTCATAGTAAAACTTAATTTAGTTTATATTTTTACACTTTCCAAAATTCTCAGCCTCCCAACAATCCACGTAATTCCCTTGCCCTTAAATGCAATATTCCACTAAATCTGCAAAATAAATTTTGCCCAGGGATGCAAGCTTTTGTATTTGTTCAGGGTTGTGGGTCAAAACAGAAAAGTATAGGAATAACTTAATGAAAAAAAAATTGTAAAATAAAAAAAAATAAAATAAAAAAAGACAGAAATAAACTGATCACTGCAACAGCCAGAAAAAGGTCCGCACCCCAGAAACTACTTCCATTTAGATTTGATACAGGGTCATTGCTTTCAACAGTTTCGGGGGGAAACAAGCAAAATGTTTATTCAATACAAATTTGTTTAGGCATTCAAAAAAGGAAACTTTATATACAATTGGTTTCTGTACTTTATAAACTGACGTTAAAAACAAAACTGTTTTTCAAAAATGAGGAATAACTCTTGTTCTAATTCTATACAGCCATCACCAAATATGATGATTTACTCAAGCCCTACAGTACACCAGTGAAGCAAAGGCAAAAACCAAAGAGGACCCTACTGGTCTCGCAAGCAATTCCCGGTTTACCCCAGCCATCCCGTCTGGCTGTTAAAGAAAACTGATTTCAGTAAGTCTGTTGATGAACATTGCCCATGTGAATTGCAGTTTTCTATTAAAAAAAAAAAAAAAAAAGCTTCTTAAATAAACCCCCAAAAAGAAATATATCCAGCAGTATTTAACAGTTATGCTCAATTACATGTACAGAAAAAAAAAGAAATTGCTGGGGTTCATTTTCTGTGAATGTACAGTGTAACATGGAACCAAAATAGGCCCCAATCTCCTCAGATCTCTCCAGCCTCTCTCTCCTCTGATCTCCTGGACTCAGATTTCCCATTCATGCTCTCCTGCCTCCTCTCCGAGGAGCTCTTCTCCTTCCTGTCCCTATCCCGTGATCTGTCCCGGGAAGAACGGTCTCTTGAAGACCTAATAAAAAGGGCACATATATTAGACTCCGGTGCCCTGTGGTGTCGTTCGGAACAGCGCCATATGCAAGGTAGTAAATCTACCAACACAAGTCATTTTCTTTCACCTTGGAAGCAAAAATGGAAGACCTTGCTAGTGCTGTACTGGATCCCAAAGCAAATTACTACTGTGCACAGATGATTTAAAGTTTGAGGACGGACATTTAGGCGATTTTATATAAACAATGCATTAACTAGTTGATATAAATCAGAAACTGCTAGGATTTAAAGTGAACATTTAGGAAGTGGTTGAAATTGAATGGAGATCTGAGAACTGGTGCTACAGAGGAGGCTCCTGCATGGTTGGGGAGAGATTGCAGTAGTGTTGGTGGCTCGTGCTTACTTGTGCTTGGAGCTCCGGTCTCTGCTGCGGTCGCGGGGGCTGCGCCGGCGGCCCTTGCTGCGGGAGCGACTGCGGTGCCGGCGCTTCCTCTCCCGATCTCTGGAGCGAGTGCGGGACCTCCTCCTCTCCCGGGAAGAGGAGCGGGAACGGCGTCTCCTGCGCTCCCGAGAGCGGGACCTGCCGGAGGAGAGGAGGAAAGGGAGATTTCTAAAACTGCACCAAGATAGACCCAATAGAAGGTACTTCTTGAATGGGCGTTTCATATTGATTGATTTTTTTTTATGAAGCACACAAGCAGATAAGTCATGTTTTGACTGGGCACTTGAGTAGGTAAGTTTTTTACATTTTAAAAGCCATGGACCTACCTCTTACGTTCTCTGCTTCGTGATCTGGTCCTAAAAAAAAAAAAGTTCAGCGCTTCCAAAGACAAAGTATAAATGCAACGGCATTGAAAAAACAAAACAAACATTTTATCTGGTCACTAGTATAACAAAGGTTGTTGCCTCGGCTCAAACAATGCGCGCCTACCTTTTCAAAAATGCAGCCCTATTCTAGTTCCGTTCATAAATATAATTACAGAACAAAGCATCAAGGACATGTTTACATATGTCTGCCTCTTCCTGGAAGTACACAATTGGTCCAATCTTAAGGCTTGCACTGCTCAGTGAGAAAGGCTCTCAGGATTGCTCTCACCCTGCATGCACCAACAAACATGTGACAGAAGGAGAGTTAGTTACCCTGATGCTGTCCCCCTAGGCTGTTCTCCTGGGGCATCAGTCACTGAAGAATCCCCTCTGGGGAGTAGAGCGTGAAAGTAACGGTTAACACAACTCTGAATTCATGTCTACTAGGGCAGAACCTGCTTTTACACTGTTCAAATTGACCCGCACAGGATAGGATGCAGTAATGCCTGACTTGGACGTATGTACAGCCATCAAAACGGCAAATGGTCAGAGTTGGGATTGATTTGCAATTGCTTTTCAGTGCGCAAGCTTGTCTGAGGTGTCCATCTACCCCACAAAATGTGATGAAGTTTTATTAAAAAACCTATGAGTAAAGTGCTTCCCCTAGTGGAGTACACCATGTCATCACAATAGTGTATTTGCCAGTATTGCAGTTTCATTTCAACTATAGAACAATTTCAAACCATACTGGCAACATTCATTAGTATTCTGTGATAGAACGGACTGTGCAGTTCCTTGTTCAATGTATATACAAATGAGCAAGTCAGCCACATAACAGAAGTATGTGGGTTTGGAGGACTCGAGATATACCTCAAGAAAATAGCCCAGGGAAGTCATGTTTGACAAACTCCTGCTTCCATAGGAAGGCCAACAGGGTAACTAAAGTAGCCTTTAAAGCACAGTGTGCTTTACAGAGATTTACCAATACCCTTGTGGGGGAAGAGCCGTTCACATTACACGTTTCCCTTTTTTTTACACCGCTTTACACAAGTAAAAGAAAGACCTACCTCCTCTTCATTTTTTCTTCCCGCTCCCTCTCTTCCCGTCTTTTCAGGCGCTCTTGGTTTCGTTTTTCCTGCTTTTCAGACACAGTTTTCTAGAAAACAGGAATTTAACCCATCAAATGGCACATTAAACAAATGTCTTGCCAATTTGAGGAAAAAAAACAACACCAACAAATAAAAAGACACAAACTTATATCCGAGTCACCCCCCCTTGGTCCATCCTTCCACATTACAAGCTAAAAATAAAAAGACTCCATGGCAGACCACATGAAGCTTACATTTTAAAACCTACCTTCAGCTGCTCCAGCTTTTCCCTGATCTGAATGAACCCCAAGTGCAGTTTGCCGCCAAAATGATCAGCCAGGCGGCGATCGTTGTCATGGAGACCCAGATAGGCGGAGCACACCTCACACACGCGCAGTTTCTGCTGCTGGAAACTAGACGCAGGCATTGAGTTTCTGTATTCCTCCTGAGATACAAGGAGAGGCATCGTATGAGAGCTGGGACTGTTTGATTTCTTAGTAACTTAACTTCCTCTACCACTTGACAAATGTGCTACCAAATCTAAACAAAGCATCCACATTCACAGGAGGATTTGTTAAACCCTAAAAATCAGTGGGGAAACTCCACTCAATAGCTGTAAAATTACGTTACCTCTGCTTCACGCTTCCTGCTTCTCACTTTCTCAACCTCTTGAAGTACTTTCTGAGCCTCATCCACATTCCCTTCGGCCCCCAGCTGCTCTGCCTTGGCTAGGAGCTTTCCGATCTCTTCATTCAACTCGTGGACCTTTTCAGCCTGGAAAAAAATAATAAGTATTGTCAGATAAAGAAAATGTTTTTGATCTGCAATGCTCAGGTGATTAGACCCAGAAGCTGAAAAAACAAGAGCAACTTTTTATTCCCTCACCTTTGCCGCAACTTCGGCACTTATTTCTTCCTGGGTTTCAGCCAGACGTTTCTTAGCCAGTTCTGTTCTTCTGTCACAATCAGCAATAAAGGATTCAAGATGATCCACTGCCTACAACAAAAAAATAGCAGCTTAAAACAGGGGGAACTTATTACTCAAAGTTAAGCATTTTATTATTATCTACAAGATATATTGAAGTGCAGTATACAAAGGTGTACAATTCTAATTTGCATAAGAGCAAGTGATGCAGGGAGACATCAGCATTAGTTCAGAACAGTAAAGGCCCACTAAAACATACTTCCCATAAACCCCCTACAAATGCTTGCTTTATTTGTTGCAAGCAGACAAGTAGCAAGAAATTCTTAATTTACACTGACACTTAGTAGCACAACACAGGTCAAATTCTTGTTCTTGTATAAATTTGATTTTACAATAAATTAAATAAAACGACTGTTCACCCCTGTAAATGGGAATTCTAATTCCCTTCATTAAGTTCAGATTAAATAATGTGTTCAAAGAACTTACTCCAAGATGATGCTTTGCGATATCCTCCTTGCTCAACTTACGATTTATGTCACAACGAATCAACCCTACCACAAACAACTTAATCTGAAATCCTAACTTACATCCAACTCAAAGAACAGGTCTCTGTCCTTGGAAGCGATTTCATAATCAGCTCTCAGTGCCAAGTCGTGTATCTTCGAGCAGTCCCCCAGATCCATGCGCTGTCAAGAGAAGTCAAAGATTTTGAAACTCCATCTAGACTTATCTAGGCAGCAAAAACATGAGATATCAGATCATATTTATTCTAAACGTTAACATTGGGGAAATTTATGTCACATAATTGTGCCATGTGCCGTGGGTATCGGTACACCATTATAACACTGTAGTTACACAATTACTCTGGCATTGTTTTACTACTGATGATGATTCTCATCCACTAAATAGATCCACTTAAAAAGCTCCAGAGTTACTACTGACACAAATTGAGTGTACATAAAATACATTGAGCATATTTTCTGGCACAA
This sequence comes from Acipenser ruthenus, assembly GCF_902713425.1. Taxonomy (NCBI): domain Eukaryota; kingdom Metazoa; phylum Chordata; class Actinopteri; order Acipenseriformes; family Acipenseridae; genus Acipenser; species Acipenser ruthenus. The sequence goes on along the minus strand of NC_081201.1, from coordinate 6,157,605 downwards.
TACAAATAGCATCTTTGTCTCCTAATATGATAAATTACATACCGTTCCAGCAAGAATGTCATGGGGGCAGCAATCTAGAAGATGGCTTTTGCAGACACGATCGTCAGTAAACTTCACCCTCTGTCGAGTTTCATCACCTGAAATAGGTTTCAGTAAAAGAGAGACCATTAAAAATGGCATGAAACCAAACATTTACAAAGTGACTTGATCCAACAGGAAATTCCAGTGTATAAATACATAGATTTTCTTTTTTTTTTTTTTTAATATAAAAGCTTTAAATGGCAGGTTATTTCATGTGTTATTTTAACAATTACAACTGAACACATCAGGTAACACTAGTACAGATACTTTAATAATGTTTAATTATTCATTTTTTATGCACATTTCTTACAGAAAATGTTGAAGTTTGGAAGGTGTCAGGACTCATATTTAAGGTGAAGTCCTTGTAGACAAATAGATATCCTTGACACTACCTGGCACCTCCAGATTTGCAGCGCTTGAACTAAAACCATTTGTTTTACGACATGGTTGCTGTACACCATGGTTACAGCTGTGCAACAATACGAGGGTCAAAGGGATCAAGTGAATACAAATCAGGACCCTAAAAAACATTTATGGGTGTTTATTATATATTGTTAATACTGCAACATTAATTCAGGTTTCCATGCCACCAGATTTTGCCAAATTCTGAGCCCACAAGGACTGAACCTTACTTATTCTACACCAGCCACTACAAGCACAGTTGTGAAAGAGTGCAGGCACCAATACAGAGGGGGTTTTAAAGGGGGTCTTATTCAAAGCCCACAGTGAAAGCACCAAACAATGTTACTTTTCCATCATTCTTTACAGGCAACGGTGCTCATTTCCTGCTATTTGAAAAGCAGGGTCAGCGGTTGAAGGCGATTGATCAGTGGAAACAAAAAAGAAAGAACACTCCAACAGGGTCGACCACATGGTTAGGGGCAAGGCCAGCAGGGCACGCTGCAGTGGGCCTGTTTAGCGGAGCACCAATTTAGCATGCCTTTATAGCCCTGCTGGGGGACTGCAGCAGCTGCTAATTTGACATGATTTACTTGGCACCCAAAGACAAGCTTTCCAACAGGCCTGAGTGGGTGCAAGTTACTCCTGGAGCCCTAATAGAGATGCAGCTTTGAAAGGTTAAAAAAAAATAAAATGTGGTTAGTTAATACACACTGTGAGCTTCCTCATATACTGTACCCATCTGCATCTTCAAGCCCTCAGCTGCAGAATTTTATACCCGCTGTTGAAAAGTATAAAAGGGAAAAGCTTTCTTGCCCACACCTGTAGTAAGGAAGTCAGGGGAATGATACACAAAGTCAAAGTGTCAAATGGTATGTGAAAATTTAGGCTACTGTGTCTGACAAATGTTGTGGAACTATTAGAATATATACACTGTTCCATGGCTTGCAAGCAACCAGACACTAGTTATGCTGTAAATACTATTCCTAATGTTTGCATTTAATGATGTCCTTTCCCCACCCCCCAATTTACTTTTGTTGTTCAAAAGAAATTACTTCTGAAAAGCAAACATGTTTGTTTGATATTCATAACAGCTTTAAAAATTATATTTGTGACTCACGGCTCGATGAACATGAGGCTTTTCTGCAACTCCCTTGCAGATTGATGTAGGCTGGCAAAGATACACTGAACCTTTATAAATAAAATAAAGGGGCCACAATTGTTCAGTTTGTATGAAACATAGGTATGGGAAGCAATTAAAATTCAACTTATTACACACACACACTTCTCACAAGCAACATTCATTAGTCTTTGAGGAACGTTAGAACCTGATCATTTTCAAACTTAAAATAAAATAGCCACTGCATGTTAAAACATAAATCAACGACAGGCCACTACAAAAAGCCCACTGCCTTAAAGGTACCAACATGTACTTAGTAGTGTTTTATTGACTAGACACTTATTCTTAAAGCTGCCATCTGAACACTTTAAAGCCCAAATCTTAATATTAAGATTGAGGTACCAACCGGACTAGTTATCCGTTCTGCATTGTGAAGGAATTATTTACATCCGGAAGCAGCCATAACAAAAGCCTTTAAAATATTAAAACCCTTGCCAAACGTCATGTACCTTTTACATTACTGTGCTTCTATAAGTACATGTGTAACCCTATTACTGGAATCCCAAAAATACAGATTATTTTTTTTACTAACCATTGAAGAGTGTGTTAAAACATACACGTTACGTGATTATACATTAAAACACCACTATTCAAATAAACCAAAATCTGTTATGATATATTGATTTTTTATATATATATATATATATATATATATATATATATATATATATAAAATCACAAAAACTTACACTCCTAGTTTTCCATTGGATAGATTGTGTTTCGTTTATTTCTGTATTTGCAGATACGGCTTGTATAAACCTTTCTAAACTAATTATTTTAAAGTTTGTAAAGTAACATTAAAATAGACCTTTGCTCGAAAGGACAAACTAATATTACTCATATGAATTAGCAGGCTGGAAACGAGAAGCTAGGCCTTAGGCCTGTTTTATAAATTTCTAAAAAAAATAAATAAAAAAAACAACAAAAAGCTCAGGTATTTAACCACCTTTCTTATAACCCATCATCTTCACAAACAACGATACATACACGAAAGAAAGTAAAAGATCCTGCTACCGGCCTTGTTTACATTTCTTCTGTTCGGAGCACAGCAAAGACGGTATCCATTTCGAAAATGAAATAATGGGCTTTGCCATACTTACCATCCCTTGCAGTCCCCATCAACTGGTCGAGCAAAGCTCTCATCTGAGCCTGGGCCGACATTGCGGTCACTTATGAATGATCTTCTACTTTTAAGATTACGATTTTATACGTACACACACAGTTTAAATTATTATTTTATTTATGTATTTCTTTTTAAAACAAAACAACTCAAACAGCGCTGTTATTCGGTCTTCCTCCCTGCGTCTCTCCCGTCTCCTTTCCTCTCCTCTGCTCACTCTTGGGATTGTGGGAGGAAGTGTGTAATACTAGCTATACCGAGTCTATGGCATTGTGGGTACTATTGTACAGTAAATCAATTTATCCACTATCCATATGCACATCGCTGGCCGTTTGGTGTTTTGTGATAAGCTTTGTACCGTTAAAGTAATCTTATCTAACAAAATAGTTCCATATAATGTCTCCTCCATCCAGATAAAAAGCGTTATTTAGTAGGCTATGCATTTCAAATATTTAGTACACGTTCTGTTTTGACTTTAGTACGTGTTGTAATTCTAATTATTACAACGTAATAATGTGGCCAGTCAGATCATTGAAAATGAAATTTAAACCAATTCATTTAAAGAAAACAGTGCATGTAATAAATTATCCAATTAAAAGTTACATCTGCAATTTCCTCCTATTTAGTGGCGGTATATGGACTTGGGCATTGGGTAAAGTCTAGTGAAAGCGATATACTATATCATATATCATATAGACTCGGGACCCTCCCAGGCGAGCATTAACTGTCTGGAGACGCTTTAAATTCAGTGGCAACCCCACTGTAACTAATGTCATTTTAAACACGTGTTGAAAGATCTGACTTTGAATCTAATAATAGAAATTGTAACTCAATATTTAAGTATAAAACTGAAATTAAAAAAAAAAAACGTTTGTGTAGATTGTTAATACACACGAAACCGGGTCACGGTCAACATTATCTGTCTCAAGAAGTCGGCAGCAGTCATCAAGTCTATATTTGCTCCTCAGAAGAAAATCTCTCGCCAACATGAGTTGCAATGTTCCTTATAATTGATTTTTTTAAAGCTATTTCATGGAACCAGCAACCGGTTATCAGGACTGTTCAGTCTTTCACTGCTTTCCATTCTGCTTGTCCTCGGAGTTTGCTTTAGGTGTGTAGTATCGAATTGTGTTCCCCGTAGAATTCAATGTGCCCTGCTCATTGTGCGCATGTGCACAGCTGTCTTTTTCCAGTCTCTACACGTGTTGTGCTGATTTTGTCAAAGCAGGTTCACGACGATTCGGCAGCTCCAGTGGGAACGCGTAGCGGCTGCCATTGAACAGCAGCTCCTGAGATAAACACACAGCGGTCTACACATATTTTAACAATGCACCAAAAATACACAACACTGAAAGAGCAAGTTGAAAAACACAGAAGCTGAAAAATAATCGTATTCAATCGACAAGGCAGCAATGTTAATTATTATTATTATTATTATTATTATTATTATTATTATTATTATTATTATTATTATTATTATTATATAGATATGGATATGCTGTGTATTGCAGCCGTGAAAAATGGTTCCCCTTGGTTTTTTAATACAAGAGTCACATTGTAGGCTATGCAGTGTTTATAAATGCCTGCTTTCGTCCAGCCTTCATCAGAGTACAGCAACTGTAGAAAAAGACTTTAAATACAAACATCAATCAATTACATCATTATTTCATTACAAACATGGCACATTTAAAAAGATAGCTGTACTCATCATGAAACAGCACGTATTTATATAATCATGTGTTTTAGGATTGCCAGCTCTGGGCGTTTATTTAGAAAGCGCAGATATTAGAATTAAAAAAATATATAATTTAAAATCATTTAAATTGTTGCTTTGTCGATTCAGTGCGATCATTTTTCAGCTTCCGTGCTTTTCAACGTCCTCTTTCAATGTTACCTTGTGTATTTTTTGGTGCATTGTTAAAAATGTAGTTCGCTGCGTGTTTATCTTAAGCACTGCTCTAGTTTTTTTAATCTCCTTACATAGTTTTAATATATGACAGGTTATATTCAACTGTTTATAAAAATAGTTGTGTGCAGTCGGGCTCACGGAGTTTACAAACTACAGTACCCATGATGCCAAATCTAGGGGCGGGGTCTAAACCGTAGCAGTTCTGCGGAGTTGTTTTTTTTTTTTATCTGAGTCTTATTCAGTGACACTGTGAGAACAGCAGGTGGAGGAAGTTTTAACGCAGTAAGAGCAAAACTTTTTATTTCTTTATTTTTTCATTTATACTATTTGTCTTTGCGTAATCTCATATGCTCATCATTACAGGTAACCTAAATAGTCGAATGGGTATTTTTTTTTAGCAGGTGTCCCACCAGGAATTCGTTAAACCTACATGCGACTCGTAAACTGTGTGCGATCAGTACTGTGTAGTTTATCGTATGCTGTAATGAAAGTCTATAGACTGACTGCATTGTGTCGTTTTTTCTTGCAAAATGTGTTACGGCAATACATTTATCAAGCTGGAGTAATGTTTATGTTCTTGCTTCATTTGTATACAAGAAGAACAACGACAATAAGAAAATAATAATGATAAAACTGGTCAAATGAATATCATTTACTGTGGAACTAAACCATTGCCTGTTACTGCGTTCTGTGTTGTTATACGGCAATACCTTACTGCCAGAGGACCGGCAACTCTGTTGCCGTGATTTCCCTTTGCCTAATTATACTGTGAGATTCTGACTCGCACGACGAGTGATTAAGATCATCAGTTTGATGGCTTTAATTATTTGATCTGTTTTAATAGCAGTGTTAATGCTCCTCTTTAATCTGCACGCATTATTCAATTGACGGTCACTGGAGCTTTCTCTTGGATTCTGGATGTGGTACTACATTTGTGTAAAAAAGCATCGCACAGATGTAGTAGCTCATGCTTTCTGTGTGTTTGTTTGACAGCGAGATCAATTCTGTTTTATTTTTGGACCCTCCATTTTCTTTGTGTCCGTTTCTAGTGTGTAATATAAAACTGTGGGCAATTACAAATCAGCACCGTTAGCTTGCATTCTATGAGAAACGGAGAAGTGGCTGTTACTGTTATCGGTATTCTCTTGCAGTTCCTGTTTTTTTATCTTGTGCAGATGGGCTCTAAATGTTTTATTTATGCTATACTGCAGCACATACTCCAAGCCTTGTGCAGTTACTGTTGTCTTTTTTTGGTTTCACTTAATGTTCTTGAATTTAAATACCGTGCTTCATTTAAATTAACTAGAGCAGTGCATATACTCAATCTCCTGTGAACTATTTAACTAGATGATTTGATTTTCATTTATAAAGTAATACACACAGGGTGGTAAATAGATTGTCCATGTGCCTTCTTTTTTTAGGTCTGTCGGTTTGCAGAAACCTACACCTTACCAATACTTCCACACTGTATGGATTTAAATGGCTATTTAAAGAACAGTGTCCAAAATTGGGTAGTGTACAGCTATGGCCAAAAGTTTTGCATCACCTAAAATTTTAGGATTGAAACAATTTTTTTTTCTTTTTTTTTTTTTTTTTATAAAACTATTTGAACATAATTTTTATCTTTTATTTAGCATCATGTAATCAAAGAAACTACAAATTGATATCGCAAAAGTGTACCGGAAGCCATAACAGTATTTCACGTTAGATTTTGAAATGTCACATTTTTCTATTTGTCAGTGTTTCCTTAAGTATATAGGAAAACTATGAAGCGGTATGTTATTCAATATGTTAACGTAACATTATGCAGCAGGCTTCATTAGACTTTATGAAGTAAAATCATACAGTTAATTGTAGAGGGTGATGCAAAACCTTTGGCCATAGCTATGGAAGTACTGGTTTTTCATGGAATAATTCACCAGCCCTAGTAAAGCAGGATGTTTTGTGGGGATGGATAAGGGGCAGTGCTATAAAACAAAGCATGTCAGTGCTGCCGAGGAGCAAGGAAGGAAGGAAGGATGTGAGAGTTGGAGAGAGAGACAGAGGTAACTACTGCAGCAGTGTGACATTAAAGGCAATTCATAATGCATGCGTTTGGTGGCTTAACTTTAAACATGTACCCTTTCTAAAACTATTTTAAGATGTTAAGTCCAGAATATTTAAGTGTGCTTTTTAAATTTAAATTAAATTAAAATGTGATTGTAGCTAAAATATATATTCTAAAAGATGAATATAAGGACCCGTATCTTGGCATTTAAGTTAATGTTGTTAAGTGTAATTAAAATGTGCCTGAAGGACCCTCTTCATCTGTAACTGCAGATTGGGGGGGGGGGGGGGGGTAAAGGAGTGGAATAAAGTAGCACAGTGCTGTAGTTGCTGGTCTGTTTTTTTTGCTTTGTAACTCTTTGCAAATTAGCTGACATAACACTTAATTTATTTGTACAGCAGCTCTGTGCTGGAGAAAGTGTTTGTGGCAGGAGGCCAAATGGATCAGGTGGCTAAAACATGATTTTTTTTTTTTCTTTTGTGCAGTCAAATAAGAAAAAAGCCTGCTGACAGTGCAGCTAATTCAGATAGCACCATCGATCAGTGAGTGAGTGTCAAAGGACCACTCAGCCCACTGCCGGCATGTGACACGTTTAGTTGATGTTTTTACTGGTCTCCCAACAGACAGACAGACAGACAGGCTGGTCATTGTAAAATACAGCAACAGAAAGCCCACCAATTTCTCTTTTTGTTCTTTGCTGTATATCTAGTTTTCTTGGATGGTAGTTAAGTGCTGTAAAGTGGTTGAGTACTGACTCTGAGGTATAGTGATTATGGGTTTTAGCTACTGTAAGGGCGGAAAGCTTTTTCAGTGCTTTGTTGTACTGTGAAATGCTTAATTGTGGATAGGTGATAACAGAGAAAACACATTTGTTGGCTTAGTGTGAAGTTGTGTATATATATTTATATTCTATACAGTGCTCCCCTTTTATAAGGCAGCCCATTATACTGCAGAACAGGTTATAAGGCGGTACGGTCATGGCTTCCATTTGCCCCATAATGCCATCACACTGACACTAGCATTCTCCTTATAAGGCAGAACAGAAAAAGCACGGTCCTCTTAACTGTGGCTCTCGACTACAGGGTTATAAAGGGGGAGCACAGTATATTAATATGACCACAGTCAATTACTTTAGTGGGCTTTGAATTTGTTTTGTGTCTGCCCCAAACAATAGGTTACAAAGGCATATACTTTTAGAGCCTGAGTTAAAGGTTTTATCTTAGGAACTACTGTACTGTATCTAATTTTGATGAACCCATGTATGGCATTATTTTTTTTTTAATGGCACACATATTTTTAAGATGTACAAAGGACAAAATATTTAATTACGGTAGCAGTAATGCAGTTTTGACTATTGCTGTAATACTTGCATTTGATAGCTAGGTTACCGCGGTCTCTACTGTGCTACTGTATGATACCATTTCATTAACAGCAATTAGTGTGGGGAGCAAGCACATGGCAATGACTGGTATCTCTGCAGCTGACTCACTCTGTATGAGAAGCATAAACCACTGGTAACCTGTTGTGATTTTCCAAGCAGGAAACCATGCATATTTCTGGTGCTCATATGCATGACCAGACAATTTGTTTTCATGCTATTCAAACTTAAAATGCTGTGCGTAAATAACTTGGTGGTATTTAACTTGGCATTCTCTTGGTGATTTTGTTTGAAAAGAAATGCATGCAAAAAAAAAAAAAAAAAAAAAAAAAAAACACGATTTAACATTTTTACTATTTATTAAAATAATATATTTGAACAAGAAGGGTCACTGGGGTGATGTGTCATTATTATATTGTGGAAATTCCTGTGAAACTAAACTGGGCTTACACTAATAAAATGGTAGCTTATCAGAATTCCTATTTATAAAACTAAAAAGCTGATACTGGACTGATAAAATTGATTTGATTAAGGACACAGTGGCTGTTTTGGGAAATAAATTAAGGTAGCGCTGCCCTGGTTCGATGTGCCAGGGATCTGTGGGAGATGTGTTCATGTTATCTTGAGCCCCTTGGTTATCCGTGCCCAGCTGATAATGGATGACATGAAGCGATAAACGGTAATTTCACATGAAAGATATACAACCTGTAAAACAAAAATAGCCTCACTAAAGTTTTGGTGAGAAATTCCAACAACATAAATCTTTTTTTTTTTTTTTTTTGAAGGATGCGTCTATTTTTTTTTTTTTTTTACTTCAGTCAATGCAAACTACTATACAAACAGTTTGATATCGGGTATGGCTTTTAGTTTTTTGTTTATTCTACTCTCCTGCACTTGAACAACTACTTCTGGGAACTGAAGAAAAGCCTAGTTATGAAACAAGCCTGAGGCTCTGTATGTTAAAAATACATTTTCCTGAGAAGCATTTTGAATGTTATTTGGTACACCCTATTATGCAGTATTAAATCAGAAAAAAGATGCGCTGTTTCCGGTAACTTCCAGTTCAGTTGGTTTCCTGTTCAGCAACTTTTTTTTGTTCTGGCCTGCAAAGCGTGTTATTTGTCCTTGAAGAATTAGTCTGAGTCTTTATGCAGGACAAGTCTGCATCTGTTCAGTTGACTCACTGAAGAGTCTGCACATATCCAGACTGTTAACACCTGGGTCTCCATTCAATGTATTTTTAAGCTCCACAATTTAGATTTTGGAGTTTCAAGATTATGAACATCAAGCATCTAATGCATGTGAGTATATTGTGAGTTTTTTTCAGAGGCAGTTAGGCGTTTTGTTAAGTATTTTAATTCACTTTTTATTTTATTTTACTTGATTGTTAAAATGCATTTATTAAATAAATGATGTACATCTGAGTTGGTACCTGGCATCAATAGCCAACGGTGGAAAACAACTATCTTCCTTGTACACGTTTGTACAGCTTGAGGGGGCTGAAACACAAGATACTGAAGTGAATAATAGCATGTATTTGTTTTTGTGTGTATTATCATCAGATCTAGCTCATTTAAATGTAATCAGATTGATTGGGTCTGGCTGACAGCCATATTGTACTGGCTTTATCTTGCACAGATCCCGTGGCTGTGATGCGCTGAGATCATGACAGACAATAAGGAACAGGACACAGAGATCCACCCCTTGAAAAGTGAGGAGGGGGTGTCGCCAGCTTCGCCCACCAAGAAGGGGGTCTGTCTGGGGGGCTCGAGGCTGTTCCACCTGTCAAGCTGGCGCACTGTTGCCTTCTTCGCCTCCCTCTTCCTCTGCCTCACCATCGTCTTTGCCTTCTCCTTCATCATCCCCTGCCCTGTGCGTCCTGTCTCACAGCGCACCTGGATCAACACATATAGAGATTCATGTGAGTACATCTCTACCGCAATCATAAGCTAAAACCGTTAAAATGAAGTCACATTTTAACTTCCTTCTCCATGCTTTACATTGCCACCCTACTCATGAGACTAAAGTTTTCTTATAGTTTTTACTTCTATATTTATTTACTGTCTTGCATTACAACAACTCAAGGGAAGACCATAGTTTGAACAAACAAATAATGGTTTCCCTCATTTTTTTTTTTTTTTCTCACTCCACAGCAACATATACATTTCTGGCTGTAACGGATGCAAATAATGACAAAGTTATGGATGTCATTTTTGCCTTCAGGGGCTCCAATGGCAGTCTGAATGCATCTTGCAGCAATAAAGGTAAAAAAACAAAAATAAGATCTTTTGTCATATCAGTTGAAATTAAGAGGGGTAAGACTATGAATATATCTAAGATTACTTTGGGTCAATATCTGTGACCCCTCTTTTACTGTCTCTTTTAGTATTTATTTAACCGTGGGGGGGGGGGGGGATTCAACTTGTTACTGTTATTATTTTATTCAGCCACATGCCTTTTATCTGGCCGCAGCATATTTACTTGTTAGGTATTGTATCTCGGATGGACTTGGTCGGCTGTGAAGTGTGGTGAAGGCTGGATGGTCAGTAATGGCAGTGCTGGGGTTTATTTGTTTCAGGGTTCTCTCCGTGTTCCTTCCTGGTCGCTGTCACGGGCACCAACGGCAGTGTCCTGTGGAAGAGGTCACTCAGTCAGGAGCTGCTGTGGGTGCAGTGTGGGATTGAGAATCTGGGCGGGCTGGAGGCTGCCGGGTGTCTGGTGTTCAATTCCCAACACCTGACCGCCATTGATTCCCGGAGCGGTACGTACATGGAGCATACAGAGAAAAGGAGCGGGCCGCAGCTGGGCCAGAAGGACTGCAGTCAGTTGGATGCATGGATGGGTGAAGTTATACAGCATAGAGCTGCAGATGGGTTTCATTAATTTTTTGGAGGAAGGTACGGGGACTGAGTATGGATTTCATGTATTAATGTTAAGTGGGTCTATACGTGAAGTGCAGCAGTATTTAGATCCACTGCTGTTTACATCTTTATAACGGATCCCGCTGTCTCTGAATCTATTTTTAGGGGTAACTTTGTGGGAAAACAACAATACACTGGAGCTGAAGCAGCTGGCTGTGAAGGTCCCAGACCTGGATGGGGATGAAGTGGGGGATGTGGCACTGATTGGGGTCGCTGAAAACAAGGTACAATGATCCTGTGTCGGAGCTGCTGGGGGGCACAGATCAGTGCTTTGGGACCTGGAGAAAGACATGTACCTGTCGAAATAATGAGTATGAATGGAACCGGGGGCTATTGTCTTTAAAGTATTACATAATCTGATATTTTAAGCCATGGGCTTGTCCTCGGTTATCCATCTGATGTTCTGTCCATTCGTACTATGAGGTTGCTTATCTATCATGGCTAATCTGTGGGGAACCATCTCGTTTACTGCTTCCTAAGTTTGGAGCTTGCGTATTCGGCAGTGTGTCTGGACGCACAACGGCACCCACATGTTCTCTGGGCGTGCATGCAAACCACGGTGCAAAATGCAGATAGCTTGAATCTTCTGATAACCTTGTGACTCATTTTTTTAAACATTGGGAAGACACTTGTTTGGAGATTGTGAGGCACCTGCTTAGTGGGATTAAGGAACATTTAAAGTAAAGTGATGTGAGTTAGTGAGACTGAACGGAGATTTAAACCCGGGACTTTGCCCTACACGTTTTGAATGTCTTCCTTGTTCCGATGTGCTTACATGTTATGGCTTCTTCACCCTTTAGCTGTGTGTTGCTGTTTACTAAGTTTACCGTGAGCTGCTTGCTGAACCAATGTTTTCTAGGACTGTTATTACTGTACACTACCACTCAGAACTCTAGCCATAGCTATTGGTAACCTCTAGTAATAATAACTTTTTGCCATCAGACAAAGGTGGTTATTGTTTCAGGAAAAACTGGCCAGCAGATTGGTACTGATGCAGATCCTGGTCTCAGTGATGTATCGGGCCACGTAATTCATGTCACCAGCAGTGGGTCTTACTATATTCTGTTTAAAAAAGGTAAGGATTGCCACAGTTGTTGTACATGTGTGACCTGTTTCTGTCTCTTAGAATTATATTCCCCTTTCTTCCTGTTTGTGGCAGACTCTGCTGTTTATGGATACGCTCTGAAGAATATTGTTGCCATGGCAATCAAAACGCCCGGGAGTAACACCAGTAACATTAAACTGCAGCAGGATCCCAAGTGGGAGGAAATGACCAACAGCACCTCTGGAAGTGTGTCTGTTTACAAGTAAGAGGAGCCCTGCTGTCGGTTCCCATTGCCACCCACCCAGGCTGTCTAATCTGAATGTCTGCTGACCAGTAGGGAAGTCAGCTGGTTCAAATGATAGAAATGCTTGTTTTAAATGAAAAAGTATGGTGTTTAAAAGGCTGGTTTATTTGTTACAAGTGTCTTTGGATGCCCATGGATGTTTTGTTGTTGCTGGTGTTTTATTCTCTAAAACAGTAGTTTACTATTTGTTGTATTTCTTTTGTTGCAGTTCGGGCTCTGTTCAGCACCTGTTGAAAATGGGGATCCAGGGGAAGACTCCAGAGAACCTGCTTCTAGTGACTGGACACTGGGTGGAGCTGATAGACGGACAGAGTCTGAGCTCCCTGTGGAGGGTCAACATCACCAAGGTTATCAGGTGGGGACACAATCTGGCTCAGTACACTGTGTTAACAACCAGGTATAAGGTGCCTTCAACACTGGGCTGCTGGTCCAATTCAAAGCCCAGGGGAGGAGGCAATGTACTCTAGATCAGAGGTGCACAACTCTGATCATCCATTTCAGTCCAGGTCTTTGACAAGAAGATCCTAAATTAGTTAATTGAACGTGCCAAAAAGGCTGCTAATCGACACACTCTTCATCTACTTTAATTTTTGTTGTTTTTAGTGAACCAGTTTTTGGAAACTTCAATAATGACGGTGTTCCAGATGTTGTGGTTGAAGACGAAATTGGAAACGGTACAAAAAAGGTGCGAATCTTTCGAGTTACTGTAGTGAAATAAACACTAAAGCAAGAAGCAGCAGCTCATCCTCGCATGCGAGTACCCTGCAAGGACCGGTTCACTTGCAGAGTAAGAATACTGCATGCACTTCTCAAGAGAATATGCTGATTTCCTGTGGTTTGTGGCAGGTGGTGATTCTGGATGGCAGCTCTGGAGCGGTGTTGTGGGAGGTGGAGATGATGTCCAGCTCAACAAGCCCAAAGCCTTCTACAGTGAACACTGCAGACTACAGTTCGGCCTTCCTCTTCTGGGGGGAGGTCCGTGGCAAGACGAACACAACTGTGAGTATGAGATCCCCGAGGCCTGGGGAGACCAGCTACACTCGCTTTTATTTGATTTAGCATAGTAAGGTTAGCGTAAAACTGTAAAAATTGAACAGAGTGTGTTTATTGTATTAAAAACAGTATGTTTAGAAGAAAATCACCCTTCTAAACACCTTGTTCAGTGTTACTAACATGATCACATGCCAGTAATCTGTGCAATCAGATTATTTCTAAATCCGCTCAGACATGACTCTAGTTTTACAGAAGTTATCCAACCTAAGATCAGTATGGTCTGGTCTGGGTCTGTACTTTCTTCTAACCAGCACTGGGTACAGTACCAGTGAACTCTTCCTTCCACCTTTTTTTTGACATATTGACATATTGATTTTATTTTGACCCCCCTCTGTTTAGGTATCATTGAACCAGCAGGATTTTTTGTACCTGCTTCATCCTTCCTATCCCAAAATCCTTTTGGAGCTGAACAACAGCACTGAGAATATAGCAGCATTCAAAGGTAAGTATACCACCAAGGTCATTGTAATGCGTGTACCAAAGTTATACAAATCTTACAATGCATGTGGTGAATTTCTATCAGTAAAAATGTGTAAACCCCTAAGGCAAAGCCTGATCTGGGGATTTAAAGGATGGCTGTTGAGATCAATGAGATACACTGGAATCTCTGTGAGGCAGCACCGAGTGCCTGAGTGATTTCGAACATGGCATCATTATCTCTGTGCCGTTGTCTTCCAGCGGTCCTCTTTGAGAAGAGCAGGCATGCATGTTACGTGCTGCTGACCGGCCCCACGGAGCAGTCGGAGACGGGCAGCGTGTCGCTCTCCAAGCGCAGGCTGAAGGAGGACGTCGCTCTCAGCAGGGTGGTGCGGCTGAGCCAGGAGGAAGGGTTCAGCGACCAGGAGGTCAGGGACAGCTTCCTCATGCTGCGGTACAGCAGCAGCGCCTAGAGCATCGCACACCCGTCGAGACCGAGGCTGCCTCCACTCGCACACGAACAGCACAAACCTAAAACGCTCAGCGTCTTTCCATGTCCTGATGTGGACGAGCGCATTCTCACATGGAAAGGTTTTGGGAGAAGACTGCGGTGCTTTCTTTTTTTTTTTTTTTTTTGTTTATGTGGCATTATCCTTTTTAACATGGCATTGGATAAGCACATTGGACAACAGCTTATGTCAGGGCTAGGTAACTCCACTCCAGGATTACTGCTGTAAGACCTGGTCAGGTGGTTGCATTTATTGATTAAGAACACGGGCCATGATTGCCTAAACCTGGCATTTGGTATCACTCAATGTTATTTACACTAGCTACACAGCAGTTTCACATGCCATTACTTAATAATGGCAGATGTATAATGGAACTACACAACTTTGTGAGTAAGCAGAGTAGTTACTGACACAGAAAGATTTGCCAAAATGTCGTCTAACCTGAATATTTGATAGACTACTCAAATTCTGACTTTGTTATAGGTTTGTGCTTTTCAAATTACAATGACTTTAATTTTATCTTTTTCATTTGAATTTAAGGTGCATAGCCTTCCTGTTTCTTAATATTGGTGACCAAATGTGTGTTATGTTTTTTTTTATTTTTTTTTTTATGTTTTTCAAATACAAATATAGTTGAGTGTTTGCTTTTGGGAGGTTATTAATTAGTTTTGTTTGAGACTTCGACTTTATCTCTTACTGCTTGAATCTCGCCAAACTATGAGCCAGCAGAGCCCCTTGAAACGCTGAAAACCGGTCCCAGTGCATCCATTTAAACCAAAGTTTAACCTAAATGGGGAATTAAAAAAAAAAAAAGGAGAAAAAAAGAAAGCTTTGAAATACATTAAACTGAGCAAAACCAAAACAGAAAAGCAATGATAGAAGGGACAACTTGTTGAATACGTTTGAATAATGATTCCTTTCTTGCACTCCCGTCATGGAGTTTCAGGTACTTTATTTAAAGAAACACGATGAGGTTATAGAGCACATTTTGAACAATGTATGAATACAGTTTTAATTGCAGAGCATAAATTGGTCAACTCAAGGCCACATAGTTTGCTGCAGTGGACAAAATATAGCATTACTGTAACATGAAGCATTAGCAACCAAGCTTTTAAATCTGAAGATTTCCAATATACATACCTTCCAAGTACAGAAATGCATAGAGCATTATGCAATGTAGTGCAAAAATAAGAGGCGTTACAATTTAGTTAAAGGGGGGGGGGGTTTCCTCAATATTTTGAGATTCATTCTGTAATTGCATGCTGATCTATTTATTGATTTAGAAGTTTTCTCCAGTTTTTGTTAATTTGATCTCAAATGATTTGGATAACTAAACGTAAAATATGTATTTCTAACAGGGTGATGTGCACTGCATATTATATAACTAAATATAGGTACAATATGGCACAGGTTTGACCCCCAGAGTTTCATTGAAATACAGTGGTTCTGAAAAATGCTTTGTGGGGTGTTAGTTTGGTTAAATATAATATACTATAATATATTTAAAAGCTCTTTTGAAAGTTAGATGTTTTAAATTATTTTAATATAACGGTTTGGTTGATTTAAGTTTAGCCCAGTTGGGTATGGGGAGATTCTACATCTAGTGGCAGGCTTGGTTTTATTTCCAATCACGCTGGATCCAGTCCAGAGTAATCCAATGGAATACTGTTTCTTTTATTATGAATAAAGTAACAGTAACACAAAGTGCTAATGACGTATTCATTTGATTAGAACATGGCATGAAATTGTATTTTTTATCCACATTTTCCGACGAGTGATAGTTAAAGGTTTCTTTTGGTGCTGTTTTAGTTTCATTATTGAAACAGGTTCACTGTTACTGTAGCATGTTTGTGTGTTCCACTTTGACTTCTATCTTTCTGCAAAATCCTTTTAGTTGTGTGAAAAGGGTGCAAAATCTGGCTTGCAGTTCGTTATGCTATACAGTACTTCCATTAGGCTACAATCCCCCTGTTCATATCCACTGGCCCAATGATTATGGGATGTACAGAGCAGGCATCACACAGGGTATTGGCATATGGAGAGTGGACAGTTGGGAACCCCTTTACCAGCATAGACTGTTATGTTTTGATATATTAGCAAATTACCTGAATATGGGATGGACGGTGGGCATCAGTCCAGGTTTAAGAGAATGTGTTTTGTACACCAATGAATATCAATGAATTGTTTGGAGCAGCGTACCTACAGCCCTGCTTGGTTCTGGAGGTTTTGCTGGGACCGTGAGCGAGTGGTACAGCCAGGTATATAGACTGCTGTCGGGTTACATGTGTCTTCGCTGTGCCTTTTGTTTATTATGCTGGTATTACTGTGTGGGTTTTTATTTTGTATTACAATACCAAGCAATTAAAGTGGTACCTTTTCTCTGCTTGTTTGTGTTTTATTATTATTATTATTATTATTATTATTATTATTATTATTATTATTATTATTATTATTATTATTAATACATAAAAAAAGTTTTCACTTGTTTGAAATAAACCTTTTTACTCTGACAAACTTTTGGTAACCAGTGTGCTTATTCTGCCCAGGTAAGTTAGCCGTGATTTACAGTAGGTAAACATGATTGGATGGATCAACCAGTGACTGGTGTTTAAGTTTGGGGTAGGTAAAGCATGTACTTATTTTCAAATAGTATGTCATAGTAACAGAATTCCATTTGAAAACATACGTTTTTTAAAGCTGTGTATTTTTTTCTTTTTTCCCCGCTTGTAGGTTTGAAACTACATTCACAGATCATATCCCATTGATATTTATTACATACCCAGTCGCTGTATTTCTACTTCTTGAAAATGTCAGTAGTGTAATGGTGGCGCCGGCTATTGCATCTGATGTAAACTTGGCCAAAACTGTCGCTCTGTAGGGATAATGTCACTGTGGTATTGTTACAGGATCTTTAGAAAGCAAAGGCACTGCCCAGTAGCTTTTAGAACACAGACCGTGGCCAGCTGAGTCATGCAACGTGTGGAAAGAGATTGTTAAAGTTAATTTAATAGAAAATCTTTATAGTCCTTGCATACTGCAAACCGCACATTATAGAAACGTATAGCATACAAAATATTGCACTCTTTTTGGTTTGTATTCGTCAGCTTACTCTACGGAATTTTGAAACCGCATTGGGCAGACAGACAGACATGCACGTAGGCCTTCCTCTTACACTCACAGTCACAAGCTTGTCTTTTTAATACATATTGTAGCGAGCACGGGGAAGGCAGCAGCAGGGCTGGTAGGTGACGTAATTACACACAAAGAGATGAGTGCGATATACTTCTCCTTTTGTACAGCGGTACCGGCTCAATGCTTCAGTGCGAGAGATCCCGGGTTCGCACCCGCCCTCTGCCTGTGTGTAGATTACCTGCCTGTGTTAACCGAGATCGCTACATTATTAACCAGCTCTATAATAAACTGTTTGTATAGTACATCGGCAATTTAAGACTAAGGTGACCTCCATCCGCCATACAGAAGTGTTGAATTTGCACGGCTTCAATTTCAAATACCCGCGTGAGGTGGCACTAACGCAGTCACACCCTGTTCAAAAGCATTGCCAAAGTCACACTAAGAAACCTTTCGTCTGATTGGAAGAGGTAACTTTAAACAAACTAAATATTAATGTATACCACTTTTTTATTTTTTATAATTACTATTGATATTTGAAGTCATATCTATTAACTTGGGGGTAATTCGACCTGTTTTACGATACGCACCCTGCATTTGTATTTGTTTTTATATTATGCTAAACTTATTCTTATTTCGTTTGAAATATCAGGGTTTTTTTTAAAATCTATGCGGGTATGAAATAGCAACGATGTAGCATCTCTGTGCACTTATAAGAGTCATGTATATAAAACAATGGCTGTTCTACTGTAAATACTGACTGGGTCCTTCCTGTTCGTCGAGTCTAGTGTAGTACTATTAATTTATTATTTATTTATTTATTTTTTAGACAATGTAGTGTAAATGTCTGCAGGTGCTTCTGGAAGTATCTTTAGCAAGGAACTTTTTAATTTTTAATTAGGAGTTTTAATTTAACTGTACTTCAAGGACAAACTGAAACATAAACTGGAAGTACAGTATATAGCTTTCTTGGGCGATTCTGAAAATACAGTATTGTCAAGTTCAGACAATAATATTGATGCTGTTTTTAAATGGAGTGAAAAAAAAAATGGTACATTGCGCCGGCGATACCAAGCCTTTGCGCCATTTGTAGTGATAGATTTGCTGCTAATGTTTCATAAACCTGCTGTATAAATATCATCACGGTGAGCCATTGGTTTCCCAGCAGGTAAACCTAATTCATCTATATTAGTGGTTGCTTCAAATGTTTGTGTAGTCTCTAATAAACATTCTATGTTGAATTGGGATTATAGTGAGGGAAATTGGAAAAATCAACAAGTAACTGATAGGTATGTGCTGTGAAGTGGTTCTTGTTCTTGTTAGTAGTAGTAGTAGCATAATTGATTTAATTAAGACCACATTTGTTTGAGATGATATTAAAAATAGAAACAGTAGTACAGGAGCATTGCATTTGTCTTGCATGAGTGCAGCTTCTCTTCTTTCAGTGAAAGATGTCTCAGGATATGAAGGAGAAGCTGGAAAAGTACCGCACGGCTCCCTTCGATGCCAGGTTCCCCAACCAGAACCAAACCAGGAACTGCTGGCAGAACTACCTGGGTAGGCATGGGGAAAGTGTTGGGGCCAAATAGATTAGTTTAGTTTAAACCCAGCAAATCAAATAGTTACAAACGATTCTTGTAGATACTAGTGGTAGAAGTATAATGCATGTTCGTAATTTACAAGTGCACTTTAATAACCTTTTATAAAAATAATAATAAAACATTTAACTGTATTACATGAAAGGTGGATTAGGTATACTAATCCCTTTACTGGTAGCAAAGATTGATATACTGGAATATTTCACTGATTAGCATTCTTGTCCCCCCAGCTATTGGAGGTTTTTGCACTGCACGCTGCAGGCTGTCTCTGAATCACATGAAATCCTGAGTTAATGATTTGCAGTTCTTTGTGTGTGGCTTCTGTTGATTGGATTCACAATGAAATCATTCCAAAAGGGATGTATTGTGCATTCCAGTCTAGGAATAAATTATACATACTCCGATCTTAAAGCCATATTCATATTATATATTTTAGATTTTCATCGCTGCCAGAAGGCTCTGACTATCAAAGGCACTGATGTTACCCCTTGTGATTGGTATCTGAGGGTGTACAAATCGTTGTGCCCCGTATCCTGGGTAGGTATAAGATCCATCTGTCTCTCTGTCCATCTGTTTATGTATATAATAAGATAGTTTGGTATATAGTAAGTCAAACTACATTCAAACTGAAATATTGTTTCTTATTGTTAAACAAACATGATCAGCCTACACAAACATGCTTTCTGTTAAACCAAAAATGTCACATTTCTGTATTTATTAATTCTTGCTGTTAAGGTTTGTTTGTTTCTCTCTCCTCCCTTGGTTTTTATTTCCTGTAAAATGTTATTGTAGAAAATAATAATAATAAAAACACATCAGGGGGGTGAAAAAAAAAGAATGCATTTTTGTACAATTTACTGCTCGTTATTTAACATCTTGTTTTTTTTTCAAATTTACCTTTTCACGTCTCCCGTCTTTGTAGGTGTCGAAGTGGGATGAGCAAAGGGAGAACGGGACATTCGCTGGAAAAATCTAACACCAATTCACTAGATCTGCATCCCAAGAAGGCACCTCTTAAGACATTAAAATGTGGGGTCGGTCAGATCTTCCTAAGAAGTTATCCAAGCTCTTATGAAACTTGTGTTATGGATACTTTATACTTTATGGATATATTAAAATGCACCTTTTGATCTTTAAGGGTTCAGACAATAAACTCAGAACATAAAATGGGTTGTCTTTTTATTTTGTGTTTCATGACAAAACAGAATGAATTAAATAGGTGGAGATCAGAATCTCCCCTATTAACCAAAGCGTGGTGAAAGGATCTTTTATTATACATTTAAAAAAAAAACAGTACAACAGGTTGAAAGTGTTGTTTGAGCTATTGGGGCAGACAATAAAATAAGCTGCTATCCCTTTTTTTGAATCTACTACTATTCACACACACACACACACAAAAACCACAGTGGAACTCATATCAGTCCAAGGTCCAGAAACAGTCTATGCCACTCTTGCCAAACAATATAACCATTAAATGAAACTCATATCCAGCTTTTTTTATTTGGAGAACATTTTATTAATAAAAAGTAAAACTACATTAAATATAAATTCATTTTGAAGTTGGTGATAAAAAAAGCAATTTACATGGAATGTTTTATGTACAATCTTTGCAACAAAAATATACAAGAACATGACCTTGAAGCAGGAAACACCAAGCGCAGTGCTAAATGTATCCCAAAGCAATGAGCATAAAAGAATACTGTATACACAATAAGTGTTTTATTCTTTTAAAGTACCTGTCCGTTTTCAAAATACACTGTGCTAAAACAATGACGTGTATATAAAGTGTTGTGTCGTTGTTTACATTACATAATCTTGTCATCAAACAAATACCAGCTTCTACTGAATGTGCTTTCAAGTGTCATCACAGGCATTTTATAATTCCCGCAAAAGGATTTTAATGAAGGTAAATATTTGTATTATGAGAATGGTAATCTTCTTTACTGGTGTAAAAAGCCTGCAACAATAATGCTCTTTCCAGATGACTGAGAGTTAAATGTGACAAATATGTTGCAACAGGCACGAAGAAGATCGTCTTCTATAAAATTTCAGATGGCCACTTTTTTTTTTATTTTGACATAGTTACTGGGTTTAATGTCTGACCCAGCTTGGCACCAGTAGCACAAAGTCCAATCCTCATCACATGCATTTAGGTTAGATGGAAAATGTCCAGGTTTGCTTTCTGCCTTATATGTTAGTTATCTGCATGTTGAAGTACACTTGGTTTGAAATTGTTTTTAGTATCTTCTGTTTCCCTGCTGCCCTCTGTCTGTCATGCAGGTTTTTGGTCGCAAAGCTTTGTTAAAAAAAACAACAAAAAACATAAAAAGTTAAGGTTTAATTATATATATATATATATATATATATATATATATATATATATATATATATATATATATATATATATATTATATATATATATTTTTTTTTTAAGTCAATATCCAAAGATACTACAAAATATGTAATGATTAAAACTTAACTCCTGACATTAGACAAATGAGACAATTTCTACTTTAATATTTACAGGCATTTTTTTCAAATGGTTTCCTCTGCCCCTTCCACCGACGACTGTGCATTAATCCGCATATAGTGATCTATTTCATTCCCTGGGTTTTTATCTGGGGTAATTTACTAATAAGTAGGAAGATCTAACCTGGATCTGCAGTTTGCTTGTTCTTGTTGTGGTGAATGACTTGGTTCTCATTGGTCAGCCTCACATCTTGGTCTTCAACATAGTTGCTGCAAAGAACCAAACACACTAACCTCAAAACTCCAACAATGACCTACAAATGAAATCTGACACTCATGTAAGTATTTTGTAAGTATAAAAGACAGGTATTTTTATACACAGGTTGTCACCTGGCAGTAAATAATAAATGCACAAAAAACAGCATAGGAAACCATGGTTTTCACAGAGGACAGTGGGTTAACACTGAGGTTGAGGGTATATGGGTTAACTATTTAAACAGTCAGGGCTGACACAGCTCTTGATTGCTCACTACTTACTCTTCCTGATTCCTGCTTGGGAGAGGACTAGAGCAGAGAAATAAATAACTATTTTTAAGAAATGGGGCACATGTCAGACCTCATGAGTGTTTATTATTGAAGTATTATTCCTTTTATTGATTCAAATGTATACATGGTAAAAAATGACATAGGAGTATTTTATTTCCACCTGGCCACTGAATTGAATGTTTGTACCTTATCACAGTTTTTCTCTCCCGTAAAGCAATCATCTCATCATCTGTGAACAGGATGGTGTGATATGGTACAACAGGGTCGCAGGTTGGCAGTATTCCCCGGGACACATGGCTCACCATATCCAGAATTCCATTGTATACCAGCAGATCATCCACCAGCAGCTGGGAAAACAAAATATCCCTTTTCAGAACTGTTACTGCAAAGCCTACTTTGGAACTAACCACCATTCCAACACTGTACCTTTTTATACAAGTATGTTTTTAAGAAAAACAAACCCATTTCCCCCCAAAAAAACAACCACATACAGTTATAATAGGAGATCAGTAAATATATTGAATAGCAGTTACCTACCCCAAACTCTTTCACTCCTCTTTGAGGGGTTTTAGAATAGTTCCAGAGTTTTATCATCGACACAGTCGTTGGCTGATCGAAAATAACATATACCCGATTCACCTATATGAAAATAACAGACTTGGTTATTACTTGTTTATTTACATTTTGCACAAAATATCTCGTACAGTACATGGGAGAATAAGGGTGCAACAGGTGAAGAAAAAAACATCTCTGTACCAAACCAAGAACGACAGGGGCCAACCACGCGTGTCTTCCATCTTGGGTATTGTTTACTCCATCTATTAGTTTGTCTGGAGTCCTCACGTCTCCTGTGACACTGTCCAACGCATTCACACTGTCTGGATATGCAGCGATGTCTGGTTGTGAGACTTAAAGGTATTTGAACTCTTTTTGCTTTCCAGAATCATTCAAACTCTTGGAAGAGAAATGTCAGTGTATCCTGTAGTTATCATTTAGGTCAATTAAATTTAAAAAATGGATTTCTTTCCAAAGGATACTGTTTTCCGTGAGAGTGATCTTCTCATTGTGTTTATTGTAGAACTCCAGTCCGTTCAGTCCGATGTAGTACGGGTCAGCCCAGCTTGTCAACAGTTGCAGCTGGAAGATAACTGCCAGCAACAGTTAAGGAACCAATAATGATCTCTTGGGCAAAGTATCCTTACGCATTCTAGGTCAAACCTCTATGTGTACCTGTGCTTGAAATCTCAGTCTTATTTCATGTTTGTTAATGAAATGCTTTTGAAAACTAGTTGCATCATTATTATTATTATTATTATTATTATTATTATTATTATTATTATTATTATTATGTAATTTATTTATTATGTAGACACTTTTATCCAAAGTGACTTACAGAGACTAGGAGGTGAACTATGCATCACAACTGCTGCTGCTGCTGCAGAGTCACTTACAATAGGAGCTCGGTTTTATGTCTCATCCGAAGGACAGAGCACAAGATCAAGTGACTTGCTCATGATAACACACAGTGAGTCAGTGGCTGAGGTGAGATTGAACCCTGAACCCTGAAGTTAATACATTGTCAGATCAGCAAAGTTTCATTGCCTTTTCCAAGAAAGGATACAGCCACATGGCATCAGAGGGGCTTCATAGTCCATGCTAGCCTGTTCCACATTCTTTGAGTTACCACTGTTGTGGAAAAAGAAAATCCAGATAAAATAAGGGGTGGATCATCCATCATATTTTGTTTAAACATTAAATCATATTGTTTAGCTCATCATTAGCACTGAGCTGAATATGCCTTTTGCAAACTTCAAGTCAAATACTAATGATTTAAAAATTAAGCAATAGCATGGTGAAACTTGCTTTTTGTATTGGTCAAACGATGTAGGCAAGCTCTTTGCCTACTATACTAAATATATTTTCATCAAATGACTCTTACTCCTGTTTCTAGCAAGCATCTCATAAAAAAATGCATTACTCAACTAAGTCACTCTATACCATTTACCTCAGCTGCTGTTTGCTTTTGAGTCTACTGCTCGGCTGTAAGAAATCACTGAACAAGATCTCCTGGGCATAGTCAAAATGGCAGTTGCCAGGACCTTTTCGTATGAGGAAGCCCTCTGGTGGCGAGATGCAGAACCCATCAAGAGTAACATGGACTAACTTCAGCTGGAAAAACACAGAGTAATACAGAGACAATCAACTGACTTCACTAGCACAAGCTTTCAAGACCTCAAGACGTCTCTTTTTAAGGTGAAAGTAGAAAAGAGATTGATGTTTGCATTCAAAAGGTGTCATCAGAACTTTAACAAAAATAACCCATTTTGAATCCCAACAATTCTTATACTGTAAGGAAAAATGCCGTGCGTCAGGTTCATCTTTATTTCCAACCATTTCACATTCATTTCTCAGTGACTTGAAGGCTACAGACAGTCAATTCACATATTATTTTTGATATGCATGTGTCAGAGAACATTTCTTACTGCCTACCATAATGTAACAAAACTTTGCCTCATAGCCATGAGCTGGCTTGAGAAAGATGCTGGGCTGTTTGCTTACCCCTCTGTAAGTATCTTCTGGTGATTTGTTGTAGTTCCAGAAGCGCAGCCCAGCTATAGTCTCAGGCTTCTCAAAAGACACAGTTAGAATGTGATCTTTTCCATGGGTAAAAGGAATCAACCACATGTGCTCATCTTCCATGGTGACATTGGACCCGTCTATCAGTCTGTAATGACAAAATGCAGCCCTGAACAACCAGAGCAACTCTGCACAGCAAACAGATTGTATATTCAGCACTAAATCAGACTACAGTCTGGCTGCTTTTCTTATAACAACCTGACCATGAACTATTACTATAGTTTTCAAAATACTCAACAATTAAAAATACCTAAAACAAACCAAAAAACTGATAATGTATCCATTGATAATGTATATATTTTTATTATTATTCAAAACAGTTAATAGTATAATCTAGTTTTTGTTTTATGTCTAATGCTCAACAACGCACTTGTCTAAGGTTCTGGAATCCTCACTGTATTCTGGCAGCTCGTTGAGATCCCGTGGAGAGGCGCTGATAATGCTCATGCTTAGTGGAAGGGCCTGACCATCCCTGCCAACAACCTCAAACCCAGTCAGCCCCAGGTAATGTGAGTCACCCCACGTCGAAGTTAAGTTTAATTTAAGGCCTAAATGAAAAACAAAACAAAAAAATAAAATACATCTATATAAATAGTCATCACTATGATACCTTCCAAAAGATTCTTAATTATAAGCCAGAAACAGAACTGAATGTCCAATTATGTTTTTTTCCTCACCGCAGCGAGTCCTCACACAGCACAGACGTTCTGAGGGCATGTGAGCGTCCTCTGATCTTACAAGCCTAAATTCAGAATCGCTTTTACACTGAGCAATCCAGAGCAGAGGTAGGCGGGCTACCGATCCCAGAGAACAGAGACCAGCCCTGCGTCTTATCCACTCTGAATGTGCTTGGTGTCTGGCCAGTAGGGTTCGCTGTTGCACGATGAGGAGAAGCAATCGCTGCCGGTTTCCCACCCCCAACCCCGGGAGGGTCAGAGCCAATGTGACGCCCCCCTCAGGGTCCCCAGCAAAGTTTGGCCTCTTTGCACAGCCTGGATGCAAACTGGCGCCGTCCAAGCTGTATGACTCACCCTGCGCTCCCAGAGGCAGCGCTTTAACTGGATGAGGCACTCGGGGACCCCCAGAACTGAAACCTTTTGATAGCTATGTAGACTGGAATCACCCCAAAATTTTTTTATTTTTTTTTGTAAACACTTACACTTTCCAGTATATGTTCCTGGCACTTGGTTAGACACTTCTGGCAAGTGGATTGATGTAGGCTGCTGTTCATGTAGCTGAAACATAAAAGGTGGACCATGCAAGAATTTATTTCTCAGTTAATCAAAACAAAATATCAATGCTATTAAGTATAGAAGATATTTACAGGACCTGTGCTCCATAAGGAATTGCAGGGTTACATTATTTTCTCCAGTGAACTAGGCTATGGTATTTTTAAAATCAGGGCTATGTGATTTTTTATCTTTAAAACACCCAACGCCATATACCCATATATCCATCCTACTCTTCAATTAAACTGACATTAATTTTGTATCAGAAGTCGTGACACAAGCTCCTCCTTACCTGATGGTCCTCTGCTCTGAAGCCAGCCTGTGTGAAAGGTCTTTCCTCTCCCTCTCCGTCAGCAGTTCTGGGCCGGTTTAACTCCTCTTCATAAATTAGCCCCTGGGAACTGTCCAAATCACCATCAAAGGTGTTATCGTAATGAGACATGGCTTCTAAGATGTCATCATCGGTTGTGAACAGTATAGTGTCGCCAAACTGCTCCAGATCTGTAGAAAGAAAAACCAATAGCCTTTTCACACTTGCACACCTGAGCCGAGCTGAGCCCTCACGGTACGGCTACTTTCACACTCATCATTTTGTCTAGCAGAGCAGAGCCGGAACAGTGAAACTCTGGCCTAGCAAGATATCTGGTACTGACTCCTCATATTATTTTGTTGTTCCTTTAAAAAACAGTACTTAACAGAACATAACAAAAAAAATAAGATTCATATATCGTAAATGTGCAAAGTATCTGAAAATCACATTCAATACGGTCATTTAAAAATACCATATATTAACATTGCATGTATAAAAACAAGTTGTAAAGAAAAATATCTTTAAAACATGTTACATTTAGATTTTGTTTTCAATAGGCCTACTTTAAATCTATTTTTCTGAAGTGTTTACTGACATTTTTCAAATATTATCTGTAACTTTTTAAAGTTATTATTATTAGTAGTAGTTAATCTAACTTTAATAATATGAAATGAAATTATTCGCTTTGTGTTTGCATTCAGCAACATGTGAAAAACAAACACAAACAAGAAGTTTTTTTTTTTCACAACACTGTTTCGCGCTGCGGTTTAGTCCCATATTTCTCAATTCCTGTGAAATCTTTTGGTAGACTTTATCGTTTCGGAGAGTACGACCTCGGGATCCATTCTCAAAACAAATCCACACCACTCCTCTGTGCGCCTGTGTCCACTGAATTTGACGCCACGTTCCACAGTGCAGCTTCTACTGTGAACAGTAGTGTGAACACACCTGAGCCACGCTGGGTGGGCTCGGCTCGGGTGTGCAAGTGTGAAAAGGCTATAAATCAACTACTTCACAGTATCATTCACTGCTATTAGCAAGTGGCAGTAATAATGGTTAAGACACAGAAAGCCAAAGTCATGTATTAATTATTCCATGCCCACAGTAAAGTAAAACATAGTTTACCTCCAGACAGTGTCCCTGAAGCCTTTGCTATTTCTCCTTTAAAGATACATTTTCCATCCAACAGCATCTCCACCTCCCTGACCCCGCGGAAGGAATGTATACGGGATTTATTGTAGTTCCAGATCCGGATCATGGCTACCTGGCGGGGGGTTTCGAAGTCAATGTAAATGACGTGGGATCTCCCTGGAGTAAAAGGAGCCAGCCAGAGATGCATGTCATCCTGTGTCATATTTACACTGTCAATCAGATTGCTCACCACCCTGGGGTCCCGACCGTAGGCGGGCAGGATGTTAATATCAGGTGGATCTGCTTGGATACGGGCTACTTGAATGGGCTCTCCAGTGGAGCTGAACATTTCCATCCCATTCATCCCCACATAGTGCCGATCACCCCAGGTGGAAAGGATGTTGATGACCAAATGCTGGCCATGGGGCAGTACAGGGATTTCAAATTCATCATCCTTGTCAGCCTCGCTAAGGGGGTCTTCCTCCGGTTCCTCCTGCATCAGTGCCTGCCTCTGGGGCTTGGGAACCTCTGGAACTGACGCCTCTAGCCGCTGCCGCCGGAACTCGTCGAATATGTCCCCCTCAAAGTCCATGTTGGAGATGCGCCCGCGCTGGGACTGGTTGAACTTCAACAGTGAATTCCAGGACTCCAGCAACGAGTCATCCTGCTCACTGCGCCACTTGGCTCGGGAGGTGCGTTGCCTTTTACTCTGGTCATCTGGAAAAAAAACATTCATACAGCGATTTACTTATTAGCATCTTAAGCAGGCAGTGTGGTCCAGTGGTTAATGCCCAGGGCTTGTAACCAGATGGCAATCCTGGGGAATCAATTGCAGTCTTGGTACAAAAGGAAAAATAAACTATTTGAACGCTACAGCCAAGCTGGCAGATAGCCAGTGAAGCAGAATAATCTGATTTGCTGAAATGTAAATCCTGTCTGAGGTTGTATTAATATTTCAGTTAGACGGCATGCTGTTCAAGAGTAAGAGAAACTGATCAACCGGAAGAAAGCCTTTATTAAAACAGGACTGTTTGAATCTCAGAACCCTGGTAATGGTTGTCCTGTGACATTGCCAAACAGACAGAGAGCAGTGCCTTCAACTGATTCAGGATTGTGTAAGATTAACCGGTGCAACACATGATTTAGAAAACTATGCAAGCACTGTGACTAAATGCGTAAACACTCAGGCTTTCTGATCACATCTGTGCTGACTTGACTGATAAAACAAATCAATCAATCAATAAAAAGCAGTAAAAGGACTGAAGCCATAGCCAAAGCATTCTACTAAAAGGCTTTCAACCTCTTTGAAATAAGGAACATACCGATTCTGGGAAGACCTTGTGTTCCATTGGTATGGAGTAACTCCTGTTGCATAAAGTTTCTCATTGCGCTTCTCCTGCCACTAACAGGGCGATCAGGTTTCTGAATAAAGTCTTCCAGCAGTGATGTGGTGTAGCAATCCTTCTCTGCTGCCTTACCAAAAAAATCTAAATCCAGGGAGTCGGTTCTGTAGCCTGCTGTAGGGAGACTCAGACCTCCATCCAGATTCCTTTCAGTCTTGGACATGGTGCTCTTATGAGCTTTTACTAGATTGCTTGTCAGTTCTGGCAGCTCACAAACTGAAGTTCGTTTCAAGTCTTCATTCTGGTCTTTGGAAAGCCAAGGAGGTCTCTCTTTGCCGCACTCTGTCCTTTCCTGGCTGCCCTTGTTTATCGGTTGTAACCATGACGGTGTCCTAAAAAACGTTGGTTCCGCTATTTTTTTCCCAGTTAATTTTTCCAGCTGTTGTTTCATCGTTAGCTCCTCATCCAAATGTGAATCTTGGCTGGTTTCAGAAGAGTCACTCTGTGTTTGTCGCTCCAGTTTGGCAGCAGAAACTGAAGGCATCTTAAGGTCTTCCATTAGGCCACCACTATCACTCTTCCCCTTGAGCATTTTTCCTATTTCATCTTCATCCACAGAGAAGCTACAGCTGACTGAAGCACATTCCTGACTCGGACGCCCACTACTCCAGTCTTTGCTGTTATCGGAGCTGCCTCTTGAAACAGGACTGGATACAGCCTCCTGTTTTGTGGGGCTGAGGTCAATAGTAGTGCTGTAGTCAAACACCTGGTTCCCACAGCCTTTCTCCAGCTCCCCATCGAACATCAGAATACCATCGAGGTAAACTCTAACATGTCTGGCTCCAATATCCAAATCCTATTGAAAAATGATAACATTTAAAATTAGATTTCCATTTCTTTTACACAGACCAATTTTTTTTGTACCTTGAATTTGTAGGCACTACATATAGTTGCCGTTATATAGATGTCTATTATTACAGCAATACACTTGAGACCCATCTCTTAATACCATACATGCTTATCTTGGTTTTCAAAAGCCTGTTGAATATTTACCTTTTCTTAGCTGCTGAAAAGTTTAAGATCCTCTCATATCAGTTCACATTTGTATGTAACATTAATGCATGTACACAATCTACATACTCAATTCAAAATAAAATTGGATCAAAACTGTTTAGGAAAGTGTATAATGTGTCACTGTTACATTCTATATTGCAGCTATTAGCAACTGACTGCACTAATTAAATACAAGTCATTTTCATACCATAAGAAGAACATAAATAACAAATAGCTCTATTACATACCTTGTCATCAAGCAAGACAACTGCTAAAGAGTTTGGAAAACTTTGCTTTTCCGTCGTCTTAATGAACACTACAAAACACAGTAGCACCACATTGTGCAGCAGCGTGCTCTGCACAGAAGAACCACAGCAGAATAAAGCATGCTCTGCATCTAATCCAATGGTAAATCCCTCTGTTCCACATTCTGCTGCCTCAGTCACAGAAATCACTTTCAGTGGCAGACTCTTGTCTCCATTACAACTAAGGTTTTTAAATGTATTATGTAAGATTTTCCTCTGCGTTTTAATAATTCCATCTCGTCAAAAGGTAAGGATTCTTTTTTATTTGAAAAGATCTCTAGTTGTGGAGTCCATCTCTCGCGATTGTAATTACCTCTACACTAACATTTCTGCTTGCATTTTACATTTGCAATTAACTTGTATCATGTAAAATGAACTACATTTCTGTACTGACACAGTCTGCCATGTCTCAAGCAGCATGAATCAATAGATCGCACAGGTTTTTTTTTTTTTTTTTTCTAAACCATAAACATTTGGAAAGTTAATCATTAAATCTGCAGTTAGTGTTTGGGAAATGTTGTGTATTACAATTCAAAAGTCTATAATAGATTACTAGAAGAACCTAGATAGGAAAGTAATCTATGGAGACTATGGCTGTCTATGGTCATGATTGACTATGGTCACGCTAGGCAGCAGTCATTCACAGTGGTATAAGCCAATGCTTCTCAGTGTTGCAAATGCAGCTGAGCTTAGTAACAAATAAATAAGAGGGCTGAGCGGATTGGCAATAGGATAGAAGGCTATTAGGTCAATTCCAACCACGGTCAGCAGGGGCCTCTGTAGAATGGGCCTATAGCCTAACTATGTACTTTCTTGTTTGTTACAGAAGAGAAAAAAAAATAAAAAAGGACATGGGTTTTACTACTTTCAATGCACAGTAATCACAATAAAAAGGAATGTGCTGCTCACATTCAGGCTCCTGTTGTAGTTCCATATTTTGATCTTGGAAATGCCTAAATCCTGCGAGCGCTCCGGATTGCGAATAATGAAATACAGCTGCACTGGTGGGTGGAATGAGCATGTCCACATCTGGCGTTCCTTTGTGGTCTGTGCCAGTCAGGGAAACAACACATACAGTAGTGAATACATGATTAGAAACAAACAGAAATAAAAACAAAAAAACTAAACTATATATATAAAGTAGAAGACAAAGCAAATGAGTTACAGGTTAAGTTGCAAATAGACATGAAAATAAATCATTATCATAGGCAAAATCACAACATTAATTTAAATACACAAGTATTTAGATCAGTGGTTAAGAGTAACAGGTTTAATGTACTTACTTTAGTTTTTCCATTTGTCAGCGCACCTAGATCTCCGGGGTAATCTGCATTTCTGATATCAATGTCATGAGGAGAAACGTAAAGCTTGTGGTTTTTCAAGCTGAAGAACTGCACCTCAGTCAGACCTACTCTGCCGCAGTTCCCCCAGTTTGACAATATCTCCATTGTCACATAGACTGCGCCCGTCACCTCAGCCCCTTTCTGCGCCTGCGCTTTCTGCCAGGAGAACAAAACAAGCTTTCATTTACACTCCCAATAAGCCTTGGGGGGGACTTCAGAAGCAATGAGAGAGTGAGACAAACAGATTGACGCCATTTACCATTCCAGACACCAGGTGTAAGAATATATGTCACAGTGTGTTATATTGTAAAAACTGCTTTATAAAAAGGTCAACTAAGAACACAAAATTGGTTTTTACTTTACTTAAGAAACTTTGTTTGGTATTACATCTAAATCATATATAAAACAGCCCTGCCACAATACAAAATAAACAGACTTACTTCTGTTGGGTCACTACTTTTTTCATTCTCTTGGCTATCCAGAGAGGAATCAATGTCGATTCTTTCTAGTGCCTTTAAAAGCTTTTTCTGCTGGCTGCAAAGAGTACACAAAGCAAGATCTAGAAATGTACTATTGCACGACACCCTGTAAGATTAGAATATTCTATTCTACTGGGACCCTAGCCCAGGTATGTCAGTATTTTATTTCACTTTTAGAAAACCAGGTTAAAGCCTTGTCTACTGTAACAAAATCCCAAAGTCACCTAGAAGTTTATGTTGATACCAAATCCTCAGATCTTTGACTTTTGGAAAAATGAGTTTTGTACTGGAACAGAAAAGACACTGTATGTAAAATAAGCAGTTGTAACACATATACAGATCCTGGGTATTGACTACATTTTAACATACAATTGATAACTGAAATGGGGATGTTTAGTTTAAAACCATTGTTTTATCTCAGTTCTCTCTCATATGTCAAATACCTTCGTTCCAGTAATCGGATTCTCTCCATGGCCTTGGTGACTTCACTTTCTCCCACTGTCTCTGAAGAAGTAGAGGGAATTGATCCATTCAACACCGGTGCCGAGGACGACATCAGCTGCAGAAGGGGAACAAAAACAAAAGAAATGATGAGTTCTCTTTAGTCAGTGGTGTAAGATACTTAATTGCCATGCTTGGCAACAGATCTCCTGCTAACAGAACATTTCCAAAGGTCATTTTATCACATCAATCTTTTTCTTTTAAAAACAATCCTACCCCTTAGCAAAGGTGTTTGGCTGAGGTGGAAGGAACCCTCCCTCCCTCCCTCTCCCTGCAACACTTACCAGTTTTTCAGTAACTGCTTTATCTGCTGGCATGGGTCTCATCTCTTTCTGAATGGGTTTATTTTCCCTCTGCACTGCCTCAATGACAGCCGAGGCAGACTCCTCAGGGTCCTTTTCCTCGAACAGAGGTCTCCTAGCAGCTGACAGCGGCCTCTCTACACGACTTCCAGGCCCTAGAAAAAAAAAACATTAAGGTTGTTAAAACTTTCCAAAAACAGCCTGGTTTTTATCTAACTTAACTAGTGAATTTGGAGCATAAAAACACCTCTCTTACTAACAAAACTAACTGGGGAATCACAACACCTCCCAGTGTGTAGTTGTAAATCAAATCAGGAGAGGTAATTTGAGCCAAGTTCATGCAAGATGTTGTGAATCAGCTGACTAAATTAAATGAAATATTTGCTGGTAGCCAGTGGAGATGGGGAAGTACTGGAATACAATGCAGGATGAGCATGCAATAATTACAGCAAAACCTGCACTCCAGACAGTTTCTCAAGTTTCTGTAACTAAGTCAACCTATCTAAAAAAAACAAACAGAACATAACATTCACTTTCAATCACTTCAACTATAAACCTATTAGAACCCCCAAATATTGCAACCCAAATCTACCAGCTTTGCAGTCACTTACTAGAGAGATCTCTGCAGGTAGAGGAGGAGGGTGGTCTGTCAGATGATTTACTTTTTACCATCATGGGCTTGGTGGGAATATAAGTCTCAATGTTGTCTTTTCTTTTTGCTGCAAGCGCTCGCTCTTGCTTAGTATCTGAAAAAGCAGAAAGAAAACCAAGTTTGAGCCGCTGCATGGCAGAACATCATCATAATTAACTGTGAGATTGACAGCTTCCTAACAACAACAACAACAACAACAATACCAAATGACATAAAAATGCACAAAAACGTACTTTTAGGTGAAGGGCCAAAGTCTAGGACTATGACATCTCCCGGTTCTAGAGCACATTGTTGCCTTTTTTGATCTTTTTGACTTTTGCCCCGGTTTTCTCGTGACGTTTCCTTGGAGTCCAGCTGCAAGTCCTGCAGACTCTCAGTGCTCTCGTCCACCTCTATCTGCTCCTCCACAGAATCCTCTTCGAACCCATCCGACTCCTCGCCCGTCGAGTCCCTGCTGCTCCTCGTGAGGCTCACACTCCCCTCTAGGCTCCTCCGCAGCACCTGACAGAGCAGAGAAAGGAGCAATGGACTGGACAGTAACTACACACCGTTACAGGGCATGTACTCGTGGCATGAGACAGAAGGGGGCTTTTAAATCAATGTTTTTTTTGTTTTGTTTTTAATTCATCACTCAAATATAAGTATGTTTAAATAAAAGAAACTTTCTTAGATTAAAAGCAAAAATATGTAAAGTCACAACTGTTATATCTAAATGCCAAGACATACCTTCACATCATCAACGTTCAATAAAACTTTATCATTGCGGTCACTGTCGTTCCTGTTCAATTTTGTTGCACTGGATGCCCTTGAGTTTTCACGACTATCCCTTCTGGGAGAGTCTATAATTGATTTCTAAATGTAGACAGAAGCAAATACAATGGTTATTTAAAATACTGTACAAAACCAAAACAAAATCCATTTTTTTAATTTTTTTTTTAAACAGACATGAGCAAAAATTTAAAACAGTGAAACAAAAGAACACTGGTATTCAATCTGTGTCCCCAGTGCTCTTTGGGTGCAATGAGTACTGTATGTGGATATTAGATTATTATAAAAACAAGCAGATTCCCACAGTTATACTGTTACAGCTAAAATCACTTTGAAAACAAAGCCTCGTACGGAAAGCTGGCATACCTCCATGCTCACACTGTCGCAGGCATCAAAATCATCCGAGTAGTCAGGATTGGGACCAATCCGTATTCGAGGTCCCTTCTCTGTCTTAATGTGGACTGAATTCTGAAAAAAAAATAAAAATAATAATAATAATAATAAAATAAAATCAGTTTCTATTTCTAAATTGCATCGCAATGTCACTTACTGTATTCCAAAGATAATGCACTGCTTCAGGTATCACTGGATAAAGATCTTCTGTATACCGGTTGTACTTATTTCCGACCGTGAACTTTTCTACTGCCACCACCTCTTTTCTATTCACTAGATTAACAGTATCCTTTTTAAAAGACATCTAAGTCATATTTCCAGGTAATACATGTGAACCATAAAGCAGGTCCAATGAATACAAATCCAGAATGTCCTTCTGTCAAGGTCCACCATCTGTAGCAATCTGGTAGTTATCCACGAGTGTCTGGTTTTATCTTGCTTAAGCCAGTGTTTAATGATGAATAATTGAAGGTTTCTTTTTTTTCAGCGCCTGTGCAGTAAGATCCCTTATTAAGGGGGCTCACTGTTTACTGTAATTTATCAAAGTCTGTAATTAAATAGCAGGCCACATCTAGGCTTTTACCATGAGTACAGAGAACAGCCAAATATTCTGCAACAAAATGCAACTCTGGATACTGAATGAAGCCTCTCTCTCTATAGAAGTTGTTCAATGAATGATAAAGATCAACTTGGCAGGTAATATAAAGTATTAGCCCCCCCCCCCCCCCCCGACCATGATCCTTGTAATCAAGTTTGATCAAAATTAGATACATTTGCTAAATACAAGTAAAAATGTAAGAGTGACATATGTACCTACAGACAGACAGGCATCGCCGCATGTCCTAATAACCTATGTTGAAAAATGTCATAACCTCCTCTCACCTCTTTCTATCTCTGATGTACCGGCACCACATGTATTACAGGGCATGTCCTTCTCCAATAAAGCCATACCTTACCTGGGACCATCCTTTACGCTGGACCTTTCCGGGTGCAGTCCGAGTCCTCCGCTTCAGAGCGTCATCCAAATCCTGCAGCTCCTCAAGGGAAAAAACACACCTTCCAGACACGCCTGGAATGAAAACAGAAAGAGATCACTCAGACCGAAAAGAAGTCAAAATGTACTGAAGTTATTTTATTTTGATTTCTTCATGGAATACGTGTGCACTAGATAAGAACCTTGCTCCTACATTATAGGACAAGTGGAAGTGTAAATTGCACTCAAACATGCACAAGATACTTAAATACTGTGGCACTTTTTTGATAAATAAACAAACAAGCAAACAGCTTTCTTCATATGCAAGTAACCATTTGACATGATTATTGCTTAGTTTCTCAGGGTGCGCACAAAGTAAACAATTCAATAAAAGCTACCACACTGCCCTCTCACCTGCAGTCTGTGTAGCTCTTAAGGCAGTTGCCGTTGACGGCTGAGGACTCAGTCTCCTTGGCTTGCTCTTGAGATCAGCGTTTGCGCCATTTACATAAAGTGAAAACCCCTGCTCCAAACACTCCAGCTCAATCTGCTTTGGGTCTTTTGTTTTCATTTTTTTCAGGATCCTAGATGTTAATGAGAACATCTGCATGATGGTACCATCCAAGAGAATATGTATCCAGTTTAAAGCAGATTAACTATGAATACCTAATCTAACTGTAGCTCAATTTACAACATCAAATTTATATATATATATATATATTATATATATATATATATAAGAATAATAGATGGGCTTCAGTGAGTTACAGGAAAATAATCTTGACAGAAGGTATGAAAGTATGAAATTAGTTTTTGCATGTTAATTTTCATTTTATACAAGTTATACAATTTGTTTTTTGTTATAAAGCTGAATCTCTAATTTATATATTTCAATAAAACAATTAGCAATTAAAGAAATCACTTTACTTGTGGTTTCTTATTTTTTTTAAACTGCCCAAACACTTTTGTCTGTGACTGAGTGTGTATATTATATTACATATACATACACACACACACACACATTTTAATATGGTGCATAAACTTAGTTTGGATTGTATGTTTTCTAACAGTTCCCAAATAATATAAAAAATCCTCTTCAAGGTAGAATTGTATTCTATAGTTACATACTGAATTCAGAGTTTCCAATAGCATAATTGAAAGAATATGAAACTAGCACAAGTACAAACTTCCACTACATCAATATTGAATAAGGTGCTGAACACACCTCACACTGTTTAAGTTATAGCTGTATTACAGTAACTACATACCATACATCAGTGTTATCCTTACCTGTTTTTATGCTGAAGTGCTATTAAATATTCATCATGTTTTTCTTCAATTTCTGTGGCAACATCTCTCCCTGTCCTGCTTCCATAATATCCCTTATTAGGAAACAATATACAAACGTTAGAAATGCTGTGTTTTTCACAGTATACTGGACAATTTAATATTTCCCCATACAGTACATGTCCATATGCACCAACAGCCTAGTATTTCACTTTCCCATAATCCCATGAAAAAGGAGAGTGGAGTTTAGGAAATGTGCTTAATCTGAATCCCTACAAGCAAACATTTTATATATACAAATATATACAAATATATATATATATATATATATATATATATATATATATAAATATATATATATATATATATATATATATATATATTTGTGTATATATATATATATATATATATATATATATATATATATATATATATACGTATATACACACACACACACACATTATATATATATATATATATATATATATATATATATATATATATATATATATATATATGCAGTGTGGACTAGTGGTTGGGGCTCAGGACTCTTGACCGGAGGGTCGTGGGTTCAATCCCAGGTGGGGGACACTGCTGCTGTACCCTTCAGCAAGGTACTTTACCTAGATTGCTCCAGTAAAAACCCAACTGTATAAATGGGTAATTGTATGTAAAAATAATGTGTAAAAAATAACGTAATTGTATGTAAAAACAATGTGATATCTTGTAACAATTGTAAGGTCGCCCTAGATAAGGAAGTCTGCTAAGAAATAAAATAAATAAATAAATAAATTATAACGTTATAAAGAAAGTACATTAAGCCACCTCTACATAGAATGTTTTTTTTTTGTATCTGGTCCTTAACTGTAATGCAAGTTTTAATCAAGCCTATTGTCTAAGCAATATTAAAGACATGCAGAATATTCGGAAACAGGTATCTCTTACACATTCTGTGGCAACTACAACAGCAGCTACAGCAGAGAGAGAGAGAGAGAGAGAGAGAGAGAATAAGAGGCAGAACAAAGAATTGCCATACAATATACAAAATTTACATATATAGCCTATTTATTTGAATCTTCTGTATATTTAATAAACATAAATCCATAGCACAAACATTGATGGATGCATCAAGTTCCAACAACATTCTCAAGAAAGCACTACGAGCAAAAATAAATTACATTGCACATGTTATGTCTTCTTCAGTTACTATACTATACTGAAAATGTGTGTTTTAGATTTAATTTAATGTTTTTATTCATTTTCTACCAGTTTGAATATGCTTGAGACCGTAATATTTTCAGAAATGGCAGTTTTTAAAGGGAAATAAAACAAAAACCGTCAAAGTATGAGTATGATGAATGTTATTTATGTTTACCGGAGTATTTATACTTCTACAAAATACAGAAAGATGGTGCTTAACTGATTTGTATTTAATTGTACAACGAGTTGAAAACTGCCAAGTTCATGAGTATCAGACAGCGCTCTGAGCAGTGTGGCCATATAGAGGCAGAATTGCCAGGTGCATCTTCGGACCAACCTACTAAACATCACATTTGCTGACACAGGCTGTTCTCAACAATAGATCTGTCAATAGTGATGCAACTGTGATTGGTCTTGGAGTAACACATATGTGTGTCTAAGTGCTGATGCGGTGATGGGGAATAATTGGGCCGTAATTTAGTTAAGTACTGAAAAGCTGCAGAGGTTACTATTGTGCTTTGCCGTTTAAAACAGCAAAAATATAAATCGAAGATACAGGTATAAATAAAAAGTAAAAAGCAAACAGAAAATCACCTCATCTCTTTCAGAAGGCTTGTTGCTGGCTCTTGCAGAATTGCCTATATCGAAAAAAAAAAGTACATTAAGATACATTTTTCAGAAGGAAAGCACTCCAGCAAAAGTGTCGCTGGAGAGTGGCACATAGCTCCTGTATCACTTGGAGCATCCCTGTTATCAAATATTTTTTTTGTATCTTTTAATTACCATTTGTTGGTTTAGTTTCACTAGTAGGCGTGCTGTTTCCCTTTTACTGCTGCATGTAACCGACAGAATATCTCGCAGATGCTGCTAAATGCATTCCATGTATACTAGTCACCCCCGTACTCTGCCGCGGTGACAATTAAGTACAGACCGGGGCTGCACCTAGGCCTATACAACCACAAGTCACAGAAACCACAACCCAATAACAACAGTTTGTAAGAAAATAATAGGAATAGTGAAAAAAAAAGGTATCCTACGAGATTCGAACATTTTAAAGAAGTTCGTTAAAACGCAAAACCAGACAATACAGCGGTGACATGGGTTTGCTTTACAATTGCCAGTTTTGTTTTGTTTATGTCCTCAAAACGCTTCTGAAACTAAAAATAAATAAGATGATTATGTAAGAAAAATCGAAACGTTTTCACTTACAGTCCATATCATTACTGGCGTGTGTAAAATGATTTTCTTCAAATGCAAAGATTTATTTTCAATAAGAACGCATTCATTTCTCTGCTTGCTGCAGGCTGTTGTTGACAGTAAGTTTGTGTTGGTTACCAGGAGCAGAATGAGCCAATAGCATCAGTGCATGCATTATGGGCAGACCCACTTTGTAACTACACGACTCAGACGCATTATACATGTTAGTACATATATTTATATATGTACGTTTTGTTTTGCATACTTTTCAGGCTGCTCAAACAGCAATAATGATTTATCATAAGACACTCATGATCAGCTTTATTTCTTTATTGGAATGCACTTACCAATTAACCCTCTGAAACACTGCGTGCTCCATTTTCGATATGATCTCTGGAGTGCTTGCGTTTCTTTTACGAAATTGGAGCCTTTTCAGTTGGCAAGAACCGGTTGTCAAAGTTTGTGAGGTTCAGGAAACTCCAGTTCCGGTTGAAGAGCAGGTTTTGTTGATTCAGTCAGACCCAGTTGGACTCCACAGTAAAATTCCAGTTAACTGCCTTTTACCTCTTACTAAAATGATATTAAGATTTTACAGCAGCCTTGCAAATAAAGTATATTATGCTTTGCATATTTTAACCAGAAAACTAGTCAATAAAACGTGCCTCTAATTTCCAAATGGGGCCATCAAAGCATACTTGTTATGTAAAGATTATTTTATTAGTTGCATACAACTAATACCAGATTGTTTAAAATGATGTACATCCAGTTTACCGACTTCTTGAAAAGCCACTACAATTCTATCACTAGCCACCAGATGTCCCTGTAGACTTTCGTAGACGAGTGATATGCCCGTTTAGAACAGTCAAAGATGAAATTGGGTAGTTCAGTACAAATAAACAAATAAATAAATAAATAAAACATCCCAAAACGGGTAAACCGTAAGTAAATTACAGCACAACAACTAGAGCTAAGCTAAAATAGCCACCAAAATCCACTAGTCATCTTTAAAGCAAGCTTTTGACCTCAGGGACTGACAACCTTGGTCTAATGCAGTCATTCAGGCATCCAAGTGTACACTGTTGACTGCACAGACTAATATTAAACCCTATGGTTTGCTCTAGAATTCACACAAACATGCAAACCTTTGGTTATTTATTTATCTATTTATTTATTTTAGGGTCACTTGGTATTTATCTTGCACAGAAATAATCACTGTTCAAGTTATACCACATATTATATACCTATTTATTCCTAATCCATTCTTAGACAAGAGGGTTTGTAGTAAAATTTCTATATACATAAACAATAGAACCCACAGAATGAAAGCATGTTTTTTTAGGACTGTTTATAAACATAAACCTCATCGGTAAAAGGTGCTCTGAAAAAGGAGTAAACTTATAAACCAATATGCAGTAGTTCTAAATGATTTCATGAACTACAAACTAGATCAGAACAGTCCTTAGCAATCCTTAAAGTTCTGTTAATAGGGCCCATTAAAACACACAACCAACTTTCTTTTTATTTACATTTTAACTTTGATAATAGGCAACCTCCAAAGCTGTCACCTAATTTTGAACTGTCCATCTTCTCATTTTTCTCAGCATCGCAGCAATAACCAGTGTGGCTCCCTGTTCTCAGCAAATAAAGATCATATTGGTTGAATTTACAAGCAACATGCACCGGATTTCTTCCATACTAATTGGATAAAGACTGGGTTGGTTATAAATGGTTCATAAGTTTAATTGAAATGTAAAAAATTAATTGGAGCATATATTCCATGCTTGTTGAGTTAGTTACATATGTATTTATTAGATGGGTGTTTTTACCAGCCATGTAATGCAAATGTTTGGAAGTCCAATATCCAGACAGCAAGCAATGGAGGCAAAAAAAATATGTAATTAAGTGTATTTTTTTTTTTTTTTTTACTAAGCAAGGAAGATGAAGAGAGAAACTGCTTTGGAACAAAAATAATTTGTCCTTTTTAATTTCTGTTTTGCTTCGTGCTACACAATAGCCTGAAGGTGTAATCTGAAAACACATCACTGCTGCTGCAACAGGGTTTGGAGCATGCCTGATTCACAGATGCCTTGCAAACTGGATTGTTCACAAGGCTTTTACGATACAGCGCACACAAAGTTTAGCTGTCATCAGAGATACCGAGGAATTATACTTTAGTAACAAAACGCAGAACGATTGAAGGACAATGTAGCTGTAAGAAAAGTATAACACTTTTACCCAGTTACTCCTCCCCACCCCCCAAGCATGCTAATAACCTCCTCATCAAGACCAAATGTGGTGTGCATGTGTTTACTGTAGCACTTTTGTTTTTTAAGCAAAGAAAAATAGTATTTATAAGGTGCAATGGGGAAGGAAATATACACCAAATAGGCAATTATATTTTTTTACGGTCACAGCAATAGTGCCCAGCAGGGAATGGTTTCAATTTGTTCCATATCTTAGGTAGCAGAACACTTTTTAAATCAGCCAGAGAGACAAGGTTAGGAAGCACAGATATGCCAGGCTGTCAGCCCAAGCTGACAGTGTTCTAACAAGGTTTACATTTTCTGAGATTAAAAACATCCTACAGTATTTCTGAAAATAAAACAGCATTTACCCGAAGATCTTATCAATCGTGTAACTCATTTCTTGAATTTGTCCAGAGCCCAACACAGTCCTGTTAATAAACACTTACAATGCTACAAACCTCTCGTTTTAAGGTATTTGAAGATGAATTAAAATCAAATACTGAGGAATCCTTCTAAGGCATGTCAAAGCAGCAGGGTGTGGACCAACTTCCTACAAGCGATAATGGCCTCTTAGTGATGTGGATAAGAGTTCTATTTCTGCCAGACAGTGTACATCATTTTGAAACACTGTAGACAACATGTATCTACAATAGAAGTTCATTTACTACCACTGATAACAGCCTAGATCAATCCCATCTGTATTCACTATTCTGTCACTGTAGCAATAGGGGTCTATTTCAAACATGGGTGTGATTTCCTAGCGACCTTGGTTGCACCTGTAAAAAAAAACAACCAGCACCTAAATTCCACATGGGTTTGTGCGACAGTTCTCCCCTGTGCGTCTGCATAGCTTCACAGTCCTTCTCGTGATGCACGATGTCTACACTTGACACCCACAAAAAAAAAAAAGACACTTCTTTTTGGTAGACCAGAGAACATTAAAACATGGCGATAGCAGTTGATGGTTCAATTTTAATAAATTAAAAAGTAACAGCTGTAAATGCTTAACACTGTTTATATTACTATAAACCACTGTGTTTTTTATATTAAAAAACTAAAACAAAAAAAAAATAAAATCACTTTGGTTGCAAACTGCGCTATACTCAGTACATGATCCCTCAGTTAAAAATGCATTTAAACCCCGACACTACTGCAGTTCATAATACTAAAACTTACATAAAAAGGGAAAAATAAAATAATAAAAAAAACTGCAACAATAGGTCCTGCTTTACTCTACTGTACTATTCAGAGGCAGATCTACTGGACACTGGGTTAAGACAAAAAAAAAAACGGTAATTAAATTATCAGATACAAAATAAAAGTGCTTTAAAAGTATGATACAGTATTTGGAGCCCTTTCAAAAGACAAGGCAAACAAGGGTGTTGAAAAGGATTACCCCCCACCAATAATAATAATAATAATAATAATAATAATAATAATAATAATAATAATAATAATCTTCATCAAAGTTTGAAGAGAGAAGCCCAGAGTTTACTCAATTCCAACAATAAGAGGTCTGTCTCTCTCTCTCTCTCTGTCTGTCTGTCTCTCTCTCTCTCACACACACACACACACACACACGGCTCATCACACAGTCACTCAGTCTTGCTGGTCCTGAGCCAGGCTCTCTGTGCTGCTTGGGGACTCAGTACATTTATTTTTCTCCTGCTCGACCTTTTTCCTCCTCTCCAATTCCCACTCCACGAAAGTGTCGAAGAGGCTTGGCCAGGCCTCGTCCTCACTGTAGTTGCTGAGGTCCGTTCCGATCACCTGACTAAAATTGAGGAACATGTTCCAAGTGTCTCGGGAGATCCCTTTCACCCCTGAGGGGTTCTCCGTCAGGAAGTCCAACCACTGCTCCAGGATGGAGGGGGTGTTCTGTGTGAAGACGAGCCTCCAGAGGGCGATGGCGATCTCCCGGTGCAGCGACCGCTGGCCCTCGTCGGAGTCCAGCCCGAACTGGAAGGTGAAGCGATACAGGTCCTTGAACTTGTCTTCCATCTTGGCCTCCACCAGGAGGAAGGGGAAACGTTTGTGGATCCCTTCCAAGCTGTCTGCCTTGATCGCTTTGCAGCCCTCCACAAATTCCTTCCTGTTGTGACAGAAAAAAATATATATAGTTTTTTTTTTTTTTTTACATATGTTGTATATAAAAGATTTACTAAATTAACATTTTTACAAAAAAATGAGTGCTGCACAAAACGATTATTCAGTTCTCCACAGATGAGGGCCATTGGAGTGGATTGGGCTAATTTACAGCTGCTTGGATTTGTGATGATTGCTGCTTTAGACTCTGTGGAGAACAGCAATCCAAGCAGCTGTTTCTTCACTTGTGCCACTTGGAATGGTAAATTAGCCCAATCAACACCAATGACCTTCACCTTTGGAGCGCTTACCTGAAAAATCGAACAATTGTTTCATGCAGCTCTACAAAAAAAACTGAAGACAACCCACAGAATTTATATATTATTTATATGACTACTACCCCCTACCCCCCCCCCCCAAAAAAAAATAAAAATAAATAAAGCATCACTCCAGACCACCATTCTGGAGTAAAGCAAAAACAAGAAAATATCACACTATTCATAACCACCAACACACATTCAGCAACAAGTGCTCTCTATAGGTACTTTTTTTTCAGCATATAAATGAGTAACAGATGCAAGTCTGACATAGCACAAAAAATAAGTAACATGTCCGGAAAAACAGACATTGCCACATCCTGTGTACCCAGAACATTAAAAAAAAAACATTTCTAAGAACCTGACAAGAGTTCACTTTCAGTTCCTCACCTGTTCTTCTTGAAAGTGAAGTAGGAGGCATACCCTATATAGTGCAGAGCCCTCTCATGTGACCACAGGGTCACAAATACAGGGGTCCCTTGATGCAGAAGTGAAAACTAGCAAGCCTGTGTTATGCAACGATCGTGTGATTTGCATGTGGGGCAGTCATCAGATCATCCGATAGAGTTTTTATATATTTCGAAATAAAATACTTTGGCAACGTCTGCCTTTCACATCGAGCAGTGTAGAGGGGTCATTTCCAGTCGCCG
Source organism: Acipenser ruthenus (assembly GCF_902713425.1). Lineage (NCBI taxonomy): Eukaryota > Metazoa > Chordata > Actinopteri > Acipenseriformes > Acipenseridae > Acipenser > Acipenser ruthenus. Next base: position 6,113,099 of record NC_081201.1, on the reverse strand, counting down.
TACAATCCAGTATTTGTTCCACACATACCAGACATCCCTTAACAATCTCATCTAGTTAGAGGTTGAATTTATTTATTAGTATTACTATTATTTTAGGATACCTATAAAATGTGGAGTGGAATAGTCCTGGAGGGCTGGATTGGTTTCCAATTGCTGATTGCCAAGATCATAATGCAATTGCCCCAAGTTGTTTTTATTGTTTTAGCCTGTCCTGAATCACTGTTCGTTATGTTGTTGTTGTCATTCTGCAACGTATGGTTGCACTGCATCTGTCGACCATGCGGTTCCCCTGGGACACCTTTGAAAAGTTTAAGAAGCACAGATGCTGTTTCTCCAGAAAGAACCTCGACTGAAGTACTTATTGAAGACACAAGTGAACAAACCAGGACAGAACCCAATGGTCTCCTCTCGTTTGTAAAAACGTTCTTATGTTCAATCTGCTGCTACCACCTTTATGTCCCTTTAAATAAAAATAAAAAAAACACACACGCACAGAGACCTGGACATTTGTTTTACTACAAGATATGTGTGGAACTAGCATCATATTAATACATGCACACGCCTACAAAAACAACAGCATGTGATAATTATGTTTTTCTCTCTTATGCACCCTGGAGAGACCTCCCTATGGAGTGTGTATTTCAAAAGGGAAAGCGCTAGGCAAATAATTACCCATCTTTTGTAACTCATCCCAAACTCCCTGTCCTTTCAAGGGGTCTGGTCTGCCTTTTTCTTTTTTTGGCTGACAGCATTGTTAGGCAAGACAAATGTAACTACAAATCCAACTGTATACCAAGCAACAGCAGAAAGTATATACTGTATTAAAAGCTTTGTATTTTGTGTTGAACACACATTCCTGGTTGAAATGATGTACTGCAAAACCTACACTCTGTACTGTGTATTTGCATGGAAAGGGAATCCTGGAACTACATTATAAAAATCTGCAAGATCGCTCAGTCCTTATGGGAGACGCTGTGCACAATGCTGGGGTTACAGATGGAAAAAAATAAAACAGTATCCATGTTATCCCTTCTACCTGAAGAAAGCCACACTTGCTGTGTATGTGTGCTATATATGGAGATACTGTACAACAGACCAATATTTATAAAAACCTCTGACCTATTCCTTTCAATGTAATCGTGGTGTGTGTATTGTTTGTAATTGCTCTGCAATTGCTGCTGCAGCAGTCAGCATGTTTAATGCTAATGTACAGTAAACATACTGTCCAATTAGCTCAGCCACAGTTCTACTATGCTTTACGGTTTTATATTTTTGATTTTGGGTTTGATAAACAACATAAGTAACATTGTTTTAGTCCGACTAAGTATTATGACATAACATCAGCACACTAGTTTAAAGTTAAATGCAGTCTTCTCTAGTACCAAGTTTTTTTTGGTTTTTTTTGCAAATGGTTTTCTTATTGGTGTATTTTCTTCGCATTGCAAAAAGTATGCACTCAACTGTTGCTTGCTAGAGAAGGCAGCCTGCCACAGTGAAACATTTGATGTCTCAGTTTGGCACCATTGATGTAACAATTAGTCAGCAGATGTTCATGTGGGGCGCGATTTATCAAGAAACCTGGAAATGCATGAGTCACAACTGGAGAACCTCTTACCATCTAATTAGCCATTACCACAAACACATCTGCTGGAGAAATGTCTTTATAAATCCACATGACTGAGTGCTAAATATTTTCATGTAGGCTTGGCATTTGTGAGAGACACATGGCTGGTCAAGATGTTTTTAAGCCTAGCTAGCTAAACACTGGGCCCCCAGACCAGGATTACAACCTTTATTAATAGAACCAAGACAGAAATATAAATCAAATGCTTCTAATTTAAACATTTAATAAAGAATACATATTTGTTATTAAGAAGTGTTTGACTTATTTTTAATTATAATGGTATATTAATAACATGTTGCGATCTTACTGTACCAAACACTGATTTTACAAGCTGAATCCCCAGCATTACAACTGATGTGGTCTGCTTTGTTTCACAGGCAGTACTCAATAACAGCATTAATGTAACTTTTGCACTCTGCAGACTTTGGACCAACAGCATTTACTGTATGCCCCGTTATCTTTCTTTCTTTTCTTTTCTTTTTATTGCAACATGCAATAGGCGGGTTACAGGGTAGTTAGAAAGCAATTTCAGTGCAGGGAAGCAGAAAGCTTTCAGTCAGCGTCTTGAAATGCAACAATAATTGATTTGCAACTTCACCCGTTTGCAAGTGGATAACCAAATATGCACAGGGTTAATACCATGGGAGAGGCTGCATGTAGGGATGAACTGATTACATGGCAACTTTACCCCATGTACTAGAAATTGGTAAAACTGCCTAGGTGATAAAAAATAACTGTCTGCTTATGTTGCCAGATTTATTTGAAGACTTGCGAACAAAAAGAGTTTGGTCAAGAACACTTACTGTAGCACTTGTTTCCATGTACTTGCGCCAAACAGAAGAGTTTAAAAGCATCTTACCTTGTAAACTTGCACATGGTAGCTGCCTGAAACTTCCAGGCCAGCACTAGCACTCTGAACTCCGCGGGGTCCACACAGAGGTCGTCACAGAAGCTCTCCATTCCCTCCTCCAGGATCTCGTCTTCCTGCTCGTCCTTGTATCGCTTGAAGAGTTCCTCGATCCGGTGCACAGAGAACTCGTCGCCGTTGGAAACCAGCTCCTCCTTCCGAGTGTCACCTGACGGGGCTGGAAGTTGCGTGGCCTCGATCACCTCCATCTTCTTGGTGCCGTTGGCAAGGAGGTCCCCAGAAGCTTTGCCGGGGCTCAGCTCCTCCTTGTGGCTCTTCTTGCCTTGCGACTTGCCACCAGGCTCCTTGTCACCACTCTTGCTCCCCAGCGAGGAAGACGGGTTTTTGCACTTGGTGACACACTGGCCCATGGTGTTGGAAGCAACAGCTCAGAGGCAGGTTTCCCACCTTCAGGCGAAACTCCCTCTCGTCCACAGCCGCTGCTGCCCTGCTGTACACCTCAACATGCCATCGGTGCTGCTGGGGAAATAAGACTGTGTTACTTCTTACAGGTCTGTTTGTGACGTTCACTTTTTATCTACAAGATATAGTACAATGAAGCAAATCTTGATTGCATTCATGAATAAAGCCGTCAGCTACCAGCCTTTGTCCACAAAAGTCCACATGATTGCATAACAATGGCCAAAACCAAACATAACCTTGGTAATAAATGTATCACTACAACCCTCAAAAATCAGTTGATATTTGTAATAATTTTGTCTGCACAATTGGGCATCACGTGTAAATCTATATAAAAGTCTATGTAAAATAATTTGTACACTTTATATTCCCATATAGTATAGTGCCCTGGATGCCATGGCATTGAGTTTGATCTGATGAAAAAATGGAAACCTGACTTCTTGAAATCTCTTGTAGTGACACACTTATGACAGTATAGCACAAACAATACCCTGACTGTGACAAGTAGGGTGGCAACGCTGGCAGCATTAAAAAAAAGAAGTTTGGACTTGAGGTCCTGTCGGCAATTTATATCTGCCTATTTTTTTTTTTTTATTACAGGTACTTCATTGCATTCTATAGGGAAATGTATGGCTCCATGCTCATTCAAATACGCAAAACTGTGAGAGTGCCAACCATGGTTTATTTTTCCTATATTTCATAGACAAGTGAAGGTTCCTGCTTCCTGGTAGCAAACCATTTCCTGTGCAATGAGTTGTATTTGATCCCTAATAGTACAAACTGCACCTTACAGTCATTTATAGCGAGTTTCAAAAATAAAGCTTTTCTATTGTGCTTTCTGCAGGGTCAACTGCAGAACAAATGCTTTAGAATGGATCAATGGCCATTGTGAAAGCACTGTCCGCTTGTTGGTACTAGTTTGTTTTCTACATGCTTGAAAAATGAAAATGTTGCTAATGTACTTGGAACAATCAAAACTCTCAATCTGGATTTAAAAAAAGTGCAAAAATAAAAAATATTTTCACACAAGTGCAACATGTGTACCGACAGCCAGAAAATCAACTTGAAATACCAGGTTAAAAATCAGCCTAGTGTGGTTTCAAAACACTTTGTGAACTATGAAACAATTCCACAGAAAAAAAAGTCTATTTGAAAACAACTCATTTATAAGGAACAAAATCAAAATACTTACAAAAGAGTCTTAATACAGATTCCTGATGTGATCGCTTCAGAACATCACTGCCCAGTGTTGGTACGTTTAGGTTCACCTCATATGAATTTCTGAAAACACATTAGAAATACTCATAGTAATTCACTGTCTGATGGAAGGATTCCAGCAGAACTCTTAACACATAGGCACTGTATTCTAAATACAAGAATATCCAATTGCCAAATGATATAGACCTACATAAAATAGGAAGGACAAAAGTATTGGAACTGCTATACATGACAAGGTAGACAAGGCTTAACAAATAGTAACCTGTACTGGAAGTACCAAACAATACTAATTTCTAAAGCAATAATCAAAATGCCACATGAATGGGCATTGTTCAGCATTTAAGTGTGACAAGTACAAAAGGTTTAGGTTTTGATTTGAATTAGTTAAGATAAAATAAATGGCCCCACCCCACCCCACCCCATTCCTTCCCAAGTCTTTTATAATTCATGCAATATAAAAGAATTAGTTATTAATACAACTAGAACTCGAGCTAATTAGTTAGTTATTAATACAACTAGAGCACTAGTACATTATCAGTTAAAATAACTTGCCACGGTATAACTCAGCTGTATATCAGTTTTATTTAGACTATTCATTGGCAACGGACCAGGTCCTAAAGTATATAACTACTTCCTTGTATGACCAGCTTTCCAATGCATAGGAATGCTGGTGATAATGTGCAACACAGTAATATGATCTGATGAACATTCAACAGCTACAGTAGTCCAGCAACCAAATGATTGCTCAATAATACAAACAATTGTCAGACTTGTTAGTTTGTCTTGGTTATTCATCAGTGCCACCAAAAGACTTAAGGGTAGTTTGCTGGCAACAGAGGAATCAAAACATATATAAACATTATATATATATATATATATTTATTTATTTTTATTTTTTTTTTCTCTTTTTTTTTTTTTTTTTTTTTTTTTTTTTTACTTTTTGGTTGGTTCACTTTGGTATGCAAGTATTTATATTGCCCTAACGATGTTAAGGGGTGGCAATAAATCTCCACTAGGTGTAAACACTGTTTGTATTACGGTTAAGTATTACGTCCAAATGAGATGCAAAGTCCTGCTGGGCTCAGTCAAAGATCCACCTGAACAGCTGAATGTCCCAGCAAGAGGAAAGAGGAAGCCACGCTTTCCAGAGGGTGGGAAGAACACGACAGTAGCGTTGCTGGCAACGTCACCTCAGGGCTGCAGGGAGTCAGCTGAAAAAACAGCAGTAAACCTGGCAAAGCATGAGCCTTAACATCCCTCCATTCATCAGTAAACAGCGTGGGAATGGGGTATTCAAACACCAGGGGCGGGGCTCTTCTGGCTGTGGTATTCAAGAGGACACCAGCACCAATACTGTTTAATGACTGGAACGTCATTTCTATTTGACCAGAGTACAAATCATTTACAGTACTGTGTGTGTGGGGCTGGGCTGAGGTTTCTTTAATCCCCAAAAAGTGCCACAGAAGTAACTACAGATAAAGGTATGGAAGATTCACCACACACTATAAAACCCTATGGTGCATACTGCAATACAAAGTGAGACCAAGGACCACACATTATTACATCAATTGGAAACAAATATGCAGACCATAGCATGCCTACTGTATAAAGGTAAATATTAAGAGCAAGTCTGACTCTGTGTTCAAGACACTCTACAAAAAAAAGGGTCCCTTTGAGGTATATCCAAATTACCACGTATCTGAAGCATTAAAAAAACAGCAGTACTGTCCTTAACTGTAAGCAAAAAGCAAAGGGTTGTCCTATTTTTAATAATATTTAGATCAATATGCCACAACGAGGTCTGCGTCAAGACTTAATACTGCAAGATCAGCTTTGGTGTCAAGTCTTCAGCTGTTCGCAACACGGCAGTAACAAAACACCAAGTGCCTCAGACTATAATTAAAGCAATTATCTCCTATTTGACTGTGGTAGTCTGAGGGGTCAAATGTTAGCACTGCTGTGACCTGGAAAGAGGCACGCTCCAGTAGATCGAAGTCCAGTTTATCGCTGCTAAGATTACAGGATGTGCCAGATTCTGTTTTTTTGAAACAGCACAATACATAAAAATGGTATTTAATCATCAGGCTCCGAGACCTTTTAAGAGTTCCCAGCGGTTCTGTTGCCCAGAGAAAATTTCACAAGACAGGAGAAGGATCCTGCACATACCGCACTATACACATCAGATAGGAATACCAAGTACTACTATATTAGCTCATACAGTATTTGGTGAAAAAATCTAATATACCCTGCCACCCCACTCCCCCCGCCAAAAAAAAAAAGTGCATAAAAGATTTAATAAAAAAGACATCATATACACAGAGTATATATAAAATACTATACCACAACATGTTTTCCCTGAAGCTTCATACATTCATTGTGGTTGAAAAATGCCACACAGTAGGCCTAACCTGTTAACAGCCGGAGGGCAGAAGATACATTAAAGCTCACAGTACCATTTCTATTGATCACACAAGCACTCCCGCAAAATCACTGCAGCTCCCCATCCTGGTTTCAAATCCTCTCTCACATGCCACCCAACATCAAATATATAAAATGCATCTCATTTGTTGGCACTGTTCATTTTCAGTTTGGAACAGGTGCTGCATCACTAGAAAATAGATTTGCCTTCAGATGTATTTAGGGCCAGCCTAATTAATTGACTAAGGTTTGGCTTCAGCACACGAAATGGGGAAAGACTTTTCTATTGCATCTACATTGCTATTCCTACCACTACTGGACAGCAGTATTCAAAACTCGCTACAACTCCAAGACTAGGTATGACCAAGTTTGTTACAGTAGTCTTCAATACTGTACTACTGACAAAACTTTGATGATTAAACACCTGCATAGCAGGATCACCACAAAAATCTTAGGATTGCGATTAAAATCAGGTATGAATGACTCATCGTTGCAACATACACCATTTTAATGGAGTGGCAGATTCTGATTTTCTTGATTGCAGTAGGTACAGTATAAAAAATCTATATTCTGACAAACAGGACTCATTGTTTCTTATAGCAGAAATTGGACACTGATGGCAGACCCTCATCTCTCCCTACACCCCCACTTGACCTCTCCGCTCTGCCTGCACTAGAAGACTGGCTCTACTTCCTCTCTGCTCCCCTGCCTCCAGAGCCCGCTCCTTCTCCACCCTCGCTCCGCAGTGGTGGAATGACCTACCTACATATGTCAGGACCGCCCAGTCCCTGACCACATTCCGGCGCCTCCTTAAGACTCACCTCTTCAGACAGCACCTGTAGAACTCCTCTGTTTTTCCCCTGGGACACTATCACCCTTCCTTAAATGCGCTTTATTTGCTCTTATCTGCCCCCTATTTTACTGCATTTAATCCTGTACTTCAGAGTACTGTAATCTGCCACTTGAAATGTATTTGCTTACGATTGTAAGTCGCCCTGGATAAGGGCGTCTGCTAAGAAATAAATAATAATAATAATAATTAAATACTCCACGACGCCCACCTCTCCTCCTCAAGCAGCAGAAGCAGATTAAAAAATTTCCAGAATTGGTTATATAAAACTTTCTGTTCTTGAGGTATAAACTACTGTATACAGCTGGAACTTCCCTCTGCCTTCCTAACATAGCTCCTGAGGAATCCACTTTCATGCAGGGAGCTGCTACAGTAAACTTCCTTATTTGAGGAGACACACAGGGATTTTAGCTGTGTCTCGACAGCAATCTTCCAGATCATGTGGCTCTTTTGTTCGAGGTGTGGTTGAAACTCAGAGCTTAGTAACACTGAATTCCTGGTAGGGTTTGGTCCCAGCCAGTGCCCATACATACTGTACTGTAGTGCCATGCAAACAAGCTTAAAAACAATATAGTGCTGGCTGACACATCATTTTGTACAGCAAGTGCTACCTAGATATTGTGCAATTCTGGCTGTCAGCAAGGTTCAGTAGTAGGCTCAAGAGACTTGTTAATAGTATTACAAGAAATCTTAAAGTTGTACAAAACGCAACAGGCTATCACATGAAAAACATAGCTTATTGTAGACGAATGGCTTAAAATGGATCAAATTATATTCAAGTAATGTTATTACAGACTTATCATACTACTGTAAAAAGAAATTCAATTTTATTTTTGACAAGCCTGAGTACTGTATATTTGTTTCAAGGCAAGCTGGACAAATCTGGATCTGAAAAAGGACAAGGTTACTACATTTTAAACTACTTACAGTACAGTACTGTAACCCTCCTCAAACCTTACCCCTGTGCTGTATGGAAGTTATGGCCCCCACATTTATCTAGTGAAAATGTTACCATGACATTTCAATTTATTTCTCAAGACATTTCTTTGAGAGCTATTCTAAGATTAAACAGCTTCCCATCACCCCTGATCCACCCACTTTTCTTCCTGAACAGTGACGCTCCTGAATTATTACCACCAAAATATATACATTTATATACACACACACACACACACACACACAGGATATCATTTATCATTATTGAGATTACTCACAGAAACTAGATTCCTTGTTGGGTGTTAAAGCACCATCAGTTTGCACTGTCAGTTTTCATCTACTGCTTCAAAGGTCAAGTTACATCAGGGTGAAAGTGGTTCTGTCATTTAACAAGAAACTGCCTTGCCCAAATGACACATTGTGCTAGCCCTGAAAGTGAACTAGGATGTGAATTGCTGAAGAGTTTAATAATTATTCATGCTGCAGTCATTTCACCACTTGTTACCTAATGCGCATCCAAACTGACAGGTATTTCAGGGAGTGAAAATTAGCCTAAAGCCTGCATCAAAAAAGGACCGGTAAAGACAGCTAGAAAAAAAAGTCACAATGGATTGTGTTCAGAACACTGCAGTGTGCTGTGCTTCTCCTAGTAGGGAACAGTACCCCATTCTATTGTTGTGGCCATTTCTGTCACTCTCAGTCGCGGAATGACCTCAAAAGACCTGTAAACACTGCACACTGGTGCCCACAGCATTGTGCACTGGAGCTTTCACAGCACAGTATATTCTGCATTTTGTGTTGCTACTGGTGAGGTAGCATGTAGGCCAGCCAAAGTCATAGAGTAGCAATAGCTTTATTATGATTTTCCATGAATTATTATGAATTTAAATGCTATTGATTTTAGCATACTGGTAATTATGTGGAATAGTTTTATACTTCTTAAAGCCACTGTAAAATCTGCCAAATGTTTCCTCAAACACACTGGAAGCGACTCAGTTTATCATCTGTGCAACGAAAAATTCAGCAACAATCGAGCCAGAATAATGTGATGATCAATTTCGCGGATTGGCAGTGTTTTAATGATTGGCACAGTGTGAATATTTTTGCAGCCTCAGTACACTACAGTTTGTATGGTAGACAATGAAAAAATGAACAATTAAATATATGCCTTTATGAGCGAGATTTTAAAGACTTTTGCATACTTTCACATTTAGGTGTGGGTTTGTTTTGTTTTTCAAACTCCTCGTCCCCCGATAGAAAGCTGCAGAACTGTACTAAAACCTAAATCCATCATTCAGCGTACAGCATTGCTACACCGTTACAATAATAAAAACAAATACAAAAACTGAAGCTTTGTGACAACCTACACAAATCACAAGAAAGCATTATGAGATGAATACTGTGGTACATCATCATCACAGCAAGTCAATAACTTACCTTAACTTATTTTGATGAAATAACATAGCCCTTAAATAACAAAAGACCAAAATAGATAAAACCTGGGTTAACAAGAAGAACAGCTATGTTTCAAAATTCAGAGGTAAACAGAACATATCAAAGCAAAACAGTCAGGAGCTAGTGTTTTGTTTGCGATCGACATAACGTCTCATTTATCGCGAATCATATGTATCATATCACCAAACTGGGGGGGGGCGGGGACATAAAAGTCAAAAATAAAATCTACTTTTCTCACCTTTTAAGCAGATGGAGGTATTATATTGTGAAATATCCACTCATCACTTCCTACACATCGGAACCGAAGTCCCAAAAGGCTAGGCAACGGTAGAGAGAGAGGCTTCTTGTTCAGCAAAGATATATCACCTGTCTATCGCTTCTATTTTTTGCTTTCGACTTTTTGTATGAGCCTGTTTCCTCTCAGCTGCTTTAGTTTTTAAGGTGTGCTGTAAAGATAATAAGTTAGCGAAACCTGCCAGTGACGGAGTTTAGCACCGTATTGACTGGATATTAATGGGAATTTGCCCTGCATCACTTCCTGCAGACCACCACTGACTGACAAGAGACTCAGCTGCCTGCGTTCTACGTCACAGAGTCGTGAGCTCACAGAGAGGTAGCGTCACTGCTAAAGCGACCGACTTGGCTGCTGTGTGGTTGACGTTTAACTTGTGTGTAGCCACGCACTAGCGACGAGATACCGCAAATGAGGGCTTGTAATGTCTACTCTAGTGGTTTTGGGGTCTTGTATATGCGTGTTTATTGAGCTACACTTTCACCAACGCATTATATCTCATTTGGAACCACTGAACAACCTGACAATACTATACACTGGTAAAAGCAACGTTAACGTTCTCTTTTTTATATTATTTAGCTATTACAGTAGTCTAAATTCAACAGTAACTCGCAGCTGAATTGTTAATCTATTCTGTAATTGTAATGCTCTGTTAATGTCATTGATTTGTTTCTGCTCCCCATTACACATGTAAGATAATGCCTCTCTTTCAGTCACCCTTGATAGAACACCAGTTCTGACTGACACACGTTCGGTTGGCAGGTGCTTCTGTACGACTGCACAACTTGATGATGTTTCACAAGCGAAAATCTCAATAGTCATGATCAATACAGGCTGTATACCAGGATTGTATTAATGAAATACATAGATTGATGGGTGGCTTGCTACTGACATGGGAAACCACTTTCTACTGCTGCTTTATGGAATAACGTCATCTTCTGTTAACCTCTCGGACTGATTCAGTAATTAATCAGCCCCCTTCCACTTAACTGTCATCTCAAAAGGGATACCTATACATAAACTTACATCAATGATGTATCACAGTGTGGCCATCAAAACCGGTCTGGAGCTGGAGCTGCTTATTCAGAGCTTTCTCATTTTTATGGTAAAAAAAAAAAAAAAAAACACATTCACATTCACATCACACTTCTTGGATGATTGGAGTGATTGAAAGTGGATGACTCCCATCTCAAATGATATGTTTAGTTAATGATTCATTGTACTGCCTTTTGATTTTTCTAATGCATTCAGTGTCATTTAGTTTGAGTCCTGATGACAGCAGCAATGTGGGGGAGGTTCAGAGTGCTCCGGATCGCTTGAGGATAGTAGTCCCAGTCCGGCCTGGCTCAGGAGACAGATGCAGAGAAGAGGTACATCGTCCAGGAGGCCAGCACCCTGTTCAGGCAAAACATGGATGTGCGTATGCAAAACATAAAGATACTTACTGAACACCGAAATGTATGCCAGTTAAATGTATTAGTGTTCTGAGCAAGTTCAATGCAAAGAGGATAATACTGAACCAGTAAGCAAGGTACAAGGAAGCAATTCATAGAGGGGAATTTCTGTTAATGTCAATGGAGCAAGCTTCAGTGCTTGGGCCACCCGTGGGTTTGTATTGTGCTTTGAAGTGTCAAGTTTCTGTGTTTTGCATGCTTAAACACAGAACAGAGATAGTATTTCAGGAGGTCTATGTTAGTAAAGTTTTTGTGTTTCTGTTGACTTTTTTCTTGGCAGGCACAACAAAGTTTTCTCTGCTTTTGTTTTTGTAGATCTGTCATTTAGCAGTTCATAGTTCTAACACTTTGGATGCCACTCGCTATCAGATGTGATAAATTCAGCAGCATATAAACCAGTTTTATTTCTCATTTGTAGTTGTACCCTTATAGATTATGCTGGTGTCTGACTTGTATATTTTTTATGTTTGTATAACTTTATGATGATGCCTTTTTTTTATTGATTCCTATTTTGAAGCCGTAGAATAATACGCATCCTATTAATTTATTTAAGGGTTGCATTACAGGATTCCATACCCCAGGCCGGTAAGTGACGACAACACAAAATAAAATACATGACCTCTTGAGGACCGAGTGACAGGTCTACTCTCTCAAGAACAGCACCTGGGACCTTTAATTTTTATATCTAGGCTGCTGTGAAGTTGCTATAGAAACCTGTTTTGTGGTATTTTGGTGTTCAACCTTCAAATACTAAAAGATCAATTTTTACTGCATAAATGAATATGCAAGACCTCAAGCTGTTTTTGACCAAATTATATCTGCTGACTCATGATTTATGGCTGTCATGTTTCAATTATGACAATAAACCAGCACTTTTTTTTTTTTTTTTTAATCTGAATTTTTTTAAGCATTAGTAATTTATTTAGCATGGTGCTATATTTTTGACAACTAACTTTGCAGACGAGAGTGAATGCTTGGCCAAAAAGTGATTATTACCGGAATGAGGTAGAAGTAGCAAAAATTGCTGTTCATTACATTAGGCACTGCATCTGAAAAATGCATGTTTTTAATTCTGCGCTCTTGTTCCAGGGGAAAGAGGGAGGGGGCAGTGCTTGTTTTTTGTTTTTTTTTGATAATCGTATCCCCCTTAAGCAGTGAACGGCAAAACAACACAGAATACATTTCAGTGTAGTTCTCAAACTTAACGGAACGATAGTAAAAAAAACAAAAACGTTTGCACAGTGGAGCTTTGAAAGGACTGGCTCAGCGAGAATGGAAATACCCAGAGGGCAATGAACAGTGACACTACAAATTCCCATAAAACCGGATGCCCGTCGAAAACTGGACAGTTGGCAACCCTACCCACAGGCCTTGCCACCCAGGGCGGACGCAAACTGCACGGTCAAGAAAGCCTGAGGAAGCAAGCAAAGCCTGTCTACTTACACTCCCACGACGAAACATCATGACCTTTTCAAGGCAGACGTGAATAGATACTGTTCTTGGAACTTCTATGCAGGTAGGGAATGTGGATGTTTGCAGAACATGATCGATACATTTACAAGTGGGAGGTTTGAATTTGTTTTTCCAAACCTCTGGGTTAAAGCATAACATTAGGCTGTACTACCCTTGCCTATGTTTTGCCCATGTTAACTGTTAACATGTTTTCCATAATGCAATTCCATTTGTAAAGATGTGTTTAGGAAACAAATATCTGTACAGTGGATCTTTCAAGTAGCCTATGCATGTACCCACTGAGCAGCAACAGGGCTTTTAATGCTTGTTCAACCCATATCCTTTCTCTGAAAGTGTAATATTTTAAAGAATTTTTCGTTTCAGTTGAATCCGGGGTGAAATGAATGTCATCATTAAATAAACCAATCGAACTGACAGATGTATAGATTTTTTAGTTCCACTTCACCTTCTGATCGCTTACTGCAATAGCTGTGAATGAATTTTTTGGCACTATACACCTGTGCTTTTTACTTTTACCTTTTACCTTAATAATGTGGTGAACCAGCGTATATTGGTGAACGAAAGATGCATAAACATTTTAAATACACAATGAACTTAATATATTTATTTTTCAGTATTACAAAGCTATGGTTCACTGTCAAAAGTGCAGTAAACATTTGATCTTTGCATCAAAAGCTTGAAAGGGTTTAAAATATTCAACTATAAATACCAACCTTAATAAAATTAAGTGCACTGATGAAAATACAAACCATGGAATTATTGATTTCCATTAAGTCATTGATTTTAATTTAAAATAGAAGATCTCAAAGGGAAGCCAGCAAGCTTCTTATTTTTATTTCTTATAAATGGGATTGTAGTGCTTAGTTTTGCACTACCTGCCTTATTCTGCGTTGTATAGCCAAGACATTTTAATGTACTTGGCTTCCCATTTTCGACCCACTTAGTTGGATTGTAATAAAAAAGCTGATTAGCACTGATCTTGGACTAAGGTAACAGGTGGCCGCATACAGTAACTGCAATAGGTATTCTCAGTATGTATCTATAGCACTGTATAAAATACAAAAATACTTCAGGTTTTATAATGGCAGCAGTGTGGAGTAGTGGTTAGGGCTCTGGACTCTTGACCGGAGGGTTGTGGGTTTAATCCCCGGTGGGGGACACTGCAGCTGTAACCTTGAGCAAAGTACTTTACCTAGATTGCTCCAGTAAAAACCCAACTGTATAAATGGTAATTGTATGTAAAAATAATGTGATATCTTGTAACAATTGTAAGTCGCCCTGGTGTCTGCTAAGAAATAAATAATGATAAATATTTCATCCTCAAATAGCTATTTATTTGGGGTTATACAACAATCTTTGTTCAAACTGGATAGTTTTAAGTTAATAAAGAAAATAACACTCCATACTTGTTTTTGCTGGAATTATCTAAAGAAGTCTTGGGTGAGACCAGCAGGTAAAATCAACAACAATTTTAAAAAGTACACAACGCCACTTAGCCCTGATGGAGAGTGGTGCTTGACAATAGCTTGGTGTATAACTTGTATTGCACTTAAACAGATTTCACCAGCCCAATATTTTGCATTGATAGAATTTTATGGCATTTATTTGGCAGAGAAATTTTAAATAAAAACACAAACTGCAATTAATCATCTAACTGGCAGAGGCAGGCCACCCCTCGGTTAATCCAGTGCTTCTGAGGCTTGTCAGAGGGAAGCTCTATTGGAAGAACATAGTTGGTGGAGTGGCCGGTTGTGGAGAGAGTGCCTCTCCGGGCGCTGGTCTTGTATACAGGGCACACATAAACCCTCTCGTGCAAGAACCTGGAACTGTCCCCCGGCTTTAGCCAGATGATAGGCAGGGGGTCATAGAGGATTTTCGGGAGCGATTCTCCAATGACCATGTTTTTGCGATCCCACCGAGCTCCTTCTAAAAAGAGCCCTTTAACATAGGCTCCATCTTCTGGCTTTGATTCCATTTCAGTTTCCTGCTTTGTGATCTATTTGTAGGATTGCACAACATTAGAAGAATAAGCTTGAGTGATTCAGAAAGAAAAAAAAACTTACTAATATCTTTAAAAAACATTTTCCCTAGATTTATACAACAGATTTGAAAATACACAGCAATACCTAAATACATTTTAAGACGTTGGCAACTATTGAATCTGTGATTTTGTCTTTGCTGTTTTCACCAATAGCTTAAAAACGTATTAGTATAGGAGGCTGTGAGGCAATGAATATGAAATATAATCTGATTAAATTCTCTTTCCTTTTTTTGGCAATAGTGCCCTCTGCTGGGAAAGGGAGAACAGGGATGGGCTGCAACTAGTAAAATGATATTTATACTGTATGTATACTTTTTGTTGTATAATGAAATCATATCATGCTGCAGGTAAGCCTAATGTATTACTTGTTGTATACTACTCTGTACTGCACAGGACGAACCAAAAGCAGTTTTGAAAGATATAAATCTTACCTCAAATTCAAACCCGACATGATCAATAGGTATGGTATATTTTCTGGCAAAGTTCTGTGAGACCCCAGTTAAGAAAGACTGAGTGAAGTAGAATCCAGATATCCAAAACACATTGGGTGGTCCATTGTCTATCCAGTCCTGTGGGGGGGAAAGAGAGACTTATTATTATGCTTAATCACTAGTATGCAACCATTACCAAGACCGCTATTTACACTCCACATTTTATTTTATTATAGTACATTCGTCAAAGTAAGCAAATATGATGTAAATAAAGGCAATGAAAGGTTTGTTCTGTTACTGAACTACAGCAGCGATGACTCCAGACCACACAGGGTTCTTTATTTACTCTCTCGTCTGAGAAGCAGGAGGTACCCATTGTCCTTTTATAGTTCTTGCCAGGTGATGTGAACATGGGCAAAACTTAGTTTCAGCTCCGATTTCTGTGTCACATGTACTGTGGAGCAATGAAGGGAGCCTGTGCCTCTAAATTTGGTCTAACTAATTAGCTACCTCTTCCAGCAGGGAGTTACTTTTTTTAATGTTAAACAAATTCCTTGTCGCCAGTGTAATCTCCTGTAAATTACATGCCTTTGTGGATGCCTTAGCCTTGATATTGAAAGTACAGAGTAAGAAAGGGTTGCCTCATAACTGGTAAATATTAGTATTTAGTAATAGTATTAGTACAGTAAATAGATGTTGCTATTTACTGATTACTTTCTAGCCTTGGTATCAAAACCCTCAACATCCATCTCTAATGCTAGTCTCTTTTTTAAAACATGGCAGATAAACAGTATTAGAAAATGGTGACATCTACACACAAGAAATAGCAATTTATAAAAATTAAAAAATGTGTTTAACATTCTTCTCCTATCTTTACCTGAATTACATAAGATAAAAAAAGTCTTTCAATACCTGTAGAAAATGCAGGCGTGCCAGGAGATCAGCTATGTAGCTGCCCAGGGGTTTCAATGATGGGTAGGATTTGGAAGCCCACATCCCTGGCACTTTGCCCACCAACATACTGTTGAAAACATCCTCCAATTCCGAAGACATCACAACCAGACCTTTGAGTGCCTTTCCGATGTCCATGAGACTGCTCCTTACAATCTGGGTGAGCCTGGAAGAAATGGCAAAAAAACATCAAAATGGAGGTTGTTATTTCTGAGCCAATTTTGAAATAATAATAACAATCAGTGCACCTAATGGTTTTGCCACAGTGTGCAGGGTCATAGGAATCTATTGGTTTGTAATGAATGGCGTGTGCATAAAAGACATGACTACAGATCCCGGTACGGGGGACTGTAGCGTGTCTGCCTTTAGTGCCAAGGGTTGGTGGTGTGATTCCGGACAGCGGTGAATGTGAAAAATAAAATAGAATTAATAAAATAAAATAAAGCGTTACAGGTTCCATACTGCCCCAGATAAATGCAACATGTTCTGCATTGTAAAAAACGTGATCAGTTCAAAGGGGTGTCCCTGTACCTGTTAAAGCGAATAAGCTCCTGTCTCAGGACAGTGTTCATGGACTCTTCATACACCACTGGGTACTTCTCGATCACCATCTCCAAGTTGAAGTCTTTGGGGAGTTTTGATAAAATATCAGCAGCTAAGTTGTCAACAACCTCCTGAAAAGGGATACAGAGTCAGCACTCGGCTCTTGTGATCAGATGCTCAGATGCAAGAACACAGCCAGGAAATCAGAACCAGTTGGTAAATGGTTACGAAGAGATACAGGATGAAGAAACAAAATATCACGTAAACATAAATTACATTTAGAAATTGAGAGACTCAAACTGCAAGTTGGGGGAAAAAATCAACAAGTGTAGTGTATTTGGTGTTGAATGACAATACAGTTTTGATTTGAGCCAAAATAACCAACGATTTGAATTCATTACAAGGTTTGTTACCTGTGAGGACTTGCCCCCTCCTCCAGATTGCCTGGGTAGAGTGAGCAGCACCCCATCAAACAGCTGATTGGTCTCCTTATTATCCTTTGTGATGTCAGCGTTCTCATGGAGCCCAAACACCCCTGGATCTGTGGTTGCTGGTAGGTTCCGAATGTAATCAATGTAGGACTGTAACATAACAGAAATGCATGTCATCACAGCCTAAACTTCTGATACAGCACACCTGCCTGTCAGTGTAAAACTATTCACCACTACAAGCCAGAAATAACAGTATTAATTCACTGTTCAATTAGTCATACATTTCGTTCTATTCCGAATTAACCGGGAAATGCTGAGCTGTTTTTAAATGTATCATAACAACACTCACTTGATAGGGACCGTGGGGCGGGATAATGTAGACATCCCCATCAGAAAGCCTGTAATTATCCCGCTCCACAAGATTTCTGTTGTAGAAAATAGAGAGAAGCGACAAAAGCAGACGCCTGTCTTTGTCATCTGTCACTCTTCCTCCATAGTTGCATTCACCTGTGCAGAGGAGCAATGCAAAAAGGCCATTGTGTATTAATGTTCTACACTATAAACAATAAAGAAGCTTCACGGAGACCCATATAACCACATACTACATAAGAGAGCAAAGTATATAACTTGGCTATATCTATATCTATTCCTAGGCTTTACAGGGTTTATCAAAATGATCATGTATCAAATTACATAAAGTACAATCTATTTTATTTTTCAGCATTTGTTTGTGAGAGTATCACTTTTATTTAATTTTTCTTGAATTCTATTCATAAGCTGCCTCACCTGTCAGGTATGTCAGTGCCTCAAGCGGTACCTCTTCATACTCATTTAGAAACATCTGGATCTGCCTCATGCTGATTCGAAGATCAGACTCATTAAACTCATATGGGATATTCCAGCCTGGCAAAGAGAGGCACATGATTGTGTGTAGTACTGTGTGATCTCTAATGAAAGGTCAAGCAGGGTCTTTGTTTTACCTACAGATGCAGAACCCCCTTGTGTGTAGTATGGTTTGGTAAAAGGCAAACATCCAGAACATACCTTGACTATCATGCAGGAATAGTTATTGTCTGGAATTGTATGTGAACTTTTTACAAGTACAGCAAAGTTAAGGCTAAAATGTTAACAATATTATATTGATGCAAGGGAGATCCTTACCCAAGGGCCCAAAGTTTCTTCTCTCTTGGACAAGAGCATGGAAAAAGCACAGCCCTAAAAGCAGCTTCTGCCAGATCTGCTGCTTCTCGCAGCTGTTGAAGAAAGCAGGGTCTGATATAGGGTCATTGAGGTATGAGCGTAGCAGGTTAGCGCGAAGGCCTTTAGGGGGCTCGTTGGTCATCTTCACCCCATTCTGGAGAATGCTGACTGGGAACTTGTCCGAAGGATAGCTTGTCAGCCACAGCCTGGGGAAGAATGTAGGACAAAATACTGACAAGTTGTAAACAGAAACTTATGTACAGCTCGATTTTAAGGGCTGAATCCTGAACTGCATTTACATGCTTTCCCACATAATATATGATTCTCCCCAACTCAGCGAGAATGTCTTTACCTGAACTCTGGATTGGTGTTCTCTGGTGTGATGATCTCCTCACATATCTTCTCTAAAGCAGGCATCCAGCTGGTGGCCAGGTGGCAGTTTTGCAACACGACCCAGGTGCCAGCTTTAAATGCACTTTCAATCATTTTAGCTGCAATAGGGCCCTGCCCCTGACCCAGGGAGATAGTCTGGATCTTAGTACCTCCCATCCCCAGGTCATCAGCGAACTTTAGCAAACCTAGGAACATTGCAAAGGTTTGAGAAAAGGAAGTGACCTATTGTATTTCAAGCTGGTTTGTTAACATGCCACACTCACTGAAGTTCTGACATTTTTATTGGTTGGATTTTTACTTCACCCTGTGCACAAGGTTGATGGTAAATAGTGAGATCAGTATTTTAATATTTGACCCATTACCTCGTTAGGAATATATGACACATTACCTGCCATTGGATCTGCTCCAGGGGAAAGCACAAATATCAGTGGGGCACAGCAGTTGGAGTCGTTATAACTCCCTACCAAGTCAAATGTTGGCGGTTCAATATACGTCTTCCCCATATTATCTGTGATAAAATCTTGTACTGCTGGAATAATCTTATCAGGTCTGAAACACCGCAGTACCACCATGCGCTCCATTCCTTTCAGAATACTCCATTCATCTGGGAATTTCTCCTCATTGGGTTTGGCAGAGTCATAGATCTCCTTCCACTTGGGAATGTTGGACCTGACATGCTCCATCAGACCATGAAGACTTTCCATGCTGGATGCCCGCACAATTTCAGACCACGATTTGTCTGACAGCCAATCAGGGGCCGGGTTGGGGTGAGGGTTCTCCAGGGCAATGCCTCCCGTTAGGAGGAAACGCCACAGCTGATCGTTCACGTTCCCTTTTCCTGTCATGATCCCAATGGTGAGCAGAAGGGAGAAGAGCAGCTTATCCTTCTCAAAGAGAGAGCGGCAGACGTTGTTGTATATGCTGTTTGTGGAATGAGCAATGATGTTATTAATTCGCTTCAGCAGGACCTCACTGGTTTTACTGTTCGCGATGGATTGGATGTAAAGGTTAATAAACCAGGTTAAGGAGTACTGGTACATTGGCTCAATATTGGCCAGTTCGGAAATGCAGAAGAAAATAATTGAGGAATGGACAGCAACAGGCCTGTAGCCCAAGCGGGTCTCATCAATCTGTTTCTCAGTGGCGGACGCAATCTGCTGCTTCTCTGAAATCTCCTCAGACAGCACTTTGGAAGAAGACAAGACTTTTATGGCTGTCTCATCTTCCAGGATGTTTCCTTGGGAGCAAGACAGGACCTCTAGGATTTTGTCTTCAATTTCCTTCAGCTGTTTCTTATTGGCGGCACTCTCTATAATCAGTTTGTTCTTCTTTTCTTCTAGCTCAGGTTTTTCCTTGGCAGCTACAATTCCTAGCAATTGGTCCTCAAGCCCCAAGGGGGTAATCATGAAGTTCAACAAGCAAACCTTTACAGCAACTTCGGGTAGGTAATGTGGGTTTCTCAAGCGGGTAGTGATGTAGAACCTAAAGTCTTTGGAGTATTCAATAATGTTCTCGCCTAACCTAATGTACTCTACTCCCTGTTGTTTAAATGTCTGCTTCAACAGCACAGGCTCCAGCACGGCATCCAGCTCTTCCCTGATGTTCTCCAGTAGGACGGGGGTACCGAATTGTAAGGCATTTTCCATGGTTCTCACATAATTGGCATCGGACAACTTGATAACAGAAAGCTTATTTGATTTCTCCATGTTTTTGATCCACTTGTTAGCCTGGCCCTGGGGATCAATCATTAGGGGCCACCGTCTGGAGTTGGACACGATGATCCCATTGTCGATGGAGAAAGAGTCGACTGGGAGACCTGCGATCTGCCAAGCTCGTATCTTCACAGGGTCCCCTAAGGTGTTGCTCAGGGTAAACTCCTCTGAACATGGGACTTTCCTTTGCTTGCAAAGGATATGCCACTGCTTCTGGCACTCCAAACGGTAATCAACCGTGAAGGCCCCCAAGTAAGCCACCATCCCAGAAGACAAAAGAACGTCTCCTGTAAGATTGGTGTACTTTATCCCCAACAGACGGGCAGCTTCTATCCACCTATCCTTCTCGCCGCCCAGACCACCTATCAACTTCTCAGCCCTGACAAGCTTCTGGGAGCAGAGCTCTATGTTATTTTCCAGGTATATTTTCTTGTTGTTCATGATTTCGAATTCATCGTTCAGTGCCTGGAGGCGGTCTTCTACTTCCTTTAGCTCTGCTCGTTTGATTTTCAGTTTCTCCATCTGAATCGAAAGCTCCGACTCTGCCTCTTTGAGGCGCTCACGTTTTGGGGCCACGATCTTGGCCACACGCTCATATACCTCCATGGCGCGCACCCACTTGCAGAGCCCCTCACAGGCAGACGATACATTCTTGATTACTGATGGATGGAACTCTGGATTGTCGATGAACTTCTCCCGTATCTTCTTAATGTTGGCTGCCGGGATGTTGTCTTTGTCGAATGCCTTAAGGTTGTCAAGGAATTTCATGTCGCTCAGGAGCTTTTTAGAAGGGCCCCAGAAGTCCTCAATCATTTTACCTAGAATTGGGGAGCAGAATAAGAATCATCAATATACTCTTAGATTTGTTATTTCATTTCAAGATCGCTGCTCAATCCAATGAGAAGTGAAGCAGAATCAAAAGTGAATAACACTTG
The DNA here is from genome assembly GCF_902713425.1 of Acipenser ruthenus. NCBI lineage: Eukaryota > Metazoa > Chordata > Actinopteri > Acipenseriformes > Acipenseridae > Acipenser > Acipenser ruthenus. The sequence goes on along the minus strand of NC_081201.1, from coordinate 6,091,415 downwards.
CTTGGTACATAATGCAAAGTGAACTAGAAGTAGGACTTTTTATGGTTGAAGTGTCACATGTTTAAAATGTTTAGGAAGGTATTTTATAAGCAGGTGCATAGCCCATACCACTCATCACTTCTTGACATATGTGCCCCTCCCTCCTAATTTAAACCTCGATTTACCTGTTCTCCCATTTCAAGTTTGACAGCATAATTATAAGCTTTAACAAGAAAAGGGAAAGATTTTTTGAAGATGGAAAAAAACAACTGTTATATACCTTGACTATCATGCAAGAATGGTCTGGACTGGTATAAGACTATATTTTTTAAGACAGCCTATATTTTAATATGAAAAGCAGAGACTCCGGGGAACATCCTACCTGAACCCCCTGGATCTGGTTTCCTTTCTGGTTTAATTCCTTTCATAACGCAGATACTCTCCATGACCAATTTGACAAGGCCAGGGGGGTTCTGCATGGATTTCACCACAGTGATGTCAGCGGGTTTCAGGGTATCCAAAGCTGAGAGAGCAGCCTCTAGTGCTGGCATTGCTTCAGCCAGGTCCCCCTCACATTCATCCTGTAGGGAAAAGTAAGAATGTAATGAAGAGCATCACTTTGCATTCCATATACTCTTTTAATAACCTACCTCTGATTAGGTGCTATACTGAATATGTAGTGTTCCTCATTTTCAGTTTATTCCGAATTTTACCAAATGTTTTAACTGGACGTCGGTTTTTACTAATTTATACCCGATTTTTGTCTATTATTCAATATTATCCTGGTACTATTTTCTAGGAAATACTCAATAATTTGATTAAAATGCTGTTTTATTTAGACTCCGACACTGTAATAAGCAGCCCTACACTGTATCCTAGGACACAGCAGATGTTTAGATGTCAGAGGATCAAATAATGTTCAAATGTGGTTCTTTGTCACTTCACAAACACCTGATTATGTTGGCCAATCAAAGTCTGATTGTTGTGGCAATTGCTGGGCGTAGTAACCACCAGCTTGATCAAAAACTAAATTGAAATACGTACACAAAAATACAATATTTTTAGTGGATGAGGAATGGGAAGAAAACGTAAATCAGTTTATGAATATTCAAAAGAAAACAAATGTTTCAAAGTATACAAAAAGCAAAAATAGCAGAAGTGGGTCAGATGAGGCAGAGGATGCATAGGGCTGCAAATACTGCTGCATTGAGGTACATGTTCACACTGACAATAAAAGAACATACTGAAAAATAAGCAACACATTAAACTAAAACAAGAAAGTGAACTGAGAGACAAGCAATCCATTTATGCGGCTTTTACACACGCTTTAAGAAAAAGAGAAAGCAGGATGACTGTGTTGATGAGTTTGTCAGAGCGTTGTGCTTTGCTGGACAGTCACTGTTTATTGCAGAGAGGTATGTATTGGTGACTTCGTGCGACAGGACTGTCTGTCCATCAGCTAAAACGCTGCCTAACACCGACAATCTTAATCGTAAATATTTGACAGAAAATGGTGATGCTTTAGTGGTAAACTTACATGGAACGCACTGATGGAAATGTCCAGTGTGATTTCTGACGCGTCCTCCGATGGCTTGCACCACCCAGTTCTGTCAATTTTATTTTATTTTTATGATTTCAAGGTGAATAAACCTGGCTTGTTTTGTGCTGATGTCATGTTCATACCTTCTGTAGATACTGTTTCCGTCAGCACAGCGATTGCCCAAATGTTCGCAAAGTACCAGTTAACTTGGGAAAACGTGGCTTCAGCGCACAGATTGTGCTTCATCAGACCGGGGCATTAAACCTAATGAGAAACCAGAACTGCTGCACTTCATATTCCACATGTAAAGGGTGTATACTGAGATTTTTTCCACCCGATTTTTACCGATGTTTCAATTAAAAACATTTTTTACCGATTTTAATATATGTAAAATAAAATCCGAAAAATTCCCGGAAATTTTTTTTAAAGATAAAAACCGAAAACGCGGAACACTATAAATATGTTATACAGACATTCAGGAAATGCAATTATTTTGATGATGGGTTCCCCCATCCATTAGGTGACTGCAACCCAATCACAATTAAACACATGTTACTTTATGCAATCACTACTAAAGAAAGAATTCTGAGGTAAGCCTTATATTAAGTATAAGGTATAACGTTTTTGCTCCCTGTTCCTTTCTTTAGATTAGCTCAAAACCCAGAACTAGTGTTCATTACTTCCTAATAAGACATCAGTAAATAAAAGGCATACAATAATATTGTAAAGGGATAAAGGGGTATACCTTGATGGCTTTTGCTGCAGCAGCGGCCTTATTAGCCACCTTCTCGTCAGCCAATACCAGCTCTTTCTTTGCATCCACCTGTACTGTTTCCTGTTCAATCTTAATCATCATCTTCTCAGTCTCAGCCGAGGTCTTAATTAGCTCAGGCTGCAGGGCAGTAAGCTCTTTTTGCATCACCGAGACCTAAAGGGGAGATTAAGAAAGTAACAGCTATTTGAAAATCCTGTTTTAAAAATCATATATAGAACTACCTTTACAAGTGACACAGTTATTCTCCCGAGTTTGAAAATCCTTACTTCCAGTCCAGATTTTAATGAATGTTTTTGTGTTAGTAATTGTCCAGCAAATCCTACAGATGCTTTTTGGAATTAGGTTTGGTGACACTCAAAATTAATTCCAGGTCCTGGAATGTTGGGATGTGTTTAAAGATATGTTATATTTCTGTCTGTTTTAAGAGGACCATCATCAACCTGACAGAAGCAGCTTTGTGTGTTCCCTTGAATGAGAAGTAAATGTGCCCACCTGTGAAGCAGCAAAGTGCAGTTTCTCCAGGCCAACAATGTAGCGGTTTCTCATCATGTCAACCTCCTGTCTCTTGCTTTTGAGCAAGGCTTTAAATGTAAGGATCAGCTCCAGGTAGGAAGTTGGCGTCACGTAATTGTGTCTCCGGAGCGTAGAAAAGTACTTCTCTGAGAGCACCCGCACACTTTCTTGGAAGTATTTACACACTGCAACAACCCTAGGAGAAATTACAGACAGCAACAAAGCAGATATGAAGATGATGGAATATAAGGAAGCATCGTGGTTCCTTTGGGTAAGTAGAAAACCAAGAAAATATGGAAAGCTTAATCAGATAATGATTCACACTTACTCTTTCCTGATCTCATCTTCTAGTTCTACTTCTTCCAGGAACTTGTTAGCCACCATCTCCAGAGCGTCAGTAGGCCAAGCCTGGAACCAGTCAATGGTGCAGCAGTTTATCAATGAGGGGAACATGCGCAACCGATTACGAAATGCATCTCCAATGGGACTCATAGCTGTACCAACGGAAAAAGCAAGCAGCGTTATACATTACATCTCCAAGCTTCATTATAGTCCAGGATGAAAGAAAAAAGAAATTACCAAATCAATTGTTTTTAAACCTTATATTCTAAGGTAATCATTTTACAGTAAAGACCTTGCGTTCATACCTAGCACGATATGCAAGTTGGCTTTCACCCTGTCGATGAAGAAGTTGTACATAGCGAGGGCGGTGGAGTCGATCTTCTTGCCCTCCATCCTGGCCACTCCCTGCATTTTCTCAATGATCTCGGCCCGCTCGTCAGCAGGGAAGATGTTGGGCACGTCGCCCGTGTTCAGCAGCATGTTGATGTCCTCCACGAACGTCTCATCTTTGATCTGGTTGTCGCCGAACAGGAAGACCGTGTTCTTGCCGACGGCCCCGGCCTTGAGCATGACCTTCTTGAGGTCCTCCCTCCACTCGGAGGTGGCGTAGTTTTTGGTGATCTCGATCTGGAAGAGATCAAAGTCGTTGATGAAGGTGGCCAGCTTGGTGGCGCTCTGCCGCCCCGATCCGCCGATGCCCACGAGCAGCAAGTGCCCGTTGTCCTGCTTCAGCACGCGGCAGATTCGGGAGATGTGCTCGATGGCGAATTTGAACATGACCAGGGACATGGGCGCCTTGCTGACGTTGTTGTACTCATCCAGGTAGTACTCCATCACCCCGGTCAGCTGCTTCAGGTCGGTGATCTCGTCATAGGCCTTCACGTCAGAGTCCGGCTTAAAGTAGTCCCCGAAGAACAGGCTGCGGATGTTCTCATCACTCACCTTCCCTGATGGTGTCAGGTGACTCAGCAACTGAGTAAAAAATATTGTAAAAATAATTATTATTAGTATTATTATTAATCATATTCACTGATTTGCTTTGGATTTACCTATTCACTAGTTATATACTGCATACAGTTTATTTACTTTGTTACAAATTTGTTTCAGAAGCAAAGATACACGCTTAATAAGGCAGGCAAATGCAATGCCATCATACCTCTTAAAGTGACTGTACATTACCTTATCCACACTTTGTTTGAAATAACTTGACGTCCTCTCCTTGACAATGTTAAAGAAAGTGAGTCTGTCATCGCTATCAATCAGCCGGTCATAGAAAACTCGGTACACTTCGTGAATCCAGAGCCTGATGAGCTTGTCTCCTTCCTAACAAACAGAGAGACCACATTGGGTTTTTGGGTCCTTATAAAATCTATACCATGGTAAAAGCAAAGTGTAGTAAAGCATAGTGAAATTGCTGCAGTATTTGTTCATGTTATTCTTATACATCTTATAAAAATAATTCATTTTTTCTTTGTAAAGAAATCTGTTGCCTGCCTGTAGATGTGTGTTTGGGCACAGTAGGACTCCTCGAATCACGCGGGAGAAGTCTCGTAGATTGAAGATGTAGTGGGATTTGGAAGGGGTGGGGAGGAAGTTCTCCATAGCCGCCACATAGACAGCCATGGTTGCCTGTACCATAATCTTACCCAATCTGAAATACAGCACAGTCCATCACTTACTCATTTTCCTGTCTAGAAGGTCAGTGTAAAAATTATTTAAAAAAAAAATATATATACGATTACCTCGAAAACGAGGCATCAAATCCCTTGCCAAAATGCCAGTCGACAATGGAAGTAAAAATCTTACTCAGGGTTTCATCGTCGAACGAGTCAATAGAGATAATGTTCAAGTGACGGGTGAAACGACCTGCATTAAAAACAAAATAGTTCTGTCTTCTTAAGTATATGGCGGTTTCATTCTTTTAACATGCCTTAAACAAATGTTTAAATGTTGATTTTGAAGTTATATTAATCCATACAGTACACTCACATTTTGAGTTTTTAGATATATATACTGTGGCAAACATAGCCATTACTTTGTTAGGTCCCTATTTAAATTGTGAAATGACATTTGAAAACCCCTTAAGTGAAACACAAGGTTCTAAAAAAGTCTTTAAGCACATTGGTGTCTGCATTTTGCACTGTTCTGTACCTGTAATGTCATTCCTTCCTCCACCAGGTGGCCCCATAGCAGACATAAACAAGACATCCACAATATCCATCCTGGATGTGTCTTTTCTGTCATACCAGTGGGCGTGATCTATCCACTGTCTGAGCAGTTCAATAGGGGGCTGTGCTCCATACACTTCTTTCGCAGGCATGTTTAGATCATCTACAAAAAAATACAAATAAATGATGATTCAAATTGTGTTAAAGGACATGTACATATAGATTAAACACTTGGAAAAGATTATGATTTTTAACTATTTGTAAGGTTCCCTGATAATAAGTTAATTGTCCTTACCCACGTACACCACTGTCTTCTTTCCCACAGGAGGGCCAAACATGCCCTTCCGTCTGCGGTCCAGTTTGGCCATGATAATGTCCTGGGTCTGATTGGCTGAGGTCCTTGCCGAGAAGTTGATGCAGTTGGGGGTGTACTTTTCCTTGGGCAGGTGGACCAGGAAGTTGTTATTGATGGCTGATTTCCCTGTGCCTGTGGGACCCACAAACAGCATGGGCACCTCATGGGTCAGGTATGTCTTCAAGAAGAAGTTCTGACGAGCCGTGTCCATGGTCGGAATGATGAGATCAGAGACCTTTGAGAGGTAAAAACTAAAGTTACATAAATTATTATTGTAATAGGTTTGGTTATCAGCAGATCTTACTGAGGACTTTTCAGAATGCAATAGCTCATCAAGTCCCTTTTGCTGTGCTTTGGAAGATATTTGGTAATACTACAAAAAACTATGTTAATTTAGGGTTGTGATAGATTAATGGGAAGCCTCAGAGCAATGACTACCTTTGCACCAGCAGCGATGGTAGCCTCTTCTTTTGTGATGTAGTCAGTCCAGGTATTCCACTGCCCAGATGCTTGTTTGTGGAAATAATACTCATATACGGTCCCTGTTGATTTTTTAAGAAGACTTTATTTTAGGCTAATTCTTATTTTTATTTGAAATATTAATACTAGTCACACCCCACAACATATTTAATCTGTACAAATTATTAATTATTTTTATCTATAAACATTTCAATTAGAAAGCTGAGTTGAACACACATAAAGATGATATACTAAAATAAATGTGTCAATGGCTGGGAAACATGCAAGCTCATTACTACCAATCTGTCACCCAGTATTTGCCATATGAAAGAATGACCTCGTTCTGGAAAGACGTTGTTTTTAGTAAGCTTGACGCTCTTTGGGCGCGGGTTCTTGTCGTCCATGCCCATGATCACGTTGCGGTAAAACACGTCAAACTTTTTCCTGCCCTCCCCGTTGATGGTGCCGCCAATGGTCCAGACCACAGCAAAGAGGAAGAGCCCCTGCAGCCACAGGGTGATCTGCTGGCTGGACATCAGCTCCTTCCCATCCTTCCCAGAACTGGCTATCTCATCTGAAAACAGACAGTGAAAGCTGCCTTTTAGCTTTTATCTTTAATACAATTGAAAATAATTGCAATACAAATGGTAACGAATGAATACTGCTCCCCGGAGAAAAGTATTTTAACTATACTATCCTTTTTATTTTCTTCAGCCCTTTTGTAGTTATTCTCCACACTCCAGTAACCCCCAAGCCAATAACATTAATTCAGCACAGGCAGGTAATTAAATGTTTAAATAAGCCCTGAAAACCACAAAGGTCCCTAAGCCTAACATTTGGGTTCTGCTTTTGGGCAACAAGTTTTTATTCTGTAAAAGGCTATGGGGGCAGCTTTTGGGCTGGATAGATCACACATGCTATATAAACCACTACTGAGCAGCCTTGCAAAGCTCAACTTCTCACATGGGGTGGCTGTAAAGTTACTACCTACCCAAGAGACAGGTGTAGAGTCTCATCATGCTGTAAGCCAGGTGAATAGGGGAGGTCTGCACCAGGAATTTGCATTCGTAACGAATGAACTCCAGACTGGGCTGCACCAGCCAGTTAAACATGTCATTGATCTGCAATCACGAGAATGAGAGGCATCGTTACTACATGCTTCGCAGATTTCACTGAGCGATTTGATTTGACAGTAGGCATTAGGAATCCAATCGTAATCCAATGGCATCACAAACAAGGATTTATGAGACAGCAGTCTGTAGTACAGCATACAGTGGTCAGTATTGAGTTAACACATTCAGAAGAATCCTGAATATAAAAACAAAACAATACAGAAAAGCTATTTTCAGGTAGGTCAGCTGAATCATGTGTATGCACTAGGATGAAAGCAAGCCATCACATTTCATTTGTTTATTATTAAAATGGAGTAAACATTATGACCCATCAAATGACAGGGTCAATAGAAAATCTACAGAGGTGAGAAAAATGATTTCCTGTTATATTTCTAATGAAACAAGCACAAAAACAAAAGAATACATAATGTAATTAACAAGTAAAAACAACAGATATGAGTATCACAATTCATATGAACATAATGATCTTAGCTTAATTTATTCTTTCAGTTACCGGTATTTGTAAATGATATGAATACTGCTTATCTAAATGTAGTTGCCTATACAATCTGTTTAATCTGCCTAAACAAGTGAAAATGAACCTACAATAAAAGCAGCATTTTTATACCCTGAGAAGATTTGTGAACAAGAACACTCAGAGGTTTTATTGTGTGTAACCTTCTTTTACTTATTATCCCGAATCCCATTGCAACTCCTCTGTGACATTCCATTCCAACTCTACTACAGATTGCAATCTCTCTGCAACGCAGGGTTAATAGAAATCTGCTGGGTTCAGGTCTCTGGTGTATTTTTACTCTACTAAATAATCCCGGTCTTAATGCATTTCTCTAACAAAGCACATACATGGTAAATGAAGTAAATAGCACTCTGCTGTTAATACAGAGATGATAGGGAAAACCTGTTTGAATGAATCTTTATTGCAATTAAATTGAGCATGCACAGGGTTCTGTTGCGGACTCCTGTCCAATTACTGACCTTGCACAATCCTCATTAGTTTATAAGATCTGCCACGTGTCTCAATTCTCTGCTCACCAGTTCTCTATGCTCATCACTAAGTGTCTCTGGAAGCGTGTCCATGTAGGAATCTCTTAGTGGGCTCCAGCCCAGCTGATGAGGCTCCATATAGATCATACCACACCTGAACAGAGATCGAAACATCTTTCAGATCTGTGCACACCAATCCAACTGGTCTTTTTACGATTCATTATTCTGACGAGCCTACCTGCTCACAGTTGCAGGAGAGGCCTGCTCCAGATCTGCCGGTTCAAATATCAGGCTCATCTTTGCACTCATTTGGATGATCTCTCCACTCATTAAGCAAAGCTAAAAAGACAACAGCCAGAGAATGGCTCTTACAACAGCATGGGTCACCTCAGCCATGTCTATTGCGACAGAAATGTAGTCTTTGCTAAGGAAATTTAAGAGCTGAAGCAGCCTTTGTGTAGGTTCTGTAATCTAAAACTATTTGATCAGATTTATTTATTTCTTTGTTGTCACAGCACAGATTTCTTTCTGAACCTCTAAACATACCTGTGGTTTATATTCTTAATGATTTTTATCACTAACAAAAAACTACCGTCTTTCATTGGCATTGATGCTTTGGTTTTATTTATATTTTACTGGTACTTTAAATTGTCTGTTCACATTTTCATTTCACAGTTCTCCGATTCACTTAAGGAATATGGCTGGAGTAGCCTTATTATGCATCAGTTTCTAATTATTATTATTATAATTTGTACCTGACAGGTGTGACTATAAACTAAAGACACTGCTACTGCTAAACTAACTAATGTTCGATGAGTTCAGCTTTCAAACTCTCAGTACCTTCTTATTATCATCCAGCACAGTATTCATATTTTCGATCCACACAGCATCCACGGGCCCATCGAATATGATCCACTGCCTGTCTTCGGAGGTGGAGCAGGCTTGGTCACGGAAGGTGGTTGCGAGAACCCCATCTGTCCATTCATGACTGACTGGGTCAAAGCAGCCATACAGCTGACCCATGGTGATGGCCTTGGGGTTGATAATTCTGTATTCCACCGCACACTCATCCACGAGCTTGGCTAGAATACATTAAAAGAAATCTTAATGATAGCATTGTATAGCCTTCTTGAATTGCCCTACTACCATGATAACTGTTTTAGACGTTGTGTAACAGTGTCTTTGCATAACCTAGGTGCTTGTTCAAAATGTACGGTCAACGTGTACATAAAGGTATAATTCTCAATATCTTTATGTGGAGTGAAACCTGGCATGAGATAGAGGTTGATAACGTAACATGATGTTGTTTACCTGCATACATATCACTCAGGGCTCCAGCTAGTACTTTATAAGCGCAGGTTTTTCCACCCATTGGATCGCCGACAATCATGAATCCGTGACGTACCAGCATCATCTCGTAGATCTAATTGAATCCAAAACACTACTGGCTAAAGGTATAGTTGATAACATAACATCCTGATTACACCCCTTAGCTCACTTCAAATCTAGCATTTCTCGTAGACATCTGACCTGCATGGGGCAGTTACGAGCTTTCAAGTTCCATGGGGAAGGAGCTGTAGAAATGCGATGGCAGCAAAAATACATTTTACACTAAAATTAGTTAGTTAGTCTTTAATTAAATTGCTTAAGTTTCACACACAGTTGCTGTGTGCACACATTCAAAAAGTTTTCAACTTTAACCAAAAGAACATGAGCAACTTATAAAATGCTTTAGTCCTACCTTCTAATATAGTCCCTTCCACTTGCACTGCTTGCCATCTACAGGATAATACTTTTGCAAAGACACTATATATATATATATATATATATATAAATATATATATATATATATATATATGTCAACACTGTATATATAGATCAAACATAATGATTCTTTTTCAACACAAACCTGAATAATCTTTCCAATAAACCATGGCACAGGCTGAAGTTTCATTCTCTTGATATTGTCATCCAGAGCCTGCAGTAAGACTTCATAATCTGGTTTCGGAAGCACTACCCCTGGGAACAGGTCAGAGATAATACCCTGGGGGAGGAAAAATAAGTGAAATGTTTATTGATGGTGTAGAGTTTTGAAAAGAAAACCATGAAGATGCAAAACAGCAGCATGTCCCTTGGCAGATTGTTGTATGACCTCCATACAAAACCCACTGTTTGAGCAACAACTTCAGATATATCCCTTTTATCAACTGAGTTCAAGAAACAGCATGTTGACACTTCGATTGACATTGAAATCCCCTGGGTTTTTCATTTTACCTTTGAAAAAATAAGATTGTAAAGTAAACCGACACGTTCAGTTTCTACTTTTACTTTGTTTTACCCTTTTAGAACCTTTTCAGACTTTTTTTCTTTCTCCAAATAAAAAACCTAAAAAGTTAGGTTATAATCAGAAGTCACATTTCTCAGAAATGTGATAGATGACACAGATGACAAGCTGTTTCTATATGTCCAGCCAGCCATCAGAAAAAATGGAAAGACAAAACATAATAATGGAGTAAGTCTTCAATTGGCATTCATGGTTCAGACAGTTTATAACAACTGGCACAACTGACCTACTAAACTGCATTCACTGTAGAATTTCACTATGCTTTATTATAGACACTTCCACTACTCCAGTACTCCTAGATTGTTTGAGTAAAATAAAATAGGTGCTGCTTCACACGTCACCCAAACATTTCTATTTTTATGTCTATTTGATGTCCCTGACAAAAAAGGCCATCAATAGAATATATGTATATTATTTTGTCATATCAAGTTATACTCTAGAGGCCCAACAAGGAAGGAGCCAGACGAGGATGGAATGATTGATATAATAATTACTTATGTGACCTGGTTAGCTTATTATAAACCAGTTCATAAGTGCTCAAGTCTCTAGTCTGTGTCTATTGAATCTATTTAAAATTAGAAGTGCTTTGGAATTAATTTAGTAGTGTTATGAATAATGTGGAACATTCCAATTCTATCTGTGTTAAAAAAAGAGAATTCTCTGCCCTGTATTTGGAATGCTCCATTATCCATAATGCAGAGCTGCCCTTTTATAATACAGCTAAGAGAACACCCCTCGGGAAGCAAGTGGAGTGTTCCAAAAGTGTTCTTTAAGACGGAGTTGACCACAGACACAATATGAATCAATCAATAAATAAATATTTAACTTCAACATATGAAATGAACATAATAAGTAAGAGAAAAACAATAGGCAAGTGTATGTTAATAAACTATAATAATAAAGTATCAGACAAACTAACGTTAATAAACTAACTGTCAAACTAAATTAACACAATACCTGTGCAGGAGCAATATTTAAGACATACACAAAATTATTTGACAGAATGGCGAAGCTACTCACAAGAACGGAAAACACTAAATTGCTCAGCAACTTGTGTCTGATTCAGGTTTTTTTCAGGCGCTCGGACAATTTCCAACTTTTTGTAGCAAGAGAAACAGCGGCACATTTTGCCCTTTGTTTACATGCCATTTTGTAGCGATGAGGTGCACCCGTGGAAATCAGAATACAAAACGAGGCAATGATACGACTGCAGTTCTGGAAAGATGTAATAAACCAATCAGTGTGCCTCAAGACACTCTTCGATGACAAGTTTGATGATGATGAGTTATCAAGTTACAAAACAGTACTGCATCAGTTGTGAACGAATCACTAGCGGTGCCAAAAATGTGTTCTTTTAAGCAAAGCTCTTGTTCCTTTAGGCACTATTTGTTTCATCACAAGGGTGTTCTCTTAGGAGAAGTATTCTCTTTGGAGGTGTTTCTATACATGGAGACTACTGTACTATTGTAGTCGGGAGCCATAGTAGAACGTTGCTGTTTGTGTTCCACCTTAAAACTGGTATGCTATGATGGGGCAAATGGGAGCTATGGCCATACCATCTTATAACAGGTTCAGCAGAATAAATAATAACGAGGGAACACTGTATACTTTTACAAAAAGTAATGAGTGTTTAAAAAAAAAGCCCTCTCAAGTACAGCTTTTTTTCTTACCTGAAACAGAGGTACATCTTGAGCCAAGAACTTGGCTAAGTTGACGTCCAGCAGAGCTCTGAGCAGGATGACACTCTCGTTTTCCTGCTGGTACTTCAGTTTAAGATTCCCTGCTGCAGTCAGGACCGATTTGACTGCGCGCATGCCGTAGTCATAGTGGTGCTGGGATGACAGCTGCTCAGAGCAGAGGCGATAGGTGGCCACGATTTTCTGGGCAAGGCTGAGATTGAAAATACAAAATATAAGAAATAACGTACAGACAACTGCACACAATAAGAGAGTGCCATCATTCTATAAAGGAGTTTTGTTCAATTACAAAATCTTTTTTGGTTTATCAATTGTACAAAGGCACTTAATTTCACAGGTTTCTACAGGGAACACTGAGCCTAAATTCTGTATAGAATACGGACAGAAGTTACCTTCTTGAGTCAATAAAGCCCATGGAGTACAAGGAAATTTCCCCAATCAGTGCGTAGTCAGGAACCATCATAGCAACAGTGCGGAACAGAGCCTGCAAAATAACAACAATGATAAGAGTTTGTTTTATGTATCTTCATGATCGTTAATGAGAGATGGAGCCCATTTCCGATTTTACCTTCAGATTGTCTGGAAGCTCTGCCCGACCTGCATAGCCCGGGTTCATGGTGATGAAGACAGAACAAGTTGGGTTCAGCGAAAGTTCTGTTCCCTCAAACATGAACTTCTTCAGATCGCGGATTATGGCTTGCTGGATGCTAAGGATCTGCTGGGCAACTACTGACAGCACTTCAACCTGTGCATGAAACAGTGGCAATAAAGAATAACACAATGTGCAAATATGTTGAACCTGATTTACTAAGCTTTCGCTCCAGTGCAAAATCTAAACAAAAAAGGCAAATTTAGTAAGCTGGGCCCAGTATGTGCCAACGTTTGACTAAAAATATTCTAGTGTGCTGAAAAAAGCATCATTTTGTTTTGTGCAGATACAAACAAGACATACCAGAGTCACAGCTTTATCAAGAGACCTTGCAGAAAATGGTAAAGAGTTACAGTTTTCACACAGAATACAGGTCACAAAGACTGTAAATGAATCAGGCACACTACAGTTTGTGAATAGCTAATACAGCTGTGGCCAAAAGTTTTGCATTACACTATAGACTAATTTTGCTTCATAAAGTCGAATGAAACCTGCTGAATAATGTTATGTTAACATAATTATATAGCGGTTTGTAGCTTTCCATATACTTAATGAAAAACTGACAAAAAATTAAATATGTGACATTTCAAAATCTAACATGATTTACTGTACTCCTATTATGGCTTCCGGTAGTCTTTAGCAATATCATTTTATAGTTTCTTTGATTACATGATGTTAAATAAAAGATCTAAATGATGCTCGTTTAGTTTTTTTTTTTTTTAATTACTGTATGTCTCTATCCTAAAATTCTATATGATGCAAAACGTTTAGTCATAGCTGTACATGCCATATCATTATTATTATTTTTATTTTTTTGGTTATGCTGGTAACTAAAAAATAATGGGATATTTTGTTCAGTAACTCACTGCTTAAAGACAAGACCTCATACTTTATTTTCTTATCCGCACCAATGCAAGCAGCAGATCCATCGTTTCGGTCTGGTTTCTTACCTCTATCCGGTTGAACTCATCAAAGCAGGCCCAGGCTCCAGACTGTGCCAGTCCTTTGAAGAATTTACTCATGGCTTTGTAGTCCAGCCCATCGGAGCAGTTGAAGACCACACACTTCAAACACAGGAAGGATATGTCAATGGAGAGAACCACATTCATTGATAATTGTAATTTACTTGAAACAACTGAAAAAAATACTATAATATTATGTATCTCTATAGCATACAAAAATACTCAACACAGATGACCAAAAGGCAGGAGCAAAACACAAGGTGGCAGAGCATTAAGTGGTCAGAAAACCTCCTGTTTTAGTCTTGATTAAAAACACATTTATACAGCTTAGCAATTAAAACTTTAGGTAAACGTAATTAAAAGACGATCTCCTTGTGCTTTGAAATGATAAAGCCCCTTCACAAAACTCTGTTCAACAATGTAACTACACTTTATATAATACACACATATTGTGGAAAGATAAAAAGACAAGGAGTTGCTAAACAGTTTACCCGCATGGCATTCATTGCTGGTGGCTTTACATTTTACCGTGACTCTAATAGAATTTTTGCACCAGAACACATCACTTACCAGCAAGTATTGGGACCGTATTGGTATACAGGTTGTCCCGATGCTTGCTGGGTGATAGAGTGCTATAAATCAGTATACTTTATACGACTGGTACCTGCTTGGCGAGCGCTTTAGCCAAGTCCTTAGTTGTCTCAGTCTTCCCAGTCCCTGCAGGACCCTCAGGAGCCCCTCCTAGATTCAGCTTCAAAGCTCCCATCAGTGTCCTGTGCGTTCAATTGTAAAACAATTACACATGCAAATAAAAAAGCATTAAGAGGAAATATTTTGTATTTTTATGGGGAGCAAAATATACTTTTTCATACAGGAATTTAAAGTGTCTATTAGAAACTTCTCTAAGTTTCTCAAAGTTATGTCCATGGTGCTTGTGGTGTTATTGGTCTTCATATTCTTGAAGTGATAAATAGCATTCATGTGCATGCCATTAGCTATAACCTATCCAGACATATAATCAAATAAAATACTGGTTTAAAGATAAGAAGCTGTGCAGCACATGGCAGCCTCAAGTTCTTGTAAAACTAAAATAGAAAAAAAATATCTGTCAGGGGAATGGATAACCAGAAGTAAGCCTATAGAAGCAATGTAAAGGTAAAAACAGATACAATCACCTAAACAGTAAAGGAGACGAAACACTCACCTGTAGCACCGGTCAGTAAGGGGGGTGATGACCAGACGAGGGGAGTTTCCCAGGTACTCGTACCCATACTTGACCTCAGTGGTAATCATTCGGACCTTGACGTCGCTGTCCAACCAGTAGTACCTCAGCTGGGAGATCCACTGGAAGTCATTCAGGCTGGAAACCTGATCTTGCGCTAACTTGGCGACCACATCCCTAGCTGGAAGGAAACAGGGAAAACAGGTGAGCTGGTGAGTAATCAATCACTTGCCGGTATGTTTGGTTCTTGTACTGCACACTAACTGGATCACTCTGCGCTAAACAATGACAAATGCCGTGCTTTTTGTCATTGAGTGTTGAGTAACACAGTTGTGCTTAGCAACTGACGATACTTAATGTACATGCTTAACAACTGATTCACTGCACACACTTGTAATCTGCAAAAACTATTTGGATTACTGTGATTTAAAATTGCATTTACACTTACTGTGTGTCCCTGCTTGACAAATGCTAAGTTTCAATAAGTTTTATTTTTAACAAATTATATGTTGTGGCCTATAGTGCTAAGAATCTGATTAACAATACTCTGCAGTGACTTTTGCTCTTTTGTACTCTAGTTCTCACACTGGGGCTTACAATCTACTTGTTGTTATTTCAAATTTTTCTGTAAATATCATCTCTCTCTCTCTCTCTCTCTCTCTCTCTCTCTCTCTCCACACAGTATCACAGAATCTATGACATTGGTACATGGTTGCAGCTGTGTGAGAATACAAATGAAAAGGCAAAGGAAAATAATTACCATGTACATCAATGACTGTAAGAGCCCCAAGGGTCAGACGAGCACTTCCTGGAAGCTTCCCTCGGACTAACTCCACGATTTCACTGATCTGCTCGTTGCTTTTCTTCAAGTAATCCTTTATAATGAAATAAAAACAAACAAACAAAAAAGATGAATAGCACAGCATCTATGTGTTTTTGACTCAAGGGTGAGAGGTCAGGTTTTTAGCTGGTTGAGACTGTGGCAGGTATAGCAGTAACCTGCACAAACAGTAATCCAATGGTTTAGCTTTGATTTGGAAAGCAGTGTTTTACTGGTGAATTATTAATCAGAGGGAGAGCAGTAATCCTCAGGGCTATTTTGATATATTGCAAAGTGAACAGCAAGGTGGGGCATTTCACCAGTGCTACAAGTATGCATTTTAGTATTTTTTTTTTTTGGCAATACAGGTAACCCCTTGAATCTTTAGTTCAATACCCATTTGAACATACCAATGTCCCACAAATGCAATCTTAAAAAAAGAACGTTAACTGACCAGTAACATGTTCTGTTGAATAGCTTCTGACATTTCCTTGGTCCAGTAAATTGAGGACACACAGATTACCACCTGTCCTGGCCACTGCAGCACCCATTTCTTACGTGGAAGCTTGAAACATTACAAAATGATTTGTTATGTGAAAGGTTAGATTTGAAAATGTGTTAGCTCAACTTATTTTTTATATCTGATGTCGATTTAAAAGCTAAAGTTATTAAAATGTTACAATTATTATTATTATTATTATTATTATTATTATTATTATTATTATTATTATTATTATAGTAGTAAAGACACATTTAAAAAGTCTGTGGCCTTGCTGGGAGGTAATGAGCTTGAAAATACCACTTGACCAGGGGACAGATCCTTTTATACAGGCACTGTTCAAGCAAGCATATCATTAAAACAAATATTACTCTAATGTACCTGGACATATCCTTCAGTCCCATCCAGTATAACTTGTCTCACGCTGCTAAGCATCATTTCTTCCACTTGTTGAAGCCACTTCTCCACCATTCCCTGTAGAGATATGTGTTACTAATTAGAGAGAATTGGGAGCCACATAAAAAACACTTTGCAAAAAAAAAAAAAAAAAAGATCACAGCACAGAAATCTTTCCATTTTGATGGGGGGTCTTGGGTCCATGTACCGTACTGTAATTTTACAAGAAATGTTGGAAAATTAGACATTTTTGTGTGTAAGAAAATGTAATACTAGTGTACCATTTGTTAAGGTACCTTTGCTTTAGCTGGGTATATTTTCTTCACAAACTGAACCGTTTCTTTCTCTGAGCTGATCATGCCCATTATTTCCATGTTGTCAGTGAACTCCAGCTTTGCAATCCCCTCGAAACATTTCTTCAGGTGGGGCTGAACTCTCAGGGGGTCCTTGGTTTCGGACAGAATCTCCAGAAGCTCATCATTTGATAAGAAAAAGAACCTGAGAGATTCCAGTGAGCAACAGGGGTTACAGAGTGACTGATATACTAGGATTATCTATATTATTCTAAATGGGCAATTCAATGCAATACCCATTCTTAAGGGCCTACAAACATATCCTTTAAAATATTTGCGGCATAGTGAGAACAAGGTAACTGCCCTGAAGTTTCACAAATTTTTTATCACAGACTACTACAGTAGCCTCCTGTAGACTGAATAAAATATTATAATCTAAACAGTTGATTTAAGCAAACATTTAACCTATAGATTACTATTATGAAGAATATCTATATGTGTCCAACTTAAGGAATATGCGCTTCCCTCTGCTATGTGTTTATCGATTTGATTTTCCAGCTGCACTCTATTCCGTTCAAAAACTGTTTGTTCTAAAGTAAGGTTCAAAACGTATTTTTCACCAGTGTAAAATGTACCATACCTGGGGAAGAAGAGTCTTTTCTTCTCTAGGTAAGTGTTCAGTCCTTTTTGAATATCTTCCAAAAGCACATTGGCTTCTTGCAACTTTCCAAGCATGTTGGGCTGAGCTGTAGCCACCAACACTCTGGAGTCTTTCACCTAGCACGCAATCAAAAATCTATTACTGTCGGCTTACTACAGTGACTTTGTGACAATTGTTCTCATACTGTTCCTATTATGTAATCATTATGACTGAAGGTATGGGTCTGGGTTGTGGGTGTAAATTTATATATGTATGTATGAATGTTATATATTTGAAAATATGTTTCTATTATAAGATTGCATGTATGTTATTTAAAAATGCAATTACAACATTTATAATATATATAATAGCTCACTTCTCAATTTTTCATCCAAGCATGGCAAAGTTCATTGCACATTGTATAGTGAATGAGTTCGCATGTTCTGTGAAACAAGGCAAACTCTGTGCTTGGTTTGCACAGAAACGTTAAATTAATTTTGTTAACAACGGCAGCAAGCCTTATACATATATTGCATGTGTATCTGATGATGTTTTTATACTGTATAGGACAATGTCCTCTTTTAGTTTAAATGTTAAAAGTACATTTTACTGGCTAGAGTCTCAACCTGCTGTCAATTAAAAAATCCTCCAAATTAAGCTATTTTACACTTACCTAACCCATTAATCTGCTACACATGTCTTATAAGATATAATTAATCACTCACTGATAAAGCCACTTCACACAAGTCATTGTGATCTGAAAAGGTTGGGAACGTTAATTGGAATGTTAATTTGGTTTCAGAGGTTCTTCACTTACTGATTCTCCTATGATGTCCTTCCAGTAACTGTCCACAATGCCAAACTTTCTGCCCTCCTCTGGCATTTGAGCGATGATGTCTTCAGAGCTAAAGATGGGTTCCAGGTAGAGCCAGGTTGCCTGACACTTCAACATGGCATCCAGAATATCCTGCATCAAAAGCAGCTTCTCCCCCCATTGCTACAAAAAAATGTAATAATAACAATCATGGCTTTCCTCTCTATAAACTGCTAACACAACCAAGTATTCACCTAGATAAGCATCAACCCTAAAGTGAGACTAGGCAACCTTGCTCACTAAATTAAAAGCTTAATGTTAAGCTACTACTGTATGAATGTACAATGCACACTGTTGCTTTTATATCATTCTTATGTTTATATTATATTATATACCAAGCATCAAAAGAAACATAACTATTATAACATTTATTTTCGAAAAAAAATAAGGTATATAAATGATGGACATTGACAAAATGTTTTTGGTTTCTTTTTAATGACTCGATCATTCATCCTTGACCATGACACGCTTGAGTGACTATGACTGAAGCATATGCACTTAATCACCTAATAAGTGAGACAGTTGATTGGACACTGGATATGGAGTGATTTCAGCTGTTGAATTGCAAGCCTGAATAAAAGCAATACAGAAAATCACAAGAAAAAAAAAACAATATGCAGCGCCTTCGCTGCGCCTGGATCTCCTCAGTCAGGCACAAGGCACACTCTGGCAGCCAGAACCGGGCAGACTCCAGCTGTGGGTCTGGCCCCTGAACGGGACTGTACGCCTTAGGGCTCTCAGATGCAGTAGTTAGTACACTGCAGAACGCTAGGGCAGAACGCTAGGGCTTATTTTCAGAAGTGGTGCATGACCAGAGGCCATGACCCCATTTACTGCCCCATAGCGATTATTTTACAGTTTTTCAAGATCTGCTAGAGGTGGGCAGGTCCCCCTCTATGCTGAAAGTGTACTTGACAGCTATATATGCATGCCACGTCCCTATAGACTCAGTTTCCCCGGAAGCCCATATTCTAGTGACCTGGTTTCTAAAGGTAGCTCGGTGACTGTGTCCTTAAGAGTGCACGCTCGCACCACCAACACTAGTTGGCGGTAGCGAGGCATCCCTCGTATGCTGTCTGCTCACGCTCCCTTGCAATGGCTCAGGTACATTTTCCCAAAAGTATTGGTTGGTGGTCGTCTTCGAATTGAAAGGGAACATTAGGTTACTTAAAGTAACCCTGGTTCCCTGAAAGAGAAGACGAGCACCAAACCTTGCGAGGTCGCATCACTTGCATTCACGGGTTCGATGCAAAAGAGAAAGTGAGCTCCGCGAAACGACTACTTATTCCATAAGCAGGAGGGACTGAAGACGTCATTCCACGGAGGGGCCTATCGGCAGCTCTGACATAAAATGCTCAGCGAATACCTACCTAAGGCAGGCATATCCCAAAAGTATTGATTGGTGGTCGTCTTCTCTTTCAGGGAACCAGGGTTACGGTACGTAACCTAACGTTCTCGCACTTTCTGCCCCGTTGAGCTATCAGCTTTGTGAAGCAATAAGCATTTTACATACTTGAGCTGCAGAACTGGGTCTGCCTTCCTGCATAGTTAAGTGCCCAGATGCATCTGATCTTGATAAAACAATTGTACAACATGATACATTTTCTCCTACCTTGCACTCTGTTTCAATTGGCTTGATGTATGGAGACCCACACATCGTCTGTGCTTTGATAATGTGGTCATCGAGCAGTACTTGTATATCATCAACCGCGGACAGAATTTGTGTGCCCTAACAAAACAAGCAAGCATGCTCTAGCATTAGAATTGCATGTTAGGGAAATTAGGTCAATAAGTGCGACAATAATTATTTTTATAGAATGTGATATCAATCCAAAGTCTAATAAACAGCATAGCAATAAAAAAAATCTGAACTGATTAAGAGGCAAAGAGATTAAAATACAGCTGCATATTCAGAACGTATACAAAGTATAAATTGATGTGGAAATTCGTGACTATATAGGAAACTTTATTATTAAAATACCAGGACCATACATATTTTAACATTTGAAAAATAATTTAGCATAGAAAAAAAATGTAATACTGCGCTGAGTCACAGTGGAATACGATTCTGGCATAATTAATTTCTTCCCTGGCACGGTTTAAATTCATTAGGCTGAATGACTAAGTCAATGCCTGTAGAAACCAGTCAAGTGCAGTTAAACTGCAATTTAACAGTAAAAGCTTTGAAATAGGGACCCATGGACAGTAAGTATTAGGTGCACAGGATGCTAAATTTCAAACACAGTACACTGCGATGTATGTTTCTCCATTGAGCTCTGTGAGCCAGCACTGAGATTTAAGAAAAAATTATATATTTTATTCACCATTTCCACTGAACCTGCTTGCAGAGGTAATGGAAGGTAATTAGAACAGATTGCTTATCATGAACAGTTTCCAAGACAGGTTTCCCAGTCTGTAGCAACTCAGCACTGGCTTACCACATACATTTGGTTGGTAGCTACTGTTAATACTTTAACCTACCGTGTCCCTGTATTTGATAAAGCCAAAGCATGCATCAGCCCATTCCGATTTCATCTTCTCCATAGCTTTCTCCAAGGAATATTCCTTGCTTGCAGAACTACCTATTTCATCCAGCCTTAAGAATATAAACTGGCATAAATTAGGGGGTTTTAAATATTTAGATAGACATAGAAAATATATGTTTACTACAGGCATGCTAAAAAGGCAAACCCAAAAGAGGAAAAGAACTATAGGCAAAAGCAAAGGCCTTAGGATATTTCACAATCTAATCTAGAGAATTATGTATATTTTTAAGACTGATTATATAAGAAACACTTGCTCTCTACTGTACATGGCAGTTATCTCAATCAAAGAGTAATGTGAGCTCAATAATGGCATCTTTTCCCTTCAACCAAAAAGGTATTTGAGCACTTGATTTCTGAACGACTCAAACCACTGACGCTTCATATCGCAGTGTGTTTTGTAATGAAGTGTCCACAGCGGTAGACAACATATTTGTTATCAACAACTAGCATTTGTCCATTAAATACACCACAGTTGTTTGCATACAGTATAGTAGTTGAAACAATATATTGGGTTCCTGATATATACTGAGCATCAAAAGAAATGTATCACTTATATTTGAGCATCAAAAGAAACTAATAATAATAGACTAAGGTTAGGACACACAGCATTAAATCATCACGTATACAGGATTGGGAGTCATGAGAATGGGTTATGTAGTAATTGTGGGGAACAAGAAACAGTGGAACACATACTGAGCATCAAAATAAACTTATCACTTATATTTGAGCATCAAAAGAAACTTATCACTTATATTTGGATAAAATTCACTGGATGTAATTGAAAAATGACAAACTCTGTTTTAGAGCAGGTGCAGTGATTTTTTATTGTGCTGATTAAAAATTGACATCACAAAGATGCTGCAAAATGATCTATCAATCTTGGGCAGGTGTTGTGAGTCTTGGTCTCCCAGTTCATGGCCTGTCATTGACAGAGGGTGTCTGGTTATACCGTCTCGCCAGGTTTGAATTTGCTGGCTGTGAGCACCCAAGCCGGCGAGCCATAGTACGCTGCCCTAGTCCAGCCTGCAACATGCCGACTGCACGAAGGTGCTGCTCTCTTGACAGACGTGGCATATTGTTTTTTTTTTTTCTGTGATTTTCTGTATTGCTTTTATTCAAGCTTGCAGTTCAACAGCTGTAATCACTCCATATCCAGTGTCCAATCAACTGTCTCACTTATCAGGTGATTAAGTGCGTATGCTTGTCAGTCACTCAAGCGTGTCATGGTCAAGGATGAATGATCGAGTCATTAAAAAGAAACCAAAAACATTTTGTCAATGTCCATCATTTATATACCTTTTTTTTCGAAAATAAATGTGTTATAATAGTGATACGTTTCTTTTGATGCTTGGTATATAATGAGTAGATAAAATGCTAAAAAACAAATACAAAAAATATGAAAATGTGAAAAAAGAAATGAACTGCGGGT
This sequence comes from Acipenser ruthenus, assembly GCF_902713425.1. Lineage (NCBI taxonomy): Eukaryota > Metazoa > Chordata > Actinopteri > Acipenseriformes > Acipenseridae > Acipenser > Acipenser ruthenus. The sequence continues at coordinate 6,068,796 of NC_081201.1, read as the reverse complement.
ACACCTTTGGTATCCATCCATCCATGTCTATAAACAATTTTATAATCCATCAGCAAAATACATTATACACTGTAGACCTCTTACTTGTCAATGAACTTGGCAAGTCCGTATTCCACCATGTTCAACAAGGACGTGTCAGCCTCAGGTTTCAAATCAAACCCAACAATTTCACTGATCTGTAAAAGGATGCAGCACATGAATCATTCAACATCACTGGCTCTAAATTACTCTAATTGGAATTAAATGCCAAGCAGAAAGTCATTTTGTGGAGCACTGCACAATTTTAGTTAAAGGCAGCATCTTTAAAAAACTGAATTGCCATCTTCTGTGTACAATGAGTAATTTATACATAAAGATAACTTCACAATGATTCTCAATGAAATTTCATATGAATTTCTTCTGGACGGTCCACCAAGAAAAACCTTTGACATTAATCAAGAAAAAAAAAACACACACTTTGAATCTCATTGGTGCTGACCTCTCACAATTCAGTATATTCAGTGTAAATGGAAATGTATTTAGTCACCTTTTCCCAGTGCCTCTGCTTTATTCCAGGGTTGCAAATCGTTGACAGGATGGGGAGGTACTGTTTAAACTTGTCGATCTTGAGTTTGATGCTGTCCGCTACCCGCCTCGGCCCTGGCAGGTCTGAGAGTGTCTTAGTGAGCTTGTACACTGTCCTCCACATGTTCCCTATCTCTTCATTGATATCTTCAGCATTGAGGTTCTGGAACGGACCTACAAGATGGAAAGCAAAACAGAGTAAATACAGTATCTAATAAGCACAGCACAGTTTGGAAACAGAAACAACGTTAACAAAAATATTATATAGTGAAAAAGCTGTCAAGATGACAGCTGTCACTGACCATTCAGCCAGAACTCAGACTTGGTGTGGAAGTTATAGGCTGTTGTCCAAAGCTGATCATAAGGCTGCTTATTTGCCATTGAGGTCTGAAGTAGTGGGAACTGGCTCTGTTCTTTCCCCAGCAGTGTCTCTTCCTTATTGATATCCTTCAATCACAAAGAAGCAAAAATCAGACAAATAGGAAAACAACCTGTTTCTTTAAAAGTGACAATGTTTTTGCTGGATCTACTGAAGGAGTCTTTTCATGTTTTCACAGATCCCGATTAGCACTAATCTCAGACTACCTAATGTAACATTGGATAGTCCAGGATTAGTGCTAAACTGGGTCTGTGAAAGGAGATGTATTACTTTAACTTTATACCGCACACTTCGCGAAACAGTTTTACAGCATAGGATGTTTAATAGGATTTATGAAACTTAGATACAATTATTGTATTTATCTTACATGACAGCGTCAACTGGAAAACAAATATGTGGTTTCCCTGGATAAATAATTTACAAATTAGAGACAATGTTCATAGCTTTCTACAATAAGGAGAGAACGTGACCTTGGTCTCAGTGAGTAATATTCCGATTCACTTAAAAAAAGAAAAGACGGTTTTGAACCTCCCACCTCCAGTTCTGCCAGAGCTGCATTCAGACTGCTGGTTAGCTCACTTAGCTTGTCCATGTTGTTCTTCATCTCTTCCATGCTCATCAGCTCCTTCTTTCTGAAACTCTCCACTTCTTTATTGTACATAACAAGTTTCTTGTCAAACTCTGAAATCCTGTCGTCGGGACACAGTTAACATACATTAATTACAAAGACAGGTATTCAAAATCCAGCATTTTATAACTGTTAGTTCGACCTTTTTTTTTTTTTTTTTTTTTTTAAATAGAAAAGCCATGTAGTTACAAAACTAGACATAATGAGCTTAATACCTTTGAGTCATTTCATTAAATTCCTGAGTTCTTCAAGTTTTGTAACTTCAGGGTGCCTTTCTCCTTTCTGTGTTAATAACACTTATAAAATAAATGGCTTTGTGAAATACCCCAATATTACAGGCACCCTATCCCCATCCCCTCAATAGTCGGAACCTCATTATCTTTAAAAGCACTTTCTGAAGTCCTTCCTAACTTTAGAAACGTGTGCTTTTCTGAATAAAAGATCTAATTATACAGTTTTATAGGAAATGTCAAACGGGATATTATGGGCATGATTCATTCTTGCATAACCATGAAGGAAAATCAAATAAATTAAAGTGTAATTTGTTCTGGCGCATTTAATCAAGTGCAATATCTCAGTACAATAGGTCAATCACCAGAAGGATTGCAGCAATTGTCTCTAAAACCAGCAATTCTTAATTACTTTTTCAGAAGGCTTTCCTCAGCATGTTCTCTCCGGATTGCCAGGCGACTCCTGTTCAGCTCAAACACAGCTTGGATCTGGTCTGGCCAGTGGAAGGCATTGCTGTTCAATTTAACATCCTCGTCTTGTATAAAAGATAACAAAAACAAAAACAGGGATTTGGAAATGCAGTCAGTCATTAATAATATAATGGATTTTTATCTAAAAAAAATAATAATAAAAACACACTGTTAATATATGCAAAGCAAGATAAAAAAAAAAATAGCAGAAACATTTACAACAAATTTGCTACTTACAAGACAAGGTAGCGTATCCCATGAGGAATTCCAGTCTGCTGGCTGCTTCGCAGATTTCGTCCTTCAGTTTGTGCACGGTGACTTCACTGGCCACTTTGAGGTACTCTGTGAGAGCGACCATCTCCTCTGTGCTGTTTGGTATGGTACTGATTTTCTCTGCTATCTCATCATACCGCCGACAAACGCTACAATAAAACATTTACTGAAACCTGAATTCTATTTATTTGAAAGCAATATATATATATATATATATATATATATATATATATATATATATATATATATATATATATATATATATATGAGTGTTTTTTCTTACAAAAGCAGATAAAGTGTCAGGAGAATTATTTGGCTAAAAGTCTTCCATGTTATTAGGACTATTTCGGCAAAACTGAAATGGATGTCTGGTTATAGCAGACTTATTTTAAGGACATTCAGATCATATATTATGTTGTTTCAGATGGTGCATGATTTATAAAAAAGTACGTCATGGGCACCACTGACTGAATAATATTGTACCATCGACTGTTGTAGCAACTTGTGTGCCTGTACCTCTTATTTAGCTCTCTGTTTTCATCCACCTCAAACAAGATCAATCTCTCATTGAGCTTCTCTGCTCGAACACAAAGGTCTACGTTCAAGCTCACAACGTCCAAGCAGAACACAGCCAGGGGTACAGTTATGTGCAGAGAACCAATTTCTTTATGCAACTTACGGATTTCTTCAATTTTCTGCAATACAAAAATGTATTCATTACAATTTTTAATGTTTCTCTATTTTATTCAATGATTGGCTGAGACTGATATTAATAGTATAGCAGTAAGCTGGGGCACTGCCTCTGTTAGGGAGATTGATTTGAGCACAGTGCATTTATTTTGTAGGCAAACATGTCTTTCAGGAGTGTTTTCAGTGTGCTTTCATGAATTCTTATTGTTGAGAATCTGAGCTGTGATTGCCAATGATGCTTGACATGAAAGGTTCTATATAATTTTTTTGTTTTTATTATTGTATTGTATCTGTATTGGTCTTTGAAGCTGAATGGATTTTTAACACAAAACACTAATTGCAGGTACCATGTGAAGCAATTGTCCAAATGTAGAAAGAGCAACTTGGAGATAACTGCTTAAATTTCCACATACAATTAGCTGCTAAAACAAGTCTAAGTCATGATTGAATGTTTAAAATAGCCAGGAAAAAATAACATGAAATTTGACTCATGTTATATGTACTTTAGTCTTCCTTATAGAACTCTTAAATCAATATGTTCTACCAAATGCAGAGTATCACTCGAGTATGAAATGCGTTTTTGAACAGTAAAGGTATTGAGCTCTGGAAAGGGGGATTTCATTGCTAAATTAAAAAAAATAATACAATCGTCTAGTTTGAGATCAAATAAGATTGTCTGGCTTAGAATCTTTATATACCCCAATATTAAATATATATATATTTATTTAAAGAAAGTATTTTTCATCACATCACCCACTCATTTTCAAACTTTTCTTAAGACTGATATGATCCCTAGGCCAGCATTTAGCATCTAGAAGTTATAGGCCTGCCACATTTTATTATATCTGGTTTGTAACTATACCCCTTGGGCACTAATGAACTTCAACACCACATGGGAATTAATTACCACTGCTATTCAAAGTGATTCTTTGGGCATATGATTTAGTAAAAGTGAGAAACATATATATATATATATATATATATATATATATATATATATATATATATATATATATATATATATATATATATATATATAAATATGAAGCAAGCTATAAAAAATGTGCTGGTACAGTACCTCTGTAAATGCCTGCAGGGAGTGATTCTCCTTTAAAAATGAAATGACGTCTTGCTCTGCCTTTTTGTTTAAAAGATCGCTGTATTTGTTATACACATTTAAATACCTGCAGAAGAAATTTGTAAAAAACAGTTATAACCAACTCTGGACAAGATCATCGGCTAGTGTACTAGTAACAATAACAGGACTCATTTACTTCTGTGGACCAACAGTATTCTTTTTGAAGATCTCCAAGGTTTTGTTGACAATGTCACAAACCAGAGGCTCATCTAATTTCACTGCTTGCAGGCAAAGACTCTCTCCTTGAATCTCTGGGAACAGGTCGCATTCAACCTATCAGGCAGAAAAAAAAAAGACTAGGTATAAACACTTAGCATTCATTCATTACATTATGCTTACACACCTGTAAACTAATAAAGGATTAGCAATTAAAAAAAAAACGATGCACAAAAACTAGGTTTAATATTTAACAAAAATAAAACATATGAATATTTCGCAGAATGTTGGTATTCTAGATGGTGGTCTTGTTATACACAAGAGCAAAGTTGATCAATATGCATCAATCACAGCCAAACTAATTTAGATAGTGTACATATTTCACAATCCCAATCTACGTTATTATTATTCCAGTGCTCTTTGGGCAGGAAGAGCCAGTTTTACATACCCGGGGAAGTCCTTCAGCACTGGTTGTGATTTCTACGAAGCACCGGTTAATCAGACCCCAACACTCTCTCATGCTAGGTTCGAAAACTATAGCTGGTTCTTTCACTTGCAGTTTGACAATCATGATTTGTGGCTTGAAAAAGTCCCTTTCTTTATACTGTTCTCCAAAATCATTTCCATCCTTCAAAATAATGAAGTTGAAATACACACTATGAATCACATAAAAAATGTAGGTATTCTTCCTCCAAATCTGACCTCATATAATGAGTCCATTGGTATCTGAACTGTCACAAATTACATTACAAAACACACATTTAAAAAAACATTAACTGGACAGAACATATATGTCCAAAACCAAAATAAGGCTGAGCATTACTTTCAGTTCGAGAGACTATGCTTAAAACCTCTAAAACCAATCTACATAAAAAAAGACTAATCCAGGCATAGCAGTTTACACAGATCAACTCTTATCAAACTCCCCAAGCCAATACATTGGATTTTACTTATAATTGGAGATAGGGCTATGTGACCAGGATGGCTGGTGGTGATGTCAGACCCAGAAGAGACACAGACAGCACTGGGATATAAAGCGCTGACGCCTCTTGTTTTCTCAGTACCTCGTGCACTGCGAAAAATGAGAGCAGGTCCTGTAAGGAGTTGATAACCATTCCCCGCAGCTGCAGAGACATCAGGGACGCTGCACATGCAAAGAACTCATGAATCAGGTTAACAGAGTCGTGGTCGCTCTGTGGGACCAGCTGCAGCCATTGTACTTTGTGGGTGATAAACAGTGACACGCATGCTGGAATCCATCTGGAGAAAAAAATAGAGGGGTGTTAGAGTGTGGCCCTGCACGCCTCCAATAGTTTGATATTGTGCTTCAGTATTATACAGTATTTAGATCTCAGGAACATTTCTACATCTTAGTGTGAATGGCACAGCATAAGAAATATGGATGTTTAAGCAGGAATGCTGGAATATGAAATTGAAATACAACTCTTTTGACCATAAGTCTTTCTCAATGTCTTGCATTTCTTTGTAGTATTACTAAATTGCAAGCAAACACTAAGAAGGGTGTTATTTTGATGATTTAAAAGCTGCCGTAATTTAAATCCACCACAATTTAGATGAATAAAATAGACGCACGTGTCTCTTCAAAACCAGATTGCATTTGTATTTTTATTTTATTATAATGCATACTGTACTACAACAAAACAGATATCACCCATGGAACAAGTGATTTTAGTTTTAATATGACTATCTCTGTGCCAAGGGAAAATAAAAGCAGAACAGGATTGGATTCATGGGCTACTGCTGTTTTTTTTTTCAGTACAAAAAGCCTAAATGCACAACCTCAGCAAGGATCCCACATTAGCAGATTTACCCAAAGTAAATAATATTAATATTACTCTGAGTTACTGACTTGGTTTGTAGAGTGGTGCGTGCTGCCAGGCACTGTTTGCGAATCAGGTCTTCAAACTCTACAGGCAGCAGTGGCAGACATGCAGAAAACAGTGCTTCCAGCATAACAAATCTCAACGTGGCAAACCTGCAGAGAAACATGTGGCAGATCCTTAAATCAATAATGCCCATGAGACTAGATGACAGATCACACCTTGTCATGGTTTGGCAACAGTCATTGATTGCTAGCCTTGTTAATAATTCAAATTCTATTCTGAATGCATTCTCTGCTTGGTGTTGCTTCTCAAATTGTGATTGGTTGTGAGTTTAAGTTGAACTTCACACAACATTGGCACGGTCAACTCGTTTTAAAATTACCTCTGATACATCAATAACATGTAGAAGTGGGTCTAGCATAGATGCTTCATTTTTAAGTGAGCCCATTTACTGGAAAGCCTTCACACTTCTCAATAATGAGGACACAGTGTTACATGCTCAGCAGTATAAATAGTCTCACCCCATAATGTTATAGTATGTGCAGAACATATATTCAATACATGATGTCCGATATCTACAAAATATTCACATGCCCCTAAGGATAACAACAGGTCAAATGAGCTCATTATGAGAAAAATGTATAAATCAATCATACTCTTTACACCAGAGCTGCTGCAGCTCAAGCATCATGGGATTCACATTAAAGAGATGAGTTTCGTTCCAGTTCTTGACGTCTCTGAAACTGCTGCTCCAAGGAACGGGGGCTCGAATTATTCTTTGTGGAAACATACGAGGGATGCTTGCAATGAAAAGCCTTGTTCTTTCTGAAGGGTCTTTTAAAATGTAATCAACTGAAAAACAAAAATTAAAACACAAGTTTATAATATAGGACCCTATTTTTTCAAAATGAGGCCATAATTTCACCTTTCTTTCAACAACCCTATGTAAAAGAAGGTGTATCTTATTAGTGGAGTGCTGCTGGTTTTGCGCACAGAATATTAGGGCTGGAACATTGCAGGAAAACAGGATCCTGCTCATTCTATTATATCATATAATTTAATTTTAACATGTATTCCTTGTCTGATATAAAAAAAGGCTTTTCCCTTTCTCCTTTAATGCATATACAATAAAAGTAATGCTGTGCAATGGCGTATTTTTGTTCTGCTTACTGGAGATACATTGATTGATGAGACGTAGCCTCAATTCTCTTCCTTGTAGGCATTGCCACCCTGCAGTGCAGGCTCTATGGATCGAGGTGACAGTGCTATGTGAATACAATCAATAGCACACGTCCTGTAAACCTGTCCTCTGTGGGAAATTTAATATAATTTCCTGTGAGCTTTAGCAGGGCTTATTTTGTTTGTTTGTTTGTTTTTGTAAATTGCAGTTTATTAAATAAATAGCCAATCAAATAGCACAAATAACACACAGGATCTGTTTCACACATAATTTTGATCAGGATAGCGAAGTGAAGGCTTGTTTAAACTATTTATTTTGTGTAAAATTTAAAATCAGTAGACAAAAAGTAATTGGAGATGTCACGGAAGCAAAAGTTGGAGGCGGAACAAATTTTCATAACCAAGTAATTCAGCAAGATGTATTTATTTGGCATTAGTGAATCAGTGAATCAAACGAACAAATCTGTTGAATTGATTCACTAAACTGAATCAAACGAATTGAGCCAGTTAAAAGAATCGAACTGCACATCATTAGCTTCCAGGCCAGAAAAAGAGGTTTAAATAGCACGCCTATCATTGGTTAAAGCCTGGTTTCCATACGCGCTAATAAATCACTTTAATGCGCGCGCACAAATTAAAGTCCTTTAGTAAATACCATGTGAATATAGCTCATCTCATTAGCATGCATTACAATAAAAATCACATATTGATTCTGATTACCATAGTGTGAAGCACTAAATTTAGCGCGCGCCATAATATGCCAAGTATAGCATGTGACAATAAATTAAATTACAATAGTAAATACGGAAATCAAACATGCACACTAATTGCAATTATTGCGCACCATGTAGTTTAGCGCCCTTTCGTAAATGACTAAAGAGAAAACAGAATGACTGAACTAGGGGGAAAAAATACTACTTTTCAAACCAGCATTTGGCATTGTACACTGGCGACCAATCAAGATATCTCGAGAGGCCTTTTTGTCTCTATACATACCTGGCAGCACATACTCTAAAAGATATTAGCTTTTAGTAACATGGAGCAAAAAATTGTCCCTTGTCAAGCAAAATTTTAAATATAACAGCTTGACCTGATATCTTACCCATGCCTTTGCGCAGGCTGAAATCATAGTCATTGTGAATCTCTTCAGTTAATTGTTCTTGCAGTTTTTCCAGTGCAGGGTTGTTCTTGAGATGATGGGGCAAAAGCTGCAGGACATTTTTCATCTGCTGTTGGTCTTGTGCTGCAAGCATGTGGCTGTGGACTCCAGTGTTCAAATAGTGGTGATACCTCTGTGTTCATAAGGCAGTATAAATGATAGATGTAAATAACACCTCTTAACACTCAATGAGAATGTAAAACTGGTAGACAAGCAGATAACCCAAAGACACTGAATTAGACAGTGTGTCACTACTAATAACTGTTCTATTGAAAGCAATATATATATATATATATATATATATATATATATATATATATATATATATATATATATATATATATATATATATTTCCTCTATACATAATTACATTTGTAATTGACCACAATATTGTGACTTGTGACAAGATAAGTAGTACAAGTTTATTGGCTTGGGGGAGGATTCAATACCACATAGTTGTGCATGTCCTTCCTTCATCCAAGTCTCTCATATCTTTTGTTGCTGTTTTTGGCATAGCACATGCTGCCATATTACATGAATGTGCTGTATTAAGTGTGGAGTAACATTCCACAAACCTTTTTTTTTTATTTTGCAGAGTCATTAGTTTCAAGAGGCACACATTTACTGATTATGCTTTTGTGGAGTTTTACTTCTTTGAAATTGGCTCGTACATTTATATTTACATATATATGGCTATAAAATGTGTTATTCTTTATTATATCTTGTTGTTTAATACAGACAGGTTACATCTTTTCTGCGTTAGATAATACATGCAGGAGTTTTCAGAATCTTTTTTTGTTTTTTTGTTTTTTTCCAAAGCAGACACAGCCTAATAATCATCAAAACTACTTTTCAAAGTCTCCACATCAGGATTCTTTGAACATAGAAGATAGTCATTTCTTGCAATGCTTATTAAAACACAAAATTAAAAAAAGAGCAAAGTCACTGAATTTTAATAGCAGGAATAGTGCTCAACAGGATTAGCTACATGTATCGCAATTGAATTCAAAGATGTTGTTTGTCATTTTTATAATTTTTTTTTTTTTTCTATGTACAGCTGGTCTGATGCTGAACTCAAAAAATACCTTGTATGACCCAAGGTAAGACGGGAGCTTACACAACTCTGATAATGATGATTACATTGCACATGGCATAGGTCTAATCAATTCAACTGTGGACCAATCATTCTAACAGTTCACCAGGTTAAGTGTTCCGCTCAGTGTTCTAAATAATTCAATATAAGCAGCATAACATTGAAATAAAATATATTAGAACCTATTTTCCACGAATTAGTAACTGAATAATTGTTGGGTTTATATCAGACCAAGTGTTGTTTATACATATGAAAGAAGATAAATGACTCCTCTTTACGTTCATCTGCTTTATCAGTGTAATAACAGGCTGTTTTGATCATTTGATTGATAATAGATCACATGTTACAGAACTGTATATCAGTGTGCATCCTTTCATGTTTTTTCACTTTCTTGTTCTGTGTGGGTGTGCAACATAGCAGCATATCACAATTACCTTTAAGCTATAAAATGTTTCTAATGCGATTATAAATGAAATATAACGTGACTAATTTGAAAAAAAAAAGAGTGAATCTAAAAGCTTGCCTCCAAATCTCTTTCAGAAGGCTCTCCCATGCTCTTCGAAATCTCCTCTTCCTGATTCACCATACTGTTTAACTGTTCAGTAGGAGTCATGGGCCGGCTTCCTGGATGAACTGATGCACTGTTATACAGGTCATGTCCATTGGAGTGAGACAGCAAGGAAAGAGCCACCTGAGTTGACTCTCTGCAAAGTAATTGCCTATAAGAATTAACACTTAATATGGTACGCTTATTACTATACTAAAATAATGAAGTCAAATCAATTCAAGCTAACATTTTAATACCAGCTGCAATGCCAGATTTACATCTTAAAGCTTTAGGACTCAGGAAATGCGGTATTAACTTGGATTACATGCATACTGGCTATGTCAAGGATTTATTACGTGACTTCAAAATATCTTCAGGAATACATGTCTGATTCAAATACCTTTCTGCAAAAGGTTTGCTTTTTGATGCAAGCTTCAGTTTCTTCTCAACTGGGGGAGATGCTTTTGAAGCTAGAATTACAAAGCTCAGGAGAAAAATACCAATACATATATATGAATGCATATATTTGCAATGAATAACCTTTGCAACTCATTTCAAAGCCTATGAGGGAGTGGATTAATTAATAAGCCTTTCATGGCATGCACCTAATCCAACTAAGGTCACTCGAGAAATAATTTTGTTGGTCTCAGTGGGAATTTGGCATAATTGACTTGCTAGAGTCTCAGCACTAAATGGCAGATTATGTTAAATTGAGGACAAAGGTGTGCCTGCAGATCTAAGAAGAGACTACTTTTTATTTTAAATTGAAATCTAATTGTTGCAAACCAATTTATTTTATTTCTGTGGAAAATAAACATATTAATATGAATGACTGTGAAATACTAAGGCATCTTGATGCAAAAACGTTAACCTTTAACACAAAGTTACAAATGATTCGTCAAAGCAGATTATGGAATGGATGTCAGTGGGATATTGCATTAATTGCGATCCTCATCCGAGCACCTACTGGCTGTCAAGAAGTGTTTTCTCTTATCATACAGATACAGTATTCCACTGACAGATTAGATTAATACACTGCACTGCAGACCTGACATGTACTGCACACAATGCATGCCCTGTCAGAAACTTGAAACACATGTTTACTGATGGTTTCAGTTCAGTGTTTTCTTATTGCTTCTAATAAGTTGAAATTGAGACAATCATCTACCAGCTTCCTAAATCAAATGTGGCAAGGTAGTGGAAGGTTAAACCAAGCATTGTTTCCTAATATTGAGAATGGGGTTTGGAGAAGCAGAGGAGAACAAGGCATGGAGAAGGTGGTGTGTTACAAGGTCTGTTTGTTTGAACATTTGTTGGATAATTAAAACTTGATACAGGGAAACGGCTTAGCCGTCCTGTTTAGTTAGGGAACGACAAAGAAAAGTGAAGTTAGATCTCCGTTTTTCTTTGTATTATTGAGCGTAAATATTTTGTAAATATTGTAAATAAAACTCTGAAAGATTGAAACTACAGCTTTGCAAGCATCTTCTATTTAAACTACACCACTGACAAGATCAACCTACCACACAGAGTAATGTTTTACTTAATCAGAACTGAGGCATTAATTTTCATTCAGTCCGAAAGTAGAGACAGGCACTACTTCATAACATACCCTTGAGATTTTCATTGCAGCGGGCAGTGAGGTCTGTGGCAATTTAAATCTACAGGGATATCAACATATCAAAATGTTTTCTTTTTTTTATTAATAATTAAGTCTAATGGCAAAACAAGAGCGGAAAAAAAACTCAAAAGTTTTCTCTTTTTTTTCTACTGGTTTAAAAAAGTTTTTTCTGTAATAAGACAAGTTACCATATGGAATCTTGGATAGATGTCAGACAGAAAACAATGGGTGGCAAAAATGTAAGTTGGGGTATAATAATAATAATAATAATAATAATAATAATAATAATAATAATAATAATAATAATAATAATAATAATAATCATCATCATCATCATCATCTTAATTTTACAAAGCGCCTTTCATGACAAGTCATCACAAAGCGCTGGACATAAGAACACAAAATAAAAATAAACAATAAGAAAAATATTAAAACATCAAATCTAAACAAAAGCCTGTTTAAACAAATAAGTTTTAAGGCGAGATTTAAAAACACCCAAGGATTCCTAAAGAGGTATAAATAGACAAAAGTTTAGTCAATGTAAGGGTGAGACACACCCTTCAAAGTCTTAAAAGTCAATAGCAAGATTTTAAAATCAATGTGAAATTTAACAGGATGTAAGGATTCCAGAACAGGGGTAATATGATCACCAGATCGAGACCGAGTCAAAACCCTGGCTGCTGAGTTTTGAACATACTGCTATTTGTTGAGGGTGTTCTTGGAAACCCCAGCAAGCAGGGCATTACAGCAGTCATCTGGATGAGACAAAGGCAAGGACCAGTTTCTACGCAGCAGGCACATAGAGAACAGGGCATAGCCGGGCGATATTCCTAAAATGGAAAAAGGAAGTCTTGGTGATATTCCATACATGAGGCTGTGGCGGAGTGTCCCGCCCCTATTTATTATTATTTGTATTTTTGTTTGCGGCGCGGGTAAAAGCGCCGCGTCTTTTGTTATTATATTTAAAAACCCCGTGAGGATGCATGGCTGATCAGCTACTGATTATTTAACTAGCTGACAGTCATGCATCCTTACCAAACGCGTGCAGACTCTGGCCGGGGGATAATAAGATAATTACCAACTAGTTAAATCCCTCGGCCAGAGTATATAAACCAGCAGCACTCTGCACTCGGGGTTGAGAGTGTAGAGGAGAGTACGGGAGAGCGGAGAGAGAAAAAGCAACATTAACAAAACAATTGCTAAGACGTGCTGGATTTCCCAGCACATCACTTACTTGTTTGTTTGTTCATTCGTTTGGCCCTTGTGCCCTTTTGTTTTGTGTTGTGTTAATTTGTTTAATATTTTGTTTATTAAATACGCTGAGTGCACTAACACTCAGCTTCAACCGCCCATCCACTGTTTGGTTTGAGTTACTTCCTGGTCCGTGACGTCATCCACATCACCACTGCGAGCCAGACTGTCACATATGGTGTCCTGCGTGGGACAAACAACGCCTCCAACAGCCGGACCAGGATTGAAAAGTGCGTTTTTTTTGTTTGTTCGTTTTTTTTTTCAAATTAAAAATGGGGAAAAGTAGCCGGAGGAGAAAGCAGCAGCAGCAGCAACAACAGCAGCAGGAGGCGCAGCAACATCAGCCTTACCTTGCCACACTGGATATCTGCCTCACCTGCCTGAAGGGTGAGGAGTGGTGCTTCGCGGTTGGTGAGGTTGGGCACGTGGCACCAGACCAACCCCCTCCATGGCAGGAGAAAGAGGAGCCAGAGCGTCCAGTGAGGGAGGACATGCATCCTCCAAAGAGGACGAATGCACTCTCCTCTGAGGGAGTCTGGGACTGGCTGGTGGAGCCGGGGAGGGATTATGAGGAAGCCCTCCCTGCAGTGATCAACCTCCTGTGGGCAAGAGATGGGGAGCGCTGGGAGGCCTGGGAACAGCAACACCACCCAGCTTCCCTCCCAGACATCGCAGCCATGGTGTTCAACTACCTGGCTGCGGATATGGGAGAGACCCTGCTGCTGCCATCTCCAGCACAAAAGGGAGAGGAGCCATCGCTACCGTCTCCACCAGCAGAGGGAGAGGAGCCATCGCTGCCGTCTCCAGCGCCAGAGGGAGAGGAGCCATCGCTGCCGTCTCCAGCGCCAGAGGGAGAGGAGCCATCGCTGCCGTCTCCAGCGCCAGAGGGAGAGGAGCCATCGCTGCCGTCTCCAGCGCCAGAGGGAGAGGAGCCATCGCTGCCGTCTCCAGCGCCAGAGGGAGAGGAGCCATCGCTGCCGTCTCCAGCGCCAGAGGGAGAGGAGCCATCGCTGCCGTCTCCAGCGCCAGAGGGAGAGGAGCCATCGCTGCCGTCTCCAGCGCCAGAGGGAGAGGAGCCATCGCTACCGTCTCCAGCATCAGAGGGAGAGGAGCCATCGCTGCCATCTCCAGCATCAGAGGGAGAGGAGCCATCGCTACCGTCTCCAGCATCAGAGGGAGAGGAGCCATCGCTACCGTCTCCACCAGCAGAGGGAGAATGCCTGCTGGTTTCGCCTCCACAGCCTGGGGAGGAGCCCGAACGTCCTACGCCCGAGTGGGAGGAGCCCGAACGTCCTACGCCCGAGTGGGAGGAGCCCGAACGTCCTACGCCCGAGTGGGAGGAGCCCGAACGTCCTACGCCCGAGTGGGAGGAGCCCGAACGTCCTACGGCCGAGTGGGAGGAGCCCGAACGTCCTACGCCCAAGAGGGGGGAGTCGGTGCGTCCACAGCCCAAGAGGGAGGAGTCGGTGCGTCCACAGCCCAAGAGGGAGGAGTCGGTGCGTCCACAGCCCAAAGAGGGGGGAGTCGGTGCGTCCATAGCCCAAGAGGTGGAAGTCTGCGCTTCCACAGCCTTAGGACCCAAGCTGCAGTCCCAAGAGCCAGAAGGGGAGGAGTTACAGGCTCAACCCCCTGAATTTTTCTGGGGGGGAGAAGGGCAGGATGCTGATGTTCCCCAGCAGCCTCTATTTATGCTGCTGAAGGGAGCACGGCACACACCAGCCCAGCCGCCACAGCAGAGGGAGCCAGAACCGCCACAGCCTCCCTCTGAGTGGCCAGCATCCGCCCCATCGCCTCTGCCTCCACCACCACCAGGAGCAGAGCAGCAGGAGCTGCCTCTGTCTCCACCACCACCAGGAGCAGGGCAGCAGGAGCTGCTTCTGTCTCCACCATCACCAGGAGCAGAGCAGCAAGAGCTGCCTCTGCCTCCGCCACCTCCACCAGCAGAGGGTGAATGCCTGCTGGTTCCACATCCACCGTCGTGGGAGGACTGCTTGCCCCTCCCACCTCCACCAGCAGAGGGTGAATGCCTGCTGGTTCCGCCTCCACCGTCGTGGGAGGACTGCTTGCCCCTCCCACCTCCACCAGCAGAGGATGAATGCCTGCTGGTTCTGCTTCAACCGTCGTGGGAGGACTGCTTGCCCCTCCCACCTCCACCAGCAGAGGATGAATACCTGCTGGTTCCGCCTCAGCCGCCGTGGGAGGACTGCTTGCCACTCCCAGCTCCACCAGCAGAGGGTGAATACCTGCTGGTTCCGTCTCAGCCGCTGTGGGAGGACTGCTTTCCCCTCCCACCTCCACCAGCAGAGGGTGAATACCTGCTGGTTCCACATCCACCGTCATGGGAAGGACTGCTCCTGCCCTGCCTCGCACCACCCAGGGATGCCTGCCTCGCATCGCCTGGGGTTGCCTGTTCCACATCGCCTGGGGTCGCCAGGGATCCTGCTTCGCCTGGGGTCGCCAGGGATCCTGCTTCGCCTGGGGTCGCCAGGGATCCTGCTTTGCCTGGGGTCGCCAGGGATCCTGCTTCGCCTGGGGTCACTACACTGTGGTCGGAGCCCCACGGAGGGGAGCTGCCGGCCATGAAGAAAGGGGGGGAGGTCAGGAGACCAGCTTCCCCAGCCGCACTTTCGCGGCCGGAGATCATGTGGTCAGAGCCCCACGAAGGGGAGCTGCCAGCCATGGAAAAGGGGGGGGAGGTCAGGAGACCAGCTCCCCCAGCCGCACTTTCGCGGCAGGAAATACTGTGGCTGGAGCCCCGTGAAGGGCAGCTGTCAGCCATGAAGAAGGGGGGGGAGGTCAGGAGACCAGCTTCCCCCGCAGCAATTTCTCTGCAGGAGAAAGGGTGGCCAGAGCCCCACGGAGGGGAGCTGTCGGCCATGAAGAAGGGGGGGCAGGTCTGGAGACCACCCCCAAAAATTTTTTGGCCAGAGGAGCTGGCCGGTGCGCGGGCCATTGGAACACTACGGCTGTTTGGGTGGGAGGAGGACATCCCACCGTGGCCGCCACCTTTGGCCCGTTGCTGCCCCTGTTCCTGCGCCGGGACTGCTGACCGGGACTTTGGGGACTAAGGGGGGAGGTGGCCGAAAAGGCCATGTGTGCTGCGCACAAGGGGGGGCATGTATGGCGGAGTGTCCCGCCCCTATTTATTATTATTTGTATTTTTGTTTGCGGCGCGGGTAAAAGCGCCGCGTCTTTTGTTATTATATTTAAAAACCCCGTGAGGATGCATGGCTGATCAGCTACTGATTATTTAACTAGCTGACAGTCATGCATCCTTACCAAACGCGTGCAGACTCTGGCCGGGGGATAATAAGATAATTACCAACTAGTTAAATCCCTCGGCCAGAGTATATAAACCAGCAGCACTCTGCACTCGGGGTTGAGAGTGTAGAGGAGAGTACGGGAGAGCGGAGAGAGAAAAAGCAACATTAACAAAACAATTGCTAAGACGTGCTGGATTTCCCAGCACATCACTTACTTGTTTGTTTGTTCATTCGTTTGGCCCTTGTGCCCTTTTGTTTTGTGTTGTGTTAATTTGTTTAATATTTTGTTTATTAAATACGCTGAGTGCACTAACACTCAGCTTCAACCGCCCATCCACTGTTTGGTTTGAGTTACTTCCTGGTCCGTGACGTCATCCACATCACCACTGCGAGCCAGACTGTCACAGAGGCTCAAAAGTTAAGCTAGGGTCAAAAATGCCCCCCAAATTATTCTTTTTAGTGCAAAACTCAGTCTGTACACTATTGATAGCCATGCTTAGACTGTTAGATTTACTGGTGCTGAGAACCTAGTAACATGACCTCAGTCTTATCACAGTTCAATTGCAAAAAACGTTGTTGCATCCAAAGTTTAATATAATTTATACAGTTAGCAAGCAATGGCAGCAGTGTGGAGTAGTGGTTAGGGATCTGGACTCTTGACCGGAGGGTCGTGGGTTCAATCCCAGGTGGTGGACACTGCTACTGTACCCTTGAGCAAGGTACTTTACCTAGATTGCTCCAGTAAAAACCCAACTGTATAAATGGGTAGTTGTATGTAAAAATAATGTGATATCTTGTAACAATTGTAAGTCGCCCTGGATAAGGGTGTCGGCTTAGAAATAGTAATAATAATAATACTTCAATGTCAGGTTTAGTTTGCAAGTAAATCTGAGTGTCATCAGCGCAGAGATGGAAACTCATGCCATGATGTCTAAGACTTTGACCAAGTGGGAACATATATATACTAAATAAGAGGCCCCAATATGGAGCCCTGGGGAACCCCCAAGGAAACAGTCCAGGTAACGGACCTAAACACACCCAGAGAGACAAATGCTTTCTTTCAGAGAAATAAGAGCTAAACCAACTAAGTACAGTGCCAGAAATGCCAAATAGGCTCTCTAACTGAATAATAAATAGCCACAAAGAGATGAATGCTGTAGCCTTAGCCTCTGAATATCACAAAGCCTGTACATTAAATATTTATTACATCGCTGGTTGCAAACCAAAAATGAGCAACCACAAAGCAGAAAGATGACACATATTTCCATATTCCATATGTATGCAACCTGCACCCTGATCCTTATGAATAAGATATTGCAGACACCATTATATAAATGCAGGCTGACAGCTGAATTAAAAGGATACGAAAAAGAGGCCTCAGTCTTGGAGAGACCAGAGTGGTACTGGCTCTGACATAAGAAAACTTATTTTGCAGGTCCTTTATTTTCAGGTTGCTTGCACTGGGGGTGTAGTTGTTTCCAATGGATTCACTTGGACTCCTGTGGTGTCTCTGCTCTTTAAAAGGAACAGCCAAGTTCCACGAGGGGCTTTGCAGAATGGGAGGGTACTGGCTATGCCGAAGAACAATCTGAAAAATATATATAAAGTAAATATGGTTTTACAATCTACAATGTCTGTACTTGCTTATATTATTATTATTATTCATGCATACTAAGTTCTTCAATGTGCTTACCGTATTATACCGGTAATATAAATAGTTTAACACTAGGGTCCACTCGTGAAAGGGTAGCATGTCAGCAATACAGATGATGCAGTATGTGATTTGCAAAGCATTTACTGGCCATACATTCACAACATTTAAAGCAATAAGAACATAAACATATCCTTCATCACAAGTCTTGCTTTCACAAAGCACTTTTTATCTATCTCTTTATCATGGGTATACAGTTCAGTCATACAGTTCAGAAATAATGATAAATGGCATCTGGACTGGATTAAGTAAACTTGCTATATTGTTAAACAATATGCTATAAGTAAGCTTAATGTGATCTATTCTAAGATTGTCTGCACGATTTCAGTTTAGTGTGTGTGTGTGTGTGTGTGTGTGTGTGTGTGTGTGTGTGTGTGTGTGTGTATTAGCAAGCTACTAGATATGTATGTCACAGCCTGAGTTGCAGCTGCTGCTGTGTGTGTGTTTGTGAGTAGAATATAAACAGTGTCATGTTTCACTTTCCTGGCTAGCTGCTTAATGCAGTGTGTGAGCTTTGACTTTTGTTTTACGCTTAGAAAACTAAGAGATTGATTTTCTGACTTTTGTGATTTCTGGTTAATATTTGTGAATTTAATAAAATACTACTATTGATTAAATATTCCTTGTGTTTAGAGTGTGTGTGCTTGTTCATAATAAACCCTCGATCTGGTAACACGCCAATTAAATATTTTTATAAGAGAACTGCTCAGCCTAGATAAAACTCTAAACTATCAATTATATAATTGTTCTTAAAGAATTCTAACACAGAAAAGACTTGATTGTTACAAAAATAATTATCTTGAAAAGTTACTAAAGAGACAATAGAGGCAGATAAACTGTATCAAAGCAATTAACTTCAGAATGCAATTGGTAAAGATTTTTTAAGGGAAATAAGATGATAAGAATACTAATGTGAAACAGCTCAGACAGTTGATTTTAAGGACACTGACCTGGCAATGCAAGCAGCTACATGATAGAATGGAACTACAGTCGGAACATTTTCCTACTTTAACACTTTAACACTGGGTTGTAGTATCGCAGCCCCATGGTATTATATTTTGAATAACATTTCCAATAGCAACGCAGATAGGATTGAGAACACACAAGCAATAGGTTAAGGAATAGGATCTAAATATTAAATGACTTTTTACAAATAATTTACCTCAATGCTTGCTTCAAGTCACAGAGAAAAAAAACAACATTGCTTATTAAATATCCTAATTAGCATGCTGGCAGACTTCTAGAAGGCTGGAAGGTATGTTAAGCCACAGATTAACTGACTGTTACAAGCCAGTGACTATTAGGGTATACACTACTGCATTGGCAATAGGGGATTGGCTATGGCACGTTTGATTAGTAAACATTGTATATGTAGGATATGGCATGATTTTTCTGCTGAAGGACAACAGGGGGAATTGAAAGTTCATGCACTTAACAATATGCATTAATATTTGATTGACATGCATTCATATTTGATTGACACTTACAGTAATGGATTAGCCTAGGTATGAAAGTAGGATACATAACACTTACAAAAACATTTTGTAAGAAATTGAGCAAAACACGTTTTTTTTTTTGTTTTGTTTTGTTTTAATGATTAGATGCAAAGTTTACATCATCATCAGACTTCGAAAGCAATCAGAGCTGATTTAAAAAAGAATTAATTTTCAGACTCAGCTACCGTAGGCTTCTCACATACAACACTGTATGCTGCCATGCTACAGTGCATACTATAAACGGACTCTATCGTAGACTGAAAATAGCAGATGAAAGGAGATATCTAATTAACATTTTCAGAAGAAGCATCTGTTGAGTAGTCCCACGTAAAGGCTCACACTTGAGAATCAGACATCACTAAACAGCTGGCATGTTTGCTGCAGGTGAGAGACCACCGTGTGTGTGAGAATTCTTACCATTGCTGCCAATATCTCTGTAGTCCCTTCAGTAATCTAAGCAACCTGTCCCTGGTTCATCAGAGGCGGTCACAGACACAATAAAACTACCTTTAATTGTTTCATACTGGCTATTTATTTCTGTATAATGAATAATGGTAGCAATAATGTATTTGCTTTGCCAGCAAGCACACTGAACATAGCAAGAATATAAATTACAGGTAAAATAAAAAAGAAGGTCACAATGACTACGTTTACAATAGTACAATAAATATTCACATAGGTTTGGATACAACTAAAGTAATGACTACTGCTGTGTGTCTTTTTAATATTACTTACATAGCAAACATAGTAATCAAGTCTTGGAATCAAACATGCAAATAGAAAACCCATCAGTGCTGCTGGCAAGCTGTTCAGGGGTGCCATCATTGGTTACTGATAGCTGCAAATGAAAAGTCAGCTTACCTGATAAAGTTCAGATGGCTCTTCAGATGATGCAGCTGGTAGAGAAGGCAACCCTGGCAATCGTGTTGTGTGACTCATGTTGAAGATGGAGTCGTCCTCCATCTTTGAAATCAAATATAAATATATGTCTGGGTGGAGCGGGTGTGTTTGTTACAAAAAGCATTAATAATATAATGCATTTCGTTAGATGATAAGGCCATTGTGCAACTGACTTCAGTATAGCTTTAGCTATTAAACGTTTCAGAAGACCCTAAGCAAATATCCTGATTTAAAATGTTGTCAACCACTGTCTTCATTCAAGTGTGTGTGTGTGTGTGTGTGTGTGTGTGTGTGTGTGTGTATATATATAATATATATATATATATATATATATATATATATATATATATATATATATATATATATATATGTTTTAAAATGTAAAAATGCCACAGTACCTCTTTTGCATGTCTGTCAGACTATTGTTACTATGACCAGTACATAATGTTTACTGCCAGAGTTTGTATTTAAACCACTGCCTTCATAAAACACCCTATGTGCTGTTTTAACTTTAGTACAACATATATTCAATCCCACGTGTCAAGTATCCAGCCCCCACTCTGACCACTTAAACATTGGCAGAAAGACCAATAAACCTGGTTTAAATGGACTGCTCAACAGGTAAGAGCAGGTACAGTAATACAATTTGAAATGAGTGGCCTTTGTAAACTCTGGTTTAATCCTCCTTCTTTTCATCAAATCAGTAGTACCATATTCAAGGGACTTACATGAATTACAGTTATGTGAATAGGCTCAATTTAGCCCTGAATAATATTCTGCTACACCTAGGGAAGTGCCCATCGACTATACAGAATAATGTATTTTCTTCGAATAATAACAATAATAAATAAATAAATAAATAAATAAATAAAACGATAAAAGATACCATTTATTCTACCTTCTGTAGGCGCTCCATTTTTTCCTGGTACTTTATAAACAATGTATTATATGTATGTACTGTTTTACATTTATATATAGTTTTAAAAGAAAACAACGTTAGTCTGCTTTCCAGAGTAACCCAGGTTTCCGTTTTGAAGGTCATCTAAAAAAAAAAAAAAAAAAAAAAAAAAAAAGAAAAACACGAATTCCAGAGCCGCTTTCGTCACAAAGGAAAGTTTACTTGCTGGTGATGTCTTAATGAATGACGTATTCGTTGTGACCGAGTTGTGTTTTTGTATTCAACTGTTTACAAATTTTAAAAAATGACATCAAATGAATAATCTATTTTTACAAAAATGTAATTGATAAAACTACCATACCAGCTCCTTATACATTTCATTTAAACACGTGCATGGCATTTAAATACAATTCTAAAAGTTTGTGCTGCTCTCTTCAAACTTTTGAACACATTTTTCAAATCTACTTCGCAATTATTTGCGTTGTACAACAATCTCAGATACTCCATACTAACCCTTTAACTGTAAATTACAGCAGGGAAATTAAGTTAGCTACAATAGTCGATGTTTTTTTTTTCTTCCTCGTTTCGATTTAAAATGTTATTGTAATGTTGGTTATTTTCAAAAACAATGCCAATGTCGCGTGCTTTGTTTATACGAAACGGGTTGCATTCAGCAATGGCAATGGGATTTTTTTAAGCGACTTGAGCAGGCGATTTATGGACTATTCTCCATGAGCGATGATGTCCTAAACAAGCAAGTCATTTAATACACTTTAAATTGTACTTTTTGATGCTTGTGAATAATAGAGAGTTTGGAGGTCCTCAGATAAAGGTCAGGGCTGGGCAAGGTTGTAAGTACTGTACTCTGTCTATTGTACTGTCAATTATAGATACAGTGGGGCAGTGAATTTGTGATGTGGTACTACTAAGCAAAGAAGTGACCCGACCCTCGAATCATCACCGAGGGGTTCAGATACACTACAGCACAGCTGTCAGGAAATATCAAATGGAACATAAATCTATGTAAGTTCTGATTGTCTGCAGCTGGTAGTCTTAACTTCATTGAGAAGTGCGAGTGTGGCCCAGATAGGATCATGTGATCGTACTGTAACAAAGTTGTTGTATTATAAGTCTGCCCAGCAGGCAGTTACTTAAATTATTATTAGTAAAAGGTTCACGGGACACTAGAAGATATTACAATCTTTGAAACCTTGTTGTATTCAAATGTAAAAGGCTCAATACATTCTGCCAAGTTGTTTCTACAGAATCTCAGTTTTATGTTTCCCAAAATACCAACTGCCAGCGTTTCTTTCCAACAGTCATGAAAGCAATGACGTGTGACATTTGATCTTCAACTAGTGGCTTGTAAAAGATATGTATCTTAATAATAATCATATACAAAACTACAAATGACACACGGATTGCCTCTGCCAAAAGGCTGGAGTACTCAGTATCCAATAAAATATGACAATATCACAAGCAAAATATATATTTATGTAATTCTCTACATCTGGGTTTCAGCTTGATTGTATATCGTACTATATTAACATTCAGGCTGTACAGTATTACAGTATGGTGCAGACGAGTTTATAACTTTACCCGTGCTAGGAAAATGCATTTTTAAGGGTGATACATTTAAATCACCCGTCCCCCTCCTCCCTTTTTTTATGTCTTTCACTTACATAGACCAGGGTGTCAGTATAGCTCATTTGAGGCCGTTTTTTAACCCTCGTAAATCTGCTGTTTTTTTTTTTTTTTTAAATTGTTATCATGTAAAGTTACGATACTGAGAAGGGTGTGAGCACATTTATTTCCAGTACCAAAGGGGTTAAAATCCTTGCTGCACGGTCTCATGTCTCGTAATATATTTAGATACACTGTCAGTTCCCATAGAAATACACGCAAACGCGGAAATAGTGTATAAAACAGCTAAATATATCGCCCAGTTTCAACAGAAAAGCACTGAAGCGAAACTCCATCATTTAAAGGGTAAGTCAGAAAATCGGACGCTCTGTCGTTTTCAGTTTAGTTTGTAGTTTAAACCAGATTGAAGATACCGTGGATTAATCATCAAAGAAACCTGGGATCAGTCAGTAGGATAGATGTAAATGGTCGCCCAGATATCCATTACCTACTCAGTTACACTTGTGTAAACACATTTTGTTATTTATTGCTGTGGGTAGTATTGTTTACTTGTTACACGGTGAAGAACAGGCCCTTTTCATTTCACCACGGTTCCGTGGTTTGAAAATATAAGAAGGCCTTATGTTGTGTTTTTTTCCCCCCCCCAACAGCTTCGAGTGTTTAAAACCTTTGCTTCAGTCAACATCGACTATTAGTGTTTGTTTACGTAGTTAATTCTAACCTCGTGTCAATTGGCATTTTTCTTCTGTTTTCTGTTACATTTTGCATATTTTATTTTTCTCTCCGATCCAAATTTTGAGTCAGTGAATGTTATGGAAGCGGTGCTGTTTTAATTGATTTTCTGTCGTACTCAGTTACTGACTGATTGTCTATCTAAAAAAACATTACAGACTCGTAATGTAATGATTTTTCACTGACCTTCCTTTTATTAAATACTATCAGCTTGCCATACACATCGTTTATTCCTTAATTGTATAGAATAGTCACATTTGACCCCACACATACAGTAAGTTGTCGTCGAGCAACAAATTACACTGCCTAATAAATAATAATAATAATAACAAACAGAAATGAAGATAAATTTGATGTTCAGGTCACTGGTCTTGTTCTATTTATTGTTCTGTACCTTGTTATATTTGTTGTATATAAGTTTCTTTCCAAAACAGAAATATATTGTGTTACTAAACTGTTTGTATAATAGTAATAATAATAATATATTAATAATATAATACTCACAATAATATATTAGTCTTATTGGTTTTCCGTTTTATCTTGTTTAGGTAATTCTGGGGTTTACAAGAGATTTTTAACTGATGGATGTTTGTTTCCTTACTCATAGTTGAGTCGTTTTCATAAAATGTGGAAAAGTGAAGGCATTTCGTTACCCAAGGACATGCATGAGCTACAGAGCCAGCTAAAGGCAATAATGTACACTATGAACAGCAAGTCAAAGGTACAGTAAGCCCTCTGATTACATTTAACCACAGACATTTGAATTTGGATATTATAATTAAATGTGTAATTACATAATTTTGATTTAATCCCCTAGAGAGTTTCATTCATTGTACCCTACAGCACTATTTGTTCAAGTTATTAAAAAAAAGAAAGTGATTCTGTGCACATTGTCTCTGTCTGTGCAGTTTACGATGCAGATTATGAAGCTATACAAATGGTTTCTGAAATACCATTGTCAAGAAACCTTATTATGTAGAGAAAGGTGGCAAAAGGTCAGACAGCAAGCAATGTAAAAGCACTCAAGATGTTCTTGATGAAATCCAGTGTTTATTGTGCAAAGCCACATGCAATTATCTGTTCGTGTTGTGTTGATCAACCTGATGTCAGTAGATTTTGACTTGTATTGTGCTGCCTGGTATTTTGAACAGCTCCAGATTGCAAGCTAAAACTACAATCCAGTGGCAATTGGCAGTTGGCAAGAATAGGACACAAAAAAACCCCAGTGTGCATTTTAACTCGGGAGTTTCTTTTAAGAGATCCTTTGTGCACTTTGGATGTTTCTTGCTTGTGCTGTAAGATTTGCTGTAGGTTTTGTTCACTTTTACAAAAATGCTGCAAACTGGTAATATGTCAATATTGTCTCAAATATGTTTTCTGTTCATACAAATTTGGCAGGTTATACTGTAGTACTGGAAAGATGTTAAAGTGACACTTCAAGCAATTACAGTACATTGTTTGACTCACTTATAATTTAGTAAGTTTGCACCTGTTTATCTCTAAAACAAGGTTACACATGCCTATAGGCCATAATTATTATCATTAATATTAACCTCATGGTTCTGTTTTCATTCCTTAAATGTAATTACCAAATATAGCTTTTGCTAATTGTCAGCTTGCAGATATCATGAGTACCCCAGTGGGACAGTACCTTGATGGCCACCCCTTTTTTGCCCTGGCCCTGCTGGTGTTTGGTGCCATGGCAACAGTACCCGTTGGCCTGTTCCTGACCTTCGCTATTGTCACGTTTGTGACTGCCTCTGTTGGGTTTATCTTCCTGCAAGGTAATTCTACAACTAACCACCAGGAGGGGGCAGTTATTGCTATTTCCATTATTCATTAGTTAACAATTTGTTGACTTTAATTAGGTTTATTAATAATACTCGTATGGAGATAATCTAAAAGATTTAACAGAGGATATTGTGTGTTGGAATTAGTCATCCTGGATACCATAAGAGTAATACTGGAAGAACAATCTCAGATTAGTTTGCAAGTTGTTCCTTGATGAGATTCATTGAGGACCTCAGGGACAGTCAGTTTGATTTTAGGAAAGATGCCTAATAGGTGCTTTTATGATGTGTTAATTTGAGGTCCAGCTGTATTTTATCAGAGGTGGATTTACACAGTTCTCTCTGCTACTGGGACTGATTAGAAAGTTATTAGGAAGCTAGACCAAGTTGTGTGCATCAGTAGCAGACTGAGATGTATCTGTGCATCAATTAGCATTACTGATAGAAATCTGTCTCTCCAACTGACTTTGATGATGGAGGTTACCTCATTAGTTTGCTGTTAAACCTTGGACTGGTGTAGACATTCAGCCAGTTACAGTTTCTCTTCTTCATTGATTTAATTTGCATTGCAAAGCCAACACTTACTTTGTGTGGGTAGATTTAGGACTAATGGGATTTCACACATCAGCATCTCTAATTCTGGCAAGAGTGCTGCAAACACAATACAGTAAAAAAAAAACAGATGTGTTTCAGGCTCAGACAGCTGGGCATGTGGAACTCTTGTTTCATGCTTTGTTTTAATAGGACACGTTCCCATTGTTAAGGCTTAAATTATTAACTTTGATATTAAACTCACACCTTATTATGGGTTTGTCAGATGCTGACCTTGGGCTAATAGTATGGGCATAAAACTGCAAAAGGTGTACACTTTGATAAATATAATGTTTTCAATAACTTGTACTGTACCTTATATCCACTAGTCAAAGGCCCTGTTGTTGTATACCCTTCCCCATTCGTAAGCAAACTACAAAGAACATTTCTAAATCTTTTGATCTAGATTTGCCTCCCGTTAACATCTGTTTTCTTAAAGTCTGTACTTGTGGACCAAAATGAAAGTTTTGTCAGAAATGTTCTCAGGGTGTTCTTTCCTCAGAAGTGTTGCTGTGTCTACAGGGTTCCTGCTGTCGCTCGGTGGAATAGTCCTGCTGTGTGTGCTCTGTGGTCTTGCCATCATTGCCTTTGCTGTGTCTGCCATCTTCAGTGCCTTTTACATCACTGCCTCCAACGTGCTTGACTATTACTACAGCCACCGGTAAGAATTTGCAAGGCGGTGATTACACTAAAGGTTGTTCAATTAACCTTTTCAGTAGTGTTGTAGCAGCTGTGTTTTCCTTTATACACATTACACACTGGAGTAAAACACTTTAATAAACAGGGGACATTGTGTGGTATTGTAGTCTTGTGGATTCACCAGTGTACAACAGTCTTTGGCACAAAGCTCAGTCTGTCCACCACATCATCCCTGGGCTTTGTTTCATAACAATTAAAGAGAATGTCATTAAAAGGCCTCCATAATGCAAGCTTGCAGTATGATAAATAAGTACAGTGCTACCCCATTACAACGCGACCCGTTACAGTGTAGAAAAGCGTAAAGCGCTTTGAATTGTATTGTACATGAATTGCGCTATATAAATAAAGGTTTATTATTATTATTATTATTATAACACGGTATGGTCGTGGCTCTCATGTCCCTCATAATGCAGTTTGACTCACAAACGGTGGGCTGTATTGTTGTTTTACATTACCGTATTTAAACCCATTTATTTATTTTTGTTCTAAAAGTAAAAACAAACTGTCCGTTAATGTTACAAAACAAGTACGAAACAGTACAAGTGTGTATAAACATCCTTGGATTCCGTGTTATTTATTTACAGTTTACAACATTTATTATAAAAAATACACAATTTAAATAAGAGTGGTGTAAACTTTAAACGGGTGGAATAGCAGTTTCCATTATACTGTATATATTGTAACGACCCGGGATTTATACTGTTACACAACGTGTGTGTGTGTGTGTGTGCGCGTGTGAGTCAGACAACCTGACAGCTGAGTCAGACAACCTTCTGTGTGAATGTGCAAAACTGTTTGTTGTTTTTGGTGTGGCCCAGGCTGACGGGCCAGGAATAATTGTCCCAATAAACCGTGGATTTTTAGTACCTGCAAATTGTGTGTGTCTCCTTCCTTCTTTTTCCATGGTACGCTATAATATTAATTTGGCCATTGTAAATCATTTCGGCAACAAAAATGCCAATATTCATTATAAGGTGAAACACTAATAACGCGGTCTTAAATGATGGACCCCGACAACAGCGTTATGATGGGGTAACACTGTAATAAGCAACTGGTTTATTCATTAATCTTCAGATCTTGTGATTGTTCTTGCAGACCAGGGATTTAGATAATTAGCCATTTCAATGTCATTTGGGTGCGTTATTAGAATTTGAAATAACTGAGTTAATTTGTATTCCGCAGAGAAAAGTGAAGAAATTGTCTGGTCTTGTTGAAGCTCCTGTCAATAGGGCAAGTCGCTGGGGTTAAACCTTTAGATGATTCAAATAAAAAAAATCCCCCACTCCCATTACTACAGTAATTTACAGTTGCATATCAACTCCTCATTTAAAAGTTCTCCAGCAATTGCAATTGACAAGTGCTAGGAGTAGATTCTTTGTTCACAAGCCACTGCAGTGACAACAGTGATGCGATGTGATATTTCAGTGTGTACTGTAAGTGAGCAATTCTGCTAAAACCTGTTATTTTCAAAAATAACCTTAATTAAAGTGACATACACACAGATGCAGCAACTGTGAATTTATTGGTACAAGAAGGCCTGAATAATCCCCACTTATCTTTTTTCCTTCTCTTGTATTAAAGGGAAATAAAGTGACCACATCCTGTAATCTTTTTAAAATATGTTTGAAGCTTTTGGTGTTTTAAGGTTTGTGAGTCTTCTGGGATGAGGAGTCAAGCAGTGTAGTGTAGCACTTTGAAATGCACATTTCTCAAGGCCTTGTGTCAATGTAGCTCAGACTCTTCAACACCACCTCTCCTGGGACCACATCACTGACACAGCCCGCTCACTTGCTCACAGGTTTTATATTTGTTCCAATCTCAAAAAGGCTGTTCTTTCTTGCCTTTGAAAAGCCCGTCTGACAACTTGACAGTGTTTCACAAATGAAAGTTTTTTTGAATATTCGTCACTTATATACACTACCACCATGTTGATTCTGCTAGCTAAAGGCTGTGATTTTGAGAGAGAAACCTTTCACTGTAAAATCTTTCCAGCAATTATTCCAATCAGAAATCAAAAATCCAAACCCAAAATGAAATGCTGCTTGGGCTGGATCATTCTTGCAGTACCATACCTGTACAGCTCACAATAGACTGTAATTGTCTCAGTCTGTGCTTACAGTTCTTCAGTGTTGTTGCAGGTCTATCTGCTAGTTTATGTCTGTATTCAACCATTCCTACTATTCTTTTTGGGAAGATGTCTGACTGTATCCTTAATGTATAAATAAACCGGGTAACACTTTAAAATTAGTGTCGCTTCATGATTATTTTATGTGTATTAAGGGAAATGTTATGAAGTCATGCTTGCGACTTGAATTCAATAGGAATTTCATTTGAAATCATGTTACAATGGAATTGGACACTTATTTTAAAGTGTTACCATAAACTGTCTCTGTAATCTTGTGGATATTGTTGTAACAAGATAGCAGAAGTGCAAGTGTCATCGTTAA
Organism: Acipenser ruthenus; assembly: GCF_902713425.1. Classification (NCBI taxonomy): domain Eukaryota; kingdom Metazoa; phylum Chordata; class Actinopteri; order Acipenseriformes; family Acipenseridae; genus Acipenser; species Acipenser ruthenus. The sequence continues at coordinate 6,039,401 of NC_081201.1, read as the reverse complement.
TTAGGATGAGCCTGCTGCCTCGTTTTGATCTTTTCAGTTACTGCAGGAATGATGGCATTCACTAGGATGCTAAGAGATTACACCAGTGTTTTTCTTGCTTTAAGCTCAGCCTACATGAAGCAGAACATCATCAGAAGCCATCCAAGTTGTGAGAGTGATGCCTCTTCCTGTCCTAACCCAGGTTTTCAGAAACAGAAAGGACAGTAACAGCGGAGCCAGGATGCTTTTCCACATCTGTTAGGAGAACATTTTTGAGTCTGCTTTGTGTGTGTGTGCGTTGTTTGTGGGTTTTTTTTTTTTTAAAGACTTGCATCTCGGTTTAATCTTATTATTTAACACTTTCATGTATTTGTTATATTGAACAAACCCATTTTGGCATTAATTGTAATAACACCCAAGAGTTCATTAGCTGAAATAATTGTTATATGTTTCTGTGTAATCGCCTTATTGTTTCACAGTTCATTGTGAACTGCAGTGTGGAATATAATAGGCTTTAATCAGCTTTCATCCGAAAGCACCAGCATTAAGAAGCTTTCTTAGTTTTTACATGTAGCAGGTAAAACCATCCAACGCCATTGATTACCACCTGTGCGTTACTAAATAAAATGCACCTATTACTAAGAAGCAACCTAGAATGTATGCCAAACCTTACCTTCTATTATTTAAGCAAAATACCCAAAACAGAAAATTGTTGTGAATGTCTGTCTGTCTGTCTCTCTCTCTCTCTCTCTCTCTCTCTCTCTCTCTCTCTCTCGGAGGTACAAAGGGATGTTACCCAGTTTCTGGTGATCAGGTCTCAGGCAAGTTTTCAGGGGTTATTGACCTTAGTTGTTTGGAAGATTTTGAGATAATGACACATAATCTGTTAAGTCTAATAATAAGATATGACCAAGGTTATGGAATGTGATGTTATAGTCCCATTGTTATCTGTTACTATCAATGCTCATTATCCTTGCATTACCTTGTTACATTTTGATCACATTTTGCACTGGATAATTTGTGCAGTTTAGTCACCCTCTGTATGCCTAAAACTAATGTATTCCTGCCTTGTACCCAACATGTTTATAAATATTATTCTAAATGCCTTGTGTAAGTACAATTAAAATTGCACTATTTCCTGTTGTTTTTTAATGTTAAAAAACTGTTGCTAAATGTCATTATGCTATTAAATATTATTCTTCTTTAACGAATTTGAAAGATGTTTTCTAGAAAATAAACGTTTGTTTTCATTCTACATTTTCGGGGATTTATTGTTTGCAGTGATTTTCTTTGCCACCCAGCCTCCTCTTCTTGCTTGGTTGGATTTATAAACACTCCTGAATGCAATTATTGAAACTGCACTGGCATTATTTTGCTTCTTGCAGTGCAGGTCACAATGCATGCAATTAAGTTTATGGCTCTTCCAAAACATCTATACCTCACAGAACGTTTTAGTGTGACAAGCCAGAGGTTGATGCTAGAGCTTTCAACATTTTAGATTTCTATATCCGCCAATGCAGCTGTATGCAGTTACCTACTGGCTTCGACCTGAGGAGTGTGATAGTAAGCCTTATGAGGTATAATACTTCATTCACAGTTCTTGGATTATCTCTACAACTCATACAAACACCGATAAAATTGATTTCCTCCATGCACAGGCTGATTGTATCACAGGCCCTGAATGAAAAATACACTGACATCAGACTTAGGCAATTTATCATATCATATCATATATATTTTTCACTATACGTGCATACTTTTTCCATGTGTGTACTCTACAGTACAGGCCTAATCGAATTCTCATCGCAACGAGTTTAGTGAATGCTACAATACAGATTGTGATTCAATTTTGAATAGGTTAATACAAGCCATGTTCTTAGTTTATTTATTGATTTATTTATTTATTATAAGATTATCAACCATTAGGGGAAAAAAATTTTTTATGCCATTCCAAATAAATCTTAACTGATTGTTCACATAGTTTATTTGGAGTGCCGAGTGACCATAGCAAAAACTGTGCGCGTATGTGTTTCTGTCATACCTCCAGTACAGCTTTAACTATACGACCGTTCGCCAAGAAGAATGCGAGATGACTTAGGGACACTTACCTGGAGGAGGAGCAGGTGGTGGCTGGTGCTGCGCACACTTTAAATTCCTCTCAGACAACATGGCTTGAAAATACACCACTCCTGCTCGATTTATCACAGTTTGTCAGTAATAGTAAGAGCCACTAATATTTCTAAAGCTTTGAAAAAAAAACTACACAGCTCAGAGAAAGAAGAAAGTAACCAAGACTGATGACGATATGGATTCTATGGAAAGTGTGGTTACCACCGCAAATATTACGGACTTGGAACAAAACCAATCCAATACAGGTGAGATTTTTTTATAATTCCTCAATACGGTATTTTAGTTGATCAGGAGTTAACTTTTTATTATCAAAAGTGTACCTTTAAGAAAATACAATCACTAATAGCTAAGGACATTAATACATTACTTTTTTTTTTGCTTTATCCGTTGTTTATCGATCTTTACGATGTACAGAATAATCCCTGATCTCTAATTGTTGTTGGGTTTTGTTTTACACAGATACGTCCAAATATATTGCATACAGCAGTATATTCATGCCAACGGTATTTGGCATTATCTGGTTGCTGGGCATAATAGGGAACGTGATAGTCATCTTCACCGTGTTCAGTAAGTCAAAGTTCAGGTATAGAAGCAGCGTCCCCGACATATTCATCGTTAATTTATCGGTTGTGGACCTGCTTTTCCTGCTAGGGATGCCTTTCCTTATTCACCAGCTGCTGGGGAACGGAGTTTGGCACTTCGGAGAGACTGTGTGCACGATCATTACAGCCCTAGACACCAACAGTCAGTTTACCAGTACCTACATCCTGACTGCAATGACACTTGACAGGTACCTAGCGACTGTCTATCCCCTCACCTCTGTGCGGTTCAGAACACCTTCTGTTGCAGTTCTAATAATCTGCATCCTCTGGGTCATATCGTTCCTTAGCATCACTCCCGTTTGGATGTACGCCCGGCTGATTCCTTTGCCCGGTGGCGTGTTAGGTTGCGGGATTCGCTTGCCGAACCCGGCGACAGATATCTACTGGTATACGTTATATCAGTTTTTCATCGCCTTTGCCATACCTTTCACGCTTATCTCAGTGGCTTACTGGAGGATTTTGCTCAGAATGACCTCCTCGGAGGCTCTAACCACGCAGAGAAGTGCCAGGATAAAGACTAAAAAGGTGACCAGGATCGCAATCACTATCTGCTTAGCTTTCTTCTGTTGTTGGGCTCCCTTCTATGTGTTGCAGTTGATTCAGCTGGCAGTAGATCAGCCGACACTGTCATTCTATTACGCATATAGAGTTGCTATCAGCCTGGGCTACGCGAACAGTTGCCTGAACCCGTTTATTTACATTGTGCTGTGTGAAACCTTTAGGAGGAGATTCATAGTCTCGGTCAGACCCGCTGAAGACGTACAAAGCCCTGCCAGGAGCCGACGGAATCGCAGGAAAACGGATCACCATTCTGAGCAACAGCACTTACAGTTGGTTTCGGTTCCCGGAAGATAGACTGTCGGATTGCAGTGGTCTTCTCTCGAAGATTTCAGCACATTTTGTTTTCATGAAAGAAAATCAGCACTTGACCATTGTAAAAACCTGTCTTAACCTATGCAATGTGTTCGGGTCAAGATGGGTATTAAAATGTATAGATGTGTTGTGGTTAGTTCATACGAGTAGTAGTCAAGTTTTTCGTCTGCCTGTGTTTATTTATTTTAAAATTTAGAAAATAGGTGGTTAGGAATAGAAAATTGTGATATTAGAAATCATTTGGAAATTCAATTTCGAGTATATATAACCGTTCTCAATGACAGCGTAACTAGAATCAGCACCTTGGACAGTGTCTATTTCAGGCATCCATGGAACATTAAACGCACATTAAAATTGTTTTAATCATTCGTGAATGAATGAATGAAATATAATAATAAACGAATACAAAAACGTACAAATACAAATGGAATGATCAGATTTAATGTGGTTGTCTTATTTGTTTTCATGCAGTTGACCATTGTCTTAATATTCTGTTGCAAATTATTGTGGTGTTTCATTTTAGTAAATGTTGTTGTATTGTTTATGTTGTATCCAGTTTGCTATTGAACATATTGAAAACGTTGAGTATTGTATAGTTGTTGAATGACAGGCTTCTGTAAATATGGACAGGGGACCCTTGCAAACCACAATTCAACATTTCTAGTGTTTAATGTTTTACATTATGTTTTAAAATTGAAAAAAAAAAATACCACTGCGAACCAAAATGTACTGCGATATGGTATGAATATGAATATATGGTCAAATAAATGTATGTTTTTTTTTCTTTGGAAAAGCATGTTACTGTTAAAATAAAATAATATTAATGAAAATGTGTACATTGATTTTACTGTCCTCACAAAATAAGGATATAATAATCAACCCAGAAAAGTAAAGTATGCATTTCTATTCTTTCCGGGTTTTTAATTTTTAATTTTATATTATTATTATTATTTTAAATTAGCCTCTGGACACTCATTAGAAAGTACATATAAATCATTCTTCTCTCAAGTCTTAATTACATTTACGTGTCCCTATTAAATAGTCATTGGATTTCTGTGAAAGTCAGGTCAATGTGCAAATTAACCAATTTCTGAGATGCAGACCAGTACATTATGTTCTATTCTGTTCTTGCAAGTTATGACGATCATACCCTTAGCATAACACCTCCTACGACAAAATGCCACATTCTTCATCCACAGCTATGCAATTGCAATTATTTTTATTTAAATAACCAAACCATTACCAAAACAAGTGTGTATGTGTGAAGCAGCAGATAAATAATAATAATAATAATAATAATAATAATAATAATAATAATAATAATAATAATAATAATAATAATAATAATAATAATAAACACCTTAAATAATAAATGAGCAGTCAAGATTAAAGGGTTAAATACTGTTTTAAGTTGAGGAATCCAATTATTGGAGAGGAGATCGCACTTAAACATTGATGTTTCATTGACCCTGTCACTAGAATAGCCGTGGGAAACACGCATCTTGAGGAATTCCAGAGAGACAGGATGCAGCCTGCCTCTGCTCATCATGCACAGAACTTAGAAAGCACACGGCTACTTTTTCGCTCAGTCTGACAGACAGATAGGGCTGTGAACATGCGTGCAACACTTTAATCGTTAGGCTAGACAAAGGAAGCATTACTTAACAGTACATAGTGAAGGAGCTCCAAATGACGCCCCAGCTCTGTAACTTCTTTGGAACAGAACGAAACGTATTTAGTTTTGAGCAACTTGCTGCAAATTGAGTATTGGAAAGGGCTGCTCCTAAACTGTGCTCAACTGCATATCACGTGGTCCGCTTGACGTGTCTGCGATCAAGCATCATGTATTATTTTTGCTTACAACGACGGTGTATATAGATACTTGTATAGTTGTTAAAGTTTTTTGTACCAGTGCACAGTTTGAACCATTTCCACTGGAAGATATACAGTAACTTCAGAACCATTATATACCAACATTCTAGGTTTTTAATATGACCACATCCTCACAATTCTATTTACAGCCTTTTTCAAGATCACAACATTACTATTCTCATCGGGTATCGTGTCGATGTGAAAATGACTTATGATAAGAACCAAATAACAAATCAATTAAATTAATTGGGGGTGATGACAAGCATGCTTAGTATGGAAATTAAAAACGACATAATCCGACACCACAAAGCAGAGCCACAAAAACATACCTATATACAATTAGCAGAGCTAGCAACACTAGCCCGAGGATCAAATCATCAGGTTACTTATAATACTGCCCACATTCAACTGACCCAACAGGCAGATTGTATTCAGCGTCTATGCTTTGTCAGCTTCCGTCATTGTACCAAACCTACATAGCATCTCCCAGCATCTAAACAAGCAGAATCCGCCAGTTATTTCTCTACACGAACTCCTCACAAAAATAATATCAAGGGCGGTGTCAGATAGCGAGATAGTTAACAATGCAAATTGCTGATAGCAATTTAAAAGTGGCGCAGTGGGGGTGGCTAACATTGAGACCTCTTTGGTGTGACTCAGCTCTGATCCCACACAAAGATACCTAGAAGAATCGGGGTCTGTTTAAAACAAAAAGAGGTTATTTGGGTGATTTGAATCCAACCACAGCGGGCAGAAGGAAGCCAACCCAACCAACAACTAACGGTATTAACTAGCAGCACACTCCGTGTGTTCCATTTCCTCTCAATAGTATAGTATACAAGGCAAGAGTTGATAACCGCTGAGCTCTCCGGCGTGTACAGCTTGCGAAGCACCATGGCAATGATTCTAAGGGCTGTAGGATCATCTCAATCAAATAGGAGAGATTACAATAGAGAGCAGTTACTGAACCAGCTATGCAGGACAGGTGCACCTTACCTTGCGCTACACCTTACCTTGCGTTACACCTTACCTTGCGTTACACCGTCAAACGGCAAGCCGCTGGTGTCCCACTGACGACCCTTGGTTGGTTCTTTTGTAGAAAACCATAGTCCACTGTAATTATTATTATTTATTTCTTAGCAGATGCCCTTATACAGGGCGACTTACAGTTGTTGCAAAATATCACAGTACAAAATATCACATTATAAAATATTACAGTACAAAGTATCACATGACAAAATATCACATTTTGAAAAACTAAAAATGTGTCTAAGACTAGGATTGCCCCACCAGTGTCAGTGTTGCAAATAAAAGAGAAAAAAAACTCTCAAAACTTTATTTTCAGATGAGTTTCTTTTGTATATTAAAATGTCATGATTAAATATAATATATCTCATAAATACTATATGAGCGGACAATGTTTTACTATCGTGAAGTGAAAAGCTGTCAGCTGAAGGCTGCTTCACATAACCAGGGAAAAAAATGGCATAAAAACTATGACATTGCCACACAAAAGTATAAAAAAGAAATCATTTAAAAATATCATATATGCAGGAGAAAAGGGGGAGGGGGGGCGGGGGGGGTGATTAACTCATTTTTATTGCTACCAAAAATGTATGAAACAATTATAAAAATGGCCCTGCTGCCTTTAAACAAACTATATCAAGTAACTGCAGACAGGGTTAAAAACGTACAGCCCCTCCTAGGACAAATTTTGAGAAATAGTTATGTGACCTTGAAAAATAGTTCAAGTTTAGGCATTTTCACTAGAGGGAAGTAATAAAAAGAGACATCTTCTGTATAAATATGATGATGCTTTTTTCAAGTGATATCTTGCTCACAAGCCAAAAATTAAGGACCGGATAGACAGCTCAGCCATAACAATATCCCATCAAGCAGCTTATGGAATAAAAACTATACTCATAAAATTTTTGATGTGAAATGTATGCTTACTATGAAGTATGTCTAATCTTCAGGTCTCGCAAGAAGTCATCTCACCTAAGCCAGTCCAGTTAATACCTTGCTCCACTTTGTTATCAGGTGGCGCATGATATGACATTCACAGTTTGGCCACCTTTAATTGCCAAGGAAGATACCTGAAATAAATAAATAAAAATAATAGTAAAAACAACAACAACAGTAGGGTAATTTTGTAGCGGTCTGGTACTCAAAACACAATGATACAGCGTTTTCTTGAATCCCCACCTTTCTTCAACTGAATCAAACACCCCCTGAAGCACTCCTTTTTGAAAGTGCCCATACATCTATTATAAAACTGGGGGATTGTTAAATTAATGCTTAAAAATCATAGTTTGCTACTTGCTTTGTAAAATTAACAGTTAAATTATTCTGACATTAAGTGTGTATTTTTCTTAAGATAACATAGTTAAGATAATTACAATGCAACTAAACTTAAAGCCTTTTATTTCCATAATATGTGGTTGTGTAACTATATGTAATAATTACCAAGGAACCGCATGTTCATTTACAGTGGAATTAGTGTCATTGGTTTTGTGCTTGTGAAGGATTCATTAAATCAATTCATGATACTTTCTATTCATGTTTTCTTTACCATGTTTTAAATCCCCAACTTCATCATGACAAGCTCTTTACAAATATATTATACTTCACACTTAGAATTAATAAGGGCTTCCTCTTACAATGTTCCTAAATGCCACTAGTTTATGAACAATCAGCTAAATTGCAAGGAAGACTCACTCAACGCCAATCAACAGTGAAGCAAACGACCGCTCTTTCTAACACATTTCATGGGCATTGTACTTTATGAATGTTATTTAAATTTAAAAAGGGAAGCAGATTCTAATGCATTTTAACCAGGTTTAATTGGATGACAAAATGGCATTTGTGGCAAAGAAATTCTTTGTTAACTTAATTTCCATAATAGTTCCAGCAATGTATTAATGTATTAATGTATTATATATGCTGTCTCTCTCGCAAGGAAAGGGAACATGTCACAGCAACAACCCCTCTGAGGACTGTACCCTCATTAAAACAGCAGGCAAGGAAGTCCTTTACAATTTCTGTAGAGGGTTCCTTGTTAATTCACTGGCTTCAAAATACTATTAGAGAATGTTGTTAATACAGAAAAGGAATTCATTAACTTCAGTAAGACTTATTTCAGTTATTAAAAGTATTTGCATTGACTTACTTGCAGTACTGATCATATTAATCACTGGTAACAGTGTACCTAGCCATACAAATTGGGTGATAATGTTCCTTTGGACTAATAATGAGATTGTCCATCCCCAGAACACCATATCTTGTAAGGACTGCAGGCTCAAGAATGCATTGCAATCAAGGGACACTTGTCAGCTGCATCCACATAACTCGTCAACCCAGAGAAAGCTTGTGAGTTTAAGCGCCCTACATAGTTGCTGGGAGAATCAGAATTGTGACCAACAGCTGCAATTTACCCATTATGTTGAGCTTGTCAAGCTTTCATTTTTGCTCTAAATGTTACCATCTTCAACATCTGTAGCGCTTGGGGGTATGAGACATTTGTCTCTGGCAATGTGGTGATTTATGGTCTTCACTCAAGCACATACACTGTAATCCATCCTAATCTTATAGCACATGCATGAGAGAAGAACCACTTGGATTTCTACTAGCTGGCATTCAGATGTAAGGGAAGACGGAGACTTGAAGTGACCCAGTTCTCTGCCAACCTCTAGTGGCATTCATTTAATACTGTGGTAGATAATGGACTATTGTCTACGGCTGGATTTTCACATTGATAACAAAAACCTCATATGCTATATATATATATATATATATATATATATTGAGACATCTAAAAATAAACTGTCTATAGAAAATGAATCTTAGATACCCTTTAAATATTCCACTACAGGTATTTGCTTGAAATGTTATTAATCCATATGATTGTATAGCAAGTGCTACACATATTTCTGGTCTGTGCACACTTTGGCCACAATGCAGTTCACAATAGGACTAATGATTTACAGAATTGTAACAAGATGAGGTAATCATGTCCAGGTGTCTCAAGTGTAACCAAGCAACAAAAAGAATAAACTAAATCAAAAAAACACTTCCATCTAACATGAAAGAGACAGCTCCTCATTGAAATTCTAAAGAATATATATATATATATATATATATATATATATATATATATATATATATATATATATATATATATATATATATATATATATATATATTGTAAATTGTACTGCAACTCTCGGGTTCGTTGCTCCTTTAAAAACCACTGACCCGATACAGGAACTTGCTGTAGATATATATATTAGCCAAGAATTGTAATTTGATTTGTAATTTTGCAGGATACATTTGAGATAAACCACTGCGCACTCACCAATCTATTGCTGTTAAATCGCACATGCAGTATGAATGCCCCTTTTAAACAGCTTCAGTACCTATTTCACCTGCTGTGTGAATGCATGTCAATAAAGAATGTTTTTTTTTTCTCATTTTTCCATTGAAAACGATTTTACCTTTCTGCTTCATTAACTTTCTTAGATAAGACATTCTGATGCTTCCAAGTTCACTGTGCTTTTTAGCTTTGAGACTAAGCATGGTTTAAATCACCCTTGGGCAAAATTAGGGTGGATTGGTAGTCTCAGACTACCTGCTCAAGAGGCTAAATATACATAACACAGTGTGATCATATCTTTCTGGATAAACTCAACAATCACATCAAAATCCTTCAGTCCAATTTCATAGAAACTACATCATCAGACTAGAATGAGAGTGCATGGCAGAACCATATACTGTCATATTCTTGACACTGGCAGCAGCAGCATGGCAAGCAACAATCCAATCCACTTTGAAATTCATTATAATAGGATCTCAGTTTAGTCAGAATACAATAGATTTCCCTCTAGTTATTTCCAGATGCTGCCAGTATTTTATTTTAATTGGCTTCAACGTGACCGGCGTCTTCCCAGGATACATATTACTATTCACTACCCTGACATTAATACAAAACCCCATTAGGACAAGAAAGTACAACAGTGGCAATCGTTTCTCATAATACTGACTAAAAAGAAATAATATTTAAATGAATAAGAGACTCCACATTTTTTTTATACATGATACTGAACAGTGAGCTCAACGGTGCAGAATAATGTGATTTCTTTAATTAAATACAGTTAAAAAAAAGAAACATATATATATATATATCAAACTGCAACCAAAAGTTTAATAGCATAACATCCTATGCAGCAGTCATTATTTGCTAACCTTTCAATGACCTGGTCAATTATCTAGCATGGAATGGCCACAGCTTTGGACATTCATTCTTATTTGGAATCAAGAGCTTTGATTGGCTGATGGACTTATTTAAAACTGTGAGTGCGTTTTCCAAAATAATCAGAAATATTTTTACCTAGAAAGAAGCATTTGAACTGTGAATTACATTAAATAAATATGCTGGAAGCTGCTGTAAAGGTGTTAATTATTAATTACTGTGCTTAACAGAGAAGCAAGACTCCAGAATTTACCAGAATTGTCAGATCCGAAATGGCGTTTAAATAATTTAAATTGAAATGCATAATTTCTGCAGATAAGGCATTTGTTGGTATCCATTTAGCACAACCATAAGAAGTTTAACAAGCTCTGTGTTGTGGTTTGAAAGAATCAGTGTCACAAATTAAATGGAAATCCTGCAGGAGCCTAGGATGAATTCCATCACATCACTGTTATTGTCCACAGGTGCTTATGTGTGTGAATGGTTTGACAATGCTGGGGACCCACAGCACAAGTACAGACATGATAATCTTCCTCAGTCTCTTGTGTGGTTCCTTTTCCCCAGATATCTAGTGGAAACAAGAAAAACAAACAAGATACAAACCTGCAAATTGGAAACAATTTTCAAATTACATGAACAGCTCAGGAGATACAGTCATGCTAGATCTGGCCCATAGGGCCAAAGCACATTTACCAAAGGATGGCCATTGAATGTACATAAATATAATCTACAGCCCTTAGCCTGAAGCGTGAGGAATACCTACCAAGTAAATCCAATCACTGTCACTCAGCGGGGCTGTCTGTCAGTCTCACAATAGTTCTGCTTAGGTGCTGAAGGAATAATTAATCTCCATCCTGAGGTTGCTGGTAATGGTGTTCAATGAAAGCGATGCTAAGGCATACCAAACAGGAAATAGTCAATGGGGACCAGGGCTGATTCATTTGGATGGATGAGGTATCACAGCCCTAACTAACCGTTCCTCAATAGTTTAGCTGCACTATATGCTGAAGCAAAGCCAAGGACAGGGGTTCTTGAAGCACGCTGAGGCTAATTCTCCCTAGGACAATGCAACTCACACGACTAACCATGCACTCCAAGCACTGCTGCTTTTACTGGGTCCACTGCCACCATAAGTAAAGTTTTCAAATATTTTGTGGGGTTCTGTTGCTCTAATTCTGCATCCTGCCAGGACCACCTTGCAAATGAAATGGAATACCACAAGGGTTCCATAAAAACATTTGAGCTCAAAGACTGAAAAATAATCACAACCAAATCAGAACTCACAAACCATGAAATCAATCAAATGTAGGTTAAAAAACAAACAAAACAAAGATCAGCTGGTGTGCAGCAGCGTTTTTGTATTGTACATTTGGGTTGTAAAGTTCAACTGCAGATGTGGAACACTGAACGATAGAAGGCAAGCAGTCAAAAAAATTTCAAGTGCCCAGTATTTTAGCTTGAACCCCAACATCAAATATCAAGTACCACTATTAATTAATTTAACAGAAAACATTTTTGGCTCATTAAAATAATTAATATAATTGTAAGTCTCATACCCGACTGGGGTAAGACCCGATTAGACCCTGAGAGTGCAACACAACAGATGGGATCTGGACTTGGACAACAGAGGATTTGAAGCAGGCTACATTTGCATATTTGTGACCAGCTGCATACCCGCCCCTGTTCCACCTTAAATTTCAGCCTCAAACACATACAGAATCCACTTATATCAATGGATCCCATCCTGTGGTCTCAAAATATCCCCAAAATAAGCCAACTGCATCAAAACAATCGATTTGTTCAAATAACATATGTTCCTATTTTGTCCATTCTGAATAGGAGCAAAAATGTGTCATTCATTTGTAACCAAAAAGTGCTTGGGGGATAGCCCTCTAAAGCTTATATATAAATTTTATGAATTAAAAAACAGCTACAGACCTGGTTGTAGAGAACTAAACAATCCATCAGTATCCTACAACTCTGTGCTGTTAATATTCATGGTTCATTAACCATGTGAAATTAACTTTAATATCATACCCCTTTGTTTTCACTATTAAGCCATTGGTGTTTTGATTACATGGGGACTAAACCAAATGGTTTCCTATTAAAAGCATGAACAAAATAGACATTTTTGTTCCAAATGGCAAGTAACTTAAGGCTTTGCACCACATGAGTTTGAAAAATAAATCAATAGTTAGACCTAAACATTGACACTATACACAATTTTAAAAGATACAGTTACTTAGACTTTGAAAGCATCCTGTATTGCTGTGGGGTAACCATGTAGGCAAGATCATGCAAAATGATATATAGGAATTCAAGTTACTCTGGTTTTGTTGCTTGAATTTTGCACACGCATTGCTTCCAAATTACACCTCAGACTTGATACCTGCTTGTCAAAATCAAGTCAGGAAAGATTAACGGCTGAGAGCAAGAGGCAGCCATCTAAAATTCAGAGCGCTTGAAAAGGAGACAGACAAATCTGCAAGATCCACACCGCTTCAAAAATAATAATTACACAGCTGTTGTGCTGATCTAGTGCTGATCTACCTTTTGCTTTTCTGCATTTAAATGTTTGCAGGAAAGAGTTTTGAATAGCAGCCTGCAACTGAGCACAGAGATGCACTCCCTAGTTCTAACATTTTATTACTGTCAGAAGCTGAATTCGGTTTAATATTATGCAGTGTAGGTTCTTTAAAAATGTCTTCTCTTGACTAGAAAAGGAATATTCAGATTTGTTTTAATTCTCACTTCTACATTCTTTGCATCAACTGTTGATAATTTGCAAGACAAATATTCAGGCAGCAGTGTGGAGTAGAAGGCAGCAGTGTGGAGTAGTGGCTAGGGCTCTGGACTCTTGAGCGGAGGGTCATGGGTTCAATCCCCGGTGGGGACACTGCTGCTGTACCCTTGAGCAAGGTACTTTACCTAGATTGCTCCAGTAAAAACCCAACTGTATAAATGGGTAATTGTATGTAAAAAATAATGTGATATCTTGTAAGTCGCCCTGGATAAGAGCGTCTGCTAAGAAATAAATAAATAAATTATTATTCACAAAAGGTGATAATTAAAAATTTGCTAGCTTCCAAATAAGTAATAATAGTAGAGTAGTGGTTAGGGCTCTGGACTCTTGACCGGAGGGTTGTGGGTTCAATCCCCAGTGGGAGACACTGCTGTTGTACCCTTGAGCAAGGTACTTTACCTAGATTGCTCCAGTAAAAACCCAACTGTATAAATGGGTAATTGTATGTAAAATAATGTATAATGTGATATCTAGTAACAATTGTAAGTCGCCCTGGATAAGGACGTCTGCTAAGAAATAAATAATAATAATAATAATAATATGTCTAATGAAGTCAGGCGTGCATATTCTGTAACCTGAAGATGAACAAGAGCTACATGACGCACAGAGATTGGTGAAAGACAGGATTAAAACAGAGTACAAGTAAATTTAGCATCTGCCTGTAGTACTTGGACAATGGGATGCTGACCTTTGAGAAAAAGCAGCATGGGGACAGGTAACGAATTAGAACAGCATCTTTGTGTATCAATACACAGAAACTTTTGGCAGTGCAGCAAAATATGCAGATGAATTGACAAAACATGAAATGCTAGATCATGCATAAAAATGCAAATAAAATAGTCAGACACCTTCAACCGTACTGAAGACACAGTACGATTGTTAATGCTAAGGAAACAGTTAAGCTTCAGGGTTATCACTTACGTAGTTTGATAGCTTTCAGTGGATGTGCATTCATCTGACACCTTTTAGTTTAAGGTGTAGAGATTGTGTTGGGCAGCAAGGACATCTTAGGAAGGCTGTCATTAACATGACTCTTCAAAGTGGAAGCATGCCTTTGAAATGTTACCAAGCACAGACCCCACTACAGAAAGGCATGGCTGTAAAAGAATACATTGAAGGACAGGAAGAGAGCTTCAGAGATGGAAACAGGAGATTTAAAAAAAAAAAAACCACACACACCCGCCACCACTTTATACAGACAGATTGAAAGACTAACCATGGTCGGGGGAAGCCCCAACCACACCCATTGACGAAACCAGCTAAACTTAAATCTTGCAAGGGTCAAGTTTGAAATCTCCAAGACTGCTGCTTGGTACACTTCCTTATGGGGAATGCAGTTTACGCAATTGTTGCAACACAGTAGGCATTGCAATTCAAAGCAATACCACAAAAAAAAGCTCAGAATACCTTAAAACAAATTTACTTTTAAAAAGTCAGGTAATGCCTGCAACAATTAAGAGGAATAAGTGCTTCCAGAGGCCACATCCACTACCAAACATGCCAAGGACACTGTGAGAAGATTTTATTTTTTCACCCATTTCTACAGGAGTCATTAGAAAACACACAAGAGCAAAACTACAGCCCACATCAAGCAGTTTGCCTAGGCGTGGTGTGGGATGTTACAAGACCTGAAAAAAAAGGGTGTTAGGACTACTGTAGTTGAAATTACTATTTTATTAAAATGAAATGCACAGGTAAGGTCAGGCTAGGATTGACCAGTAGGAACATAAATTAGGTCACCAACATAACATTAGTTTACAGGGCTATCTGACAGGCATACAAAGGGGTATACGGAATTTCTAGATCTGCACACCACTTAGCATACCCCCCCCCCCCCCCCCACCCACCCACACCACACTTCAAGAGAGGTATACCGATTTAAAAACGTCAGTCTGTACTGGACGCACTGCTGCAAAGCTATATAGGAGATACTTGCCTGTTCTGGAAGCACTCAAAGGACAGCTACAGGGCCTGGCAAGCTGGTTACCACCTCACCCAGGACAGCAGTGGATCCAGCACTGCCTAGACCTGAAACAAAATCACACGTCAGCACCAACACAAGAACACTTTGTGAAAGAGCAGACGATAGAAGAACCTGCATCGTACCTCGTCTTCTCCTAACTGAAGCTCTACTCGGGAACGTCTTTGCACATAAATCTAGTTTCAGCAAGGCACAGATCAAGGGTGCTGCAGTGGAAATAGATCTGGAAAGAATGGCACAAGACTAAAGAAACTAGTCTGGTAAAATTGTTTAATATCAGATATTGTAGCACTAAAAGTAAACTTACAAAACTCCCAGTCATTATATACTCAAGATAGAGACCAAGTCTAAATGCAAATTATTGAACATTTTGAAGCTACAGTGCAAATATATCTAGAATGGAGCCCCATGCTAAACAAGGCAACCAAGGAGGCCACAAAAAAAACGAGAGAGGGAGAGAGTGTCTTCATAATCTGCAAGTTACTTACCAAGAGCAAACATTGAACAAATCATATCCATACAGCTTGTGTTCTGATTTCTTTCAAAGAAATGGATTTTGTGCTTAATTGGTTCATCTAACTTGGCGCCCAGTCTGAATAGTACATGCAAGGAGTCGTTTTGTGGCAACTTTGAATTAGCTTGATGTAGTGGGACATTTTAAAAATGTGTTGTTTATGCCTTTCAGACATACAACGGATTGTATTAAGACATACCTTACAATAATTGCGTGTTTAAAATGGCTTAAATGAAGAGTAGCCTACAGTTTGCCGCTACCTTCGTGTGCATCGGCCAAAACGCCCATATTCTTCCACTCAAAGATTAATAGATAACCAGGGGCCAGCTAAAGAAAAAAAGAACAATAAACTATTCCTACAAAAATAACAAAAAGAAGAAGAAACACCCCATTACTGATAACAACAAAGCATTGCTTCTTCTTTTAGGGGTTGTTGGCGCACGTCATCTAAATGGAGATGACGAGCGCCCTCTACCGTATACATACATATGTATATATATATATATATATATATATATATATATATATATATATATATATATATATATATATATATATATATATATATATATAATTTCCCTATGCTTTTATACACTTTAATTTATATTTATTTATCCATTTGTTTTTCTCTCCCTTCAGAATATACTGTTGTTACTTGTATTTCCCTACATTTGAGTGATTTTTATAATACACTTCCCTTTCCACTGTTTTCCCATTGTTCTTGCCATGCACCGATTATGTTTGCTTTAGCCACAGCATTCACCTCTGCAGGACTATTATTATGTCTATTTCTGTTTTTAGATTTTTTTATGCTTCAAAATCCACAATTTCATTTCTTAAGATGAAGATACCCGAGTGACTTGGAATCCAGGCTCTCAGAATATATATAACCATTTTTATAGCTAGTATGTAATTTCTGAATAATTTCATATATGATATCTATCCTCCTGTTTCTGATTCTAATGCCAGTATCGAGCTTAGAGAAGCTGTAAAAATCACAATATCCTTTTCTTTAAATTCCTCTATTTTGTCTATAGACACAAGTATTGCCATCAACTCTGCAGCACAGACTGATCAATGAGAGAGAGAGAGAGAGAGAGAGAGAGAGAGAGAGAGAGAGAGAGAGAGAGAGAGAGAGAGAGAGAGAGAGAGAGAGAGCGTAAGCATAACCTGTTTTCTCAGATTTAGGGTATTTTGGTCCATCTGTGTATATTTGTAACATCTCTTCCTTATTTTTAACATATTCCTGTCCTTTTATCTTAGTTTCCATTGTATTTCCTTTTTTGCTAATTATTGTAGTTAACAGTTTACATATTTTTGGTTTCAGTAGGGCAATTCTACACCAGGTTTAAAAGTTAAACTGGATTGAGGTCTATTTGGTTCAATTAAACAATTAAGGTTGAAATGTGTAAACCAGTGGAGCCTTGCAGCGGCTATATAAAGATTCGGAGCACAGAGCGGGTATCGAGATACGTGCTCAATAAGAAAGCAAGTCAAGAATTACTTTGGTGTTTGTTAGGCTGCCGAGCGCGCGCACACACGTTACGGTAGACGCAATGGGGTAAGGTGGTAGATAGTTGCTTTAGGTCTGTCGCACGCAAACACATTTTTGTGATTTGTGTTTAATCTCGTATTTTATTTATTTCATTCCCAGGTGGCTTTCGATTGTCTTTTCCGTAGTTATTTTAATTTTCGGATGGATGAATGTAAATGTTCTGGGCCTCGAAGGTAATCTTTACAAATTTCTGTTTGTATGGCTGATGTTTAACTTACAAAATTTAGCTTGGTTTGCTGTTCTGAACTAGATGTCAGTCTAAGGCGTTAATCACTTATATAGGGCTATATTTGCTGATGCATCCCAGTGATCTGCGTTTGTTTGATAAACCCAGCATATCGTTTACTGAATATTTGATTCCCATTGTCCTTCTTGGATGTCCCGCATTTTCTTTGTAGTAATCGGTAGGGGAGATCGGGGATAGTTATCTTTCTCTCCATTACGCACAGATTTGTGCTAGTATGACCAGACTCTGATACAAACGACTTGCATCTGTCGTCTACCAATCCCCACAGTTTTGTTTTAAGAGCTGCTATACATACGGCAAGAGGGCTTGAAATGTAAGATGTCTGTTACAATTGACCCCAGGGTCTGTTGTAACGGGGTTGGGTCCGATCTTTGTTTATTTAAATGGAGTATCTTTTTTTGAAAAACAAATGTTCACAAGGTAATTTTGTTCTACTTTTAAAATGAATATCCCTAAAATTGATAAGTATTATGAAGCATGAATGTTGCTCTGAGTAACAATTATATGAAGGAATGTACCCTACTAGGGCAAAAATTGATTTTTGTAGCTAGAATCTCAGGGCTTTGGTACAGACTGCTCCTCTTCCACAAGCAGACAGAGAACTGAGCATGTGCCGAGTGAATGATGGCACTCTTCCTTCTAATTGGAGAAATTCAAGGTGTTACAACCGTCCCGTATTACAACTGTCCCGGGTCTCCCCCTGTCGTAGTATCTGAACAATTCATATTTTTACTAAGACTCCTGTGGGGTTTTTGTAAGGTTGTCCTTGAGATCTGGGCTTCTAATAATGCAGAACCTTTTGGATCGTAGGGGCTGTATCCTGTCTTCCTGACTCGATGACTTTGGAACTTCCTCTTGAAGCGGCAGCAAATCATCAGCTTTTTGTTTTTGGTGGGTGTGGATAAATTTCTATATATAATATTGTGCACTTTTTTTGTGTAACTATTCTATTTCTTCCACCAGATCGAAACAACAAGCCCATTCAAATCGATCCAGCATATGAACTGAAGTGCCAGTATACAGTGGAGGTGGTGACCGTGTTTCAGCTACGTGTTGGGTATGGAGCATGTGAAGTTCAGGAGCAAGTAAGACTTTACAATTTGGCTTTGGGTGTAACTTGAGTAACTGATCACTGAGCTTTTTGTCTTGTATCAGCAATGCACTGGCTGCCATTAACCACTTCTAGATTGTTCAATTTTTCTGTGATATATTGTCTTGGCTGAGAACTAAAGCTGTTTTTTCACTTCTCCACAGAATAAATCCCTGTTTCTTGCTGTGCAGATAAATTACTTCTCTAAAGCTCTTGGTCAAACAGTCACCAAGAAATACCAAATGGTCTGCTTGCCAACTCAGTCTGACAACCTGCAAATCTCAAGGGAAGTAGGAAAAACACGTTGTACTCAAAGCTTCATGGAGGTTGGTAATGCGTCTTGTATAGCAGTACTGGGCTTTTTTGAATTGAAGCAACTATTGATGCATTCTCACTTCTCTTGTAGGTGATGCTCCCCCAACAGCTTCCTAACTTTGATGCGGTATGTCCATTTCAATTCCTGGGATATTCAAAGCAGTTCATACCGCTACGATCCAGTTTACTTCAAGCTCTGTAAACTTTGAATATTTTTCAGAAGGTGCTTGGACTAATCTCTTCCTGCTCTTGTTCTAGATTTCCAACACTCTCCAAGAATGGCTTGTTGACATAAATAATGGACAAACCACAACTACCATGACCTTGCTGCAGGCTCGGTCAAAAGGCTACGAGTTCACCGTTGCCAACAACCTGATGATTGTCCGAGCCTACTTCACAGCTACAGGAATCCAGAAATTTGGGGTATGCAACGTGTGCCTGTGGCCTCTATAAAATTAGTCTTTGTAGCGGAGAATGATCAATAACTCTGTTGGTATTGAAGTATGACCTGAAAACACTACTACTCCTGTAGTAGTCATCAAAGAGGACATCCATCTATTCAGGATAGTACATCATTTGACATGGGTCTTAACTTTGCTTTCTGTCCTGAGGCAGTTCAGGCAAGCTGTTCCAAGCTACATGCCTATGGTATTGGAAGCAAACTATGCATCTTGGGTAATATCTGAGACTAGAACCTGTTGCTACACTAGGACTGTTGCATGGGTTTACACAAATGCCAATAACGTTTTAATACAACTTCTAGAGACTCCAGTCGGACAAGGTTCTCTACCTTGCAGACCTCACACTGAAGTATGACTCTGGCTTTGGAAAGATCACAATACTTGTATTAATGATCTGCGTACCTGGTAAGCAACTCCCTCTGACCTCCTATATGCACTTGTATGATGTTTTTGTGTTCAACTTGAATGCTGATTTTCTCTTTCTAGCTCCTGTGAGCTGTAACAGAATGAACGTTCTCATTGAGATCCCCTCCTTTGTTGGAACGTTCACAAATTTGTTGATTGGGACTCGCCTGTACCGTCCATCGTTGCCATCTACAGACCTCTCTATATCCCGTCAACAGAACATGTTGCGCATCACTGTGCCAAAGAGACATCCCTTGGCTCGGACCACGGTAAAGCATTGCATGAGGGACCTTTCCACTGACAACCCTGTTCAGGACCTGTGGGAAATTCTTGCCACCATTTACCACTTGTAAAAGCTGGCGGAAGCTTTATATTTTGGGCTTGCTTATGTCTTGCAGGCTTGCCCTCTAGGGTTCCTAACTGGTGTGAAGACTGTCTTGCCAGACACAAAACTGACTTTTAATGTGAGAGGCACCCTGACTTCCATGACTTTCACGCCTGTTTGCCCATGTGAGATGAAAGGGTCTGATCCTGCAGGTGAGTCCCTCTTGAACAAGGGTAATTCTGTTCATAAGTTTGTGGTAGCTTGCTCTCTGCTTCCAAATATCCAGCCTGTCTCAGAATAGGAAATGCAAACATGTTGGCCATTTGCCCAACAAATTGTTTCTGTGCAATAGTGCTGTGCCAAGATGGCTTCATGGATTTTGAAGTGAGCAGCAATGACACCCTGCCACCTCTGGACCTGGGCACTGTGCAGCTGAGGGATCCAACATGCAGACCCTCCGTCTCATCCAAGGACAGCCTTCTGTTCCACATTCCCTTGGCCAGCTGTGGCACAACATCAAAGGTAAACTTTAGGCCCCTGCTTTGTTCATTTAAAACCAACCAGAACTAGGCTTTGCTATGGACATGGCAAACTGTCGTCCTATTGCAAGCTCTGACTAGGCTCCCATCAAAACCGAAATGACTTGAACCAAGCAACTGGATCAAATGCTCAAACTGCTACTGTCAAATGGGTTTAAGTTACAACTTCTTTCACAGGTGATAAATGGCAAACTGGTTTATGAAAATGAAATCCGTGCACTCCTGAAGGATCGACCTTTATTGGGAGTAATTACAAGAGACAGCGAATATGTGTAAGTTTGCTCTGAAAGTGGATTTATAACCATTGCCCTAAAGCATATCTCTTGGTGTACAACTGTTTTACTTTCATTTTTTCAAGCCTTGAAATTGACATGTATAGCCAGATTTTCAGTCAATTGCTCATCCTACTGTCTGTCTCTCCTCCCCCTACCCAGGTTGACTGTGCAGTGCTATTATGATCACACAGCTGATGCTAATCTAATTGTGGATGTGAAGACCAACGCACCCCCTCCTCCTGCTATGGAACAAGGAGACTTGATTGTTGTGCTTCGAGCTTACCCAGGTATGGTGGGTTTAGTCTGTATTGCATGACCTACATAACCATATCTTACCAAGTCCAAAACCAACCCTGATATTGGTTGGACTGTTCTGCATCACGCTATGGGTGCATTCCTTAAGTCACAAATCTTTCCCCTTTTTTTTTTTTTTTTTTTTTAGATGTTCTGTACAGAACTCCCTATAGAGACCAGGATTACCCTGTAGTGAGATATCTGAGGGACCCCCTTTATCTGGAGGTGCAGGTACTGAACAGACTGGATCCAAACATCAAGCTGGTTCTGGATGACTGCTGGGCAACTGGATTCCCTAGCCCAAGCTCCCTGCCTCGCTGGAACATCATTGTTGATGGGTGAGTCCATAAACCCCAAATTGTCACAAGGAAGCCCTGCAGGGGAGGCTTTCTAAATCTGCATCCCTTCTCTTCCAGCTGTCAATATGACGGAGACGACTACATGACGGTGTTCCATTCCATGTCGAAGTTCCTTGGAATTCCGTTCCCAAGCCACTACAGGAGGTTTGAGGTGAAGATGTTCACTTTTGTCTCTGGAGGAGTAGTGCAGACTAACTCGGTAAGATCTGAGATGCTATAGTAAACCAACACCACACTGGAGTAGTCGAGTAGCTTTGTGAAATTGTATATAAATACACGTATCGTGGCAGATGTGTTTGGTGCCAGGTAATTGGTGTTATTGAATTGTTGGTTTTACTACTTTGTGTAATCAGACCTTTCAACCGCATATACTGGGAACTTCATCAAAACTTGACCATGTCAGTCTAGTAGACAAATGTTCAGGAATGGATTTGAAAGTGCATTTGACTGCATGTGTAAAGACTTGTTGATGCTTGCCTGCCTTGTGGCTTCTAATTTAATACAAGCATCTGTTGTGCCACGCTTTCCAGATCTATTTCCACTGCAGCACCTTGATCTGTGATTTGCTGAAACCAGACTCTGATTTGTGTGCAAAGACATGCCCGAGTAGCGCTTCAGTTAAGAGAAGACGAGGTACGATGCAGGTTCTACTATTGTCTGCTCTTCCACAAAGCTTTCTTGTGTTGGTGCTGAAGTGTGATCTTGTTTCAGGTCTAGGCAGTGCTGGATCCACTGCTGTCCTGGGTGAGGTGGTAACCAGCTTGCCAGGCCCTGTAGCTGTGCTTTGAGTGCTTCCAGAAGGAGTAAGTACCCCCCTATATAGCGTTGCAGCAGTGTCCAGTACAGACCATCCTTGAAGTAATCCTTTTTATATGGAATCCCTTTGCTTCAGTGGTCTGTCTATCTAGAAATCCAGTATATACTGTGTATGCCTTTGTCCAAATAGCTCAGTAAACCTAATGGCATGTTGCTGACCTAATTAAGTTCCTATCGGACTGTCCCGGTGTAGCCAGACTTTACCAGTTGGGTGTGTTATTTTAATATTGATTTCAACTACGGCAGTTTTAATCTAACATTCTTTCTCTCTCCAGGTTTTGTAACATCCCACACAAGGCCTAGGCAAACTGCTTGTGCATTTCTTAATGAGGCTCCTGTAATGGGTGAAAATAAAAGTCTTCTCACAAATACGTGTCCTTGGACTGTTTTTTGGTAGTGGGTGTGAATGTGTTTGTCCTTATCCCTTTTCAAGTCCTTCCAGGAACGACCTAGGGCCCATTTCAGAAGTGACTTGGAATCAGATGCTGGGGGGGGGGGGAGTTTAACATGTACAAGTTTTAATAACTAACCCAATTGTGGGTGAAAAATAAGAGGCAATGTAAAGTTCTAAAAACAAACCATGTTTTATTTTATTCAATACAATCCTACCAAGAGTAACTTAGTACAGCCTGTCATTTCTACATGGCTCAATCTCTGTAGATAACAGGGTTGCCAACTGTCCGGTTTGAAGGGAATTTTGTACAGTGTCTGGTCAGAACCACTGACTGGACAGTAGAAGTTTGGTTATTGCAACTGTCCCTGCTCATTTGCCCTCTGGGTATTTCCATTCTCGCTGAGCCAGTCCTTTCAACGCTCCACTGAGGAAATGTATTTATTATTATAGGTCTGGTAAGGTTGAAGTACACTGCAATGTATTGGGTATTATTTTTCCATTCTCTTTTTAGAGGGATGTGATTACTGAGCATATATACAAAACACACACAGCAATGGTTTACAATTTTTATTTTTGTTCTAAATTTCTATAGAAATTTATAGAATGGATTTGTGTTGATTAGCCATTTAATTTAGATTTTTTTTTTTTTTAAGGGTAATCCATAACCATGTTTTAGGGTATCTTCTATAGCCGTTACCTGGTATCATTTTGGTACCTACCCCCTAGCATATCACATTCGATTACAAAAAATTGACCGATATGAGCTCAACAAGCTCCAGTCAAATGTACCCTGAAGAAGGCATTGATCTGTGTCAAATGATTTTATATATATATATATACAGACGTGCTCAAATTTGGTACCCTTACAGCTCATTGAAATAATGCTTCATTCCTCCTGAAAAGTGATGAAATTAAAAGCTATTTTATCATGTATACTTGCATGCCTTTGAAGAGGTGAATTATTGCGTATTCTACAAAGATATTCTAAAATGGCCTGGACACATTTGTTGGTACCCCTTAGAAAAGATAATAAATAATTGGATTATAGTGATATTTCAAACTAATTAGTTTCTTTAATTAGTATCACACATGTCTCCAATCTTGTAATCAGTCATTCAGCTTATTTCAATGGAGAAAAGTAGTCATTGTGCTGTTTGGTATCATTGTGTGCACCACACTGAACATGGACCAGAGAAAGCAAAGGAGAGAGTTGTCTGAGGAGATCAGGAAGAAAATAATAGACAAGCATGGTAAAGGTAAAGGCTACAAGACCATCTCCAAGCAGCTTGATGTTCCTGTGACAACAGTTGCAAGTATTAAGAAGTTAAAGGTCCATGGAACTGTAGCCAACCTCCCTGGGCACGGCCGCAAGAGGAAAATCGACCCCACATTAAACAGAAGGATAGTGCGAATGGTAGAAAAAGAACCAAGGATAACTGCCGAAGAGATACAAGCGGAACTGAAGATGAAGGTACGTCAGTTTCTGATCTAACCTTCCATCGTTTTTTGAGCGAAAGTGGGCTCCATGGAAGAAGACCCAGGAGGACTCCACTTTTGAAAGAAAAACATAAAAAAGCCAGACTGGAATTTGCTAAAATGCATATTGACAAGCCACAATCCTTCTGGGAGAATGTCCTTTGGACAGATGAGTCAAAACTGGAGCTTTTTGGCAAGTCACATCAGCTTTGGAGCTTTCAAAGAAAAGAACACCATACCTACAGTGAAACATGGAGGAGGCTCGGTTATGTTTTGGGGCTGCTTTGCTGCACCTGGCACAAGGTGCCTTGAATCTGTGCAGGGCACAATAAAATCTCAAGACTATCAAGGCATTCTGGAGCGAAACGTACTGCCCAGTGTCAGAAAGCTCTGTCTCGGTTGCAGGTCATGGGTCCTCCAACAGGATAATGACCCAAAACACACAGCTAAAAGCACCCAAGAATGGACAAGAACAAAACATTGGACTATTCTGAAGTGGCCTTCTATGAATCCTGATCTGAATCCTATCGAACATCTATGGAAAGAGCTGAAACTTGCAGTCTGGAGAAGGCACCCATCAAACGTGAGACAGCTGGAGCAGTTTGCTCAGGAAGTGGGCCAAACTACCTGTTAACAGGTGCAGAAGTCTCATTGAGAGCTACAGAAAATGTTTGATTGCAGTGATTGCCTCTAAAGGTTGTGCAACAAAATATTAGGTTAGCGGTCCCATCATTAAAGGTACATCTAGCATCTATTTGCATCTTGCTACATTGTACACCCTATACTTCAATACAACTAAGTAATATACAATTGTGAAGAAACAAGTATTAGAAGTCAGGGGTTCATTTTAAATGTTGAGTGACACCCGGAGCTGGAAGCACATGCACACAGCCTGTAAAAGGCACTGGTACACTTTAATTTTCGATGTCAAAAGGAAAATTGAAACTGGTGTTCCAGCAGGAAAAACAGGTACTGTATATGCAAGAGCTCTTAAGGTTAGCATCCCATGTTATGCTCTGTGAGTAGTATTGCTGGAGTAAACTTAACAGTTTCTAGCCCCCCCATAGTGCCATTATTTACAGTAGCTATTTACTAAATAAGCATTTTCTTCAATTCAATGCAATAGATAGTTTCCTGGTTTTTATTACTTTATTAATTTAATAATGCTCATGATCCATTAATGCCAGAATTTGACCCCCCCAGGAATTTGTAGCACACCCTTTAAAAAGTGAAGCTTGCCAATCTTAGTGGAGCGCTCAAGGAGAGCTACAGGGCCTGGCAAGCTGGTTACCACCTCACCCAGGACAGCAGTGGATCCAGCACTGCCTAGACCTGAAACAAAATCACACGTCAGCACCAACACAAGAGAGCTTTGTGAAAGAGCAGACAATAGTAGAACCTGCATCGTACCTCGTCTTCTCCTAACTGAAGCTCTACTCGGGAACGTCTTTGCACATAAATCTAGTTTCAGCAAATCACAGATCAAGGTGCTGCAGTGGAAACAGATCTGGAAAGAATGGCACAAGACTAAAGAAACTAGTCTGGTAAAATTGTTTAATATCAGATATTGTAGCACTAAAAGTAAACTTACAAAAACTCCCAGTCATTATATACTCAAGATAGAGACCAAGTCTAAATGCAAATTATTGAACATTTTGAAGCTACAGTGTAAATATATCTAGAATGGAGCCCCATGCTAAACAAGGCAACCAAGGAGGCCACAAAAAAACAAATTCTAGCTCGCTGCCAAAAGCTGTATAACATTACTTTGTATTGACTGCAGTTACGGAAACTTGAATGTTGTCAGACTGAGATGACTTGCAGACCATTTGGTACCCTTGCTCAAGGGTACAGCAGCAGTGTCCCCCACCTTGAATTGAACCCACAACCCTCTGTGCAAGAGTCCAGAGCCCTAACCACTACTCCACACTGCTGCCCTACATGCTCAACTGTTTCTTGTTCCCCACAATTACTACATAACCCATTCTCATGGCTCCCCATCCTGTATAAGTAATGATTTAATGCTCTATGTCCTAACCTTAGTCTATTAATATTAGATTCTTCCTCCCTGGTTTTCTCTCTCCCCATATGTTTGTATTTCCCTACATTTGAGTGATTTTTCTAATACACTTCCCTTTCCACTGTTTTCCCATTGTTCTTGCCATGCACCGATTATGTTTGCTTTAGCCACAGCATTCACCTCTGCAGGACTCAAATGTATTATGTCTATTTTTAGAATTTTTTTTTTGTATGCTTCAAAATCCACAATTTCATTTCTTAAGATTAAGATACCTGAGTGACTTAGAATCCAGTCTCATATATATACACACTGTATATATGTAAAATCATTTGACACAGATCAATGCCTTCTTCAGGGTACATTTGACTGGAGCTTGTTGAGCTCATATCAGTCAATTTTTTGTAATCGAATGTGATATGCTAGGGGGTAGGTACCAAAATGATACCAGGTAACGGCTATAGAAGATACCCTAAAACATGGTTATGGATTACCCTTAAAAAAAAAAAATCTAAATTAAATGGCTAATCAACACAAATCCATTCTATAAATTTCTATAGAAATTTAGAACAAAAATAAAAATTGTAAACCATTGCTGTGCGTGTTTTGTATATATGCTCAGTAATCACATCCCTCTAAAAAGAGAATGGAAAAATAATACCCAATACATTGCAGTGTACTTCAACCTTAACAGACCTATAATAATAAATACATTTCCTCAGTGGAGCGTTGAAAGGACTGGCTCAGCGAGAATGGAAATACCCAGAGGGCAAATGAGCAGGGACAGTTGCAATAACCAAACTTCTACTGTCCAGTCAGTGGTTCTGACCAGACACTGTACAAAATTCCCTTCAAACCGGACAGTTGGCAACCCTGTTATCTACAGAGATTGAGCCGTGTAGAAATGACAGGCTGTACTAAGTTACTCTTGGTAGGATTGTATTGAATAAAATAAAACATGGTTTGTTTTTAGAACTTTACATTGCCTCTTATTTTTCACCCACAATTGGGTTAGTTATTAAAACTTGTACATGTTAAACTCCCCCCCCCCCCAGCATCTGATTCCAAGTCACTTCTGAAATGGGCCCTAGGTCGTTCCTGGAAGGACTTGAAAAGGGATAAGGACAAACACATTCACACCCACTACCAAAAAACAGTCCAAGGACACGTATTTGTGAGAAGACTTTTATTTTCACCCATTACAGGAGCCTCATTAAGAAATGCACAAGCAGTTTGCCTAGGCCTTGTGTGGGATGTTACAAAACCTGGAGAGAGAAAGAATGTTAGATTAAAACTGCCGTAGTTGAAATCAATATTAAAATAACACACCCAACTGGTAAAGTCTGGCTACACCGGGACAGTCCGATAGGAACTTAATTAGGTCAGCAACATGCCATTAGGTTTACTGAGCTATTTGGACAAAGGCATACACAGTATATACTGGATTTCTAGATAGACAGACCACTGAAGCAAAGGGATTCCATATAAAAAGGATTACTTCAAGGATGGTCTGTACTGGACACTGCTGCAACGCTATATAGGGGGGTACTTACTCCTTCTGGAAGCACTCAAAGCACAGCTACAGGGCCTGGCAAGCTGGTTACCACCTCACCCAGGACAGCAGTGGATCCAGCACTGCCTAGACCTGAAACAAGATCACACTTCAGCACCAACACAAGAAAGCTTTGTGGAAGAGCAGACAATAGTAGAACCTGCATCGTACCTCGTCTTCTCTTAACTGAAGCGCTACTCGGGCATGTCTTTGCACACAAATCAGAGTCTGGTTTCAGCAAATCACAGATCAAGGTGCTGCAGTGGAAATAGATCTGGAAAGCGTGGCACAACAGATGCTTGTATTAAATTAGAAGCCACAAGGCAGGCAAGCATCAACAAGTCTTTACACATGCAGTCAAATGCACTTTCAAATCCATTCCTGAACATTTGTCTACTAGACTGACATGGTCAAGTTTTGATGAAGTTCCCAGTATATGCGGTTGAAAGGTCTGATTACACAAAGTAGTAAAACCAACAATTCAATAACACCAATTACCTGGCACCAAACACATCTGCCACGATACGTGTATTTATATACAATTTCACAAAGCTACTCGACTACTCCAGTGTGGTGTTGGTTTACTATAGCATCTCAGATCTTACCGAGTTAGTCTGCACTACTCCTCCAGAGACAAAAGTGAACATCTTCACCTCAAACCTCCTGTAGTGGCTTGGGAACGGAATTCCAAGGAACTTCGACATGGAATGGAACACCGTCATGTAGTCGTCTCCGTCATATTGACAGCTGGAAGAGAAGGGATGCAGATTTAGAAAGCCTCCCCTGCAGGGCTTCCTTGTGACAATTTGGGGTTTATGGACTCACCCATCAACAATGATGTTCCAGCGAGGCAGGGAGCTTGGGCTAGGGAATCCAGTTGCCCAGCAGTCATCCAGAACCAGCTTGATGTTTGGATCCAGTCTGTTCAGTACCTGCACCTCCAGATAAAGGGGGTCCCTCAGATATCTCACTACAGGGTAATCCTGGTCTCTATAGGGAGTTCTGTACAGAACATCTAAAAAAAAAAAAAAAAAAAAAAAAAAAAAAAAAAAAAAGGGGAAAGATTTGCGACTTAAGGAATGCACCCATAGCGTGATGCAGAACAGTCCAACCAATATCAGGGTTGGTTTTGGACTTGGTAAGATATGGTTATGTAGGTCATGCAATACAGACTAAACCCACCATACCTGGGTAAGCTCGAAGCACAACAATCAAGTCTCCTTGTTCCATAGCAGGAGGAGGGGGTGCGTTGGTCTTCACATCCACAATTAGATTAGCATCAGCTGTGTGATCATAATAGCACTGCACAGTCAACCTGGGTAGGGGGAGGAGAGACAGACAGTAGGATGAGCAATTGACTGAAAATCTGGCTATACATGTCAATTTCAAGGCTTGAAAAAATGAAAGTAAAACAGTTGTACACCAAGAGATATGCTTTAGGGCAATGGTTATAAATCCACTTTCAGAGCAAACTTACACATATTCGCTGTCTCTTGTAATTACTCCCAATAAAGGTCGATCCTTCAGGAGTGCACGGATTTCATTTTCATAAACCAGTTTGCCATTTATCACCTGTGAAAGAAGTTGTAACTTAAACCCATTTGACAGTAGCAGTTTGAGCATTTGATCCAGTTGCTTGGTTCAAGTCATTTCGGTTTTGATGGGAGCCTAGTCAGAGCTTGCAATAGGACGACAGTTTGCCATGTCCATAGCAAAGCCTAGTTCTGGTTGGTTTTAAATGAACAAAGCAGGGGCCTAAAGTTTACCTTTGATGTTGTGCCACAGCTGGCCAAGGGAATGTGGAACAGAAGGCTGTCCTTGGATGAGACGGAGGGTCTGCATGTTGGATCCCTCAGCTGCACAGTGCCCAGGTCCAGAGGTGGCAGGGTGTCATTGCTGCTCACTTCAAAATCCATGAAGCCATCTTGGCACAGCACTATTGCACAGAAACAATTTGTTGGGCAAATGGCCAACATGTTTGCATTTCCTATTCTGAGACAGGCTGGATATTTGGAAGCAGAGAGCAAGCTACCACAAACTTATGAACAGAATTACCCTTGTTCAAGAGGGACTCACCTGCAGGATCAGACCCTTTCATCTCACATGGGCAAACAGGCGTGAAAGTCATGGAAGTCAGGGTGCCTCTCACATTAAAAGTCAGTTTTGTGTCTGGCAAGACAGTCTTCACACCAGTTAGGAACCCTAGAGGGCAAGCCTGCAAGAAATAAGCAAGCCCAAAATATAAAGCTTCCGCCAGCTTTTACAAGTGGTAAATGGTGGCAAGAATTTCCCACAGGTCCTGAACAGGGTTGTCAGTGGAAAGGTCCCTCATGCAATGCTTTACCATGGTCCGAGCCAAGGGATGTCTCTTTGGCACAGTGATGCGCAACATGTTCTGTTGACGGGATATAGAGAGGTCTGTAGATGGCAACGATGGACGGTACAGGCGAGTCCCAATCAACAAATTTGTGAACGTTCCAACAAAGGAGGGGATCTCAATGAGAACGTTCATTCTGTTACAGCTCACAGGAGCTAGAAAGAGATAAAATCAGCATTCAAGTTGAACACAAAAACATCATACAAGTGCATATAGGAGGTCAGAGGGAGTTGCTTACCAGGTACGCAGATCATTAATACAAGTATTGTGATCTTTCCAAAGCCAGAGTCATACTTCAGTGTGAGGTCTGCAAGGTAGAGAACCTTGTCCGACTGGAGTCTCTAGAAGTTGTATTAAAACATTATTGGCATTTGAGTGTAAACCCATGCAACAGTCCTAGTGTAGCAACAGGTTCTAGTCTCAGATATTACCCAAGATGCATAGTTTGCTTCCAATACCATAGGCATGTAGCTCGGAACAGCTTGCCTTAACTGCCTCAGGACAGAAAGCAAAGTTAAGACCCATGTCAAATGATGTACTATCCTGAATAGATGGATGTCCTCTTTGACTACTACAGGAGTAGTAGTGTTTTCAGGTCATACTTCAATACCAACAGAGTTATTGATCATTCTCCGCTACAAAGACTAATTTTATAGAGGCCACAGGCACACGTTGCATACCCCAAATTTCTGGATTCCTGTAGCTGTGAAGTAGGCTCGGACAATCATCAGGTTGTTGGCAACGGTGAACTCGTAGCCTTTTGACCGAGCCTGCAGCAAGGTCATGGTAGTTGTGGTTTGTCCATTATTTATGTCAACAAGCCATTCTTGGAGAGTGTTGGAAATCTAGAACAAGAGCAGGAAGAGATTAGTCCAAGCACCTTCTGAAAAATATTCAAAGTTTACAGAGCTTGAAGTAAACTGGATCGTAGCGGTATGAACTGCTTTGAATATCCCAGGAATTGAAATGGACATACCGCATCAAAGTTAGGAAGCTGTTGGGGGAGCATCACCTACAAGAGAAGTGAGAATGCATCAATAGTTGCTTCAAAACCAAAAGAGCCCAGTACTGCTATACAAGACGCATTACCAACCTCCATGAAGCTTTGAGTACAACGTGTTTTTCCTACTTCCCTTGAGATTTGCAGGTTGTCAGACTGAGTTGGCAAGCAGACCATTTGGTATTTCTTGGTGACTGTTTGACCAAGAGCTTTAGAGAAGTAATTTATCTGCACAGCAAGAAACAGGGATTTATTCTGTGGAGAAGTGAAAAAACAGCTTTAGTTCTCAGCCAAGACAATATATCACAGAAAAATTGAACAATCTAGAAGTGGTTAATGGCAGCCAGTGCATTGCTGATACAAGACAAAAAGCTGTGCTCCAAAGTGATCAGTTACTCAATTTACACCCAAAGCCAAATTGTAAAGTCTTACTTGCTCCTGAACTTCACATGCTCCATACCCAACACGTAGCTGAAACACAGTCACCACCTCCACTGTATACTGGCACTTCAGTTCATATGCTGGATCGATTTGAATGGGCTTGTTGTTTCGATCTGGTGGAAGAAAAAAAAATAGAATAGTTACACAAAAAAAGTGCACAATATTATATATAGAAATTTATCCACACCCACCAAAAACAAAAAGCTGATGATTTGCTGCCGCTTCAAGAGGAAGTTCCAAAGTCATCGAGTCAGGAAGACAGGATACAGCCCCTACGATCCAAAAGGTTCTGCATTATTAGAAGCCCAGATCTCAAGGACAACCTTACAAAAACCCCACAGGAGTCTTAGTAAAAATATGAATTGTTCAGATACTACGACAGGGGGAGACCCGGGACAGTTGTAACACCTTGAATTTCTCCAATTAGAAGGAAGAGTGCCATCATTCACTCAGCACATGCTCAGTTCTCTGTCTGCTTGTGGAAGAGGAGCAGTCTGTACCAAAGCCCTGAGATTCTAGCTACAAAAATCAATTTTTGCCCTAGTAGGGTACATTCCTTCATATAATTGTTACTCAGAGCAACATTCATGCTTCATAATACTTATCAATTTTAGGGATATTCATTTTAAAAGTAGAACAAAATTACCTTGTGAACATTTGTTTTTCAAAAAAAGATACTCCATTTAAATAAACAAAGATCGGACCCAACCCCGTTACAACAGACCCTGGGGTCAATTGTAACAGACATCTTACATTTCAAGCCCTCTTGCCGTATGTATAGCAGCTCTTAAAACAAAACTGTGGGGATTGGTAGACGACAGATGCAAGTCGTTTGTATCAGAGTCTGGTCATACTAGCACAAATCTGTGCGTAATGGAGAGAAAGATAACTATCCCCGATCTCCCCTACCGATTACTACAAAGAAAATGCGGGACATCCAAGAAGGACAATGGGAATCAAATATTCAGTAAACGATATGCTGGGTTTATCAAACAAACGCAGATCACTGGGATGCATCAGCAAATATAGCCCTATATAAGTGATTAACGCCTTAGACTGACATCTAGTTCAGAACAGCAAACCAAGCTAAATTTTGTAAGTTAAACATCAGCCATACAAACAGAAATTTGTAAAGATTACCTTCGAGGCCCAGAACATTTACATTCATCCATCCGAAAATTAAAATAACTACGGAAAAGACAATCGAAAGCCACCTGGGAATGAAATAAATAAAATACGAGATTAAACACAAATCACAAAAATGTGTTTGCGTGCGACAGACCTGAAGCAACTATCTACCACCTTACCCCATTGCGTCTACCGTAACGTGTGTGCGCGCTCGGCAGCCTAACAAACACAAAAGTAATTCTTGACTTGCTTTCTTATTGAGCACGTATCTCGATACCCGCTCTGTGCTCCGAATCTTTATATAGCCGCTGCAAGGCTCCACTGGTTTACACATTTCAACCTTAATTGTTTAATTGAACCAAATAGACCTCAATCCAGTTTAACTTTTAAACCTGGTGTAGAATTGCCCTACTGAAACCAAAAATATGTAAACTGTTAACTACAATAATTAGCAAGAAAGGAAATACAATGGAAACTAAGATAAAAGGACAGTAATATGTTAAAAATAAGGAAGAGATGTTACAAATATACACAGATCGATCTATCTATCTATCTATCTATCTATCTATCTATCTATCTATCTATCTATATCTATATACATGAAATATGTAAAAGGGGAAGATTATCAAATCATTGATCAGTATGTGCTGCAGAGTTGATGGCAATACTTGTGTCTATAGACAAAACAGAGGAATTTAAAGAAAAGGATATTGTGATTTTTACAGCTTCTCTAAGCTCGATACTGGCATTAGAATCAGAAACAGGAGACAGGATAGATATCATATATGAAATTATTCAGAAATTACATACTAGCTATAAAAATGGTTATATATATTCTGAGAGCCTGGATTCCAAGTCACTCCGGTATCTTCATCTTAAGAAATGAAATTGTGGATTTTGAAGCATAAAAAAATCTAAAAACAGAAATAGACATAATAATAGTCCTGCAGAGGTGAATGCTGTGGCTAAAGCAAACATAATCGGTGCATGGCAAGAACAATGGGAAAACAGTGGAAAGGGAAGTGTATTATAAAAATCACTCAAATGTAGGGAAATACAAGTAACAACAGTATATTCTGAAGGGAGAGAAAAACAAATGGAGAAATAAATGTAAATTAAAGTGTATAAAAGCATAGGGAAATTATATATATATATATATATATATATATATATATATATATATATATATATATATATATATATATATATATATATACAGCTCTGGAAAAAATTAAGAGACCACTGCAAAATTATCAGTTTCTCTGGTTTTACTATGTGTTTGGGTAAAATGAACATTTTTGTTTTATTCTATAAACTACTGACAACATTTCCCCCAAATTCCAAATAAAAATATTGTCATTTAGAGCATTTATTTGCAGAAAATGACAACTGGCCAAAATAACAAAAATGATGCAGTGTTGTCAGACCTCGAATAATGCAAAGAAAATAAGTTCATATTCATTTTTAAACAACACAATACTAATGTTTTAACTTAGGAAGAGTTCAGAAATCAATATTTGGTGGAATAACCCTGATTTTCAAGCACAGCTTTCATGCGTCTTGGCATGCTCTCCACCAGTCTTTCACATTGATGTTGGGTGACTTTATGCCACTCCTGATGCAAAAATTCAAGCAGCTCGGCTTTGTTTGATGGCTTGTGACCATCCATCTTCCTCTTGATCACATTCCAGAAGTTTTCAATGGGGTTTAGGTCTGGAGATTGGGCTGGCCATGACAGGGTCTTGATCTGGTGGTCCTCCATCCACACCTTGATTGACCTGGCTGTGTGGCATGGAGCATTGTCCTGCTGGAAAAACCAATCCTCAGAGTTGGGGAACATTGTCAGAGCAGAAGGAAGCAAGTTTTCTTCCAGGACAGCCTTGTACTTGGCTTGATTCATGCGTCCTTCACCAAGACAAATCCGCCCAATTCCAGCCTTGCTGAAGCACCCCCAGATGAGTCCAATTTTCAGCTTTGCCCAACACCTGGTCGTCTAATGGTTAGAAGGAGACCTGGAGAGGCCTACAAGCCACAGTGTCTCGCACCCACTGTGAAATGTGGTGGAGGATCGGTGATGATCTGGGGGTGCTTCAGCAAGGCTGGAATCGGGCAGCTTTGGCATGAATCAAGCCAAGTACAAGGTTGTCCTGGAAGAAAACTTGTTTCCTTCTGCTCTGACAATGTTCCCCAACTCTGAAGATTGGTTTTTCCAGCAGGACAATGCTCCATGCCACACAGCCAGGTCAATCAAGGTGTGGATGGAGGACCACCAGATCAAGACCCTGTCATGGCCAGCCCAATCTCCAGACCTGAACCCCATTGAAAACTTCTGGAATGTGATCAAGAGGAAGATGGATGGTCACAAGCCATCAAACAAAGCCGATCTGCTTGAATTTTTGCGCCAGGAGTGGCATAAAGTCACCCAACATCAATGTGAAAGACTGGTGGAGAGCATGCCAAGACGCATGAAAGCTGTGCTTGAAAATCAGGGTTATTCCACCAAATATTGATTTCTGAACTCTTCCTAAGTTAAAACATTAGTATTGTGTTGTTTAAAAATGAATATGAACTTATTTTCTTTGCATTATTCGAGGTCTGACAACACTGCATCATTTTTGTTATTTTGACCAGTTGTCATTTTCTGCAAATAAATGCTCTAAATGACAATATTTTTATTTGGAATTTGGGAGAAATGTTGTCGGTAGTTTATAGAATAAAACAAAAATGTTCATTTTACCCAAACACATACCTATAAATAGTAAAACCAGAGAAACTGATAATTTTGCAGTGGTCTCTTAATTTTTTCCAGAGCTGTATATATATATATATATATATATATATATATATATATATATATATATATATATACGGTAGAGGGCGCTCGTCATCTCCATTTAGATGACATGCGCCAACAACCCCTAAAAGAAGAAGCAATGCTTTGTTGTTATCAGCAATGGGGCTCCATTCTAGATATATTTACACTGTAGCTTCAAAATGTTCAATAATTTGCATTTAGATTTGGTCTCTATCTTGAGTATATAATGACTGGGAGTTTTTGTAAGTTTACTTTTAGTGCTACAATATCTGATATTAAACAATTTTACCAGACTAGTTTCTTTAGTCTTGTGCCATTCATTCCAGATCTGTTTCCACTGCAGCACCTTGATCTGTGCCTTGCTGAAACTAGATTTATGTTCAAAGACGTCCCGAGTAGAGCTTCAGTTAGGAGAAGACGAGGTACGATGCAGGTTCTTCTATCGTCTGCTCTTTCACAAAGCGCTCTTGTGTTGGTGCTGACGTGTGATCTTGTTTCCGGTCTAGGCAGTGCTGGATCCACTGCTGTCCTGGGTGAGGTGGTAACAAGCTTGCCAGGCCCTGTAGCTCTCCTTGAGCACTCCACTAAGATTGGTAAGCTTAACTTTTTAAAGGGTGTGCTACAAATTCCTGGCATTAATTATTTGTTTATTTAGCAGACGCCTTTATCCAAGGCAACTTACAGAGACTAGGGTGTGTGAACTATGCATCAGCTGCAGAGTCACTTACAACTACGTCTCACCCGAAAGACGGAGCACAAGGAGGTTAAGTGACTTGCTCAGGGTCACACAATGAGTCAGTGGCTGAGGTGGGATTTGAACCGGGAACCTCCTGGTTACAAGCCCTTTTCTTTAACCACTGGACCACACAGCCTCCCATTAATGGATCATGTGCATTATTAAATTAATAAAGTAATAAAAACCAGGAAACTATCTATTGCATTGAATTGAAGAAACTGTTTGTTTAGTAAATAGATACTGTACACTGTAAATAATGGCACTATGGGGGGTTAGGGACTGTAAGGTTAACTCCAGCAGTACTGCTCACAGAGCATAATTTCCATGCTTCCAGCTCTGGCTGTCACTCAACATTTAAAATTAACCCCTAACTTCTAATACTTGTTTCTTCACAATTGTATATTACTTAGTTGTATTGAAGTATAGGGTGTACAATGTAGCAAGATGCAAATAGATGCTAGATGTACCTTTAACTTACCTGTAAGCAGTATTGCAGTGACTATATTACTATGGCGACACTGTCTCGTTATGGGATCGACTAGGACGACATGGTGTTTAACTCATGGTCTACAGCAGGGGTGCACAATTCCGGTCCTGGAGGGCCGGATCCCACCTGGCTTTTGTTCCAACTGTGTTCTAAATTACTTAATTAGACCAATAATTGGTAATAATTGGTCCAATTAAGTAATTTAGGGCAAGGTTGGAACAAAAGCCAGGAGGGACACCGGCCCTCCAGGACCGGAATTGCGCACCCCTGGTCTACAGATACCCTTAATATAAAGTATAAGCAATGATAAACTATATCAAACCTACCATGATGAAGGCATTAGTCTAATTATATCTAAATCATTTGACACCGAGATCAATGCCATCCAGGTACAATTGACTGGAGCTTGTTGAGCTCAAATCAGTCCACTTTTTTTTAATCAAATGTGTTGATATGTTAGGGCAGTGGTACTCAACTCTGGCCCTCCAGATCTTGGCCAGTCCTGGTCTTTATCCCAACCAGGTCCTAAATTATTTAATTGCCTCTTAGCAGATGCTTTGAGTAAAAACCTGGACTGGATTTTATCTCGAGGGCCAGAGTTGAGAACCACTGTGCTAGGGCAGGGTTTCCCAATCCTGGTTCTGGAGCAGCCCTGTGTCTGCTGGTTTTTATTCCAACTGAGTTCTCAATTATTTAATCAAACCCTTAATTGAACTAATAATGTGCTTAAATAGACCTTTTTAATTGTTCTCAGCTCCTAAAAAGTTGCAGATTTCAAGTTACTTATACAATTGTATAGTTAACTTGACAGCTGCAACTGTTTAAAAGCTGAGAACAATTAAAAAGGTCTAATTAAGATAATGAATAGTTCAATTAAGGGTTCAATTAAGTAATTGAGAACTCAGCTTAATTAGTCGATTAACAAATGTTCCAGATCTTTAGCCACTGATGACGTAGACACACCTATAAAACCTGCTGGACAGGGGCTCTTCGGACCAGGGTTCGAGAACCCTGATCTAAAGTCTATAGATACCCTACTAAAACCTGGTTATTAATTATTTTTTAAAGGGTTTCTATAGACTTTAGGTTATATCATTTTGGCATGATACATTTAAAAATAAATAAATAAAAATCAGATTCTGAATGCTAAAAATGTGACTGATTCACAATTGCTCAAGCAATAACAAACTAGACAATTTATTAAACTAAAATAAAAAATAAATCTCTAAACTAGAAGTGTCACAATAAACTTTAGTCTTTATTGTAAATGTTTGGCATCAAACACATTTATAATTTGACATTGGAAAAGAAATATACTAATAAATGTACAGTTGTGATTAACCAAGTAAATATCTCTTCATGGTCCAAGATATGAAGTAGATGATACATTTTATGAAGGTACCTGGGGTCAGGTATCTGTCAGGCGCAATAAGATCCCTGAGGTTGTTGGAACGCTAAAGAGACAAAAAGGGAGTGTAGTCAATGGCACGATGGGAGATGGCCCAGCAATATGCTTTGTCACAAACGTCCCTATATCTTACATTCTTACCATTCTACTAACTCTGCACCAATGATGTCATGGATATGATACTGAATGCCAAGTTTCACATGAGAAGTCATCTTTCTGCATTCCAGGTCTGTCTGCAAGACTTCCTTGTATTTGGACTTCTTAATCATGCCAAGCACAGCTTTACGACCTGAGATGAAAAGAAACCACACCAGGTTATCAGTAATACTTTGGTATTAACCATGTATTGCTTATCTGTGAAAAAAAAAATGCAATAGAGTAATCTGTTGCATATCCGACTGTGGTGGGACCAGAGTAAGGGTGGATATGTAAAAGGTTGGATAAATGAATCCTGTTTTGCTGCTGAGTGACAGGCAGGAGATCGGGATGGAGGTTGAAGTTGATACGCCCCGCAGGCGAACAGGATTTATTTACACATCAACACACTGAACAGCTCATGTGACACTACCAGCAATGTTGGCGCACAGAGCACATACAACACAGTGTATGAAACTTTTGGCAGGATCTACAATCTCTGATCTAATCTTATATGTTCAATAATAAATAACGTTGCTGAAGAGCTTGATCATGGCAGATAAACGGTTTGGGTGGATATGTGACTGGCGGATACACAACGGATTATTGTACCTGTTTGAAGACCTTGTGAACTGCAGCTGATATTTGTATTTTGGGCTACAAATTTCTAAACATAAGCCGACACTATGCAAATGCGTTTACTTGAGTTAGGTATGATTTAAGCAACCCTTAACTAACCTTGAATAAAAAACTTCGTAAATCGACCAGAATTGGGTATAGCCAGCCACCAGCTCCCTGCATCCCTGACTGTGAGCACTCCAGACTTAACCAGCTGCCTAACAATAACAGAAAGAAACAACAACAAAAAAAATGTTGCAAGTGCAATTTTCATCTGCAAGACACTTGCTGGATAAAACAATACTTTGCTTACGTAATTTCTTGGTCCCTGAACAAAAACTTCTTGAGCATTTTTTCTTTGTTGAAACTCAAGTCCATGCAGGAGGGCAATACTGTCTCTAAGAATTTCTGCACCGTTCCCAAGGTCTCTCTTCCTGCTGCAGCAGCCAGGGCTTTAACTTTGTAGTCCTGCGCAAAGACCACTGCAAAGGCATCTGTGTCGAACCCCAGCTGGAACATGAGGATTTCTCCCTGGTCTTTCAATTCGTTCTGGCCAAAGAGAAAACAGAAGCTAGCGCAGTCCCAAGAAGACGGCAACTTTGCATACTGAACTGACAAACAGATTTCTTAATGGGTAACACAAACAGAATGAATTGAAATAAAAGTGTTCTTACTAATTGCCGATCAACCAGTGTTCTGTCTTGTTTAATGCTGTAGAGCTGGTGTTTTAAAACGATGGGAGGAAGGGTGTCGTTGAACAGCTTGCGAGGAAACAGCGAAGCGAGATACTGAAGGGCTCCCTTGGTGTCGAGAGGCACATCTGAAGTCAGAATAAATGTTTTAAAAAAAAATAGTAATTTTAAGCCTTGTATGTCAGAACGTAATCTATAACTGTTTTAAAATATGTTGCAAATGATTACCTTGTAAAATTGAATTTTTTCCATTTACTTGAACTCCAAAACAGCTTTCTGTCCCAAGTCTTCGTTTTTTAACTTTGAAAGTATCAGATATTAATGATCTTTTTCTGTTCATTGCTAAAAACAAACAAACAAAACAAAAATAATAATAATATTATATTAATATATTATTTGTTAATTGCGGGGGGGGTGGGGGGGGGGGATATATATATAGGACACAGGACCGCTACCATCAATTACTTTTTTAAGAATGCATATCGGTGACAGTCTGTGTTATCCAATAAGGACCAGATCTGTATTTCTGGATTTGAACCTGTGTTTTCTTACTAGAACCCGGTACAGTCTATCTATCCAGATATCCCTCCCAGATGTGCGTATGTAAAAGTGTTTAGTACACTCTCTAGCTCTGTCTCTTTCTCTACACTTTTTTTCTTAGCATACTCCTTTATCCAGGGCGACTTGCAATTGTTACAAGTTATCACAGTACAACGTATCGCATTATAAAATATAACATTACAGGATATCATGTTATAAAATATGACATTACATAATATCTTAATTCAGAAGAACCGATATGAAAGTACAATAAAAAATAAATTCAAGAAAGAGCAAAATAAAGCATGCAGTAACTTACAAGCAAGAGCGAATTTGACAAATAAAAGTTGAATTACTGGTCTGTTCGTCTCATTTATTCAGTATTCTGTCTTTGCTTTATCTTATTCGTTAAAGGATTCAAACGCAGTACAATGGTTGCTGAACAAGCCAAAAAAAGTACTTTTTGACAACCTATATTCACGACACAGTTATACCTGCTTTTTTTTCAAAATAATATATATATCTTAGCCCTGATGCTTCGTAACCAATGCAATTCGTGCAATCTGGAACTGTTTACAAACAAGCATCAGCCAACATAGCATCATTCACATTTTGTCTGTCTGAAACTTACAGTAAACATGATACAGGAAGTGGAGTCAATGGTCATACAAATGTAATATATGAGAGAGAGAACTGTCGGTACGCTGCAAAGCAAAAACAAAAAAATACTTACTGTACAAACTGCGTAGATTGAAAACACAGCTATCAAATGCAACACCAAGTCTGAGGTATGACACAGGCCCGGTTTTTGGGATGGAACCGCATAACAGTCTCGCGTTTTGATTGGTCCATGTCTGTCACATGAATACGTCGTCACACGAGTGGAAAAGCGTGCAGGCATTTTTAACATTGTGATCAGATAGAGAGAGTGATCTGC
Source organism: Acipenser ruthenus (assembly GCF_902713425.1). Taxonomy (NCBI): domain Eukaryota; kingdom Metazoa; phylum Chordata; class Actinopteri; order Acipenseriformes; family Acipenseridae; genus Acipenser; species Acipenser ruthenus. The sequence continues at coordinate 5,997,965 of NC_081201.1, read as the reverse complement.
TTTCCACAACCTTTCCATTAAAATATAATGTGGTATTACACTGTACTGATATAACAAACTATGAGGAATTACTTTATATAAATTATCATGTTATGCACGAATGTAAGAATTGGCTTTCTGTGGTGGTGTACTTTTTTCTTTCAAGTAGCATATATCTATAATCGTTTTTGCGATATATTTTAATATAAAACATATACGCTATTGCAGTTTTGTTACAGGATACATTAGTTTACCTCTAATGTAATCACAGTTTTACATATAGACTGCCCCTGTTTTCATTTACATCGCAAATTCTGGGCCGCTTTACTTTTCAGATAATGTCCCAAATTCTGGGCCGATTTGGTTTGCAGATAACATCCCAAATTCTGGGCCGCTTTGGTTTTTAGATAACGTCCCAAATTCTGGGCCGCTTTGGTTTTTAGATAACGTCCCAAATTCTGGGCCGCTTTGGTAACGTCCCAAATTCTGGGCCGCTTTGATAACATCCCAATTTCTGGGCTGCTCTGGTTTTCAGATAACGTTCCGAATTCTGCATTTTCAAATTCAGGCCAGTTTTTGAGATATTCTGCTTAGCTGACAGGCGAGTTTCTAAGTCATGCATGCACAGTTTACCATAAACTGGACCGTTAATTCATTTAAGAGTACATGAATCAAAGTTAATGTATTTTTTACTCTCCTCAGAAAACATTTAGGAACATGGTATATCAAAAAAAAAGGTAATCTAATTTGCTTATGTAATGTCCATCAATATATAGTGAGGCATAGGGGTTTATCAGAACTTCTGGGTTTAAGAGACCAGTGCCCTTCAACAACTTCAAATAAATCCTATTGTATTGTATTAGTCAGCATTTCCCTTATCTATTCCTGATCATTTATACTGTAGGTCAGGGGTTTTCAACCTTTTTTTGAAACTGTACCCCTTCTATCTGGAGGTTTCAGCTCGAGTACCCCGTTACAATTTTTGCTCAACTGAACGGTACCTCAGTTACAATAAAATGGAGAATAATCTGATGACCACCCCCTCGTTTAATTAATAAATCTGGGTGACAAACTGCTGGTTTAGGACAGAACAACAAACAGTAAGCTTAATTCTTTAATCAGTTAGGCACTACCAGTCTGATACTACAGGCCTTTAAATTGCAGTACCAATTTGCAAGTTGCTAAGTGGTTGCGTTCCTCAAATTTGCACTGCAAAGTGATATCTTAAAGAATAGGGTATATAGTGCTTTTTTTCGCCTCCCCTCGCTTTTGGTGCAAAACTGTGCTCCGATACACTCAGGCTGATACTGTGATCACAAAACACTTGGAATGGACTTAAATTGGTGCTTCTGTACTCTTTTTAGATGCACAACAATCTTAGCTAAAGAAAATGGGTTCCTTCGAGTTCGTAAGACCCACGACCGCCATTAGCTGAGCCTTACCCCGATGGTGTTTTTATAATGGGATTTGCCATAGGGAAGGGGGTGGTCTCTTATCGTACCCGTATCTCCACGACCCCTGGGCCAACAAACTCAGGACATTCTTTGCGTGCACAAGAGTCTTAGCTAAAGCAAGACATCAGCCACGGGTTCAAATGCCACCCCACCGCCAGATGGTGGGCGTTGCCCCAAAGGGGTTTTATAATGGGATTTCCCATAGACATTTTTCAGGGTGCTGTATCTCGGGTTCCGGGGGTCCCCAAGACTTGAAAATCGGTATGGAGGTCCACCTCGGGGCCCCTGTCGATCCCTCCAAGTGACGTGTCCCCAGCTAGAAAGGACACCAGTTTAGACTTTTTTTGCCAACCTGGAGCTCAAAAGCTATTGGAAATGCAACCTTGACATGCCATCATGCTGAAAATGTGAAAATTTGTTGAAAATGTAGCATTTGAAAACGGGTGGCTCCCTGTGAAAGAGGGCCCCCAGACATGACCATAGGAAGTTCAACCCGGTTTCTAGGCCCCGGGGTCATGGAGATATGACCCCGAAAAGGGTAGTTTTTGGACATTTTTGACAGAGCGTATCTCGGGTTCTGTGGGGGTTAGGAACTTGATTTTTTTTTTGCGGTGGGGCCCCATGGGGCCCCGCACAAGGAGTCACCATTTTCATGGTTCAAATGCCAGGACGGCTTGGCAAAGTGAATTTTTTCGTCACGACATGAGTTTTTGGGTGAACCACCACACCTTTTTAGGGGGTGGTTTGGGGTGCTCCCCTGAGTCTATATCACTTTGAATGGTGGTTCTGCGTGCTCGGGTTCGAGAGATATGCATGAAAATGTGTTTTATAACACTGCCATAGACATGAATGGGGCTGAATACCCGAAAATATATTTTGCAAAGAATTGCTACGGTGGGTGTGTGCGTGCAGGGTTTGCATGGTGGGTGTATGCGTGCAGGGGTTGCATGGTGGGTGTATGCGTGCAGGGGTTGCATGGTGGTGTGTGCGTGCCAGGGTTGCATGGTGGTACACGTGTGTGGAGGGGAATTGGAGTTCAGGTTTTGCGCACAAGAGGGGCGGGGAAAAGACTGGGAAGGGTAGGGTAAAAGAAAAATTACTACAATCATTTATTTTCACTTTTGACTCCCAGTCTCCTTTCCCTCACTTTATGATTTTATTTTGTGATTAATTATTGTCAAAATAAACGGCCTTCATCTACTCACAGTTGCAGTCTCATTTCTGTCCAAAAAGAACCTGAAACACTACAATATATTGATGGACGTTACATAAGAAAACGAGATGTCCTTTTTTCGAAATACCATGTTCCTTCCCAAAAATGTGTTTTAATATTAGCCTTTAATAAAGGAAAACGACTGCTTAAATTAATTTTCATGTATCTATTTCAGTGCAATGTAGTTTCTTCATGTAATAAGAAATACGTTTAACATTTACATTTTTGTTTTTTTCATTAAAAAAAAAAAAAAGATTTCTGCGGAGAGTAAAAAATACATGAACTTTGATTAATGTACTAAGGGTTACTCTCAAATGAATTCACGATCCAGTTTATGGTAAACTGTGCATGCATGACTTAGAAACTCGGCTGTCAGCTGATTCCCCAAAACTGGGCTGAATTCGGAAATGCAAAGCGGCCCATAATTTGGGATGTTATCTAAAAACCAAGGCTGCCCAGAATTTGGGACGTTATCTAAAAACCAAAGCGCCCAGAATTTGGGACGTTATGTAAAAACCAAAGCGGCCCAGAATTTGGGACGTTATCTAAAAACCAAAGCGGCCCAGAATTTGGGACGTTATCTAAAAACCAAAGCGGCCCAGAATTTGGGACATTATCTGAAAAGCAAAGCGGCCCAGAATTTGAGACGTAAATGAAAACAGGGGCAGTCTATATGTAAAATTGTGATTACATTAGAGATAAACTAATGTATCCTGTAACAAAACTGCAATAGCGTATATGTTTTATATTAAAATATATCGCAAAAACGATTATAGATATATGCTACTTGAAAGAAAAAAGTACACCACCACAGAAAGCCAATTCTTACATTCGTGCATAACATGATAATTTATATAAAGTAATTCCTCATAGTTTGTTATATCAGTACAGTGTAATACCACATTATATTTCAATGGAAAGGTTGTGGAAAGCAGATCACTCTCTCTGTCTGATCACAATGTTAAAAATGCCTGCACGCTTTTCCACTCGTGTGACGACGTATTCATGTGACAGACATGGACCAATCAAAACGCGAGACTGTTATGCGGTTCCATCCCAAAAACCGGGCCTGTGTCATACCTCCCAAGTCTAGAGCAGCTATCTGTTGGCTGTGTCGAGGATATTTGGCGTCATATATTTACTCTGTCGCCGTAATGTTGTGCTTCCGGTGGTGTCCAAATTGTAGTCTGAGGTGTATAATTCTTTACATCACTTGATTCAGAGTTGAAGTTTGCTGTTTGCAATGTATGTACTTTCTGTATTTCTTGTTACTAGTTCAGTTTTCCTTTCACAATATATATATATATATATATATATATATATATATATATATATATATATATATATATATATATATATATATATATAAATGTGCAAAATAAATGTTGTAAATGTTGGATGTAAAAGCCTTCATAAACCTTTCCCATGGTGCTTTTGAAGGCCCATGGCAAACCACATATGCTACAAAAAGTTTTAAAACGGGTCAAGAATTGCACTTCTTGTAAAGTTGATGGGCAAAGTGTAAATGCACTTCACATTAGTAAACCTTGTACTCATTTATTATGGAAGCACTAAGCGCTAATTACTGGGCTGCACCTTTTGAACTGATGTCAGTTGCTTGTTCAGCTGGAATTAAAATGTGGGCGGAGTTTTTATGTACTGTGGATAATAATCCACAACCTTGTCACAGAAGTCTACTGGCGCATTAAAAAACTTGCTTGTCAGGTGCAGCCTGCTCCTTGTTCTATTATTATTAATTTCTTAGCCGACGCCCTTATCCAGGGCGACTTACAATTGTTACAAGATATCACATTATTTTTACATACAATTACCCATTTATACAGTTGGGTTTTTACTGGAGCAATCTAGGTAAAGTACCTTTCTCAAGGGTACAGCAGTGTCACCCACCTGGGATTGAACCCACAACCCTCCGGTCAAGAGTCCAGAGCCCTAACCACTACTCCACACTGCTGCCCAGTATTCTAGTATGCAACTGATTAATTTGCAACTGATTAACTGAATAATGCCATAATTCTACTACAATTAAGTTACATTAACTTACCAAGTACCCTGATTTGGTAAGTGGGTTTATTAATAACTATTTACATATAGCATAGTCTTGAGTAAACTTACTCAGTATAATTTCCAACACCCAGTTAAATTCTGCACTCAAGTTAAACCTTAAAATGCTGCTTTGCTCAAAACTTCAATGTACTGAAGCATTTTCAGAATGCATTTGGCATGAGATACTTAACTTTGAAAATCTGGTACATTCTTTTTTTTTTTTTTTTTTGGATACAAAACTGTAGAGATGGTGCATTTTGTAGGATTTTGTTGGGTTCTTATTGCTGCAGAGTAACCAGCTTTCTTTGTTTGGAAAATCCCCTCTATGTTTCATCCCACTGCATTTGCATTGTGTCGACAGTGCACTACCATTCAAATGTGTTTTAAGACTCCACAAGCGGTGGTACAGCATTATATTGTTTTACGGAAATACAAACGTCCAGTATATCTAATTTGGATTAGCGTATAATGGCAATGGCTGCCAATCTACACAAGAGACCTCAAATCAAAAGCTCTCCGAATGTCCTATTTATAATCGCTTTTCGACCGCAACGTATACAAAAACAATACCGATAATATTGAAATAGAATTTTTACAATGCAATTACTTTTAAAATTTTTATTTTTTGCAATCCAATTTAAATTGGGTCATGTTATATTGATTTGATTAAATTACCAGCCGATCTGATTAGAATCGGTCAATGCGACGTTATCAAGCAAAATCATCCTATAGGAATGGGCCAGTAGGTACCTACTAGCCTCCTAACGCCCTAAATCTACCCTCTACCCCAAAACCTAATCTCTACCCCTAAACATAATCTCTACCCCTAAACCTAACTGTGTTACTATTAAACTAACTCTTACTATTATTTCAACACCACTTGTTTGTTGAGATAACAGTCATTGAGTTAGTTGACAACTATAAGCATCTGGGTATTTGGCTGGATAGTAATCTTGATATCAAAGCAGCAGTGTGGAGTATAGGGCTCTGGACTCTTGACCGGAGGGTTGTGGGTTCAATCCCCAGTGGGGGACACTGCTGCTGTACCCTTGAGCAAGGTACTTTACCTAGATTGCAAGTCAACTGAATGTGATTTTGCAAGTTGTATTTGATTGCACATAGTTGCTGTGAAAACACTCCTCAAACGTCCAGTTTCTGTTTTTTGGCCCAGGCAAGTCTCTTCCTCTTATTCTGCACTCTTAACAATGGTTTCTTTGCAGCAATTCTTCCAGTTAGGCCAGCTTCACGTTGAAACATCTGTACTTCTAGTAGCATTTAGCTGAGCTTGTATTTCAGGGGCAGTTAATCGCCGGTTTCGCAGACTTGTGACTAGAATGAACTTGTTCTCTGATTCTGAGGTCACCTTTGGCCTGCCTGACCTTGTTCAGTCCTCATGAGTGCCAGTTTCTTCAAATCGTTTGATGGTCTTGGCCACAGCAGTTACAGACACTTGCAAAGTTCTTGGGATTTGTCTTAAAGATTGACCTTCATTTCTTAAAGTAATTACAGACTGTCTTTTTTCTTTGCTTAACTGAGCGTATTTTGCCATTTTCTGCTACCTTACATTCAGGAATGACAAACTTGTGCCTATGCTACCTATATTTATAGTAATCATGGACCCTCACCTGTTAACAATAATTGGTGACAAAGGGTTCATTAGGTAACATGCTAGTTAACTCGGAGAACATCTAACAAAGACACTTTTATACTTAGGCCAGTGTTCTAACACCGTGTTTTACACATTTCAGACTTTTAACTGACTTGGGCTTCAGACTGAAATCCCCTTGCTTTGGGTGATCATTTCATTGAAATTGACAAGATTTACATTTTCATTTAAAAATAAAATTTTGGAATGCAGTTCACTCATGATTATCAGCTTATATAAGTACACGTATCATATAATGAAATATTAAGTGTTTATAGACAAGTTTATTATTATTATTATTTATTTCTTAGCAGACGCCCTTATCCAGGGCGACTTACAATCGTAAGTGAATACATTTCAAGTGTTACAATACAAGTAATACAATAAAATACAGTTAAAAGCATAGATAATCATGAAAAACCTGGTTTCAAGCAGGTGTACTCAAACTTTTGACTGGTACTATATATATATATATATATATATATATATATATATATATATATATATATATATATTCATTCGGTGAACATTCTATGTGATTTCCATCTTTAACAATATTTATTCAAATGAATAAAGGACCGTTTAGATTAGGTTTATTTATAATGTTACAGGTTTAAACATATCAAATGTTTTTAATTTGACATTGCTGCTCAACACCGGCAGAGTCATGTTGCACTAAAAGAAGTGATGAAACTCCAACCTCTGTGCCGTTTAAAAAAAAAAGCACATTTTTCCAAGTTTAGAACAATATGTGCCTTAGTTTCTGAGCATGCTTCATCCAGACTACAGCGCGATGTTAACCAAAATAAGAGTGAGTAAAAAACAGAGCTTATGCATTTGAAAATAGCTGACTAGTTTGTGACAGCTACCAGTGATTTCACACAAACTTCACACGCAATATTTTTTTTTTTTTTTTTAAACAACTTTCCTAGCATTTTTACCTATCAATCTCATTACAAAAAGCAAAACCAATAGCATATGATGCATATCTGCAGATTTATGGACATGTTTGTCTCAGAGTTGCAGATCATTGTCTCCTAAACTCTGGCTCTCTTTGTCATTCCCTCCACATACCAATCATGCAAGAAAGTATATTTTGGATCTCTGTGAACTGTGTAAGAGACATCATCTTTGGGTTCCCAAGAGAAAAGATACACCACCCTAAAAGAAAGGCAAACAAAAGTGTGACTACGAAAAAGCATCTCCTTATTACTGCATTGGAAAATGCATTTAGTACATTAACCTGAATCTTGAAATGTGATTAAAAAAATGCCATGAGCATTTCTTGCATTAGTACTATAACGTTAAGACTTTAATGGCGTCAACATCTTATGGACTAGAGGCATGCTGTGATATACTTCTCAATACGGACAGATCTCATTTAGTATTTACAGCTATAGAAGGCCATGCTGCAGACAGAAACATTCAAATACACGGTCAGGAACATGTACTGTATTTGCTGTAAAATGTCTCACCCGGGATCATCCTGTGTAACCTCGCTCTTTATAAAGGACAGAAAAGCATTGATGAATTCCATACACGTGGTAGGTTTCCAGGAACGAGAATCTGCCTTTAAAAGAAAAATGCAAACAGTACTGTATTTAAAAATATGTTACTTTGTATATCAATTTAAAAAAAACAGTGCATAAGACATTACAAAGAACACAGCAGTCATGGAGTTATGTACCAGTCCTATACATCAGTGATTTCTGTACCACTCCAGTAAGGATAGCAGTCTTAACTTGCCTCCACAAGTGGAATAGCCCTCGTTCATCTTCACTTATACAGCCTTATTTTTGGAAACAGATTCAATTTTAAAAAATGTAATTAAAATAGAGGTTCCTAACATTAATAAGGGATAATGTGGATTGAACCTCACACAATATTAAGCATGTTAAATCAGTTAACGTTAATTATAAACTAGGGGTAAGTCCCCAGGAAAAAAGGTGCAGTTACAACATTAGGACACTGGTGGTGACTCGGGATATACTATAGAACCAATCTATGATCCAGCACAATTCCAAGACAATTATAACTGAGGTCATCAAATCTGTTACTGTTAGAGTAAAACATGATTTGAAATAATAATGTTTCCAGGTTTATAAATTGTTTGCCTGCAATCTTCTGTGCTATAATGAAAGACACTGCCGTATATCTCTTTTCATTAAAGTGTTTCCATTTTCTGCATCATTGAATTTAGATTCCAGGAACAAGGTCTAGCCTGAACTGTGAATTTAAGACTTGATCTTAGGAACAGAGCCATCTTGTCTGCGAGAAATAGTGGGGCTCTCTGTTTGAGGGCATTGAATAATGAGTTGGCAAAGGAAGACCTCCTGAATGTTTTGCACTAGTATTCTTAAAGCATAACAGGAATATCTGTACGGAGTTTCTGAATATAAGCCATTCAATAGTTGTGTTTTGGAATTGTGTGTTTGCCCTTGTATCATGACTAATAAGATAGGGTTGCAATGTTAATCTTACTCTGTTGCTGATAAATGATTGAATAAATAATGTACACATTCATAATCTGTGATTCAGATGTGTAATCAGTGCAGAGTCCAGCATATTTAATATGGTAATATGCTGGTCATAGGCAATAACCAGAGGCTTGTATGTACCGCAGCTAACGCTGGTATCTCTGACGTTTTATATGGCTTGGTTTCTTTGACGATCCCATCTTCAGTTCTGAAGCCAGCAACAATTAGTGGAACCCCAGCCAAAAAGGACTGAGCCCACCACTTCAGCAGTTTGTACCTAAACAGAAAACAAAGAAGTTACAGGCCTATTGGAAGTGCAAAAGGGCCATTGCATACAATGTGCATTACATTGGGAAAGTCACTGATACAAGGACTACTGACAAGCATACTTTGCAATGATCACGTTTGTGTGTTAGGATAGCCCCATCACCACAGTTGTCCAATAGTGTTAAATGTACCCTTTTCTTGGAATCAAGGACAAAGGGAAATCTAAGGAAACACTGTATAGGCACTGCAGTCCTGATCTTTGTTCACGTCCAGATTCTTCAAACCTTATTTTAAGTGCCCTGTTGGATGGATTGCATCAGGTGTTTGGTACAATTTAAATTCCTTTGATATCCGTGTATCGTATTTAAAATTATGTTGATTCATGCGCACATTTGTGGAAATTGAAACCCATGGTTGCAATAAGATTAAAAACATTAATGGGGTGATTGATGTAATAGACGAACAGTGCCCCAATCACAAAAATAAGGATTGATGGACTATAATCTAGCTATGTGGCTGGCATTACAAACCTGGTACTAACCTGCGAAACTGATAGTTCTTATTTTGGTTGACAAGCTTAGCATTTGTTTTCAGCTCTACATAATAACTTGGAGCGGTCTGGTAGAGTGGGGTTTCATTTTTACAATCAACCTCCCCGGAAAATAACAGCGTGTGTTCATTGATCTTGGACTCCACAACAGTGTAGTAACCCTCATTGCTGTTCACTACCCCTTTGGTGTTTGGTTTGCCATTGGGTTCATCTGAAAGAAATAACAAAGATTGTATTGTATTAATTAAACATTTAGCAAGCGCTTTTATCCAAAGTGACTAGATAGTAGACTATGCATCAAAAACTGCTAAAGCAGAGTCACAATAGGACCTCGGTTTTACGTCTCATCTGAAGAACTGAGCACAAGGAGGTTAATGACTTTCAAATATTTCCAGCGTCAATAGTAGAAGGAGCGCTACGTTAATCCTACATAAATAAAAAAGAATACACAAAGTAAGAACAACAAGCAAACAAACAAACCCAGTGCATAAATAATACCACAATGAAATAAAATAATATTTGTTGTGCTGTAATAATCAAAAACTGAATGAAAAACCACACTACACTAATATGATCACGGGCACATTTACTGCCAGAGATAAAAAAAAAATGGGACACAATATTGATTACTTAGGTGGAAGTTCCAAATAAAAACACAACCTGGCAGTCTCAATCGATGGGGGTTGCACTGCCTAAAAAGCACAGAGTTCCGTACAGTACAGAAGTTGGTTTTAAAGTTTTAAATCGACAGTGCATTACAACAGAGGTTAACAGGGACTTGAAATCCAAAAGAAAGAGTATTTTCTCCGATAAAGAAACGGTATTTCACTAAACAATACAAAGAACACATTAGTATTGTAGCGATCTCCGTTAACGCAGGCAGGCGCATCACACAGAGCGGGGCAATCCACACACAGGTGGAGGGCCGGCTCTTTTCTACGGTATTGGCGCTATGCTTTAGTGCGAGGGGTCCCGGGTTCGCGCCTGCCATCCGCCTGTGTGTGGATTGCCTCGCCCTGTGTGATGCGCCTGCCTGCGGGAACCAAGATCGCTACAATATCAACCACATTTCCAAATAACAAAACAATAAAATACAATTAAAAATGTGTTACCTCCAGGTACAACGTGGACATAATAATGTTAACATGTGTACTTCTTTTTAAACTGGTAACGAACGGCTATACACCAGTTTACCTGTGCACATGTAGTGTTCAAACTTGTACCCCCAGTACGTCATCTCTTCAAGTCTGGCATTGCGGGTCTCCTTGAACCTCCTGGCTGCTTCAGTCTCCATCTCTCTGAAGTAATATGTCCCGTTAAACAGGCTCACTGCCAACAGCCAGCCCTCATTGTTCTCATAGGGAGTGGTGAGGATCTTTGTGAGGTACCCTCGTCGCCCGACAAATGTGCTAATGTGTAAAATAAATAAATACATAAATAAATAAATAAATAAATAAATAAATAAATAAATAAATATAATGATAATGAAAATCTACGCATAGCTTTAAAGTCAAGACGAGAGGATACTGCCTTACCCAGGTTGAAGAACATAGTTCTCCTTTAGAATCCACTCCAGCATATGACTCAGCCCTTCCTTCATGCTGCGGTCCATTTTGATGTATCTGTCCGGATACCCTTCTCTCAAATCGAAGTTAGGCCTCTCACTTGATTTAACTAGGTACCTCAGCTTCGTGGAATCAGAAAACTTGCGTCCTGTTTGTTTCTCTCTGTCAAACTCCAATGAAAAGGTACCCTTTTCAAGAGGTTTATAACCATTTATATCAAAGCTGCGGTGATATTGTGAATTAATCACAGATAATGTTGAACTCATTTTTCAATTTGTATTATTGACAATCTGAAAGAGAAAAAACGATACACGACAAATGTAATAAAACAGACGAACATTAAAGATAAAAGCGAAGGATAGCACGACGAGTGTAATGAAAATAACACATTTTATAATTAAGTTGAATTACAGAAGACGCCATTAAAACAGCAATAACATTTACATTATTTCAGAATTAAAATCATTTTGCAGTTAATCTTTGAAAGTTATGAAAACTGTGCAACATGCAATCTCTGCAATTTTTGTGTTTGATGAAAAAACAATTATCTTTAGCAAGAGTAAAAAGGGTGTAATTTCAATCTTAATGAGGGAAAACCATTGTCTGTTATATATATATAATTATTTAACACAAAATACAAAATACCCTTAGCTTCAAATAACCATATTAGCACAAGAAACAGAGCTGTTATAAAGACATTCTCACCTTGTTCTTTTCTGAACTTTCAAACTAAAAGCTAACACGACACAGTGACTCGCCTGGGTCTCTCTAGCTGATTGCGTGCAGAAGAATATTACCTAGGGCTTTTATAGTCTACCTAGCGAAACCCAGCAAGTGAAAGTTAAAAAGAAAAAGGGCAGGTATAGTGCTAAGACAATGAACCCAGCGTCTTCTAGATACCAGTGATTTCTTCAACTGTTTTATTATTATTATTATTATTATTATTATTATTATTATTATTATTATTATTTATTGATATTACACACTTCTGTTTTAATTGACATGTAAAATACTGTGGTATGAAAGGAGCTATATAAATAAATAAAATGGAAATTGAATTGACTCATATTATCCTGAATGTAATGGCCTGTGCACTATTATTATTGAGGGGCGCGCAACACACCTACAGTATCAGGTAACATTATCAGCAGATAATATTTCCTAGTATTTGATTTTTTGAATCTTTGTAGTCTAATAATACTATTTGATTCCATTGCTTTAAGATGAGGCGTGTCCAGTTTTGGTTAATCATTTGTCGGATTGTTTACTGGAGTTTCGTTATGGAGTAAAACAAAACTCATGGCTCTTCTGAGTTTCGTTTATCAAGAAATAACCTTTTATACAGAGGCGGTATTTGGTTCCAAAATGGTGGTGGGGGGTGAGGTTAACGCTTTCCAATTACTAAAAACTGTTATTGTCTATTTTATGATTTATTTCTTAGCAGACACCCTTATCCAGGGCGACTTACAACTGTTACAAGATACCACATTATTTTTACATACAATTCCCCATTTATACAGTTGGGTTTTTACTGGAGCAATAAAGTACCTTGCTCAAGGAACAGCAGCAGTGTCCCCCATCTGGGATTGAACCCACCGGTCAAGAGTCCAGAGCCCTAACCACTACTCCACACTGCTGCCCTTTTTACAAAGTCTACTAATTAATCCTTGTTGTGCTATTTCTTAGAAAGGCGTGTTTAAATCAATGCCAATTTGCATGTTCTGTAGTATACAATACTGTGACAAAATCCAGTGGGTACTAACAAATACAGCTAATGCAGTGGTTACAAAATTGCACTAGAGGGCGTAAGTGAAACAAGTTCCTGAGTGTGTTATGTAGTATGGAAAAGTTGACAATTGTTGCATAAAATTGCTTATATTGTTCAAATAACATAAAGTTCTGTTTTCCTTTTATTACAGACAATTGAGGGTTTTCAGGTACATTAAAATGCACTTGGTTTAACGTTGTAAAGTGTTAACTTTCTTGAGAAAATGATTATTTGTATGTGTTATTTCTAAGCCAAAGGAACACAGCCGTTAACACTAGAAAATGCGAACCTGAAGGAAGACTTTGGGAGAGTTATTTTGCATAAAAATCATACAATTTATGTTGTTAAACCCGGGTAACGAGCGCGGGAGAGAAGTTCTGGAGAGGCATAAAATATTTAAAAGAGATGTATCTTTTACTTAGAGAGAACTGCCAGATAAGCGGGATCTTTACAACACGGTGGTTGTTGTGTTCATAATTGGCTTCGGGAATTCAAAGTTTATATTAGTGACTCGGACCGGAGTTAGTGGGACTTTTTGCTGTGCCTCTCGCAATCGATACCCTGGCTAAGGAAAACGGTTATCCTGTAAATTGAAGCCCAACTCAACTGAAAGTGTACCTTTCTGATTCCTCATTTTGTATTACAAAATATTATTGTGAAGCCTCCGTCTGTGAAAATAAAACTTGCATTTTCATCTACTTTTCGCGTGGATTGGTGTCACTTAACAAACAAAGAACGCGTGCATACAAAACAACGGAGTCTGTTACAACATTTGTTTTAAATTGTTTTATGATTAAACTTCTCTGACTTCTTGATCATTGACCAATACAAAGTTAACCCGTATTCTAAAAAATGTATCTGTAACCATTTTTCTTTAAGCGTAATTTAAGTGGCTCGATCACAGCTCCAGTAACCAGGGCTTTGTGAACGCCTATCCGTTTCAAGTGCTAGCGTTTGTCCTACCTCTTACACAATTTTGTTTCGAGATATGAAAGCCGACTGTTTACCTGTTTAGTTTGAAAAAAAGTAACATTTCCACTGGTGGATAATTTTAATGAGCAGTCATTAAAATGTAAATATCCTGGCTAAACGGCGGTCAGGAGTTCAATTCGAAGCGACAGTCAAGCAAAGTGCGAGAAGGAGAGCGGGTCGGGAGAGGGGAAGAGGGAATGGGCTCGCCACAGGTTCGGCTGCCGGAGCGGGGCTGAAGCGTCTCATCTCCCAGAGAAAGCAACAGCTCCTCTCACAGCAAAAAAAAGTAAATACATTCGGAAAGATAACCACGTAATAGAGGCCTAATATTTATTTAGTTGTAAAACGAATGCTGAATAAGATGTCCGTGTTATAAAGTGCCTGCGCAGCTTTTTTTTCAGTTCAGATACTGAATCAAAAGGGAGAGACAGAAACAGAAGTTAGACTGAGAAGTTGTTTACAGTTTGAACAACACTGGTACTGTATTTACTGTAGAAATATTGCATGAATCACTAGTATATGGTATTGGGGGACATGCTATGCACACACTGCTGTACAAAGGTCTTAGATATGTTGCATTTTTCTACTCTGATGCATTATGAGCATCAACAATTTGCTCAAAGCCCACACTAGTGTTTGCTACTATTATAACAACCTTGACATTGAAAAACATTGAGTGAAATAGCTCGCATCACTTGATATTCAGGGTGTGGTATCCGAAGCATAAAACAAGTACAGAGAAACATCATCTGTAATTGACAAACCCAGAACTGGAAGACCCAAAAAGCTGTCTAACAAGGAAGAGCAATACTTGAAGATAATATCCTTAAGGAATAGACAGAAAGACAAGCATTGAATAGACAACAGAACTGGCAGAAGGCACAGGTGTCGTTGTCCATCCATCAACAGTCCAAAGCACCTTTGACCATTGTTCCATAGTCTAATTTCGGTGTTCTTGTGCATATTTTAGCCTTTTAGTCTTGTTCCCCTTTCTTAACAGAGGTATTCTTACTGCACACAAAGAGTTTGATTGATATTGGGTGTATTTACCAGTGTCCATTAAATATATGATGACAGGTTTCAGTTCTATTTTTTTTGGGTCACACTTTATATCAATTCCAAACATTACAGAAGCCTGAAACATAAATATATGTTGGTAAATATAAAATACCTTAAATGCTCAAATTTAAAAAGTAGTATCAAACACATGTATATTCAGTTCATAGTAATAAAAATAATACAGTACTTTATAGAAGTCTTCTCTCTTTTTTTTTGACAGTCTGGGCATTCCGAAACCTGAAACATAACATTCAAGGGTTTTATTCCACCAGAATGCTTCAACAAAAGACTGCGATACAATAGAAATATATGAAAAAAAGATTACCCATTTCTCTATGTCTTGAGTCATTCCAGGCCAGTAGTAAAGTATTGATGAGGCATCCTTGGTTTTGGAAATGCCAGTGAGCACCAATAGCACTGCCATGGAATTGTCTGAAGATTCCACCTGCTTCCTAAGAACTTTTACTAGGCTTCCTTAACATTCTTTTGATTCTGTACAAAATACAGCTCCTCTCCTCTAAAAATAACCATTGTTGTACATAGATTAAATAATTCCATCTACGGTTTATGTGACTGATAGGTTGAGAAGTAACTCACTGAAAACCATCCATCTATCTATCTATCTATCTCTCTCTCTCTCTCTATCTCTATCTATATCTATATATATATAATACATGGATACTAGAATAATAACGCAAATTAATGTATACTCATTCAACCAAGAAACAAAAAAAATCAATCCAATTTGTTTTATTGCTGTACATCGATATGCAACCCAGAATTAATTGTATGTACAGTACTGTGAACACAGACTTTCACAAACACAGGTGTGCATAAAACACTTCTGGTAATTTTTTTATTTTTTGACACTACATCCCTGACTTATGTTGGTAAAGTTTTTAAGTTGCTTGTGGACTGTCATACATACTGCACATCTGTGTGTGGCAGTCAGGCTTTGGGAGTGCAGTATTTCCGCGTAAACCGTGTTGAATAGTTTAATAAATGTATTAAGAAGCCATTGCTTCTTGACGTGAATACCTTGCAAGATAATGCCATGGTTTTCATTTAACCTTCTTGTACAAAACACTTTTGTATTTTGTTCCCTGTCTGGCAACAACCAATGTACAGAAAAATTATAGCTTGTGTGGCTGAAAAAAATATATTAATATAGAATGGGAGGTAGGCAAGATACAGAAATCAGCATTACAAGGTTAATATGCAATACAGCTGTTTGTCTATACAATTATTTAATACCAAATCAAAGACTAAAACATGCATTAGATTCTCACTAAAGGGGCCCTCCATGGCCAGTATATTTCATTTACTGCATGTAAGAAAGCATACATGAGAAACAAAGTAATAAACATATACATCCTATCCAAACTACCTAAACAATGCACTATCACTTACAAACAAAGCCACATGATTACCATTCTTGTCATCCATGATAACACATTTTTCAGAGTTACTTTGAATTGGGGATCAGTTTACACTATAATGCCTTCCTCTGTGTTCCTTTGTCGACTCATCCTTTTAAAATGTATTTACCACAGCATTTGCTGTGGAATAATTGATCCCCTTTTATTCCGGAGTGCATGGAGAAACCATTAAGAATAACAAATGCAATTTCTGTTTTTAATTTTAAAGAAAGCGAACGCAAAATGCAAAGAAATACATATTTGTACAGTGGAATAGGCATCGGCCTGTTCCGTCATTCTGTATAGGCAACTGGAACAAAGAAAATGGAAAAGAAAAAGGATGAATTCAAATAAAAGCATCTAACACTTCAAGGTTCTCTTCACCTTTAAAACAAAATTGAGTCTTTTCACTATTTGCCCAGGTAACTAAACAAATCACTTATGCCTGCAGATTATATATACACAATTAGACCAGCAGTCGTTCAATAGCCAGCTGAACAGACTGAATCTGCGGCTTCAGCTGAGATCCCTCCTTAATGGTCACCGACGTAGCGATGACGGGCCGGGACACCCCACATGCACGCCCAAGAGCCTGCTTGGAGCGCACGAACACGTAGGGCACGTTCTTATCTTCACAGAGCAGTGGGAGGTGCAGGATGATCTCCAGGGGCTCAGCATCAGCAGCCATCACAATGAACTCTGCAATTCCTCTGTTGAGTGTCTTAGTGGCTTCAAAAAAACAAAGGAAAGAAAAACAATGCTAATGTTGAAGGTATCACGTGTGTTTACATGCAATGAACGTATACACAACTTTAAAACTCACAGAATTCCTCCTTGCCTTTTTTTTTTTTTTAATCAATTCCTACACATCATTGATCAAAATTGCAATTGACAGTATTCTGTTAATGAGCTTCTCACAGTGGCAACAAATTACTGAAATTGAAGTCACTCAATTTGTCTTCAAAACAAAAGCAGCTGAACAATAAAAATGTCTCCAAAATATAAATTCCAATTGGGAACCGATTATAAAAAAATAATTGACCCCAACCCTGTTTCTGGTTGTTTACATTATCAAGAGGTAGTTTTCATGCAGCCTCACCTTCATTTGCCCCCTTCCTCAGCTGCTTGTAGTTGGACGCTTGCTGCACCAGGTCCAATATGGTTTTGGTCAGCGTAGCATCCGCTAGTGGGTAGGCCTTGGGATTAACTTCTGCATCAGTCTAAATGAAAAATAAAACAACCGTCTGTATAAGCAGAGATCAGACTAAAACACCCAAGTCCACACTCACGCACAGTACAACTGCTACCCACCACCAATTACTGAACGAAGCAAACGGGATAATTAACATACAGCCAAGTTTGTTGCTGCACAAGACTTAAAACTGAGCATAAGGGACTGTGCTGCAGTTAGGGTTACTATCACATTCACGCAGCTAACCCAGTGAAAACACGTGGGCAGGGACTAAAACCCACGTGTCTACGCTCACATTTTAACCAATATATAGAACTTCAACAAACCGTGTTGCAGTGCATTTAAATCTCCCATTTCATTTCATGCATCCCCGTGTACCAACAGGGAACACGTGGTCATGCCTCTGTACGTCTATCTTTGCTTGTTTAAGTCCAACACTCCTTATCTGTACCGTACAGCACATACTGCTAAGTACAAAACACGACATTTAACTAGAATAGCTTCTTAATTCACTATGCAGCTTTTGCTTTGACAAGACTGGGTTACAGAACACCCAGCCCCATTCCTGCAACTTAGTGAAAACGTCCAATGTGCGACATGATGTGGGAAGGGGACTGCATCGACATTCCAAAACTTCCTTTAAAATGAATTTCAGATTTATTTCGTATTCATACAATAATGATGTGTTAAACACTCACCATGATTCGGCTGTATTTCAAAAAGGCGGCAGAATTTATGAAAATGGGTCCTCTCGGCGTGCGCTTCACGGAGGAATGTACAATATAACCTCTTAGTGTTGCAGCGAATCTGGGAAACTACTACCTACACCCACAATGCAACTCAAACACGTACCCCCAAAAAGGAAAGACGCCGGTAACGGAAACACACTTGTGAACAGGCAGTTGAGTGCAACACTGAAAAGATTAGTTCCAGTCACTGACAAATAGCAATACCGCCCAGGTTGTTTTTTGTAACACTATATATTAATTAATATTTTTGGAGGGTGTTTTGTGCTATATAACGTTTTACTTTCTATTATATCGTTATTGGGAAGGGAAAGGGGGATAAGGAACCAGCTGAAACTAAAGCCATTGTGGCTCCAACGAAAGGTGAAGGTCGTGTAGTTAACCGTAGTGAATATAGAGCCAAGATGGCGAACACGTGGCTACAGTTTCACACGTTCTGTAACGCGTGCCTTGGAAATGGCTTGCGGTTATCTGATTGGTCAAGGAACGCGTGGCAGTCTGGGTAGGACGTCCGTCTGCCATATTGTCTTCCCTCCTGCTAGTGGCTAAAGGAGACGTCATGAAGGGGATGCGGAATATTAGTTACCTCTCTGTAAGCTCAAAATAAAACGAACGCGTATGGTTTGCTCTGTAGATTTCACAAAAATGCATATTTAATAAACAGTTGGTAGAAAATAGTTAGTATCGAAGCTCGTTGGTTATTTCAAGTAAGGCCCTGCTGAGCGGATACCAGGGGGGCAAGTCTTGTTATCTGAGTTTAACAGAGATATACACATCGTTCATTTGTGATACAACAGTTGATGAATTAAACTAGACATGGGGCTAGTTATTTAGTTTATTTTAAACGAGCTTTACGGTGGCATGCAGTTTGCGATAGGAAACGATAAAATGGGTTTTCAGAAGCAAGTAGCTGAAGTGAAGGTCATTGTGTTTACTTCTGCGTTCCTGACAAAATTATCACAGAACTTACTTTAAAGCTGTTTTAGAAAACATATTGATGATATCTGTAATCTTAATTTTTACTTGACAGACAGACAGGCAACCACTGTTCAGGACTTGTACGGTCCTGTATTGAATTACTTTGAACTTGATCAAAACGATTGGGTGCAACATTAGTCAACGATAATGCTTAAACTAATAAAAAGCTATTACACTGATTTGTATTCTTCTTCTATTGCATAGATAACAGAGTTTCCTGTTGCCATTTCATTCTATAGTAGCAGTAATTATCACCTCTAATTATTTCATGGGAGGTGGAAATCAGCAACAATAATCCTCTAGGGAGTGTCTCTTCTGTCTGTTCTGTTTTGACTGAAACTTACTTGCAACAAGGCGACACAGCTTTCAAATACTAATTTTCTTTTGTCTTACCCCTGTAATAAACGTGCTATATGTTAAACCTGTCTTTCCTTAATTCTGATTTGCAGAGGAGGCTTTATTCAGCCCAAGCTGCCCCTAAGTTTGAAGCTGCGGCAGCTGCAGAGCGAGTAAGGCTTCCTGCTCAGGATCCCCAGGTCAGTGTGCATTAACTTATGTTTGTTTCTGCGGAGACGGTTCTATGCAGTCAAGAGCAGTACTCCTTTGAGTGAACCGCTCAGTGGCTTCAAGGCCCCTCCAGGTGCAAGCCATCCTCCGCAAGATGTCCACGTATGTGCATTTCTTGTTGCAAACACTACAGCTTTGTAATTGGAAAGCTGGTCTGCACTGCAGGCACTTGTGGCATGTGTCCTTTGTAATATATGCCTGCGTTTTATATACATGCATGCTTTCTTCTCCTAAAAGTATGCAGTACAGCGTAGAACCCTCGACTGTCACAGCACTCATGTAAATAAAGCAGCTACTGTGCAGTTTAGGGTTTCTGTTTGACAAATTCTATTTAGGAATTCATATTTGCAACTTGTTTGTTAGAAGACATAAGGCTGGAATTGTTTGCAGTCTTTGGCACAGTAATGTATATAATTATGGCACATTATGCCTCGTTATAGACCAACGGATGTGTTGTCGGCCCACAGTTTATGCGTATTCCAAGATAATGTCCTTTGCTTCAGACGTTGGGTGGTCATTAAAAGTATAGTGTGCATCTGCTTTGTTGCTTTACATTTCAACATTCTTGTCTTTTTGATGGATTAGTTCTATATAACATTTGCTCAGTTAGGATTTCTTGCTGGTAACTTAACTTTTCTTCTCCAAGTATGTAGCATATAGCATCAAGTACTAACAATGTTTTACAGCATATTTATTTTAATACTTCTTTGCCTGATCTGAAAATGTAGACAGGGTATCCCTGATAGGTGAGAGTTTTAAATTGGGTTCTGATTTCTCTTTAGATCACCAAGCTGCCCAATGGGCTGGTTATTGCCTCCTTGGAGAACTACTCTCCTTGCTCCAAGATCGGTGTGTTTGTGAGGGCAGGCAGCAGGTACGAGAATGTGGGCGACCTCGGAGTCACCCATCTCCTCCGACTTGCGGCAAACCTGGTACGTGATGCCAAGCTAATGCATGTATAACAGCTGGATTTGTCAAGAAACCATATTTTATTTTAGAACGAAGTGAGCTTCGTCCTCTTATGACAACAGCACTGGTTTATGTTTTGGAGTTTTCCCTGTTTAACTGTTTTTTGTTTGCTTGTTTTTTCATCCCTACACCCCAGACTACAAAAGGAGCTTCTGCATTTAGGATCACTCGAGGTGTTGAAGCTGTTGGTGGTGGTCTGAGGTCAGTGAAAGTTTTAAGCAAATTAACTTCTCTAAATATGAAAATAGTTTAAAATAACATTGTGTTGTCATGTGTGTTAAAATAACCCACCATGAACATATTAGAGAATAAGTATTTGGAATGTTGGCGGTTTTAATTATCTTTGTGCTTGTAATTTGATAAACAAATTCTAACTTTTAAAATTATCTTGTTGTACTATGTATTCATTTGTTTGCTGTTTTATTTTCAGTGTGACGTCTACCAAAGAGAATATGGTTTACTCTGTGGAGTGCATGCGTGACTATGTGTGAGTATTGATTTAAATACTTTTGTAACACTGTTGAGGAGTTACATTGATGTTTGTCACAAGGAGAGACAGCTTGATAGTTTTGCCTTTTTCATTGGCTTTGTTGGAGAGATTCCGGTTTTCATTATACAAGTCCAGAAATTACATTGTCTGTTACTGGTTGGTGAAATCATGGTAAAGTTCCTGTTGCCGGGAACTAATAATAGAATAGTACTTTCAAAACTTAAGAATTTGTGACAAGCATAGCAAAAACACTGCGTCCAAGGAATGAAAATGTTCTGTTTGTTTTGCAGTGACACTGTAATGGAGTACCTGATCAATGTAACCACTGCACCTGAATTCAGGCATTGGGAGGTGGCTGACCTCACATCCAGGATAAAGGTGGACAAAGCGCTAGCTTTACAGAACCCTCAGCTCGGTATGTTCTCAATAAATGAGGAAAAGCACCCCACTTCAACACCTCCAACATTGAAGTGATTTGTTCTTTTGTATGTGTTCACAAAAAGAAACCCTCAGGTTGCAAGCGCTGAGAAGGCAAGATGGAATAACCCTAGCAGGTGACAGGCAGCTTTGTTGAAATTGGGATACACAAATGTAGGGCATGTTATAAAGAAACTGATCAGTATAGAGGGATAAATCAAGTGTTCACATGCCATTTGCACAGCAGGAATGGCTTAGCTTTGTTTTGTGATAAAGGATTTGACAGTTCTAGACAGTCAGCTCTCAGATGCACGTTGGTCGCATTTTACCGTTCTTATTAAACAAATCAATTCCCATTTTATATATATGTAACAAATTAATGCACTTGCTTGTCACACGTGATTTCCGACTCTGTCGCCAGTTTTCTGATACAAAGCCCATCTCGTCAATGTTACAATTTATTTGATTAAGTACCAGTTTAACCTGACAAATGCAGCCAAAACAAAGCGATCGAGACAAGCGACTAATGTGAACTGTGACATTAGGGCCTTATCGAGCACTATATTCTGCAATTCTGAATACTGACTTTGGATAGTCACTCTTAACAGTCACTGAAGTCAAAGTTTTATATGGTCGGATATGTGAGTGCCGACTGTATTTACATAAAATTTCATTAATCGTGCAGAATGCTTTTTTAAATATTTAAGTAGTGCCTATCATATAGGGTTAGTTAATTACAAAAACACTTGGTTTTTGTTTAATTTTGAGGATGGGAGATTGTTGATGGTTTTAAATAATTTTGAGGACCGCTTTAACCTTTTTAAAAAAAATTGTTCTAGGTGTTCTTGAAAATCTGCACACTGCTGCCTATAAAAGTGCCCTCTGCAACACACTGTACTGTCCAGATTATAGGGTTGGCAAGATCACTTCGGAGCAGGTGAGAGGGAAAAATGTTTACTATGCCTAATAACATACCCTTTTGAAAAAATATTAGTCATTTAAGAAATGGCTTTTTCTTTTGAATATTTATTTATTTATTTATTTATTTATTTATTTATTTATTTATTTCAGCTGCATGCGTTTGTCCAAAACAATTTTACAAGTGCAAGAATGGCATTGGTTGGACTTGGTAAGTGTGTTTATTTTTTTTATATATACAGTGCTCCCTCGCTATAAGGCTCTCCCCCCAATACCCTATACTAGTGATTTATGCAATATTTCTACAGTAAATACAGTACTGGTGTTGTTCAAACTGTAAACAACTTCTCAGTCTAACTTCTGTTTCCGTCTCTTCCTTTTGATTCAGTATCTGAACTGAAGAAAAGCTGTGCTGGCACTTAACAGACTATTACGTGGTTATCTTTTCTAATGTATTTACTTTTTTGCTGCGAGAGGAGCTGCGGCTTTCTCCGGGAGATGAAACGCTTCAGCTTCGCTTCAGCCCCGCTCCGGCAGCCGAACCTGGAGCGAGCCTGTTCCCTCTTCCCCTTCCCCGACCCGCTTCTCGCACTTGGTTTGCTTGACTGTCGCTTTCAAACTGAACTCCCGACCACCATTTAGCCAGGCTATTTATAGTTTATAAACTGCTAATTAAAATTATCCACGAGTGGAAATATTATCTTTTTTGTAAGAAATAGAGTTGATTTACATGGTGCTTTATGCATGGTTAATTCACGGAGATACATTTTTGCTTCACTATATGTGATTTATGGAGAGTTATTTTATATTGTGTGTCCCCGAGACCCGCTTTATAGCGAGGAAGCACTGTGTATACAGTACTGTGCAAAAGTTTTAGGCAGGTGTGAAAAAATGCTGTAAAGTAAGAATGCTTTCAAAAATAGACATGTTAATAGTTTATATTTATCAATTAAAGTGCAAAGTGAGTGAACAGAAGAAAAATCCACATCAAATCAATATTTGGTGTGACCACCCTTTGCCTTCAAAACAGCATCAGTTCTTCTAGGTACACTTGCACACAGTTTTTGAAGGAACTCGGCAGGTAGGTTAGCCCAAACATCTTGGAGAACTAACCACAGTTCTTCTGTGGATTTAGGCAGCCTCAGTTGCTTCTCTCTCTTCATGTAATCCCAGACAGACTCGATGATGTTGAGATCAGGGCTCTGTGGGGGCCATACCATCACTTCCAGGACTCCTTGTTCTTCTTTACGCTGAAGATAGTTCTTAATGACTTTCGCTGTATGTTTGGGGTCATTGTCATGCTGCAGAATAAATTTGGGGCCAATCAGATGCCTCCCTGATGGTATTGCATGATGGATAAGTATCTGCCTGTACTTCTCAGCATTGAGGAGACCATTATTTGATCAAATCCCCAAATCCATTTGCAGAAATGCAGCCCCAAACTTGCAAGGAACCTCCACCATGCTTCACTGTTGCCTGCAGACACTCATTCGGGTACCACTCTCCAGCCCTTCGGCGAACAAACTGCCTTCTGCTACAGCCAAATATTTCAAATTTTGATTCATCAGTCCAGAGCACCTGCTGCCATTTTTCTGCACCCCAGTTCCTGTGTCTTCGTGCATAGTTGAGTCGTGTGGCCTTGTTTCCACGTCAGAGGTATGGCTTTTTGGCCGCAAGTCTTCCATGAAGGCCACTTCTGACTAGACTTCTCCGGACAGTAGATGGGTGTACCAGGGTCCCGCTGTTTTCTGCCAATTCTGATCTGATGGCACTGCTGGACATCTTCCGATTGCGAAGGGAAGTAAGCATGATGTGTCTTTCATCTGCTGCAGTAAGTTTCCTTGGCCGACCACTGCGTCTACGGTCCTCAACGTTGCCCGTTTCTTTGTGCTTCTTCAAAAGAGATTGGACAGCACGTCTGGAAACCCCTGTCTGCCTTGAAATTTCTGCCTGGGAGAGACCTTGCTGATGCAGTATAACTACCTTGTGTCTTGTTGCTGTGCTCAGTCTTGCCATGGTGTATGACTTTTGACAGTAAACTGTCTTCAGCAACCTCACCTTGTTAGCTGAGTTTGGCTGTTCCTCACCCAGTTTTATTCCTCCTACACAGCTGTTTCTGTTTCAGTTAATGATTGTGTTTCAACCTACATATTGAATTGATGATCATTAGCACCTGTTTGGTATAATTGTTTAATCATACATCTGACTATATGCCTACAAAATCCCTGACTGTGTGCAAGTGTACCTAGAAGAATTGATGCTGTTTTGAAGGCAAAGGGTGGTCACACCAAATATGGATTTGATTTAGATTTTTCTTCTGTTCACTCACTTTGCATTTAGTTAATTGATAAATATAATCTATTAACATGTCTATTTTTGAAAGCATTCTTACTTTACAGCAGTTTTTCACACCTGCCTAAAACTTTTGCACAGTACTGTATGTTCTATACTATTTTAGTTTATAAGTAGGTTTTCCAAATAAGGTAGAATTAGAGCTGATTTTAATTTAAAAAAAAATAAAAGGGTCTGTCAAAGTGAAACTCTTCATTTCTGCTCGCAGGGGTTGACCATGCTGTTCTGAAGCAAGTGGGAGAACACTTCCTCAATATCAGGAGTGGACAGGGTGCTGCTGGAGCCAAGGCAGTCTATCGCGGGGGTAACTAAATTCTTACAATATTACTGTACATGGTGAAGCATCCTAGTCATTTTGGATTTAAAACAAAATATATTGTTAGTAACAATTTGAATTAACATTTAATTTTCTGGTTCAACAATTCTAATTTAGTCAGGCCACTGATTCATTAATGCATTGAAGTCAGAGAGTAGTTTGCTGTTGGGGTTGAGAGTTGAGCAGTGTGTGTGTGTTTCCAGGTGAGGTCAGAGAGCAGAATGCAGACAGCCTAGTCCACGCTGCTGTAGTAGCTGAGGGGGCAGCAGCAGGAAGTGCTGAGGCCAATGCGTTTGCTGTCCTTCAGCACGTGCTGGGGGCTGGGCCTTACATCAAGAGGGGGACCAACATGATGAGCAAGCTAAGCCAGGGAGTAGCCAAGGCCACAACCCAGCCATTTGACGTGAGTGTTACATTGAGCTCAAATATGAAGCTACATAACCAACGTAAAGTACTCTGCGAATCTCTTACTTGCATTGTTCACATTTTAAACTTCTTTGTTCCACAGACCACAGCATTCAACGCAAGCTATTCTGATGCTGGACTGTTTGGTTTTTACACAATTTCCCAGGCGGGTGTAGCTGGTGATGTAAGTACGGTTGTACATTTTTTAAAGAAGATATTGATATCGTTAAACATTCAAAGTTCAGTAAAATAAAATCCATGGGGAAAATGTAAAATCCTTTTTCATACACATACATTGTATTCATATATGCCCATCACGGTGCTCTAAGCAAACATACACTTCTGGGTCACTAACTTGCTAGATGAATAACAACAAATAGACAATTTTATATATATTTATTATTATTATTATTATTATTATTATTATTATTATTATTATTATTATTATTATATTTTTTAAAATAATTTTAGCTTCTATAACTCATGCTGGACCAATTTGCAAAAGGTAACATTTTTGTTTAAGTTATTATTATTATTATTATTATTTTTATTATTATTTATTTCTTAGACGCCCTTATCCAGGACGACTTACAGTTGTTACAAAATATCACATTATTTTTACTTACAATTACCCATTTATACAGTTGGGTTTTTACTGGAGCAATCTAGGTAAAGTACCTTGCTCAAGGGTACAGCAGCAGTGTCCCCCACCTTGGATTGAACCCACGACCCTCCGTTCAAGAGTCCAGAGCCCTAACAACTACTCCACACTGCTGCCTACATGGCTTTGATCAGTCAATTTTGCCGAAATTCTAGTTTATTAATTATGACGAAAGTTTCACGCATTGCTCTGAACTGATCGAATCTGACAGAAACAGTTTAATTGAAGGCAGTGTGCCAGTGAGCGCAGCTTGATAATCACTTTTCTCGATTTACTGAGTAAAAATACAACACTTTGAATATGGACAAGAGCACCCTAGGTTGATTGTTATCCAATTTAAAAAACGTGACGCTTCTATATAGGAGGGTGCTCAAACTTTTGTCCACTAGGTCCCCTATAGTACACAAACATACATTTAAAAAAAAAAACACATACGTGTACATTGTTGTGTTGCCCACCTTGTAATTTTGTTTTTACTGGCACATTACAGTGGCCTTTTTTTTTTTACTGTCATCATTTAAAAAATAAAAAAAATGAAATCATAAAATACATTATAAAGTAGGCTAGTGTTTTGTATACTTGGATTTCTTTAGGTCTTATTTATTTCTGGTGATATTTGCTTTGTTGTTCTTAAGCTGATGCTGTTTAACAGTAATTTTGATGGTCAGAACTCCTTTCAGAATGTCTGTAGACAATTGATTTCTTTCGTCTGTTTTTACAAGGTTCGTCTGAGAATTCTAATTCTGCAGTTCTCTCCAGTCTGTATCATATTAATGGCAAACTTGGCAAGTGTAGAAAAATGTGGCTCTCCGCTAGGTGTAGACAAGAGCGCAGTTTTGTGCCAGTTTTCATCAGCTGCCAGATCCCGTCTTAAGATCCATCAAGTCAGTCACTTGTTATTGCATAAATTCCATCTAGGCTATCCAGCATATTTCCAATAACAAAAAACTATTGCAAGCTGGACGATGTCTCTGACCTCGCTGTGCTTTGGACTTGGTTGAAGAACTTGTATACTAATTTCAGCCCAGTATTGTTAATTGGCATTCTTTTGATACTTTTCACTACCATCACATAAGGTGTCATTCGAGCTGATTGGGAAAGCCACAAAGCAATAAGAAATATACCATATTTATTTCGATCCAAAATTAAATTATTTACGTTTGTGTTCAAATGTGACACTTTTTTTACTGACTGGCCTTAAATGTGTGGACGGTTGGCAACCTTAAGTCAAATGCAGTTTAACCTGGCTTACTTCTTTCTCAGTCACCACACAGCAAAGGTTGAGCTTTCCTTCTTTACTGTTGATCGGAGGTGTTTTTTGACACACTTCATTAAAAAATGCTCGTTCTCCAGGGTCAGGGATAAGGTTTCCGGGGGTTCGGGGCTTTCTGCACTGATTTGTAAAAATATTTCTAAAGCCCCCTCTTTGCCGCTTGAATTCTTCTTCCCATTTCTTGTGTTTAATGCTTTGCTGCACCAGAAAGAGACATTGTTTGCTGTATTCAAGCAAAAACAAACTGACTGACCTGGAATTTACTTGTGTCACCGTGCAAAAGTGAGTGAGTAAGTTCCAGGTCAGCCAGTTTGATTTTGTGTGAACACAAGTGAGATGCACTGCCTTGGTTGAAATGTCAGTGAGTGAAGTTATTCCAGTTTGCGATTAAATCTGTATCTGTTTTAAAAATAAATAAATAAATGAAAGCTTTTCATTATGGGGCCCCCCATGACTTTGGGCCCTAGGCAGCTGCCTAGTTTGCCTACAAGTTAATCTGGCCCTGTACATACCTTTCATTATTTTAATGTGTTGTTGATTGTAATTCTCCTGTTTATTTCCAGTATTCAGTGCATTTATATGAATGTGTTTAGGGACAAACAATATACCTTGTTCTGTTTTAGTAAAGAACCTTTGTTTCTTTGACTGTGCAGGTCATCCAGGCAGCTATGGCCCAAATCAAAGCAGTTGCACAGGGAGGTGTCACTGCAGCTGATGTGACAAGAGCAAAGTACGTTTTTAACTTCGTTCATTGCAAGTGCATTTTAAATGTGAAACCAAAGCAAAAAGTACTGGGAGGCTATTTATTGGTTTGGAGCGTCATTAATGTAATAACAGACTTAAATTAAACAAGTGTTGCTTTTTTGTAACTGCATAATAAACCATTTATTATTGTTATTATAAACCACAGGAACCAACTCAAGGCTAGATATTTGATGTCGATGGAAAGCACAAATGGGTTGTTGGATGAGATTGGCACCCAAACACTTGCAAGTGGCACTTGCATACAGCCGGAGTCTGCAGCCCAAACAATTGATTCTGTGTCTGCCAATGATGTTGTAAATGTAAGTGCAATTATACTCCATTCCGCTATTCTTTTATACTTCTGTATTACTGAAAGAGTTTGTTAAATAGCTTTTGTACAATAACACTTTTTTTATTATTATCTTAGGCTGCCAAGAAGTTTGTTGCTGGCAAGAAGTCTATGGCAACAAGGGGAAACTTGGGGAACACACCCTTTGTGGATGAATTATAAAAAAATAAAATAAAAAAATAAAATAAGAATATTTCAATAAGAACTTTAAAGGAATGTGTTTATTGCTGCTCGTTCAATAATTTTTGAATGGACCCAGTTCCATACATATTCTGTCTACCCTTGCAGGGTTCATTTTACTGGTTAATTATCATTTTTAGAAGAATGTTTTCGTAATAAGTGTATCAGGATAAAAAGATTTTACATTTGGCAGTTCCCTGTATATCAGATGTAAATTCATTAAACGTATCTGTCTAGTTGTTTTTGTGGGTATTTGTTTAATTAAATATGTATCTTATATTTTAGGGTAGGAAAATAAGTATTACAATCAGTGTTCTGTATAGCAAAACATATTTTGTAAAATAGTTTGGTCCTCCTGAAAAAATTGGATGCAGCAATTCATGGAGCATGTGAAACGCAATTAAAATAAACATCTGGAATCAAAATAGTAAGGAAGTCATGAAATCCTCCATTTTTCCTGAAGAAATAATATCAATTATAACAAAGACATGTGGAATTACACATTAAAATAACATTTATAAATACCATCTGTTTTTTGTAATTTTATTTTTTTGTTTTTATAAATGGTATCAACACAATGGAAGTGAGTAAATTGTGCCTTTTGATGTATGATTTGGCTTGGTTAAGAGGGGGGTGTTATTTTTTTAAAGAAGAAATTTAATGCAAAATGTATGCTAAATACCAGTTGTTTTTCACCCCAGTGCTGTACACTCAGTTATTTAAGGTGGTAGGTTCGGGAAGCACACACAGGCTCTTACCCTGTCTACTGCAACATTAAAACTAGATTATTAACAAAACATAGTGTAGAGAATCATGTTCCAACAATTTTGCAGATTGAATGGTAATAAGCCAAAAATATAAAAGAACCTTGTACAGTGCTTGCCTTCAGTTATGACGTTCATCTTTGAGCCTCCTATTACATAGCATTCAAAAGGCCCTCAATGTGGAGATTGAGCAAATCCTCAATAATAATTATGAAATTAGTATAGACTGTAACAATTGTAAATATGTCCACCCTTGGTTAACAGGTTGAAGGGATGATATAAAAGTTATTGAAAGGACTTCTTATTGTTTCTTTTCATCTGTGGAAGTGAGATATCATAATGTATTGGATACTCT
Source organism: Acipenser ruthenus (assembly GCF_902713425.1). Lineage (NCBI taxonomy): Eukaryota > Metazoa > Chordata > Actinopteri > Acipenseriformes > Acipenseridae > Acipenser > Acipenser ruthenus. Next base: position 5,967,858 of record NC_081201.1, on the reverse strand, counting down.
TTAATATAAAACAAATAATACAAAATATGATGCAGTTTTTTTTTTATTTAAATAACATTTCAGGTGAAGGCTTAAGATAAGTCTTGACTGAACATTCTGTTTCCAGCATGTCCAGTATAACAAATTTAACAAAGCAGTTCTGTACTGTGTTTTGGTAACATTTGCCTCCTATGTATGAGTGTCAGGTAGGGATAATAAACCTCTGAGTGTGGGATATATTTTTGTTTTGTTTTTAGCCACCTTCAAAACTTGAATCTGTACTTTGAATGCCCTAGAAGAGTATTTATTTTATTTTTTAAAAAAACACAATTTATCAAAATGAGACCACAATTGATCCTGAAAGTGATCAGAATCAGCAGGAAATAAAATACAAGCCATTGGTTTATATATCATGGTAAATTGATTCAGTTATGTGAATTTCATTCATGTGGTATTGAGCTGCAACTAAAAATAAAAAGAGGGGGTGGTTACAATCATTCTGCATATGAGTCACAGGGAGAATAGGTTAACTTTCACTCTGAGTCTACATTATCATAATCACCTCTTATAGTGGCTAGATCTAGTTCAGAGGAGAGCCCCTTAAAAACAGACTATATTATTTCTACCATCTTTTGTGTTCTGCAACTCCAATGACAAAGCAGAGGGTGGAATAAAAGAAGACAGAGAACAATCTGAGATGTGAGAAAAAGAGGAAGGTGGGATAATGATAGAAGGTAAAGTAGAAGGTGGAACAGTGAGAAGATACATAAGTAGTATGGTAAGACAAGGATGGTTTGGCAAAGAGTAGAATGACCAAGGGGAGAAGAGAAGGTTTGGTGCTTTGTTCAGACCTAAAAGATACAGGAAGCTTTTTAGACTTTTGTCTATAACTGTTCTTGGTTTAAATCTAAACCAATGTATGCACTTAAAAATGATCCAAGGCTTTGCAGTGGAGTCTAGAACTTGATCACCTTCCCTTACAGCAGTGTTTCAGGAGCATTGCTAATCAATTCTAATTTTGTGTTTTAACTACATAACACAACAGCCAATGTACTGTATTTCATGAAAATAAAATATATAAAAAGAATAATATATACCGGTAATATTCATTATTTGTTTTGCACATATCCAAATCATATTACAAAAAGCTACTATCCTTTCTTGATGCAGCTAATTACTTTCTATATGCATAATATCTGGTAAAAATGTAGTTGCAAACCTGTCTCATTTTTTCTGGCAGACCAGTTATTAGAGAAGTTTGTTTTTCCAAACAGCGGGTATATTCGACCATCTTGATTGCCTCCTCTCCTCCCTCCTACCCCTCCCTCACCCATTAATTCTCCTAGGAGATTTCAACCTCCATCTACATTGCTCCCCCATTGCTTCTGCCCTTCTCCCCCTCACCAACTCATTTAACCTCTCGCTTCTCCCTTCGCCCCCTACCCACACCTCTGGTAATACCCTCGACCTTATCTTCCTCTCCGACTGTAAGGCAACATCATCCACCATAACTGCCCCCCGACCTCCCTCTGATCATCTCCTCCTTTCCCTTACCCTCTCCCTACCCTCCCCCTCTCCCTCCACTCTGCTACCCTTGCTGCCTGTCCTCCGTCGTAATCTCTGTACTCTAGACACCAGTTCCCTGATCTCCCTTTCCTCTTCGCTGCTTCCCTCCATCTTTAACTTCTCTTCCCTTCACCCGGACTTAGCCTCTGCCACCCTATCTAGTGCGCTATCTTCTTCCCTTAACTCCCTAGCCCCCTTATGTCCTTATTCTCCTTCACATAGGCCTTCTCAGCCATGGCTCACTCTTTCCCTTAAATCAGACCGACGTTCATTGCGCCAGGCTGAGTGACTCTGGAAGTCCTCTCCCTCACCTTTGAACCTTCAAACCTATCACTCCCTCCTTTCTAATTTCTTCTCTGCTTTGGAACTAGCCAAACATGACTACTTCCAAACTCTCATCACTGCTTTGGCTCCTCATACCCGTCAGCTTTTCCTAACCCTCAATAAACTACTCCGTCCCCCTTCTTCACCCCAATCTTCAGTTCTCCCAACCCTCACTGCTAGTGATTTCTCTCACTATTTCACAAACAAAATCAGTACTATTCGTCTACACCTCCAGACTCTCCCCCAGACTAGCCCCCATCCCCAGCTCCCCATTCGACCTCCATTTGCTCCTAATGCCCCCTTTACTGACTTTCCCCCCACATCTTATTCTGAACTCTCCTCCATCATTTCAAAGGCCCACCCTACCTCTTCCCCTGTGGATCCTGTCCCTACTTCCCTCCTACCCCCTTTACTCCCTCTTATCCTCCCCTATCTTGTCTCCCTCTTTAACTCCTCCCTGTCCACCGGTATCTGCCCTGCTGCTTTTAAATCAGCTATCATCATTCCTCCGCTAAAAAAAACCCACTCTTGATCCTGCCCGCCCTGCCAACTACCGCCCAATCTCTCTCCTTCCGTATTTTTCAAAACTCCTTGAGCGTCTAGTTCATGTACGCCTATCACAATACATATCCGTCAACTCCCTCTATCCCCGATTCCAATCTGGTTTCCGTCCTTCCCATTCCACGGAGACTGCTCTCCTCACTGTCTAGAATCATCTGGCCAACTCCTCTCACGCTGGCCTCTCTTCAATTCTCATTCTCCTTGATCTCTCCTCTGCCTTTGACACAGTTGATCATCCCATCCTCCTCTCCACCCTTTCCAACCTCTGCATTTCTGGAACACCCCTCAGCTTGTTGCACTCATACCTATCTTCCCGCACCTCTTCTGTTGCTTTCAACAGCTTCACCTCTCCCCCCTCCCCTCTGACTGTTGGTGTTCCCCAGGACTCTGTCCTCGGACCCTTGTTATTCTCTCTGTACACCTCACCTCTTGAAGCTTTAATCTCTTCATTTAACTTCCCCCACCATTTCTTTGATGACGACACCCAGATTTTCTTTTCCTTCCCTTCCTTCAACCCTGACCTTTCCGCCCGTATAACTGCCTGCTTGACTGCTATCCAATCTTGGATGGCATGCCAATACCTCCTCATCAACCCATCAAAAACTGAAATCCTTTTCTTCCCCTCCCGTTCTTCCCCCCCCACCATTTCATTTCCTCCCCTGTCCCTCATTCCAGTTAACTCTGCTCGCAACCTCGGCGTCATCTTTGACGCGACCCTTTCCCTTGCTGATCATATCTCGGCCACTACACGCACCTGCCGATTCCACCTATTCAACATCCGCAAAATATGCCCCTCCATCTCTTTCTCTGCCACTAAACTCCTGGTTCATGCTCTCATCTTCACCCACCTCGATTACTGCAACTCCCTCCTCCTTGGCCTTCCCTCTTACGCCTTCACACCACTACAGCAAATTCAAAACGCCTCCGCCCGTATCATATTCAACCTCCCCCACTCCTTTCATACCTCCCCTCTTCTCCACCAGCTACACTGGCTCCCTGTTTACTATTGCTGCTTATTTAAATTCCTTACCCTAGTCTACAAATCCCTTCATGGTCTCGCCCCACCCTATCTGGCTGCACTTATCACTTACTATGTTCCCTCCTGTCCCTTATGCTCTCAAACTCTGTTGTCCCTTTCGGTCCCACCCTCGCCCTGTGCCCAGTCCTGTTTCTGTTCCTTTTCCCTCGGTTAAAGGCGCTATATAAATAAATATTAATGTAATCTCGGTACACCGCCATCTGCAAGTTACTCCAGACCGGGAGAAGTCGTTGCAGTTCACGAAGCTTGTACCCTATAACATTCACTGATCCAACTTTGAGGAGCACATCACTTGCAAAACACACAGCATTGAAGTAAGAATAACTATTTTCTTACCCCATAGTAGTACAGTTCTGAGGATCGGTTGGTTCACCTTAAGCATGCTGCTGATTTGTTTTATATTGAGATGTGGGGAACTTCGTACAAGCACTTCAAATCAGACATTGCTACCACTACAGTACAGCTACCACTACAGTATATATTTTTTGTCTTCATAAACCAACTGGTCCATGATAATGCATCACCTGCTTTATTACCTGGCTTTAACCGTCCGTTCTTAGCAGCGGGACCTTTCTCAATTAAACTGACTAATCTGAAGAAGCAGCCCGTGTTCAACGATCACCATGCCCAGGCCATGGTGTCCAACTTGTAGATTTGCTTTTAAGACAATCGCCAGTGTGTGTTCAGAAACTTTTTTAATGGGTCTGTTCAAAAAAATAGAAAAAAAAATGCGTTGGCAAGTGTTATAATCGTTTCATAAAAAGGTCACGTGGTGGTTTAAAACAGATATAGGCATACTAAAATAAATAAATAAATAAATAAATAAATAAATAAATAAATAACAATCTGTTAGAAATGATGCAGGACTATTCTTTTTCAGTAGATCATTGATCATTAACAAAACTACGTTATAACTTTTTTTTTATTTAATCAAACAAAACATACATTTAAAAAAAACACGTGTAGCTACACGTTTTACACAATCGTTGTAATTAATTAATGTAAATAAACTGAATACTGATGGTCTAAGTACTGTATTTATAACCATTTGAATAATACATTGAGCTACGGAATTATGTTAATGTAGTAGGATAATAATAATAGGATAATAATATATGCCGTTTTCATAAATAAGAAAAAAATATAAAAATAACCTCGTACTTACCTTTTCTTTCGATGCTTTCTTCTTCGTCTTCAACCCTCATACAACATTATTTGTTTAATTGTAAGATTAAAGGTTACAGGTATAAAAACGGAATTATCTAAAAATAACTGTTTGGAATGTTAAGAATTTAAACCTTGAAAAAATTCTAATGAATGTTCCAGGAGAATTAACAAAATGTTTGAATCTAGCGCAAATACTGCAGGACCATAATAATGAAACGTGTAGGCTTATACAGTATATAGACTATACAGGCCTATAACATGTAAATACGTCTAACCAAAATTAACAGATCTACTATAGAAAAGGGATGAAATTATGAGAATGATTCTAATTAATTCTTCTCACGTTTCTTTTCTATTGAGACCAGAATTATGAAGTATTGAATACAAAGAAAACAAATCTTACACAATACTATAGAGTTTTTTTATTATGTGTTATTGAAAATACTAATAACATTCCAGACAACCGTCTTGATTGGACCAGAATCAAGTTACTTAAACCAAATAATGAAACCAGTTATGGACTGTGTTTTGGTAACGTCTTCCAACATGGAAGTGTAATTGTTGACTTGAATCTGTATAGAACTTAGCTGTGAAGGACATTCAAAATTTAAATAACACAACTGACTAAAATCCATCCAAACCAGACCACAACTGATACTGCCAGAGAATAAAACACAAAAAACAATTTTGTGGTAAATGGATTAATTTCTGTATATTTCCAGGTGAATTTCAGTTCAGTGGGATATTGACCGATACAACTGAAAAGGGGCTGTGTTTTTCACAATGCTTCTGCTTTCACAAGTCACTTAAATCAGAGGCGCAGGTTTACTTTTGGTCTCTATTTAGTCTGTATTTTTATCATCACTTCTTGTGCTGGCTTGTTGGCTGGCTTGCCGATTCCAAGCGTCCCCACACAGAATAAATCTCTGTTATTTCTACATCCTTCATGTCCTGCAACTCTATCGAGGAAGCAGCTGAAGCTAATAAAGCAGGGGGTGCTGAAGAGGGTGGATCAGTGAGAGAAGAGAAGGATAGAATGGACGGTTGAGAATTGGAGCTCTGAGCTGGGAGGGAAGAGGAGGGTTGTCTAGGGAGAAAATGCAATAAAGAGGAGAAAGGACTGAGACAGGAGGATGAAGAAGTGGTAGAAGTGAGAAAAGATACAGTTGAGGAAGGGGGCTCAAAGGAAGATGCAATAGAAGTGGAGAGGGAAGAGGAAGAAGATGAAGTTGACAGCCATGCAGGTGATAAATCTGAGGACAGAGATGATGAAGAGGATGAAGATGGTGCAGAGTCATCTGTCACTATACGCCAGATTGAGCGATTGTCAAACAGGGAAAACTCCTCAGGCTCTGAGTGAACTGTGAGATCGCAGGACGCGCGTATGCCGACAGTAAGTGTCCTTGGAAGGGAAACTGAGTCTTCAGAACCTGCTTGCAATGATGGAACCTCTGTGCTGGATTCAGTGCGTGTCGGTGATAGAGATATCATTGATGCTTGGAAGGCAGTGCCTTGTTGCATCTCATCAATGATATCTGCTTCCTCCTTACATCTTTCTATACTGCAACTTGTAGTGCTAAATTAAAAGGATACACAAAGACAGCTTCCATTAGTGTTGTGAGTTTAAAATAATCACTTTTACATATCTTATTTTTAAAACATTGAGTTTCACATGTTAGGTGCAGTGACTGTGTAAATAGATATACACACCTCTTGCTGGGTTTATCTGGGCTGGATCTCCTCTCCCACCCCTCAGGAATGAGAAGGTAGTCTCTGTACACCATGATTGACAGCACCGCCCCCACTGGGATTGCTTTAATCTGTTGCATGATTTCCCTCAGCTTGCATCCCAAGGCTTCCACGCTCCCAATTTTAATGAGGACATCACCTGGAGAGGTTACCCACAAAACAGGAGCTTTATCAGCAGAAATACAAAACAAATCTAGAGAAATAATGGAAAATATCTGACTATTACTCTATCTAAGGATTCTCTTCAAACATTTATGTTGTGAGTGAGAAAGACCACAGCTGGGTATTGACTCTGCCACGATGAAATCCATTTCCCTACAAACACATACACTTTGGGCTTTGAAGTACTGGCTTGTTAAGACGTGGGCATCTTGATTACAAGGGTTTGCAAGCTTTCATGTTAGCTGCAGCATTTCCATAGCCAGAATTATCAAGCATTGACACAGTGATGTAATACTATCCATAATATCCTTATAAAAGTTTCCCATAATAAAAGCATAGCATAGTGAAATAAAGCATAGTGAAAGCATATGAAGCACAGGTAAGCATTGTAAAGAAAACTGAGGTATGGTAAATCATATTAATAAACATGGCAAACCAGGGTAAACTATGGTATGTGCGCAGTATAACCATGGGAAAAGCACATGAAGAACAGGAAAAATGCCACAGTTAAATTGTATAAGGGTAGATCCATGCAATTACTGATTATATGGTTGTCTGGTGTGGCTCATACCAGGTTGCAGCACCCCATTGTTGGCAGCAATGCTACTTTGGCTGACTCTGGTTATCTGGAGGAAATGCTTGTTTTCAATGACAGTCAGTCCCAAGCCATGGGGCCCCATCTGGAGATCTGTTTCCAAGACATTCCCTAGCTCATGACAAGAAGGTCTCTTCGGAACTGTGAAATTGAACATCAAAATAATTCATTCATTAATCAGACAAATTTCACAAACTAAGATTTTCTTTAATGGTATGCGGAGATATAGCCACACCCAAAACAATACTTAGAGGTTTTTAAACTTTTCCATATAGGTATGGTTTATGCTCATATACAGAGGGCAGACCTACTCCTGGATGCTTTTATAGGAGGTTTCGGCAGTCTAGAAAAGTACTTTATAATTACTGTGGCAATGCAACTTTACAAACTGTAAAACATGCATCTTTGATCTGACCATTTTTAGTACCGTAATTAATTTGTTAGCATGAGTAAAAGTATTCCTACAGATTGTAATTCATATCAAGTGTGATATTTATTTGAATGACCTCATTTGCACATTTAAATGATCTCAATGCAATAAGCTCAATGTCACAGCGTGCTCAGTGAATGCGACAATGCACAAGTGAATCCATCATTCTGTGTGTGACAATGTACAATGACATCTGTTATTATTAATAATGTAATATAAATTGAATACAGTTTGAACTTGTGACAGTTTTATTATATAGGAACGTTACCTTCAGGTATAAATTGCTCTTTTAAATAAGTCCATCCGTCCTTTAACACCGATTTCATTTCTTCCTATTCACAGTGCATCCATTCATTTTCAGTAGTACCGGTGCTTCAGAAAAAAAAAAGAAAAACGTCTAACCGTATCAAGAACCTTCTCGGCGTTGCCTTTGGAAAAATAATTCAGGCTAATGGACACGTTGAATTGTTAGGTAAACAAAACAACACTATTGGTTTTATTTCATCTTTAGAATTATGACAGTACTTACTTATTTTTAAACGTTTTTTTTTTTTTTTTCAGATAATGCTGAACCCACGTAACAGACCACTCGCGCTTAATGGAAATGCGTGTTTCTCAGAACTTTCGATGTGATGCGTATCATTATACTGATATTTGCGTTTCAAGAATTGACTAAAGTGGATCACCAGACAAAAACAAACTAAAAACAACTCTTCAACAGAAAATAGCTGGATCGGTGTGCTTGTGCTTGGGCATACCGCGTTTACCCTCGAGATGGTGCTGTGTATACAGTGTATGCAGATATTCCTAAACACCAAATAAATACGCTACTTAAAACAAGAAAGCATATATATATATATATATATATATATATATATATATATATATATATATATATATATTCACGTTGTGCTTCTTCGCAATTGTTGTTTTCCATAAGCGGTCTGTCGACTGCAGAAATTAAGCTCAACAAACTCTTGAGCTCAAAGGGACTTGCTTGTACCCAGGTGTTGCGGTGCATTATTTCGTATGGTGAAAGCTGTACGCGCCTTGGTCACATGTTGGAGATCCAATGAGGGAATTTGCTGCAACTCATATTCTTTACTGTTTTGTGACTTGATGTTGATGTAAACACTGACCTGCGCAGGACAAGGGGTATTAGACTAGGGGGCTGGGGGCGTGGGGGCCTGGGGGCGGGGACGGGGGCGGGGGCGGAGTAGATCGTATAGATTTCTGTTCAAATTTGTAAGTGTGAGATTTTAAGAAAGAAAGTACAGTAGCCGGATGTGACGCCATACGAGTTTGTTTTTGTATATTCTCACTTGTCGCAGTATTAAAGAGAGTTTAGGATAAAACGCTTGACTTTTATACATTCCATACTTGTCCATGTTTGTTCTGTTCATATTGTGCATTTGCAGTGTCTTCAGATTTTTAATATGCTTCATTACACTTTGCTAATTTGCTTTTGCTGTACCACAAGACACTGTCACGCCTATTCACTTCGCTGAGTTAATTGGTGTGGTGTGGTAGTTGTGGTGAAAGAAGTACACAGACCGACAAACAGACTGGGCCTCTCAGTGGCAATTTCCTGGCTCTCTCTATCTATCCAACACCTCTAACAAGAGCTGTGAATAATGGTTCATATAGAAGCAAAATACATTTTTCTCGTGTGATTTGTTCATTTGTTCAGCAGCCTAATTCCGTAAGGTCACGTGCCAGAATGAGGAAACCAGTGGGCAGGTAGCAATCATTCTACTGGCTCAGTGGATTTATCTAAAAGCTATAATTAGTAGGACACTGGATAAAAAAATTAACATGTGAGCGATTAAGAAATCAGGAAGAACATATTGCAAGCTTCATACAAGGGAAAGGTAAAACAAAAAAGAAAGAAAATGCCAGTTCAATCGTTCTCTTTATCATTAACAGAACCACAGCGGCGCAGTCCCCTGGCAGGATATGTAAGTGTGCTGTTTGTGATGATTGCTTTCCATTGATCCCAGAAAACTGGCACCTTCTCCCAGCTAGCTCCAATGAGCCTTGATCTCCAGTTGTGGATTCGCTGCAGTGTTACCAAGTTTTACACCCTACATACACTTCATGGCTTGTAAACACTGACCTGAGCAGGACAAGAGCATGAGAATTAAAGGAGTAGATCTTATTGTTTCCATTCAAATGTGTATGACATTTTAACAAAGGGGCATGTGAAGGGAATTCACACTTAAGCGCACAGGGATGACTTTAACATAATAGCAAGACTGGTTCTTGTTGAAAATTGGGTTTCTTTTTTTTTGTTTTTTTTTTGGCAAAAAATACAGTGCCCCAATCATGTAGTGTGTTACTGAGGATAGCAATACACAATACAGGGTGCATCTCTTGAATCATTTCTTTTTAAAATGATAACTCACTGGCAGTCATCTTTTAGGAGCAATACATTCCTTTTTGGCTTTTGATTAATTTCTTGAACCTTCATGTCATGCAGTGCAGTTGAAAGCTTTGGAGCCATTGTATAGTAGTTACTTCTTCCAGTCAATTTGATGTTGAAACAAAAAACTATCATCCATATAAAACATTTAGATATGGCTAATTCTATGCCCATTATGGCTCATTCTATACTCATTTTCACAGTTATAGAGTGAATCGAGTGGGGCTAATGGTACTCCAGGCTGCCAGAATGAGAAATCTAGCCTGAGCTGTTTGGCTCTCTGCTGCCTATAACGTCAGTTTTCATACTCAGGAGAATTAACCATTTAGTTTGTATAGTAGAGCCGCAGCAAAAGACTCACACAAAAACTAAAAGCTTGATTTAACCGAAATAAGTATATTAAAAAGCGAATGGCTGACAAGACAAGTAGTAGTCATTTATTCCTCCTGTTTTTAAATTTATGAACATTGTTATTATTATTATTATTATTTATTTATTTCTTAGCAGACGCCCTTAGCCCTAGGGCGACTTACAGTTGTTATAAAATATCACAGTACAAAATATCACATTGTAGTATCACATTACAGAATATCACATTATAGATAAGAGCACTTATAAAGTAAAATCAGTGGGGAAAAAAAGATCAATTTCAAATGAACAAAATAAGGAATACAGTAAATAATTACATTTACGACCGAGTTCGACTAAGAGCAGTTCAACTTATAGTTATAGTTAAACATCATCTGACTAATAACTTTTATTTGATCAGAAAAGGGTTCAAAGCAAAAATACCAACAGGCTACTTAGCAGCAGTAGCCCAATCCAATGTTTATTAGGAGGTTATAAAACAGCCTTGCATTTATTCCCACCCCTCCCCCTCTACCCACTCCCCACTACCCACTACCCACTCCCCACTGCCCACTCCTCGAACTGAGCTCTCGCGATATCAGATGTCCCCTGGACGGAATGTTGCCGGCGCTGCTGCTTGATATCAATGGGCTCGTTCAAAGGAGAGAGTGACAACTGGAGTTGGGCCAGCCCGAAAAGCAATAACGGCGATTCTATTATTATTAAAAATGCATGTGTCCGAAAATATATAAAGCAATATTAATAATCACAACGTCAACGACCCATTTTTGGCTACCACCAAATATATTCGAGCGTCAAGCAAGAAGGATAGCTACGGGATAGTTCGAAAAATAACTAGGCATTCCATTTTTTTTTTTATTCCCTGTGTTCATATGCGAATTCTGTGGCGTTGACGGCCGCGCAGAGCTTTGGTTTGAACTGCTGTTTAAATGGTGCTGCGGTGGGCTCGCTGGAGAGGAAAAGCCTTGGTCTCAGCAGGCCCCTGCGTTAAATAACAATTTCGGGACTGCTGCCGTCGCCCGAGGGGAAGAGAAAGAAATGTGAACAAAACTCCACGGTTGTTGCATGTTCACTCTCTAAATGGATTGCATGGCTCTGGTTGCGGCAGTGTATGTGAAATGAGAGAGCTCGCCAAATGGAAGGAGTGATCCTTCCGCCTTGAGTCTCCGATTGGGGGGAGGTCGTGGTAGATTAAAAAAAGAAAGGGAACCCCCCTGCCCTGGTTATCAATATTATTGCTAGTTTGTTTCTCCCCCCTCGTTTAAAGCCGTGTTGCTTTGGCTGCGATATGGATAAACTGACTATCATTTCAGGATGCCTCTTCCTGGCTGCCGATATATTCGCCATCGCCAGCATTGCAAATCCGGACTGGATCAACACAGGGGAATCTGCAGGTAAGGAAGCCACCCCCAGCACCAACGCTTTTTTTGCAAAATATATTTTATTTTTATTTGCAACAAAAGAAAGTTTCAAAATATTACTACTCCTTAATATTAAAAAAGGACGTGCTTGATGTAAATTCTATTGACAAAGATCTCTTTTGCCATCATTCTGTCCATGTTGTGTTTGTTTACGTTTTGGTCGAAGTCTCTCAAGCATGTTTATAAACACAACGCTTATATAAGTGTTTCTGTAAAAGCGAGGTGGCTGTTTTTACAATATACAACCACTTTAACGCAAATAAATAACTAGTATTATTTTTAATCTTTTATATATGTATTAAAAAATACTGTTCCAGAGCCAGTAGAAATCGGGGGGGGGGGGGGGGGGTGATGATTTTTTTTTTTTTTTTTTTAAGAAATGACCACGCAACTGTTAGTACTGTTAAGCAAATGCAGATTGTTGGTCATAGCCGACTGTAACTAAATACTAAAAATTGCAAAGTTAAACAAACGGAGGCATAGCTGTACAAATGCACCATATGACGAGTCAGTCTAAACATGCCGGTGTTGCAGTTGTGAAAACAGAGATCTGTAGTAGAATAATGGGTGCGTTCACGGAGATCATTCTGTGCAGAATCTGACCAATTTGAACGCATCCATTGGTTAAACTGGTCCGATTCTGCACGTGAACGCACCCTGTTCTTGGTGGTCATATACTGAGATTAGGGATGCTTCCCTTCCTAACCTCAAGTATCTGGATAGTGAATCGCCTGTGTAAAAATGAAGGCTGATTTTGCTAAACTGAGATGGGACATTCTCCCATAACTAGCATTTAGAAATTCATCAGCAGGATTTTGTTTAAGATATGTAGACAAACGTTATGGCTACTGCCTCCATCACAATAATAATAATAATAATAATAATAATAATAATAATAATAATACTACAAAAATAAATGATCTACTTCAATAGCTTCTAAAGGGCTAACTGCAAATGTTTTAATTATTTAAAAGTTTTGGACAATCTACAAATGCATTTCATCTGTTAATATTGAGTCGACTTTATGATGCATGTTGTAAAAGTGCCATAAACCTCATGAGTACTCGCCTGTTTGAGTGTACTGTAATATACTAGCACAAATCAGATACTAAACTGGATTATAATGATGTATGGATTATCAGACCGTTTCACATGCTATGTAAACATGCATCTATTAATCTGTAGTGCGTTTCAGAGATACAGTAGACCTTGGTAATCGCTCGAGCAATAGCCAGCTGTATACATTTCTGTAGTAATACGGTGGTCATTGAAAAATGTCTTCTAATTAGACTGTTTCAGTTCTTTCTACCTCGTTATACCCACCCCAACCAATCGATAAGGATGCGTCACTAGTAGGTGTGATGCAATAGCTTTATTGATTGTTATGGTTATGGGAGTATTGCTGAAAGCATTAAATAATACATTTCTTACCATGTTTCATTTTGCTTTAGAAATGCGACTTCAGTGGGAGGACAAAGAAACATTCTTTGAGAATTTAAAGATCATGGTAATATCCCACTCCAGTTAAGACTGATTAGTATCAGTGACGTTTTTACAGCAAGGGACTGCTGGTGACTTGTGCTACTGCATCCCTCTCATAGAGAACCACATGGAGCTTGTGAGCCAGGCCTTTTCGGAAAGTGGTTAAGAGGCTGTGGTGCTGTTCTAGACATGTTTACTGTTAACATGTTCTGCAGTTTCAGTCGAGCAAATCCCTGTCTCCTTAAAAGAATCGCTAATATTTGCCATAGCTGCATGGCGGCTTGCTTTTAGAATATTCTGGGTTCAGTGTTTTTTTATTTCTTTATTTATTTCAGGGCAGCATGTTCACACATAGACGTTGGCATTGATTTGATAAACCTTTAACCTGCCAGGATAATTCACATTGGAATTTTTTTTTACAACATTTTACAGTATAAGGGAATTGTCAAGATAATCACAGTCAAGTTGTTGATGCAGCCCAGGGTGATTTCTCAAGTGCTGTAAAATGCTCAAAAGACAAACCAGTTGTGGCTTATACAGCACAGTATAGGTTAATCAAATCAGTCCCTTACAGTAGCTGCCCAATGTGAAATAATTAATGAAGACCTCGGCTTATCCAGAGAAACAAGTTACTTTTAATACTGTTCACCACTAGTGCCTTGAACTACAAATGTGTGAATAATTGAAAGTCTTCTAAATAACTCCCAACTTGTTAAATTCGAATAACGGACTAAAGAAAAACATAGGCTATACATTAGGTGGAAGTAATGGGTTTTTTTTAAAACAAAATGATATTCTTCCTGTGATTTTAAAGTCAGTTGTTGACGTTTCGTTTTGCGACATATGTGATTAGTTAAGTTTTAAACTCCTGACTTGGTTTCCTGTCTCCTAGGGTTTCTGGTTGTAAAACTGTTGGCTAGACGTTGTGATGAACTACTGTACTTTTTAGGTCTAAATTACAAGATAGTCATCACTTAAATACCTTTAAGTACAAGTTTCACATTGAGGGGGAGATAATTAATTCACCGGTCCTACCCTAAATGTCTGTAATGTAAAAAGGCGGTGCTTGGCAATGCAGAGGAATTTTATGTGTAGAAGGTGCTGTGCAATGCTTTTATAACCCTGGCTGCGTAAAACACTTGAGTCTGTTTTAAATGTTGTTATCGCCAGAGCATAACTTTTAAGGTTGAATTGGCTTGGGTTTATACTTGCCTTTTCTTAATTAAAATGAAGACCTCTCTGTTTAATTTCTGTATCTGTGAATGCTGTGATTTACAATAATGTCTTGGGTACTTGCATGCACCCTTTGTTCAAAGTATTGTTGTTTTTTTTCAAGTGGTATAAACAGCGCGGTTAATGTTGTTGTACATCTTTGTCCATTTTTATTTATTTTTCAGTATGAAGACACTGAAACTATTTTTACTGTTTAAGAGCATTGACCTGTTTAGTTCAGATCAGTCCCATAGATCTGACAAAATACCTTCTCTATTCCATGTGTTGAAACCAGAAGTGCCAGGCTAAATGTTCTTGGGTAATGATGCTTTTCTTTTCTAATTGAGCAGACTTGCATGAAAGTTTGTATCACTTACAAAATAAACTAGTCTTTGGTTGAATTTGACGGTTAAACCAGTTGATCACGTGTGAGCAAATATTTGACTGAAAGCAAATACAGTACCTTCATTAATCTGCAGGAAATGGATCATTTTCTGGGTGCTGTAAGAAGTATTTTATGTTCTCTAACCAGTTTATACCACACACACCGTCTCAAAATTGATTGACTTTTTAGTCCTACCCAAGTTATTTCCATGTTTTCTGGAGCAAGGGTTACTTAATGTATGGTTTGAACTTGCAGGGGTTTATGTTTGTAATACAATACATATTGTTCATGTTGCACAGTCAATGAAGAAAAGCTGTCGGGGGTTTAAGAAAGGGTTTATGTGTTAATGCTGATGGGAAGCTTTCCTTTGTTCAAGCCTAACACATTGCTTTAAATCTTTCAAAGTGTGTGTTATAAAGAACTAATTGCATTTACAGCAGTGCTTCCAGTAGGACTAAATGAGTTTGTCAGGTAGCAGATCCATTGTTTATTCTCTTAGGTGGCCTGTGTATTAAAGTTTCTGCATATCTATCAAGTGTTCAGACATTTAAAGTCTTTCTTTTCCCTTTTTAACTGTGAAGGTGTGGCTCATTTTCTTGGTTATCGGAGAGACTAGTTGAAAGCATATTTTCCCTCCTGAAGCCCTCAAGGCGGTATCACAGGTCATTGTGGAAGAAGAATGTGATAAGCGACTCAAGCCAGTCGCTTATCAAGATACTGTAGTTTGCATGTCATTGCTTTTACATGCCAAATAATGTTACATTTATCAACCTGTGCTTTAAATAAGCGGTCCTGTTGGCTTTCTTTAATTTCTTCTTGCAGTAGTCTCTTGATTTTCAATCCCTATGTGTGTACAGTTCTCTTGCCATGAATTATTTTTGACACCTTTATAACCACAGAGTGTTCAGTGTTAAACAGAGCATGTGAAATTCAGAAGTATCTAAGGAGCTAAATTACTTTCCCATTATAAGCATGACATTTTAACCTCAAAACAAATAAGTGTTGCAGTTGAATACCAAAAAAATAAATAATAATAGTAATAATTCTTTCAGCTAATTTAAACTCTGTATTTATTGCAGCTACATACAGAAGTGTTTTTTTTTTTTTTTTTTTCTTTTAGAAGAATAATTAAATCAAATGGTGAATGAGACAGTACTGTGGAACGGGAACATTTGTTTTAGAATCAAGTAGGTACTGTGTGGTTTTTTTACTCAATGTTATAGACTTTTTAGCAGGTACGGCTACTGTATGCAATATTGAGTACAGTCTTGTTATTCAAAGGTAAAAAGCCATGTATACAGTTAAGCACTATTCCCTTTAATGGCAGTAGAATTAGTGCATTATCAATGAAGTATTTCAGTGTCAACGTGTGCTGTTTTTTTCTATAGAAAACTGTCAGATTTGGCTTGCTGCCGACAAGTAAGGAAGAGTAAACTTCTTAAAGGCATTGTTCCCTGTTTACGACACAATTTCCTTGTATTGAAATACACAAGCCTTTTATATGGTCCAGACTAAGATGAGGAGGCCAGTTTAGTGTGTCCAGTCGATACTCGCGCTTATTAGCTCTAGAGGAATATTCATAAGAGTTTATGAAGTAAAACTAATGTACAAGACTTAATATACGTAACCCAGTATCAAGGTTTTTTTTTTGAGAACTGCAGAAAAAAAAATCAGCTGCAGTCCTTGAAATTCGAAATAAATGAATTTATTCCAAGGTGAAGGTTTTTTGGTACTGTTGGCATGGAATGAATTGAGAAGCATCATGCATTTCAGAGAACAGCGTGATTGAGTATTTGGACATTGATTTAATGGAACTGGTAAGGCTTTAGTGACTTTTCCTAGAAGGTCATTTATTTACTTTCAGTACAGTACGGCGTTAGACATGTCCACACTACTGAATTAAAGAAAACAAAACAAGATGTTAGTGAAGCGGAAAGTGTGAATGCGGTGTACTGTGTACACTACAGTATATACAAATTAATTCTCCTGGGTAAATTGCTCCCTACAGAGACTCTGTTGGTATTTATCATATTTTAAGCACTGATTGTCCCAGAGGATGGTCGCCTCTCTTTGCCACCTGCAGTCTTTCCCTTTTTAACTTTAATTAGAGCTGGCTCACTAGATTAGCCCTCAATCCATTTCTAAGTCTTGATTTGCTTATGTTGAATGCCAGCAGAACAAACATTGGAAATGAAATAATGTGTGCAATAAGGGGCAGCATGTACTTTTATACAGAACAAATAACTCTAACTGTTCTGAAAATTATTTAAGTACGGTATAATCTTCCTTTATATTAATATAGCACCGGACAGTGATTTACACAGGGTATATTAACACTTGTGCATAAGTGGCCAACTTACTTTCCAATATCATCCAATAATGATAATGATAAACAACACAGTGGTAAAATAAAACACTAAACAAATCGATACTGAGTCTTTAATCTGATAAACTAATCTGCCATTGGGTAGCAAATGTTTCTATTTGGATAGGATGCTTTTGTCTAATTTTAGCTCAAGGTTGTAGGATTCAGGGCATGTCGTGAGAACAAGTTTGAAAGTAATTGAATATGAAAGTCTGCAAGGTCGAGTAGTTGAGGTTGATTGTGAAAAATCAGACCTGTACTGAAATAGTTTGAAATGCGGTGGGCATTAGTGATGCCTTTCCTTGTCGCATTCTGTTAATGGATAACAGTAGGATAGCTGTGAATTATGTGTTTGGTTTGTTTTGTCATTTAGGATTTACTTGGATGGATGAATAAACCAAAGCACACATTGTAAAAGCTGCATTGTAATGTGTCCTAATGAACACTGTATTCCTGTTGTGATTTTATAACTGCACAACTTTATACCTTTTTTATGGAATGCTTTCATGGCCAATTAAGCCTTTCTGTAAACAATTATTGGCCTGTTTCATTCGATTTTGCATAAATCACTGAACTGGCTGTCTCTTTCAATAATATTGTTTAATGTATAACCATTGATTTATGAGGAACTGTTTAAAATAAGTCAGACCATCAATCCTGAAGATACATGGTATGGTCGTCTTCCCTTAGGGAGTCCCACTATTTGCTCTGATTAAAAATTAACACTCTGCGAGGGAGGCAGGCTTCTCCTAGCCTTTGTAATTAACGAATCTTCAAAGGTGCTTTGAACTGTTAAACTACTGAGGTAAGGTCTTTTCATTGATCTTCGATGAACTCTTGACTGCCTTAATTAAATGGAATATTTACTTGGGACTGGGCGCTTGCACTTCTCGGGGGGGACGGGGACTGTTTCTTATTTACTATGCATGTGTTCTTCATATCACAACATGTATTTTGAGTTCAGTGGGACTATGATAGTGCCCAGTGCACTTCTACCAGAAGTGCACTGGGCAGTATTGTATTAAACCTTACCAGGTTTGGTATTTATTCAGCTGCTTTTTTTTTTTTTATAAATTTAGTCGTTGCCAATTATTTATTATTTTCTCCCAATTTGGAATGGCCAATTATTTTTTAGGCTCCGCTAACCGCTACCACCCCTGCGCTGACTTGGGAGGGCGAAGACGGACACACGCTATCCTCCGAAGCGTGTGCCGTCAGCCGACCGCTTTTCTTCACACTGCGGACTCACCATGCAGCCACCCAAGAGCTTCAGCGTCGGAGGACAACGCAGCTTACAGGCAAACCCGCAGGCGCCCGGCCAGACTACAGGGGTCGCTGGTGCGTGGTAAGCCGAGGACACCCTGGCCGACCTAACCCTCCCTCCCCCCGGGCGACGCTCGCCAATTGTGTACCGCCCCCTGGGAGTTTCCGTCCATGGTCGGCTGTGGAATAGCCTGGACTCGAACCGGCGACGTCCAGACTATAGAGCGCATCCTGCACTCCACGTGGAGCGCCTTTACCGGATGCGCCACTTGGGAGCCCTATTCAGCTTTATTTTTATTTAATTTTATTTCCGAAATCTTATAAAATGTGCTCATGACATCCCTGCAGGAGGATGCAATACATAAGGCTGTACTATGCTCTTTAGTAGTAAACAACATGTATTAGTAAAACAACAACTTTGTTTTACATTTAGACAAATATTTTAATGAGAGGTCTTCACACGAACATCCTCTCTCGCTTAAGGTATCAAAGTCAGTTTTGGGTGGGGTCTGTATATCTTGGGGGGCCTTGATCCAAGAAAGTCTGGGACCCCCAGCTCTAATATAACTCTGCAGCGTTTTCTAAGATCAAATGAATCATAACTATAAAAAGCTCTCTGAACTTGGTGCTCTGAAGCAATGAAAGGATATCAGTTTACAGGTTAGCCCTGCAAAGTTAGACATGGTTTGCAGATGGAGAGGACGAAAGCACAAGAGGAAAGGTTAAGTACCAGAATAGTTGTCCGTATTTCAACAGCTCTGTGTAACTGTATGAACAAGCTACACTGCTGACAGCAAGCCAAAGAGAAATCTAAATACAGCGTACTTTTGATATCGTTTTGTTTTAGAATTTCCCTGACATCCCTACTGAGCTATTAAAGTTGGAAAACATGCTCAAAACAATCGAGAATAAATCCATGTGGTGATGAGCTAATGTTGACAATAAAATCATACTTTCAAAGGAGCATATGGTATAATCCTCCCCATTGAGTCATGTTGCAGGAGGCTTCTTTATCCCCACATTAGTCATGTAATAAATATCCACACAAACTTACTTTACATTGTCTGATTAGCGTAATGCACTCACTTTTTTAAATGATGGTCCCTCTTACCAAATAGTCCAGATTTAAGTTAATATAGCACATACTTATGTTTATAAAAGTGAATGTAGTCTACTATTCGACTGGTGGTTTAAAATATTCAGTAGGTCAAAACTTTGCTGATTGTGTCTGTGGAACATTTAAACTTATCTGTTACTTGATGCATGCTTTTGTTTACGGAGAAAGTGATGCACATGGGAGTTATTAGGTTAGAATGTTTAATTGACATTTACTAATTGTCAGGTAACCAGGGAGCTAATTGGGAACAAGCAGCAGTTACTGTGCAACACTTTTTTTGTACCACAAGGTAATCCTCCTCCTCAAAACTCAGTTGAGTTCAAGTCTTTTGCCCAAGAGGTGTGTTGTGATTAAACCGTGTTTATAAAAAAATAAAAAGTGAGAATTGCGCTCTGTTTCTCAGTCTTATGATTTATTAGTTTTTCCTTGGTAACGTCTTACAACAATGTGAGATTTGTAAATGGTTTGTATGCTTGGCTGTACTGTGCAGTAGTTCACAAAATGCTAGTCAAACTGTGAGTATGCTGGGAACTTGTCTTCTAATTTGGGCCAGTGTACTTTCGTTTTCCTTTTGGGAAAACACATGCAGGTGTTTTAGATCAGAAACAGTTTTGGCCAATTCAAAGTAGAATGACTGTACTGTACAGTATTTAATCATGTTTGTTCTGTACACTGTGCACAGTACAGCTATGGTCAAATGTTTTGCATCACCTATAATTCAGTATTTTAACGTAACATTATTCATCAGGATTCATGCGACTTTATTAAGCAAAATTCTGTAGGGTGATGCAAAACTTTTGGCCATAGCTGTAGTTATCTTGAAGCCCTGTGACAGCATGGTTTTAATAGACAGTGATCATGATAAACAGCTGATTTGCAGTAGAAAGTGCAGAAAATACTACGTTACGGTACTTGCATTTAAACTACTCTTTTCTTAAGGGAAAACAAATGGAATTGTTAATAGTGAAGAACTGCAGAAGAGAAGATAACGCAATCATTATTCAGAAACTGTCCTTGCAACTGAGCAGCGCCTGCCAGTATCACTTCTTGCACCACCCCAACAAATGATTTATGCAAATCAGGCATGCTAATTTGCTTCGGCTTTCAGTTAATTTTCCTCAAGCGTTTATCTTGTAATGCAGTTTGAGAGGTCTAGCGCACAGCTCCGCGCAAGACTTTGCAGAAGGCATGATAGCGTGCCTGCTTGTCGTAATGTAGGTATTCTGTTGTTCAGCTTGAGCAGCAGGGGACTGACTGGTATTGGGAAATATTTGTAAAATACAGACATTAGCCTCTATTAAATCCTGAACACTTTTTTTTTCTAAGCGAGTCTAAATGCTTTGGCTATTGTACAGTCTTCTCCATCACATAGCAATTAGTTCTACAGCTGGTAAACAGCCCTGGGTGTAAACAATGTGATCTCTTTATTCTTGGTATTGGACACGCAGCTGATGAAAAGGTGCATTAGTCCCACACACACAGACACACACACAACTAGCCTCCTGTTTATGTGGGGTAGAGACCAGGCCTATATTTTAAAACCAAGAATTCACTATGGGGCACAATTGTTAAAGAACTTCTATAACTGCTAACGTCATTTTGTAATCTAAATACCATGTCACAGTACAGTATTTTTTGCCATGAATTTAAAATAGTTACTCATGCATTTTAAATCTTTTTCATGCCATTTTTTTTTTAAAGCATGGTTAAAAGATGATGTAAAAAATATATATATATATTTTTTTTTTTTAATGACCTGTGTTCCGTTACACATCCGATTTGATAACGGGCCAGCAGCGCTGGCATGGTATGGCACCAGAAAAGCCTTGTCCTGTTTCCACTGCGGCGCCTCATGACTCCCCTGAGTTGTTACTATGATGTGCCAAGAACACACAGCACTGTTCAAAGTAATACATCTAGGTTAAAGAATGTTTTTATCAATATGGTAAGCTGATGACGAATGGTTCCTGGCCAGAGGTGCATTCTGTAACCTGTTTTGTACATGACAGGATACTGTACTAACAAAATACTTTGCAAGTCGAAGGGATGTTTAGATAGGTTTGTTTACTATTGTGAAACATTGCAACCCTCAATTGCCCAGTCACTTTTACACAACACCCTGTTTTTGATGCGAGCCCGCGTTACTTTTTTCACAACCATGGCGAGTTAAAATATACTCCTCCCTTGAGCCTGAGGAAATGCGATAAGTTTACTTAATTAGTTGTTGTATGTTATGCCATCTAGTTAGGTGGATCCACATTGCAATGTTGCAAATAAACATACTTGTAAACATCTGATTATATTAAAATATTTAAACTTTGTTTAAACAGGTAAACCTATTGTGTGTAGTGGTACTTTACCATAGTTTAGTGAATGCATGCTGTGTCTTGAAAATGTTTTGAATTCACCCCTTTAGTGCAAACAGGAAAGTTTATTGAATGGTTTGGCTAATGACAGATGACCAGAGTAAACAGGATTTCCCTTTAACAGCCAAAGGCATTCTATTCTAAGGACCAAGCTGTTTGTGGCAAAAAAGTGCCAAATGAAAGCACCCAGGCTGATGGCATTACAGCCAGGTTTGTGTGAGGCTTGCTTCCTTCACTGAGACCTGTCTACAACAGCCTTAGTTACAGAGCTGCCATTTTCTGCTATTTTAAGTTTACCTACTCCAGATGCAGGTGGTAAGAAGCTGAAATGACCTTCTCTAAATGATAAAATTATTGTTTTGCCTTAATTTCTCACACGTATAATTTTACAGTAGTACAGCAGTCAATAGTTTGTGAAAACATCTACTGTAGTCTGTACGCAACTGTGTAACACAGAATCGCTTCCTGTACTTAACAAATCGTAAGCTCTGGCTTGCTCCTTGCACTTATTCGCCAGACTCATTTGATAGCTAGTATTTTGTGCAATGCATCACAACATTGTTAAAGGATATATTTGTTTCTTTTCTTTGCTGTTGAAGAGCTCTTGCACCAAATGCAGCGAACCTGCAGACACACAGCAGACGAGTAGCGAGGTTTCTGCATGCTAAATGTCTAATTTTGCAATTTACCATTTCCACCCCTCATCTAGTCATTCCATGAGGTAATTATTTGTTGTGGTCAGTTTTATTGTGGCCTTAAAAACTCCAGTGCTTTTACAGTACCTTTCTGGAGACAATAGTTCCAAATAATCATCATACTAGTTTAGGTAATTCTACAATGGAAGTCATTATAACTGCTATTGTATAAGGCTTCCCCAGATATTTTTAATTTGACCTACAGAAAACGTCCCTGTTTCTGTTAAACTAACTGAAACCGAAGGAAAAATAAGTTGTTTTTGGAAGACAGGCAGGTGATCTCAATGTTAATATGAAGAGATGCTCTTGATAAATGCAGGAGGTAAACTGTGACCAGAACATCACATTGTTGACAGGATCACCTCTTTTGTATCAAGGGGGATGTTTGGCAGATATTCTTGAGAGTTTGCTCTTTTCTGTCAGATTGTTTGAATTTGGACTTCTCCCAGGATTCTCTTATCAAGGACAAGCAACGAGCCTGTCCAGCAAGATAAACGGTGTCGGCAAAAACAGAACATCAAGGGAAGACTGTACATCTAAAGCTAATTGCGATCATTTCACTGGATAGTTGACGAGTACTTGCAAGCACTACGCCACAGAATTCCCAGTTGTGCTAGCAATGCAAAACGAGTCGTTTTCTACAATGTGGCATTTAAGTTCCTAACAAACTTAATGTTGTTGTGGAAAAAGTGAGTCACGGTATTAGCATTAAACTTTGCCCTCTTGCTTCATTTAGCACTTTTTCCTGAGCTGCACTTCTACCACATACTCTCCATGCTGAATATTTTACATGACACACACACACACACACACACACACACACACACACACACACACACACACACACACACAAACAAAACACACACAAACACACAAACACACTTGTTTGATTGTTTATATGAAGTCTGGCTTAAGGAATGGTGGGTGAGCAGCTTCCTGTACGAAAAATCTGGGTCACAGCAGTACGTTTGTTCTTTCTTTCATTAAAAAAAAAAAATGTAATTTGTGGTGCAGGAGTAGGGTATTCGGCTATATCCAATCTATGTGCTTAATCTGCAAGTTAAGGATTAATCAAAATGAAAAGAGGTCTTGATAGAAGTGTATCTCAGCTACACCTACTGAAATACAATTGTGTGTGAAAAGAGATTTAGATTTATGAATTTATCTTCAAAGCCCAATCCTGTATTCTTTTCATGTTTTTTTTGTATATTAGCTATAACTATTATAGATTTATGCAGCTATGCAATTTTTAACCCCAATATGTTGTACATTAAAAACTTCCTTTTTTCTAAATTTAAATTATTACCAATGCTTGTAAGAACCTGTTGAGCAGCATACTGCAGGAATGGAAATTCACACATTCCAGGTTCTGCTACAAGCTTGATTAGCCACAGTGTATAGGTAACAAGATCAGGTGTATGTTATTAAACTCCTAGTAAAACCAGGAAAGGATCAAGTTGCTATGCAATGGGAGTGTTATATTTCCATTCCTATACTGTACCATGTATTTCTCGTTTTGGTTCCACTGTAGGTCAAGTGAGAAAGTATTACTCCCAACTGTCCAGGATCCACAAATAGGGTAAAGGAAAGATGTTTTAAAGAGTGTGAAATAAGTAAACTAATTCCTAGTTTCACAGACACCGATTAACACTAATCCTGCACTATGGTATCCAAGTCAATGTAGTCCAATTTCAAGGGTGCTTTTCTGAGCGTCTGTTGCATTGTGGGGTACCAGTTCAAATTTCTCTCCTGAGTTGTACTGTGCTTCATCATTGTTGTGCCACAGGGTGCAGAGTTGAAAATGTATTTTTATATGAAAGGTCTCCTGAGTGCTGAGAAACAGGATGTATTAAAAGCATGTCCTGACTCTGTGTCATTGTTGCAGGGGAAGAACGTGTTGTGCAGCATACTGGTCTTTTGGGGTGTCTCCTTCGTAGTTCTTGAAATAAAACCAACTAAATCACGTTCCCATGGTGATGTGGGGTATGGCCTGTCAGTTGCTTCATTAAAAAAAAAAAATGTTGAAAAGAAGCTTATGTATGCGCAACTGTCGCCGCACATTGAAGTACAGTTGGGAGGGAGATTACTCTTTTTTTTTTTTTTTTTTTTATATGTATATAATTTTTTGTCCTACTGCCTGTGCATTATGCTGTAATTTGTTACACAAAGTAAAAACTGCTTGGAGCCTCAGGTCAGCACTAACATAATGAGGGTAGAGTGTAAACAGGAGGAATGTGATGTGCTGTGGGATGATGACAATCTAGTGCAACACTGATACTGAGGTGTTGAATTTACAGTGCAGTGTCCAGGGTGGTCTTTGAAAAGCAAGGTGTTATATTAAGATGTACAGTTCTGTGGTTACTGTATGCAGGCATTGTTTTTGCATCCTGATGCTTGTTTTAAACAACCATGATCTTTGAGGTACCAGGCAGTATGTCTTTGGTAGAGGAATTAAGTACTATTACTAATAACTGTATTATTTGCTCATTCAGCATACAACCCATTCTATGTACATGTTGTAGGCTGGTGTTTGTGAAAAGTACTGTATTTAAAGGTTACATATGAGCATGTGAGGTGAATCTTTTGGAACAGGGATGAATAAATCTGCCAACTTGCAGCAAATAGAACATTAGTCATAGTCAGAACATTCAATATTTAATAGTAAATATGTTTTTACAGTATTTTCTTAGTTGCATAGCAGGGATGGAAATAAGACTCCCATTGCATAGTGATTTGATCCATTCCTGGTTTTACTCTGAGTTTAATCACACACATTTAATTAATTATTAGTTTATTTCGCAGACGCCTTTATCCAAGGCGACTTACAGAGACTAGGGTGTGTGAGCTATGCATCAGCTGCAGAGTCACTTACAACTACGTCTCACCCGAAGGACGGAGCACAAGGAGGTTAAGTGACTTGCTCAGGGTCACACAATGAGTCAGTGGCTGAGGTGGGATTTGAACCGGGGACCTCCTGGTTACAAGCCCATTTCTTTAACCACTCCATGAGCTTGTTGTTAATCAAGCACATAGTACATAGTAAAACCTGGAACGGGTGAAACTGCTATGCAATACGAGACCTATTTCCATCTCTGCCTATTATTCATAAGGGCCACTGTCGCACCAAATGTATCTACCAGGTATATGTTTTTTGGTTACCAGTATTGTTAAAGTTTTAATTTCCATTGGGGATACTGGGGTGGTACAGTGAATGCATTTTATACATGTGTGGATTTTTACCTGGGTGTAATAAAGAAGGTGCCTGAAATAGTACTGCATGTGTAAAATGTGTTAAATCTGTGTTACTCTATGCTTAACAGGGTTTTAAAAACATTTAAATGTTATGGTATTCCTAAAAAGAGAAACGTTGAAGTGTCCTTGATTTAATGTCAGGAAGGTAAAACACACACAGGCTCGTTTTGTAATCTCATTGTCCAAATAACCTGTAAATCAAATAAAAAAAAAAAAAAAAAAAAAAAAAGAATTGACAAACCTAACCTGCTCAGTCTTCAGAGGATTGCATCGGGCAGGAACTATCTGCTGTAAGTTAGCATGCTTGAAATAGTCGACTTGGCTGACTGCCTCACTCTGTCTGCCCGGAGGGTAACTTCGATCTGGCTTTGTTTTATTTTATTTTTATTTTTATTTTTTTTCCCAAATCCCACATGTTGTCTGGATCTGTCAAAGATTAGCAGTGATGGAATCCTTCCAGGGACAGTTTATCTTAAAACATATAACAATTAAAGCTTGCAATAAACTTAAGCGAAGTAGACAAAGGTTTTGGCAGGTGCCTTCATCGGTATATAGTGAATAGTGTAGTAGCCTGTATAGTCTAAACTTTTGTCGCAGAATCTTATAAAAAAAAATTGTTTTGCATAGAACCAGTACTGAGAACGAAAGCCTGTCCAACCAGGATTCTGTCCCTCTCTATATAAGTCATCTATAAAACGGTCTATCAGTGTATAGTGTAAATTCAGCCCAGTTGATTGTAGGTGTTGGATTACGTCAATTGCGAGGGAGCACTTCTAATGGGATTCAAAAGCCTTTTGTTACACCCACCTGGGATTCAGTACGAATCATCAAATATTAATCATTGGACCCGTAAGGGCCAAATATAGTACACTTAATACTGTACCACACAACCTGTAGCTGCTTATGCTAATTGTTACATACTAGCAGCATTTCTCAATCCATATTTTTACTTTTACAATCAAGAACAGAAACATAAAACTTAAAAAAAACTAGATTAATTTAAAAGAAGACTAGATTCTGTGCTTTTAAATTAGTCCCCCCCCCCCGTAGGAAAGAATGGTGTGCTAACAAGGGACGAACCTTGATGTGCCCAATGGCCTTTTCTTGTTCCCAAACTTACCTTGTGTTTAAGAACAAAAACATAACCTGTTTGTTGTTTTTATTGGGTAAATTGTGCATTTGTCTAATTTTTTGGTTTGTGTACAGTTAGTAAATGTCATATTGTAACACCTGCCACGGTGTGGATGTGAGCTGGGTAGCTGAAATAATAATTATAAAAACAATACAGTCACGCTTATTTATTCTCTTGTGATTCCAGGTGCACTCACAGTGGGCCTTGTTCGTCAGTGTCAGACCCTCCACGGACGTGACCGGACGTGTATCCCGCCCCGGCTTCCTCCAGAATGGGTCACAACACTTTTTTTTATCATCATGGGGATCATATCATTGACTGTCACATGTGGCTTGCTCGTGGCTTCACATTGGCGAAGGGAAGCCACAAAATATGCACGTTGGATAGCATTCACTGGAAGTAAGTGCCATATTGGTTCACATAACAGCTGCTAGACTGACTTCACAGATCGCGTGTTGTGTTTCGTATATAACTGTTTAGCTGTATATTAAAGGAAACAACATTAATTAAAGGACAATGGGCAAAGGTGCTGTATGCAGTTGATGCCGTGCTCCTGTTCGTTTTGAAGAAAAGGATTGATAATATCAACTGATTTAATGTAATTTGGTCTTACGTGAATAAAGCAATATTTACTATTATATCAAGAGTTCCTTTTTATCAATCTTTCTTTGGTTATGCTTTCCCTTGTATTTACAATTAACTGAAACATGGTGTCTTTCAGTAAAAAAAATATTATTACGATAGTTAATTATTGCTGACGGATTGCGTTTGCTGTGCAGAATATGCTTTGGTCTGTGTTCGTGTCAATTGACCATTTATTTTCCTTAATTTTTTTAAAATCAAAAGCAAACCTGCATAGTTATAGGGGGTCTATGTAAACTGCTGCACTTTAAAAGGGGAACTTGTATCGTACTGTATCATCTTTATTTGTAGCCACTGTAACTAAAGTTCAACTTCTGTAATACATAACCCAAATAAGCTGAATTTGTCTAGAGGCAGCTAACAAACGTAAATCAAATCCATTCAAAAAAAAAAAAAAAAATGTATTGACCTTTCTTTGTAAATGGATCCTCTCAAAGTAGCCTGGACTGGTGCCCATACAGTACATACAATGATTTTACATAATAGAAACTATTATACAATAGATCTTCTGTATTGAGTAACCGTAATGTGAGACTGGATATGAGTTTCCAAAGACAAAATGCACAAATTAAAAAAAATAAAAATAAATAAAAAAAGAATATGCATGTAGCAACCCAATTCTGATCATGGGGACAAAACCAGTATGGTGAGTGATTGTTTTCTTTATGTCTATATAGTTAATGGGTGATAACAGTCTGATAAAATAAGATGAAAGCAGTGGTATCTGTAGAAAACCACACACTTTACACCTCCAGATAAAATGGTACAGTATCCCTGCAATGTGATATAATAGTTGACATGAGTAACAGATGGAAATTGTTCAGGTTCCCTTTTAAAGCTTTCTGATTGTCACCATTTGTACCATGAGTCACTTCTTTTGATTTTTATTATCTTCTTGTGGGGGTGGTGGTAGGGGGAGGAATCATTAAGTAGGGCATGCGTTAAGAGAGTGAAGCAGCAATTTTTAAATGTTTTTTTTTTTTTTTATTCATTTTGATGAAACTAGTGACTGAAGTCTGTATGTACTATTCTGTACATCTTGTACTTTTTAAGCTTAAAGATAACATAGCATGCACCATGTACTATCTGTCTAGTTAACAGGAAACAGTTTCTTGGATATAGGCTTAGTGGCAAAAAGTATACAGTTTCAAATATCATAAAACTAAAGCAAAAATACATTCAAGATACAACTCTACTTGTCATTCCCCTATTACATTCAACAACCTTGTCATTCATATGTAAATATAGAAATATGTTTATTTCTTAGGAACAGTTCTAATAAGAGGTCTTTTTTTGTGAAATTGCAGCAAATTTGCTGCTTTTTAAACAGGTGGTGAGAAGAGGTTGCATGGCCAGCGGCCATGGTATATGAAAGGGGGCTCTGTGCCACGATGACAAGACCTCACTGTCCACAGGAGTGATACCCAGGCTACTGAACAGGTTACTTATGCCTGTTCCAGTTGCCATGAGGTCACAGAACTGCAGCTCAGCGTGCTGCAACATATGGCTGCTCAGCAGGACCAGACCGTAATATTCATTGCTGTCTGGATACCTTGGTGGACTAGCCAGACCGCTTAAACCTGCAACCAAGCCAGCGGGTTTGAGGAGCACAATGGAGGATCACCTGGTGCTCTGTTAAAATGCAAATGCTTTTGTGACAGGACCTGGTGTGTACGATGCGGGAGAAGGGCCGTAGGTCCCAAGCAATATAGACCAGCCAAAGATCCATAAATCTCTTTAAAATACAAAGACTGCTATGTTCTTTACAGCCCAGACAATAGCTGTTACTTTTTTTATTTTTTTTGTTTTGTTTGTTTGTTAGTAGCAATTGGCCCCTTTCAGAAATAACTAAATATGTATGACCTAGATAGTGCTGTGCTGTAGTTTCCATGTTGGAATTCTCCAGAGATGCAAGCAGCACTACTTATAAACGAGCTGTTTTCTAGCCCACATCTATATACAGCCCTGGAGTAGGATGGATTGCAGAAGGTGGTGGTGCTGGTTGTAAAACAAAGGTACTGTTGTTGTCCATAATAAACAACAGTTTTGCTACAGGTACTTTTTAAACTACCAAAACACACCCTTGTATTTTCATAGTTTGTATTCCCAGCTGGCATTTTAGCTTTGGATTCTAGCCAAAATTGGCTCATATTTGAACATCGGCAGACTTGTTTAACAAAAAACAATAATTAATAGTGTTTCAGTGAGTCTTTACTGTCGTTTGTTTGTCATGCAAGTACGCAGTTGCTGGGATGAAATTAGATGCTTGAGTAATTTAAAATTCCTGATAGACGAGTTATAGTGCACCTGTAAAAGGGTTGTCGTCATGTTGTTTCAGAGATTGCCACAACATTCCTTCGTTAACAGGGTCTGCTTGTATGACAAGCTGTGCTAGTCTGACAGCTGACTGCCGAGCCAATGAACTGCTGGCATATTTAGAAATATGTAGGGCCATCTGTTTTCCTTTCAGTTATTTAGAAGTGGTTATCTTGCTTTTTTTAAAAGATCTTGATAAAGCGATGGAATCCAAATTGTCATTTATTTTTAAATTTCCACCTGCCTGCGGGACGGATTTTTAGGATCAAAGTTGGCTTAAAAATTATGAATAATTGGGACTCCACATTAAGATATAAATGGTCTCAAGATTCCAGTTTAACAGATACTAGATCGTAGGCATTAGACAAAGTTTTTTGGGGGGGTGTGTCGCCAAGCCATATTATTGCTGTATATTGCTGGGTGCAGGCTTTTATTTTGGTAGGAAACTTGATATCCTAGTCTTTCAGTGAGCAAAAATTATTCTTCTGCAGAAGAAAAAAATAAATCCGATTAGCCATGCATATCATGTGTTTCATTTTAATAAAAACACAAAAGCAACCGAAAAACAGAGATACTGTTTCGGAAATATCATATCATTGAGCATTGTATTTGGAAAGCTGACAAACAGAATATAGAAAGATGTATCAAAATATTCAGTCGGAATACTATCCCTTATGCATTTTATTTTATATTTGAAAACCCTCACAACGGTTCCCCGAATGGCTCACCTGGTAAAAGCATTGCCTCGCGGCGTGCAGGGTGAGTCATACAACCAGTGATCGCAAGTTCCAATCCTGGTTGTGCGAAGCAGCCGGTCTTCGCTGGGGAGCCCAGGGGGGCACCGCAGACATCCGCTCTCGAGTTCCTGGGTGTATAAAGATGCTGATTGGCTCATGGGATTGGAGGACGCCCACTGAGCTCCGGGTCCCTGAGCTGTGTGGGGAATAGCCGTGGTGAAGGAGAAAAATTTTAAAAATTGGTAGATAATTAGGGGTAAAAATAATTGGAGATTCTAAACTAAAAAAAAAACAAAACCTCAGAAGTCTTACAACTGCAGTTTGGAACCTCTTAAACACACACATTTATTTTTGATAGGACAAGTTTAAGTTGAGATCGCAATAGAACAGTCTGCTGAATCCACACTTACGCTGTATTTGCGATTGTTTGTGCTGCAGTTAAATGAATTCACACTTGAGTATATTCGTTTATCCTGTATGTATCATGACAGCTGATGAGTAGAAATGCCCTACCCCAAAGTCTCTAGTAGTTTACACTGAGAAAGGCTGAGAGCTTTGCCTGAATAATCAACGCTTGTCAGTTTTTAAAGACCTGAACTGTGAGTCTGTCTCTGGTTTCACGTTACTTTTACAGCTGGATGATGTGGAAGATGAACTGATTACCCAGCAGGCATGATCTGGGATTTGAAAGTCTATTCTGTTCGCTCTTATCATCAAGGCTGCACTGCCACTGACTTCTAGACTGTAAAGTAGAGTTATCGGCATGCCAGTTTCACCATGAGGCCAAATTGTCTGCCAGACCTGCTCTCGCCATCCTGTCTGAACCACTGGACATACTGGGGTCTGCTCGGTTGGTCTAAACAGTGGCAGATCTACATGAACAGTTTGATTTTCTTAACGTTGGTTCACCAATTTTAATG
The DNA here is from genome assembly GCF_902713425.1 of Acipenser ruthenus. Classification (NCBI taxonomy): domain Eukaryota; kingdom Metazoa; phylum Chordata; class Actinopteri; order Acipenseriformes; family Acipenseridae; genus Acipenser; species Acipenser ruthenus. The sequence goes on along the minus strand of NC_081201.1, from coordinate 5,936,190 downwards.
GTAAATGGCGGCTGTATTTGCATATGCCCTTGTTTAGGTCAAATGATCAGTCTTTTTTCAGCTCCACTCTTTGCTCTCTTCACTTTTTTTTCTGGAGGTCAGCCTCTTGTCTAGTCACATGTCTAATTGTGTTTTCCCAGATATAAATACACCATGAGTTTACATCTATTGTAGTTGCTCTTGAGACTAACAAAACCAATTACAGTGTGCCCACTTTGAGACAATGTGTTATTAGGCTGCCTCTGATCAATGCTACTGCTATTTGGCTTCCAGTTCCAATTATAAAAGGAACCTTGGTATTACACAGGAAAATGCTACTTCGTAAAGGGTCTTTATTTTCTTTAATAAACAAAATGCTAATATTCTACCTGTAGAAGTTTTTAATAAGACAGAACTGTGCAACAACATTCATGTTAAGAATTATGATTTGTTATACCTTTTTTAGATTTTTCTTTTGTTTACGAACTACAGCATATAACATGAAGTGATTGGGGAAACCTGTGATTTTAAATTGTCTCCTGTAAAATCTCAACTCTTGCAGCAGGTTACATGCACCTCCTGTGGAGTCTGTGTTTTTGACATGGATAAGGAGACTGAACTCTAGTAATTAACCATGCAGATACCCAAGCTCCAGTTGTGACAATCACTGCTTGTACTGAGAATAATGTGCTTAATGTCTCTAAATCTGTTTTTCCCCCTCTCTTCACAGTGATCCTCTTCTGTATGGCAGCCCTTATATTTCCAATAGGATTTTACATCAATGAAGTGGGAGGACAGCCATATAAGTTACCAAACAACACCGTAGTTGGGTCTTCATATGTACTGTTTGTCTTATCCATATTTTTCACAATAGTGGGGCTACTGTTTGCTGGTAAAGTCTGCTTGCCTGGCTGACTCGCAATCCTCCTTCCTCTTTGTAAACTTGACGTCAAAACAAATTGCATCCTGCAGTTGGGTACTTGAAGAAAGAAACAAATAAAAGGGACTAATAATAAGCTATCTGCGCAAGGAGATTTTTTTTTTATTATTATTTTTTTTAACTTGTTCTCACTGTGCACTTTGAATGGAGAATTGAAGAGCCTTTTCCACAAACTAACAGCAGGACAGCATCTTCTGAACCCACTGAAGCAGTTGCATCTGCACTGTGACACAAAACTGTTAGGAAAGACTGTGTTTCACTCAAGAAAAGAAAGTCGCCTTTTACTGTACCTGTTGCTGTTTAATGACGATGATTATTATTGTTGTTTGTTTGTTTTTATTTTGTTCCTTTATGAGCAGTGGACTTTCAAAACGCAGAAGTATTTAAAAAAAAAAAAAAAAGAAGCAAAAAAACTGTGCTAGGCCAGAGGATTGCAAGACAAGCCTGAGTGGGGCTGGCCTCATTCTTGAGAAGGTTAGCATGCTGTGAAAAAAATCATTTCACAAATAGTGAAGTTTATTTCTTTTTTAAAATGCACCAACTGGACTTTTTTTAATGGTCAGATACAGCTTATATTCTATATACATACAATGCTAGAAATATTCTGGTTGCTTTGCTAGAGAAATCACTGTGGCGTGTGCAAACAAAGTAGGCCTCTTGTAGAAAAGCCATTATTCAGAAGATGTTGATGTTACCTCATTCTTTGTTGTAGCCCCCAACTCTTAACAGCAGGTACCCCACAATCTGATACCCTTTCTCGGTGCAATTGTAGGTAAAAAAAAAAAAAAAAAAAAAGTCCTCTGTACGACATCTTATTTGTATATCAAGGGATGAAGAGCGATTTTTATGTCATTTTAATGTTCGCTCCAGAAATATGAAGCCGACGCCATTATGTCTGAACATATTGACCCCTTTGGTGTCTCTGTATGTACCAGCTGCATCCAAATTGGCTATTTAAAAGAAAGTGATTAACCCACTAACCTTTATTCACTTGGAAAAGCCCACCGGGAAGTTATAATAAATGGCCCTGTTTCCGCTGTTGATCTTCTAATATATTATACACCTTACGGAACAAAAAGATGAGACAGGATTGTTAAATTCCAGGAATGGACAGCTGTCAGCCCCAACCAAGCACTGGATTAGTCCTACAGATATCTGCGATACAAAACAGACAACACACCTGTCTAAATTCTGTATCTTGTAATGTACTTTCTCTGAAGGCTGGGAGGAAAGCTATACAGCACCCTCAATAATAATATAGGTTATTACATTTAAATCACACCTGGTATGTACTTTGAGGGGATATTTCAAAACAAACATTGCATCAAACAAGCTGAAATAGCCAGCAGGTTAATATGGAACAGGTACTGTAGTCTAAAACCCGTCTGACCTCTCTCTGTACCTGAAGAAACAAGGCTGTGTCTTTCTTTCTTTCTTGCTGTTGTAGCTCACTGTGCTCACAGGCGGCTCAGCTAGGCTGCATACAACTTGGCAAACATGTGCAAGCCTTCATTGTGGTTTTTGTTGGCATAGATCACCGCACTTGGGGGAAAGCGTTTTCCTAACAGTGCCAGGAGCTGCCATTAATAATGACGGTTTATTTTAATATATATTTTTGGTTCGTAATAGCATTATTACTGGATTATAACCAATAAGCAAATACTGTACAGGCTTCTAACTTGCTAAATTCTGCTGCCGAATGTGTAAGCATGCCCTATGCGTAGATGTATAGCACAACTTAATCACCGAACCTTTAGAAAAGTGGGACAAGAATTTATGGTATGCCTCTGCAATTGAAAAGAAATTACATTTTCTCAAAACAGTTTGTCACAGCTTTTCTTTTTTTATATTTACATTAAGTGCAATGATTTTTTTTTTTAGTTTAAAAAAAAAAAAAAAAAAAAAGATTGGGCGTTTTTGTTTTTTGGAACCCGTATGTTTGTCTTAATTTTTTTATTAATCTTCATACCTGAAATATTGAAGGATACTATTATTGTTTTTTAATTGGTTTTTGGGAATATACTTGGCTGCCCGTATATAATAGAATCTCCTTTATGTTCATCCAGTGTTTCCAAGCTGCTTGCAAATTACACACTTATTTATTACAAGGTGGCTTTTTTTGTTGTAAGTGGTAAAAAAAAATGTAGAAAGGGCAGCCCGTAGTAAAACAGACAAGTTTCTGCAATCTGGAAATGCTGATGGAATGGGATGGAATGCATAGTTTGAGCCAGACCTGGTGTTTTGGGTAACATGCATTTTAATATTTTAAACCTTAATTTCTTAAGAATTCAGATTTAAATCTGCATACAAAAAACATCCACTAAAAACGCACACCAAAAAAAAATAATTAAAGAACAACCAAAATAGTGAATGTAGAAGACCTGGTTCTTTAATTTTGTAGGAATGTATTGTTGTATTAATGTACCTTTTATAAGATTAACCTCTGGGCCCTGATATCTGATTTGCTTTTAAAGGTGATAGGATAGCATTGTTAGCATTGCAGAGAACTTAACCATATCTTAAATGCCATGCTGGCTTTTCCCAAAGTGAATCGGTCCAAAATTGTTTCAGGATCTGATAGACCAAATACTGTTACTAGCTACCTTTGAATTACTGCAAGTAAAAATGCCTCTTGCATTGTATACAGTATATGTCTTTTAATATCAGATATTTAGCTATTTATTATTTCAGTACACAAATAATTTATTTCTGCTTCAAATCTGGATTTTTTTTTTAAATGCTCATTCCTTGGATCAAATTTTATTGTACACAATCCCAGGAGAATTAAACTCCTAACTTGTAAATTCAGGAACAAATGCCAGACGTTTAAGACCATCTGCTACCAATTTTGTGGTCAGTTGTTGCCCTTTGTACGTAAGAAACCGTAGCAGTTTTGTTATGGAACATCATCATGCTTGATCGTTTATGTAACTGTTTAAGGCAATAAGGTATGTCCAGAATCGCGGGTCTTTTAGCTTGTACATAACTCTGTGTTGTGTGGTGCTATCATGCCTCTTAACTTTTGAATTGGTGTTCCAATAACGAAGTGTGTCACTGCAAAATAAGAAACATTTATTTGTGATCCAGTTTTGCAAAAAGCATTAAAAGATCAGTCGGCATGAAAACAAACAGAAAGAAATGTGTTGTCAACAGCGGAACATTAAAGACTGCTTTGCTCCGACTAGTTTTACACAAACGTGTTGATCTGTCTATATTATTTGGATATCAATGTTTACGTAATATTCTTCTCTTTTTTATCTATAAAGGAACAACTTTGTGTAAATTAGCAACCATCATTTTCATATAAACCTTAAAGCAGCTTTTGCTTAAACCGTCCTGGCTTCTGTTTCTCTCATTTTTTCATGATACAGCGGTTTCTTGCAAAACCCACTTCAAAGAACCAAGCGTACTATTCACCTTAACTTTGCAGAGATCAGATTTCCTGGCAGGTTATCAAGCGAAGGCATCCTGAATCTGTGGAATCGAAGCTTGTGGCCTCCTGGGTTATCCCCACCAGTTGCAGAAGAATTTTAAATTAACCTGGCATACCTTGGCATCATTTAACTTTTCAGATTTTCTTTTCCTGGTAAATGCTACGGGCTGTTGACTAAATCTTACGTGCAACGTTTTCAACCTCGCTGCAGCCTTAAAAACAAGTGTGTTTATTTTCTTTTGATAAACACGTTTTAGAAATGCAGACTTCACAATTGTATTTTAATCAGTGGCGTTTCTTTGAATGCAGCGTTTTGTTTCGTAGAACTGCTTACAAAAATAGTTGACAGTATTGGCTCCTGCAGTATTTATCCTGTATGAGGACAGGGGCAACAAACAATTAAAGTTGCAAGTGGATGTGCCATAGATGTCTCGTGTCTGTGCTATGATTGAAATTGAACTCTCTCCACTCTGTTCCCTTTGTATTGAGATTTGTGATTCATTGTGGGGAGGCAGGGATCATGCCAATCTTTGCATATGAACAGGATCAGCAAATTTAACCAGTTATACATTTAAACTTTGTAGCTGGCTGCATTTAAAAAAGAAAATAATTTTATATATATATATATATATATATATATATATATATATATATATATATATATATATATATATATATATATATATAAAATGTATACTCAAGAAAAAAATGATTTCAACATTTGTAGTTGGGTGGTACTGAATTCATTTTAGACATGTATGAAATAAGTGTGTAGTTTTTGCTGAACAAGTAGTTTATTCCCAGAGCTTAGACAGTCTTACCTGATCTTCTGTCCAGTGACCTTTTTTGTAAGATACCAGCAACTCTGATAGAAATGCGATGGTCCTTCAAAATACAATATGAAGGGTAGAAGTGAAGGATATCGATTTATTTAAATGATTGGCATTTCTTACAAGAAATATGAGCTAGTTATTATATAACCACATGTCAGGAATTCTTTGGTTTTGTGGCATGGCCTGTGCAGTATTTCAGGCTATATTATTGATGTTTTCTATTGGTTGTGACATTTTTAAACCCGTTATTTTGAAAATGAACTTAATATAACTGTACAAAATGAAACATCATTTTTCTTCACCTGTATTTTTGTTATTGAACAACTTTACCAAAATAAATCGTCTACTAAAATGACTGAAAGACTCCTTTGTTTAAATACATGTGTTAGAATTCCTGAATGCAAATACTGTCCCAGAAGTGAATGTTTTCTTTTGCATACAGATTAGTCTTAAATATCCCTAAATGCAGGTGCATTAACAAAATGAAAAAGTGAAGAGCACTACATTATATGAACCACTACAGAAAAAAATGCAGAAACATGCGTTTATGATGTGCCTGTTTGTGATTTATGGTGCGCTGGCTTTCTGTTTCGTATTCATCCCTCACATTTTATCTTCTGATGTTTTAATTATTTGAAGGACTTTAAGGGAACAGCTGTGTTACTGATATCTTAAAGTCAATGTGCTTCTCTGCATTTTGGAGCAGTCCATTTGACATCACAGTACCTCGCAGTACACTTTTTTTTAATATTGCATACTGGTCATTATTGAGTATTATGAACTGTGTCCATGGTAAAGAAAGATACATGTTAAGAATGTGTGTGTTTTTTTTTCTTTTAGATGTTGTTTTTAATAGCAATCAACATTAAAATGTTTTCCATTTTAATAGATAATCGTGCAACACTGGTAATAAATACTGTATGAAAAAAGACTTGTATAGTAGCAATACTAATACACACAAATGATCTTAATGTGTATCATTACTTCCTTTATATACAGTCTTAACAGTTCAGATTACTGTGTTTACCTGCTGGTGGCCTGTGCATTCCCTTAAAAAATAAAAAGCATGATAATGTTCATATTTTAAAACAAAACAGCTTCTACTGAAGACCTAAATATGTTAATACGAAATCAGGTGAACTAACTGCGGAATGTCATTTATTTGGTTAACCTTCATTAAACTTCTTCGGCTTGATTTTGCTAAGTGTTTGCACAGTGTTAATTTGTGTTGGTGTGCAAGTTTTATATATTGGTTTGTTGCTGTCCTGCTGTTTCCTGACATAAGATCTTGCAGGATGCTAATGAAAATTAGACTGTTCCCCACAATGAGGTTCTGCTGGTGAAACACTGTGTTTTAATTGTAAGAATAAATAAAATTGTCGGTAAGAATAATCTAGCCACCTCCGCAGTGACCTTGCAAAGCCTGTTGACGTGAATAAAGGTGCTGATAGGGAACCATGTCTTGGTGACAGCAGTGGAGTGTGTGTCTGCAGAGCTCCCTATATTAAGGCAAATGAGTCTGAGGGTTCATGCTCCCTATTCGAAGTCCCCTTGCCATCAAGTGTGTCTCCTTGTTGATAAACCGCCAAAACCTGCTTTCTATCCTGTCGAAAACACAGTGTAACAATTTTTTTTTTTTTTTTTTTTTTGCTTCCTGGGTAGTAAGTGTTATTTCCTAATTGCTTATGCCTCAAAAGTATAGAAAATGGCTATTATTCTCCACAAACTTTGCTTTTGTGACCAGGACAGTGATATTTTGAAATTTACCTATTTTCTAGAACATTCCAGATAGATTCAGTGCTGAGTAAACTTGGAGTAACTTCTAGAACTTTCCAGTAATATAAATAGTAGTATAAATACAGGGGCCTTAAGCCCACCAGTTCAGTTTAGTTCCAGCTGCCTAAGTGGATACATATCTGCATTTTTCTGAGATGGCATCAAGAGGCTGCAAGCATCCGGAAGATGCATTTTGCTATGTCTGCGGCCAATTTATCAAGGCGAGCGAAAAAGTACTCTGTGGAAGCATCTGCTAAGTTGTGTGAGGCCTACAAGGCATATTTCGGCATGCCTGTCGGGGATCAAGACAAACCCTGGGCACCTCATTTCACCTGCGAGCACTGCAAAAAAAACTCTGGAAGGTAAGATGGACAATTGTTGCTCTGAATTTTATGTTATAAAATTTGTTAATTTTTTAAATTGTAAAAGTTTTTAATTTTAAAATGTTTTAGAATTTTCAATGTTATTGAAAAAATATATCATATATGAAAAATGTTGCGAGAATCTCTTACACATTAGTCATGGGTGAAATAAATGTATTTTTGTAGGATGGTACAGAGGGGAAAAAAGAGCCATGAGGTTCGCTATCCCAAGAATTTGGCGGGAACCCACTGACCACTCAAGCAACTGCTACTTCTGCATGGTGGACCCTTCCAAACATCGGACTGGCAAGAATGCACCTGCTATCACGTATCCGGACCTTCCTTCATCCATCGCCCCGGTGCCACACTGCCATGAGCTCCCCGTACCCACTCCTCCGGAGAGAGAGCAGCCGTCTTTAGAAGGATATAAATAGTGAGAGCAGCAAGTCAGAGAGCGAGGAAGACGTTGTAGATCCAGATGACAATTTCAGAGGTGGAGCTGAGGAGAGAAACCCATACTACCCCAACCAAAAAGACTTCAACGACTTGATTAGAGATCTTGGTCTCACCAAGTCCAATGCCGAGCTTTTGACGTCTAGGCTCAAGCAGTGGAACTTGTTGGATGAAAGTGTGCAAGTCGCAGATCAGAGGAAGCGTCACCAACCTTTTTCCAGCTTCTTCACCCGTCAAGATGGGCTCTGCTTCTGCCACAATGTGACCAGTCTGTTCGAGGCAATCGGAATCGCCTGTAACCAGAATGAGTGGCACCTCTTCATTGACAGCTCATCCAGGAGCCTCAAAGCCGTGCTGCTCCATAATGGTAACAAATACCCGTCTCTTCCCCTTGCTCACTCGGTGCACCTCAAAGAGGATTACAACAGCATCAAGACCTTGCTGGACGTCTTGAAGTATGATGAGTACGGCTGGGAGGTCATAGGAGACTTCAAAATGGTGGCATTCCTGATGGGTCTCCAAGGCGGTTTTACCAAGTTTCCCTGCTATCTTTGCCTTTGGGACAGCAGGGACACCAAGGCGCACTACCACAGGCGGGACTGGCCATAGCGGACCGAGTTCTCTGTGGGGAGGAACAACGTCAAGTGGGAGTCACTGGTGGACCCCCGGAAGGTGCTGATGCCACTACTGCACATCAAATTGGGCCTTATGAAACAATTTGTCAGAGTTCTAGATAAGGAGTCGGCAGCCTTCAAGTACCTTCAAGACTTCTTCCCTAAGCTGTCTGAAGCAAAGGTCAAAGCCGGTGTCTTCGTCGGACCACACATAAAGAAGATCCTGGAGTGCAATGAATTCCCCAAGAAGCTCACTAGTAAGGAGAAAGCGGCTTGGAACAGCTTTGTCGCAGTGGTTCGGGGCTTCCTGGGCAATCACAAGGCCGAAAACTATGTGGAGCTGGTTGAGACTCTGGTGAAGAACTACGGCACAATGGGCTGTAGGATGTCCCTCAAAGTCCATATCCTTGATGCTCTTCTTGATAAATTCAAGGAGAACATGGGAGCGTACTCGGAGGAGCAAGGCGAGCGCTTCCACCAGGATATACTGGACTTTGAACGCCGCTACCAAGGACAGTATAACGAGAACATGATGGGAGACTACATTTGGGGGCTGATTCGTGAAAGTGATTTACAGTATAATCGTAAATCTCGAAAAACTACTTGCTTCTAAATCTTTTGTTGTCATTTTTGTATTACTTTAGTATAAATACATGTTAATTTGGATTCATATGTTGTTTTTTTTCTGACTTTATGTGAACGAAAAGACACAAATTCGCCCGTTTTCTCATTGGAAATAGGTAAATTTCAAAATATCACTGTCCTGGTCACAAAAGCAAAGTTTGTGGGGAATAATAGCCATTTTCTATACTTTTGAGGCATAAGCAATTAGGAAATAACACTTACTACCCAGGAACAAAAATTGTGTTACATAGTGAAATCAATTGACAAAGTACCAGATTTATTGACATGTGCACAAGACAGTATGTGTCAAATATATTAATTTGCTGTCCCCCCCTCCCCCCACCCCTGTCTGTTTAAAACTCTGCCCGAGACAAAAGCCGTGGGCCATATCTGTGGCCATTAGATTAATGCAGTGAAGGTCATGGGTCATAAATCGCCAATAGTTTCAAACAAAAGACCTGCTGTGAAGTGAAAAGAGATGAAAAGGGTTTGCAAGACGAAATGCAAATGGCCCTATTCACAGTAAACAGGATTGTGCTAGTTTCTTTTTTCCATCTGATGCATTAAAGCTTTTTGTTTTGTTTCAATTTGGGAATTTGTTGTCTTTTGAATATGATGACCACCAAGTAAACTTGGCATAAACTTTTCATAAACTTACTATTCAAATATACAGTTTGTAAACAACGCGTCATGTCAAGAAACCAGAACATGTTCCAATGGAGCTCTGGGACCTACTCGGCGCATGATCATTTGTGTGCACATTGCCCTCCACATATGAAATGTATAACATGGGCTCACAAGTTAATCTGGATGTCATCCTGTTTCAAAATCATGTTCTGTTATGTTAAGGTGCGTAATCAGGTGGACTATGAACTGATTCATTTTATAGTATTTTATTACATAATGGCATCTCCAGTTGGACCTATGTATTTCAAAGGGGGTGTGATCTGTCTCTTACCCTGAGCAGAGCGGCAACTTTATCCAGTCTTATTTCAGGGATTAATTAAATAAATAATTATAATAATAATTATAATAATAATAATAATCATAATCTTAAATTGTTACATTTCAAAACTGCATTATATAAAACAAATAACAATTGCAAATATTATGTATAACAACGGTGTGCCCTTGTTTTTAAATAAATAACTAAAGTTTTTTTTTATTTTATTTATTTTTTTGTCAGGCCAGTGTTTTTGTTCTTCCCTCACTATTCCAGAAACTGTTATTAGCTGCTAATGAGCGCCCCCTATGGGTGGAGTAATAACAAGCTGGAATACTGAGAACAGTGGTAATCAATGTGTTTCAATTCTACTTTACCAGGGCAATAACTAATAAGATCATGGCTCCCAAGAGAGGCTTGACAAGATAAAAACAGTCACATTTAGTTACATGTGTTCTGACATATTTGCATTAGCAATCAATACATACTGTCCAGTTACAAATACATATATACACACACACAGACACACACTACTCAGATTAAAACCTACAATCTACAAACATTGTAGGGTTTTAATCATGCATTGTTGTATATTGTTGCATTTATGTCCGGGTCATATAAATGAGATTATTCCCATCATGATCATTAATTGAATTAAACATTTTTCGTTTTGATCATAGCAACTCTAATATGGTGTTTTTGGAAGGCTGGTGTCAATGACAGCATCATTCTGTAAGCCTGTCACCCAGGCCTTGGCTGATATTTGTTGCGTTGTTTCTTTCTGCTGTGACTATAATAATAACACAAAATCAATAGGGAATGTTGGACTCTTAATATCAGTTTGAGTGCACAGGCTGTATGTTGGGTCGAAGAAACCCGCTATGCAAGCCCTCATGGCCTTAAGTGAAATAAAACAAGATTAGCAAATGCATTAAAAAAAAAGAAAAAGGATTTTAAGACGTCTTGATCCTTTTTCCATTTTTGCCCCAGCCCTTTTCCATCTTGTCAAGGGTTCTCTGACACAATGATCTTGGGTCTCTCTGATAGATGATACCAGCATCCTCCTCCTACAGTGAATCACCAGTCACCACAGGATCGTGCTGCAATTGATTGTTTTATTAATTAATTAATTAATTAATTAATTAATTATTAACACAATCCATTTGCTGCTGGGTTGAGACCTAAGAGAGAGAGAGAGAGAGAGAGAAAGAAAGGCCACAAGATTAAGACGGTCAATTTCTAAGAGTGCCAGTAATGTGATTTACCAATAGCACCCAGAGGCACACATTAAAAAAATAAGCTTTGTTACAAAACCACAGTCCCATTGCGAATCAGAACTTTTAAACAAGTTTCGCTGTTTTACAATTAATGTGCAAAAGAAGAATGTAAAATGTCCCTCTTTAGTGTGTATCAGCACTTTTATGTTTTTATTTAAAAGTGGACTCTTCCGTATCCTTGGAGACAGACCCACAAAGTTGAGTAATGCTGAGTGGGGCAATATACCACAGCTTTTCCTTTTCACAAAATAACTTTAATAAACGAGTAATCACAGGAAATAAAATTGGAGGAAAAAAAACATACATTTGAACGATACATGAGCAGAGAATGAATGCTTAGAAAAAGAGGCAACGTGGACCCGAACGTAGCACCTAAGCACACAGTTCTGGCAATAATTTCATTATAAATGAAATTATAAAACAATAAAAAAAAAAATGTATATATTATATATATATATATATATATATATATATATATATATATATATATATATATATATATAAAACACGTATTCCTCTACATGTAAAATGTAATTGTTTTAGCACTCCATACCTTTTTTTTTTTTTCCATAACGGTAATTAAGGGTTATCAGTTGTAGTTTAATCGTATTGAGCTGTTGTGTGTTTTGCTGTACCATTTTTCCTGTCTTTTGTATCATCACTCCAGGAAGTATTGTTTTACAGTGTATTATATTTCATACGGTCTTTCTACAAAACAGAAAATCTAATAATGTTGTGTTGACACTGCAGTTTTGTGTCAATGGTGTTTTCCATCATCCTGCCAGCCGTGACCCATTAACAGGACAGCAGTTCCAGTGGTTTAGAAAGAGGTGCTGTGGTAATTATGATGTCCTAGTCATATACAGACACAGTACATTGACACACTACAATCGGAAACTGTTCTAGAATGGTAATCAGAGTTTGAAACATTGGGTTGCCATTGTGATCAGTGCACACCAAAGCTAACAGAGTCACCCAGATGTTATATCACAGTAGTAATCCATTTTCTGTAAGTCACAGTGCGTCCAGCCTTACCGTTAACATTGTGCCTCTAATTGACCGGTATTTGCACACAAAGAAAGGCTCATCTGAGTCCTCACCAGTGGGGTTCTGGAATGCCCTGAATTACACAATCCCCCAATTGATTCTCAAAGCTGCCTTCGTGACCTTTCAACTATGATGCAATACTGGGAGCATGTTAGTGTCTTGTTGTGCACTTACTAGAATAATAGCAATTGCATATTTTAAAAACCAAGCAGTCCTAGTAGAACAGAAAGAGTGAATGTGCGGAATATCCTCTTGAAGCCTGCTGACCTCCTGCAGCCTGACAGTCATTTCAGGCCAGAGCTGTCAGCTGATATTTCATATACTATAAGCACACAATCAGTGAAAGCTGCTATTCAAGTCTGGCGATGCCAGCATGTCTGTGAAATTGCATTAGAGTACTACTTTGTTTTTGCCTCCCTTTGATTTGCCATGGATTGAGCATGCCTGCTTATCACTTGGCATGTTTAAACAATGCTTTACTATATCTTGGGGGTTTAACCATATTATATAAACTGCAATAATGGTGTTGCTGGAACAACAGTGTGCTGAACAAATGCCATGCATGGATGAAGGACTTTATCTAGTTTAAAACTATTCAAGGCATTACTCTTTATAAATCAATACGTATTTATTACACAGGAGGAAGTTGATAATCTGCTCTCGTTTTTCCTTCTTCAGTGTTCTTCTCTCCAGTTTGAATAGCAAATAGTCGACAGCACCGTCCACAATGAGCAGGCACAGCAACGCAAGAATGGTTCAGATTCTTGACAATGAGCAGTTATGTGCAACAGCAACGGAAGTACTGTAGATATTCAGTGGTGCACATCACTATTCACATCCCCCAGTAGCACACAGTATAATGTTGATTTTCATAGAACATTTTGACACTGTGGTGGAAACAGCAAGCTTCTTGGTAAGTAGCCCAGACTCCAGTACTGAACATATACTTCAAGTATTGAGCCGTTGAAACTATTCTGAGCAGAAGAGTGGCCAGAGGTAAACGTCCAGACTTAAAGCCATGATAAATTCATAGAAAAGGTTTATAGCGTTGTGCTCTGAATGGGGGTTAGTATTAATGCTAATGATATATTAATGTTCATTTTTTATTTTGGGCTCATGGTAAAAAACTAAATATGTAAAAAATAAATCTCCCCCCCCCCCCCCTTCAGCCTCACCCAACTGAGTGGCTGTGAATATATCTTACAATGTCTGGATACTTTCAGCCTCTGATTATGAAATCCCTTGCAGGTTAGCAGAAAATACGGATTGTACATTTTCAGACTTTTTGTTATTTTTGTATTAATGCTTTTAAACTATATTTATATAGTTTAATTATTATTATTATTATTGGTAGTAGTATTAGTAGTAGTAGTTTATATGTTGTTGTTCCCTTAAAAAAAATATTCCATTTCAAATCTAATAAATCTGTGAAAAGGCATTTTTAGAAAAATATTAATTAATGCAATAAACAACAAAGCTATTATGGTGGAATATGTATAATAATAAATGCACCACATTCACTCTTATCTTATTCCATTTCAATTCATCTTTTCCCTGGAACAGTTTTTCACAGCTCACATCTAACTACTTTGTTGCTAAGTTACAGCAGGCAGCATTCTATTGTCAGTTCAGTAGATAGGCGTTCTTTTGTAGCTGAAATCGCTATGCCAGAGTAGGAGAAAGACGTTGTACAGAGTGTGACTGAGTTTACAGGGTGCACTCTAACCTTCAGGCAAGGCATTGATCATTACAGCATCTCGTTTCATTGGCTGTCTAGAGAAGTCCAGAATGTGAGTGCCAGTGACAGCCAGAGCTCAGAGGAGTGGCACGGCAACCACAGCTTGGATTCCATAAAGCTGTCAATCACACACCTCCTCAGTCAAGGCAGGGTCCTTATGTAAGTGTTCAGTGACGTGTTCCCATTATTCACAGGGTTATATAAATCTTTTATATAAAAGTTATGTAAAGTTCCTCTAAGTGAACAATGGGCCCTATTCACAAAACATGTGCTGTTTAAGTCCAAGGCCATGGTGACGGGGCATTTTACATGTAGTATATGTAGTGTAATTTATTATTTGTTTATTTAGCAGATGCCTTTATCCAAGGCGACTTACAGAGACTCGGGTGTGTGAACTATGCATCAGTTGCAGAGTCACTTACAACAACATCTCACCCGAAAGACAGAGCACAAGGAGGTTAAGTGACTTGCTTAGGGTCACACAATGAGTGAGTGGCTGAGCTGGGATTTGAACCGGGCACCTCCTGGTTACAAGCCCTTTTCTTTAACCACTTGACCACACAGCCTCCTATAATGACTTTTTGTTAATTTACTGCCCTTAATATTTCACTGTTTTTTATGACAGTCAAATAAAATAACAAGGGGCTGTACTGGTAACGCCATTCCACTGAAAGATATGGAGCCATGATTGCTATAACCGTATGACTGACCTCACCTGTTCACCATAGAATAAAGATTGCACAGTAAAAACTTACTCCACACAAGAGTACCTATTTTGGGAGAAAGAATGCAAACAACTGTCTCATAATAAAGGAAAGACGACACGTCCAATCCAACACAATGTGAGATCCGAGTATTGAGTTTCCTCTGGTTCATATGTTTGTACTGGGATGCAAGTGCACTGTGTCAATGCTGTCTTGTAGCATAGTATGGCAAACAATAACACTTTCAAGCAATTGTGTTGGCATGGCTCGTCATAATTATGTTGTTGGGCTTTGTTTGCATCCTCGGGGAGCTGATGCTATCGTAATAAGTATCATATCTGTTATTATATTCTTTACAGAGCCAAAAGAGACTGTATGAGGAAAGAAATGGAGTTCAGTGCTGATACGGTTAATGCATTTAAATCAAGACTTTATGAGTGAGTATCATAGCATTCATAGTTACACAGTACAGTCTGCCTGTGCCTGGCATAATTGAATAAGACCATCCACACCAGGTATTTCCAATATTATGGCCCACTTTGATAGCTTTGTCTGTACCAGTATATCCAGTACAGGAAGCAAACCATTGTTTGTATGCTGATTGTAATGACCAAGTTTTCAAATGTACATTTTCTTACCTCTCTTTATCGTAGGATAACAATAGTCTCTCTAGTTCTCACCATTTTGTTCCCAGGCTGTATTTGAATGTTTACTAATGTGAATTGCTTTATCCTAGGGATATAAAACAGTCACTGGGGCTTAAGGTGGCTCATGGAAGGGAGCAGGTAGGTATTTTAATTTGTTTGAAACACATTTGGTATTTTTCCATAGAAAATGGTGTATTTTGCATTCAGTTTACAGTGTTACACTCTTTTTAACCTCCAGGGAACTTGTATGTAGAAGGGGATGCTAAATGAAGAGGTTTTCCTAAACCTTTTTTCCCCTGTGTCCTGTGAGTCATTTAAAACTTCCAGAAATGCTGTAACTGTAAAATATAAACTATGTAGCAAAGCAAAGGCTATTCAAGCGATGCAACTTTATCAGAGAAACAGCGGTTACAAATTAATTAAGCTCTTTTATTTGGCGATCCCTGAATTCATTGGCAAAAAACAATGAAGAAACGCACGTTCATGTATGTTTTTAGTTGACCTCGGTTTGATTAGAAGCCGAGAGTCCAGATTTGCTTAATGCACTGAAGACAGAGGCAAGACTTTCATGTTTCTGCAGTGTATTGCAGCATGATCCGGGAATACTGAAGCCCTGACAGACTGCCAGCCACATTGCTTTCTCCTGTCTCCCTGTACTTCACAAAACCCGGAATATCACAGTCATTAAAAGACAAAGAAGCAGAAAGGCCACGTCTCCAAGAGTCGCCCAGGCATAATAATGACAGAAATGGAAACTATACCACCATATTCAGCACAATAAAATAATGTGTACATGATGTGTACATTATTGAAATATATATATATATATATATATAATGTAACCAAGTAAAATCCACTTGCAAAGATGAGATTCTTAGACTTTCATATTCATATATTTTCCAAAACAAATCCCTTTGTATTCAGCCTGCGTATGAAAAGCAGCCTTTGATCGTGCATTCTCATTTTCAAAGATGTAAGCTGCTTGTCAGATCTTATTATTATTATAATTTACTGTTTGTTTGTTTTTTCCTTGTTTTGTATACAGTGGTTTTGTATTGTTGTTTTTTTTATTTTTTATATTTGATATGCTTGGTACTGTGTTATATTTTTTTAAATACGTAATAAATAATGATTGATCGCAAAGGTGTCATGTACTCTGTGCTGGAATGGTGAAGTAAGGCGGGGGATGTTTATTCAGCAATGCACTTGAACTGTCATATAAACATTCCATTCCAGGGTACCAGTGTACATTTTGCATATTAAAGGGGTATCTATCATGACTGCCAGCTTACTTTAGTGAATCTGAAACAAAAATAATAATAATTTTGTTTACCCATTTCGAAAAAAACACCTGGCAGGTTATTTATAATGTTTTTCTGTCAGAAGCGAGAGCTCGTTTATTTGCAGATGTTTGGGCTGGTTAAAGGGACGAGAGTGGGACTTCCTCTCGATGCTTGTGGTGCTAACTGTGGAGCTGGACGATCACAAGATTTTCAAAGAAGCCTCATTAGCAGCATTAGGATTGTGTGCCTCCTCAAATCTTATTTGTTGATGTCGTGCCAGCATCTGCTAGATGAACAGTTGTGTTACAAGAAGCAGCTTTATTTGAGGTCCTTCGGCACGGATGACTCACCACTGTGGAGAACACTCAGAGACATGATGCATGTGAGCAACTTTAAAAAAAAAATCAAATTTAGAATTCCCTCCCCACAACAGCTTAGGAGAACTGAAAGTTCAGTGGATGCCCTTCCATCCCACGACCAAGCCAATTTTATACCCAGGAACTCAAGAGTGACCTCTGGAGGTCAAATGCCAGCCCTGCAGGTGTCTGCCTGACCTCACCAGGCTCCTGGCCAGGAAGGGCTGCTGTAGCACAATGAGGAATGGAATGTAGCCCGCCATTATGATAATCTACAAATTTCAAACCAGGTTATGAAGCATATGCACAGATTGTTTAACATGCATATCTTATTACATGTGCGTGTGGAGGTTCCGAACACCCTCCAGTGCCTCTCATAAATCGATTAACAGTATTCATGAAATCCGAAGACTGAGTGTATGGTGTTCATCTGCTATAATAATGTTAGGGGCAAAAACGAAACCAATAAAACCAGTTCTCATGCTCTATCTTCCCATCTTGTTCTGTTTCAGCCTGCATGAAGCCAGGCAGTGGGTTCATGAGCTGCAGGCCAGTGGAGTCTGCCATGAAGAAGATGCTTGCAGTGAAGGAGCTGAACTCACTAGTTATCCTGGGAAGCTGGTAATATGATTCTCTTCACTGAGCAATGAGACAAAGGAAAGGGTCTGGCAGAAACACAGCACTCAGTCACAAGAGGGTTGAACTCTTAAATAGAAAGGACAGTGAGCTGAACATTGGAACTGGATTCTCTATTTTTCCTGCCTGACTTTTCCTGTTTCTAATCTGTGATTTGGGTCAGCAAAAAGGTTTCCCTAATAAGTGGTTAAATATTTGCTTCTTATTCAGTGGACAGTACTAATAATAGCCTTTGTTAGGCTGTGTTTTTCTATATACAGCGTTTATTAAAATATAAAATGTGGGTGACCATGCAGACACACTGACCAATGAACAGTAAATAGTCCCACATCTGTTATTTGAAGGTTTTTTTTCATAATTAATACAGAAAATTCTGCACAGACAATCCATTTAGTTTTTCATTCATTTTCTAACCTTGATCAGACTTCGGATGTTTTGTTTGACTATATTGAACAGTGCATGATAGGACGGAACTTACCTATACATGCTGAAGCATATGTGTGCAGTGATCTCATGACCCATGTAAGTGCTGATTTTAATTATGCATATCTACGTATGTATGTATGTATGGAATGAAGTAAATACCCATGAATGTAAGTAAGTTAGTAAGTACATTTCAAAGACAGTTTGTACAGCTCCAGTGTCTCTAAAAGTATATTACTGTAACTAAAAAACAGAATCCCGCAAAAGGTGCTTGCTCGCTTGCTGGACAGTGTTGAATCGTGGGATTCTGCCTCGTGCAGTAGGTAACCACCCTGTAATTCCTTCTTATCCCAGACTGCACTGAAGAAACTAGCCAAGGCCTCCGGGGGACATTTCCACTGCTACAGCTCAGACAGACAGGTGATTAGCCTGACTTCTCGTCACTACACAGTGAAAACAAAGGCACATTTTCAATTTGGTCTGCAGAGGGATAATCCACTCAGTAACACTGGGATCCAGAGACCTGCAATGAATGTATGTCCTGTAATCCCCTCTTCTCCCCAGTGTTTTCATCCTACACACAACATGCCATTAGAAAATAGATGTTGTGTTCAATGGTGTGGAATTAAAGGGTTCCATTGTACTTGATGCCTTGTGGATGCCTGGAATGCCATTGTTTAGTGGCTCAGAGGCCTTCTTCATTCCAACATTGAAATTATTGTTCAGAATAATAGTGCAGTTAATGGCATTTAGTCATTGTGACAAGCATCTATGGGTGAGGGTGGAAGGTAGTCAAAAAATACCCCACTTACATTATTTGCTTGTCCTAAAAATGCAATACATGTATTTTAAATTAAGCCTATAGAATGTATTCTGTTACAATCTATATTCTAATGTTGGTACATTAGTGTAAAGGCTAATCTAATGGCCTCTAGATAAGTATGGCAAGGGGGACTGGTGTGTGTACAGCAGCTTCTGATGCTCTTCCTGCTTTATGTTATTAACAGAGGCACTTAGTCTCCAGTGCTGTCTATCCAGCCCCTTGCTTGCATGTCAGATTGAGCACAGTTAAAAGATCAGCCCTATATTTAATGCTGTATTATTTATCCATCTCGTGGTGACTCAGGATTACTTACAGCAGCTGTGATGTTCACTTCCTGTGGAGAGAGTCCCAGAGAGTGGTGGATCTGCTGAACAAGATAAAAGGAATGCGTCCGGGGATGATGGGGGACGCACTTATCAGTGTCATGCAAGAGGTAACAGAAATAATTATACACAAGGTTAACATAATACACTGAAAGCCTGTACATGAGAAAAAAATCAGGATGTCAACAAACCAATCTGTCACTTTAGTTGTTTTCTTTTTTTGTGCTTGATGCTCAAAAGAACACCACGTTCCTGTTAATGCAACTAAAAGTGTAAAGCACAGCCTGTTATGCAGAATACACTAACCAGACACTCTCAAGACTTATGCAAGACACATTCTTTGGCATTATCTATAACATTTTGAATGATATAAGACTATCAGAGATAATCTAGTTTGTCTTTTATAAATGCTTTTTGGCCTACTGTTTTATAGATTACTGCTGAAGTGGCAAAGTTACCACCTACTTGTTTTCTCTCAACCGACCAACCTCCTAATGCCAAACTTCCTACCTAAAACTTCTGTACACTGGATTAAGAGCAACGGGCTAAATGGTACTCCAATGTAATCTTAATAGATTCTGGGAAAAAATAATATTGAATCATCTTATCTTGCACTGTAGGATCTTCATGCATTTTTTTGCAAAGCATGACAGAGCAAGGTGCTACAACTACACTGGACAGCAGGCAGCACTGGGCACTCAGAAATATTCCTGTATATAGACAGGGGGTTGTTCTGTGATGTTTTCCAAACCATGATTACAATAACTGAGCTTCTGGGAAGGGGGTTATATTTTTGCTACTAGAGTTAATCAAATACTAAACACGACTGTATTTAATCCTTCTATCCCTAAAAATAATAGTTTTTTATTTAAAAAATGAAAAACAAATAATGTATGGAATCCTTCTGTATAATAGTAACACTGCATTTATATTTACAGCAAAGAGGCTCAGCTTGTACCAGGTACTCGCCCCCAATGCCTTCTCCCTGGTAGAGTTCAACAAGTGAAAACAAGTCTTTTGCAATTTTCATTAGCATTTGACTTCCAGTCGAATGCTAATGTTTGTTTTTAGCATGGAGGATGAAAGCCCTTCCTTCTTTAAATGAAAGAAAAGCCACTTACTGTTGATCAGTTATGCTAGAAAACATTTTGTTTCATTGTACCGTTCTGAAAAATGTTCCAATCGTCCCCATTTTGTTCCAGCACATTTACAGCCCACCAGAATAGCCAGAAATGTATGGGCAGGCCTGTATGTGCACGCCACCCTGAGCACATGCTGTGTACGCTGAGGGCACACAATGGTATGAAGGGTTTTTTCGACCATTCATACCAAGTGACAGTGTACATTTTTGTGTACAGTTTCGCTAGTGCACCAGATTTGATTTAAAAGACAAGCATTCTAATTGTCGTTTGTTTTTTATCTCGATAGAAAGCTATGATGCAGTTTGAGTGGCATGATAGGATTGTGAAAAATATCCACGTGGATCCACCCTTCTTATACCAGGTACTTTTCTTTTTAATTAAATATAAAAATATGAAACCTTAGAATAGACAGATTACATGTTAAAGGACAACTTTAAATATCAGCATCTGCATAATATTTAGGGATGAAAAGGGGACTACCCACATTAAGAAATGACCTTCCTCCGGCAATTAAACATGCTAAACATGTTTTAAACATGCTAAACATGTTCTAAACATGCTAAACATCCATTAGTGCTGAAACAGTAGCAAATTATGGTTAAGAACAACTTTGCTTTACTTGTGATGTTCGCTTACTTGTACTTGATACAGAAACAGCTCTGTCGAACTGTGAAGATGTATGACAGGAGAGTTGAGTGGCTTACCAGCGGCAGTAGGCAGATATGGGGAACTGTCTGTGAGCAGAGGCAAGTAGAGTTCGTCCCCATGCTCTTTTCCCACCATAATTTATAGGGTGTGAAAACACACCATAGAAAGTTGAATCCACACTATAACACAACACTTTCCCACAAAACCAGGCCCTGCCATAAAGAGATGCCATTATTAGTTTTTCCATATTTCATTTTAACTCTCTTATTAAGAGTGTAGTGTGGGCGTGTATGTGGCTAAATGTATTATTTCCCAGTATGGAATTTAAAAAATATCAACATTTAAATAAATTAACAGATGGAAGAGATGGGGGAAAAAAAAACACTTGGAAAAGCAAAATAAAGTAAGGCTGAGCAGCTCTGTTAACAAGGCCTATTGATTCAGACAACAGTGTGAAGATGTTAGCAGATGCAGCCCTCTTGTTAGTGTCATTGATCTGCCCTTCGATAAGGTCGCGCAGACTTCAGCCTAATGATTACAAGTTTTCAACACTCGAGACCACTCTGCTGGCTCAGTTCTGCCCTATTCCTTTGATAAGACTCCTAGCTGGTAATTAGGCCCTTGTAAATCCCCCCCGCCTCACCCTCCCGCTCCCGCTCCCGCCCCCCCGCCCTCGCACTCCCGCCCCCCCCCCCCCCTGCCCTCCAGCCCTCCAGCCCTCAGCCTCCCGCCCTCGCCCTCCAGGGTGATAATACTGGTGGACGTGTCTGTGACTAACTCCATGTACATCATCCCCTGCGGCTGCTTCTGGAGCAGCAGATGACCAATCAGGAGTGCTTCAACATCACAGCGTAGGTTTGGGACCCGCAGTACAGCCATCTGTTCTTGGTATTTATTACTCCAGACGCCTGATGCCTTGCTCTGTTGCTGTATTATCACGTCTATAAGCATGTGCGCCTATGTGCCAAATAATGCTTTTTCACAAGATTATTTTCTGATGGTTTTGTTCATAGATTTGCATATAACCTTTTTTCTTTTTTTTTTGTAATGCTTTTGTTTGATCTGTTTTCTGCACATGCATATATATATATTCTCACATGAGTGCACCCTCTATAATAGACGCATGAGAATCCATAATTCTGGATTTCTTATTTTGCAATACATATGTAGAAAGAAAGATACAGCTACTACATTTTCTACTAAAGCTGCATACTTCTCACAAAAATAGCCCTATAAAGCTGGCGGTAGCAGTATAAAGTCTATTAAAATAAATAATAATAATCCAAGCAGGATCTGTGGGGTTTTTTTTGTTTTTTTTGTGCTAATGATCTATTCCTAGCATGGAACATTCTATTCTTAGCTCTGCTTCCCAGTACATTTAATCAGCAATTAAATAATGATTTGGATTTGAAAAGACAAACAAACAAACAAAAATGTAATACAGAATTATGAGTAGATAAATGAAATCTATCTCGAATACCTGTGCTTGAAATGAATGTTATTTAAGAGGTTTTCTTACAGCACCTCATATCGTGTTAGTAAGTAAGCAGGGATCATATAAACATGAAGGTGCTTTATTCTTTGAAAACACTGAACTGGCAGAACTAGCATCGATATATGTAAAAAAAAAAGAATAAACGCTGTATGGCTAACAGTGTCTTCTGCGCAGTTTTCTTATGCCCAAATACATACATCGACATATGACCAGCCAAAACGGGTACAAACGTAAGTTATTTGTGCACTAGTTTCGGTCTTTTTATGTTTTGTTAATTCTAAAACTACTTTAGTAAATGTTGAGATGTTGCCATTTTTGACAGAAATGAAACCCTGGAACATGGAAATGGTTCCCCCAACTCCAGAGAACCTGCAAGGTGCCTGGAAACAAAAACTAGTCTAGTGCAGTGAATAGAAAATGATTGAAACAGAAACTTCTAAAGAGGATAAATAACAGTTTACAGATATTAATTATGAACAATGCAGTTTGCTCCCAGCATTAGTGGTTAAAGCTTTTCCAGTTCCCATCTGGATGTTAGCTATTTTTTTTTTGCAATATCCTGTTTATCAAATGTGATAACTGGAGAGCACTGTATCATTGTCTGTTTCTAGATGGGTTCAGAGCTTGAAGTGTGAAGGGAGCCAGAATTTGATGGGTGCCCTTAAACATGCCGTAGAGGTGAACCTACTGGACAAACAGTAACTGTCAGGGGATTTACCTGTTCACCAGCGGAGTGCCAGATCAGTACAGGGTGTGTAAAGGCTGTGTTTTAATCAATCTGGAGGGCTGACGTATAGACTGATGCTAAGGTGTCTCTGTTTCAGACCATAGTGAGTCTGTCTCTTCAGTCTTTGACCTGCTGGGCTTCATCCCTGCCCGCTTCGCTATGCCCAGCTCGCTCAGGGACCTGGCAATCAGCGGCACTGGCCGCTTCCACTGGTTTAAGGAGAACAGTAAGAAACAAAAGCAGTGGTCTGATAATAAGCAGCTGGACGACGGCCCTGAAAGCGGAGAAAGCCAGAGAGCGCAGCTTAAGAGAGAGAAGCGCAGCCCGCTGAAACTGTCTGCACCAGAACCCACATCACTCACGCTGCCAGGATGGTTAGAGGCCTTTCATTTTAATTTTGACGTGCTAGATAGACTAAAACTGTTTGGAATATATACTGTATAATACAGTATTAACAAAGAAAATGTACTAGAGACATTTTATGGCATGATTATTATTGCTTGTTCTGGTATGAGCTGTAGTTTAAACCGATGCAAATGAAAAAACCCAGATAAGTCAAATAAAATTGTAAATGTTGCAAAACTAATCACAAAAAATGGTGCAGGTGATCTAAGCAGCATCCCTAACAGCGAAGTAGAAACTCCCCCGAAGTACTCTTTTCTGACCACTAGAGGGCAGACACTCACAAGTTACCTGGAACTCTACGGCACACGTATACAAAACGTTCAAATAATTATTAGCCGTGTCATTACTGGGATTGACCTATAGAAAGGACAAAGCTATAGAAAAGAAAACTCCCCCAGGATCTTCTGTCGAGATTGTTTAGGGTTTATGTCAGCATGAAAATATGTTATTGCTGAACATTTTAATTAGCAATGCAATATGCATGATTATGCTGCTAGTTCAGTCCCGCTGAGGCAAATACAGTAGATGATGAGAGGGGGCGTTTCAAACCCTTGCAGTATTTTTCCATGTGAATAGTCCGAATTTTTATTTTCATGAATATTTAAACTCAGGTAGGAGAAGGTCAGTGATGCTGTCTGAGCCCAGAAAATAAAATGCTGTTCATCCCTCACCTTCTCGCGATTGCGGCTTCTATCTGACCAACAAAGATGACAAGACTAGGCCTTAAGAAATCTACTGTCAACAGCCCAGAAAATAAAATAGTTCAAAATACTCAAATAACAATTCATTATTAATAATAATAATCATTTAGAAATAAACCATTTATTATATGTAAAAAGGAAATTTACATCAAATACCACTAAGAAATGTTATAACCCTGACAAAAACCTTACGGTTTAATGCCATCAAAATATTTCATTTCGTGCCACTTCACCGTAAGCCTTATGAAAGGTGTCTTCCGTGTGAGTTCAGTTCTCTACTAAATGATGTATGTGTTCAGTTATTATTGTAACAAGTGTTATTAAGAAAGTGCTCATGAAGAGGGGACATTTTATTAAATATTCTCCTGAATTGATTAGTACAATGCCAGTTAGACGATTATTCACCAACTGTCTGGCCCAGACTGCACCCACCAGAAAAAAGCTGATGCCTGCTATGCAAAAGAAAGTATCTGCAAAATACTGCACCATCTTCCCCAGTGTCGAAGTGAATGTAAGTGTGATTTCATCTGTGTTCTGGATTAGAATGTTACAAAAGCATATGACAAGTATACATAATGAGGTGTGCATGTGAAGATAAAGAATATGCCATTGTTTCAGATGCAAATTGTGTCTCTTTAATGCTTTTATTCAGTTTTTTCAACTCTATTCAGTGGGCATGATCATTTCACAAGCTTGCCGTTGCGTTTATGCACAATTGTTATGAGGTGTTTTCAGTGTGCGGCGCATTATGCTACTTAACAAGAAGCACAGCCAAAAATAATAACACAGTGTTTGCTGTTTTGAGGGTGTTGTGAAGCACTTGCAGTTTACAGCCCCCTGGACTGGAGGAGTACATCGATCAGACAGAGAGTGATTCGCTGCTACATACAGAGGATGCAGCGGCTGCTGTCAGGTCAATCTGTCTCTCATTCACACCATTTAATGCAGGCAGTGTGTAGGGGTGTCTTACTGTATAAGAGATGTAATCTCGTGCAGTTTGAGAGATAGAAATGCGAAGCCCAGCTATCACGGTTTAGATCAATTTAATAGACGCCACTGCCTTCTTACGTATGAGCCAATACATTTCATACAGAATATAATTAGTTTTCCCAGGAGCCTTGCACTGACGTCTCTTAAAATTAAATTACTGCTGCTAGTGACTGGAGAAGGAGAAGAGTGTTTAAAAGCGAAGAAAAATGCATAGCATCTGCCATTCTGTCACATAATAGCTAATATTAAGGTGCAGAGGCTCTAAAAAGGCAGAAACGTATTTTAAATTACAGTATATATTTCAATCAAGATCCATGTAATTTAAATATGCCCAAATGAGATGTGGTAATGGCCTCCACTTCCCAGTTTATAAAATCTACACAGCTTTGAATAAAAGATCTGCGTAAATCTTTATGTACAAATCTGTCACGTATGGCAATGAGGGCAGTGGATTTCACTTCATGATGTCATGTTCATTTCCCTTGACATCAGAGGTGACACAAGAGGTGACCAGAACATTGCAGTGTATTAGATATGATTATTACAGTCTGCAATGATATCGCACTGCTTATCAGTTTAATGTTCATTTATCTTTCTGGCTTGGGTCACATCTGCATTTGCATTCTGGACTGCTGAAATGGGATTTATTTTTTGGGATAGGACGCTGTTCAGATTAGTGGTTTGTTCAGAACCTCAGATATTCATCTCTCCTTTAAAAATGTGTATAAAATCAACAGCATATCAGATTGCTGTCTGCAAGGTCTATGGGAGGATCGGAGACTATAGAAGACTGACAGACTGGCAGACACAATCCCTCAAATGATCAGGATGTTCTTAACATTCAAACTGGAAACACCGTCAGTCCAAATGTTGATTAGAAATCTTTCTTCATCCCTGCTGCAATCTGACTCATGGTGTGTCTCAAGCAACAAAAATATGGCTAAACAGAATTAACAGAAACGTTCCTTGCGGAAGTGAAACTTTCACTGTTTGTTATTGAGTTGGCTCACAAACAGCCGTCAAGCATTTTGTCTCGCATTCTGACCCGGGTTAACCCGGGCCCGACCCAGGTACGTGGTTTCACACTACGCAGGATTGTGACCCGGGTAGCCAGGTCCGGACCCGGGTAGGAGTGCTAGTGTGAAAGGGGCTGTAATGAATTATACCTCGGGAGTTGGTTATGGAAAAACATTCTCTATACAACTTTTGCTGTCTTTATTTTTTACTGTATTCTGCAGGGAGATCTTCTTAACCCTATGCTGCATTGCACCCAGCACACTAGCAATTTACTGAAGGGTCCACATATCATATTCCTCATCAGCACATTTCTGTATTCCGATAGGTTTGAGTTATTGTCCAGCATGTTCCTCTTGCAGTATATTAGTGATATGCAATGTGCTTTTGTCCAATACAGTGCAAGTGAAAGCCACCTTCAGACGATTCTGTTGGGTTTTGACAAAAGTTGACCTTGGACTTGAACCCAACAGCTCCTTTCATGTGATAGGCTTGTTTGCTTCTGTTCAACCTTCTCAGACAGTGTGCAGGTGTGGAAGGACAGGCAAGTGGATGCCAAAGAGGAAGTCTGTCTGGAGGCTGTTCAGTGGGTGTCGATGGTCAAACCCCACGGCAGCACCTGCATTCTGGAACAGGTGAGATTCAAAACACTGAAAATTAGGGGTAGCAGCAGCAACATTATATAACTGTATAATAAATACTAAGAAAAAAAAAACTGAACACAAAAAGATTAAAAGCACAACCACTCCCAAGAATATTTGTATTATCTCAACCTCATGTTTGGATAGGATTTACAATGCATACAAAGCTTTGCAAGCACTATTATTATTAGATTCATTACATTTTGAATGTTGTATTTCACAAAACCATAATTCAAATTAAATGATTGAATTACAGGTAAGTAATGTACTGCATATTTATTTTGAATACCTTATGTCCACGTTGCATAACAGGATTTTAGACAGAATTGAAAACTATTGACATGCCCTGTCAGTGAGCGATTCAGTGAGTTGCGTGATAGTAGGTGATGGTGCTGATAGAACAGTGCGGTGGGCAGGTAGAGAAAGGAGGTGCGCTTGTAGATCAGGAATTACGGTAAGAGGTTCAACGAGAGAACAGCACTCAGGTAAAGCTGATTGAATGAAAGGGGACATAAGAAACCTGTAGGCCAGCTTCACAACGGTACTTCACAGAGAAGAACGCGTTACTCACTTCATCACTTAATTACCATCTACATTTCCAAAGGATTCTTGGCGGACAGGTATGTTTCTTTTTATTTGTTTGTCAAATAGACATGTAGTCGAAACTAACTAGGACTATAGAGACAGTCTTAACAAGAATGCTGGCTATTCAATTCGATAGAAATCCTTTAGACATGTCAAGGTTGTGTATAAGTTCAGCATGAATGAATAAAAAGGAATACGTCTAAAATATAAAAAGAAAATAAATGAATTACAGTTAGTAGATATAAAATTATCAGAGGTCCGAAAAGTTACTTTAAACAGGCTATCAAATGCACAACTAAATAAACGTTCCGTGGTTATCATTGAAGTTCTAAATGTTCTGGAAGTCATTATTTCACAGTGCTGTTATTGAAATAGCAGAGCTGGCTAATGAAGCGCTTTTGGCGTGCTATCTGTTACATGTGTTTGTGGGCGTGGGTGTGAATGTGTCTTTGGAGCTGTGCTCAGTGCTAATGTGCTGCTGGACACTACTGTGACGCAGGATTAATATTTAAATTGGTCTCTTGCAAATTACCAACATTCTGCTGTTTTTCTTTTTCATTATAATGAATTTCATTATTTTAATATCATTTTTAGAACATTTTAAAAACTGTTTATGTGAACTGTATGGGGGACGAGCAGGTCGAGACATATACAGTGCAGTGTGTAATAAAAAAAAAGGATTGCAAAGAAAGAAAACACACACACGTTAAATTACCTACCCGATAACACATGTGTCAGACACCCACACGTGTTTCAAAATCTAATTCATTTAGGATTGCAGAAAGCAGTACACTCCAGTTATTGCTCGAACTGTTTTTTTTTCAGTAGTATATGGTTTATAAACTGTAATGAGAGTTTGTGGCATTACAGTTTTACAGATTACCTAAATGCTAATGATGCAGATCCACTGCTGACTGCACAGATTAGTATAACTACACAATGAAGCCTCTTGAGATGATTTACTGAAAAGTAGCAGTACATCAAAAAATCAAACGGAAAGTTTGCACGGTACCGTTCTATAGCTGTGCCAAATAGCTGTGGGGTACATGTCTAATGAAGTTTTGAAAACTGGACCACGGCCTCGGTTCTGTATTGCGAGATCTTTCATTGAAATACGATAAATCTTTCAGTTATCACCGGTAATCTCGATCATTTACCATCTGTTTCTATATTTGAGTCGAATCGTAGTTGGTGTTTCAATACGGCACTAGCCATGTCTGAAAATACATGAACCAGGAATGTATTTTGAATGTTTTTGAAAATACAACAAAAATAAAACATTATACTAGCTGGGTTAGCTTACAGATAGGCCTACTGCTAAAATAAGTAGAAATTAATAACGATTTTATTTATTTATGTAGCGTATTTCATACCACAGTATCTCAAAGCGCTTTATACGTGGTTAAAAAAGAAAGTCTACCGTATCAAGAAAGAGTAAACATTGCAAAACACTCATTATAATAACACTATCAATACAGAATAAAAAAATAAGAAACCCATGTCAAAGACACTACGCACACATCTTCCCGCTGTCGCTGTAATTGTCTCAGCCTATGTCTTAAATACACAGCATAAATTATTTAGAGCAGCCAAGTTCTATGAGGGAAATGACTGTGTCCTCCTGTAGTTTTTATACGTGAAGTAAATTGGTGTCGGTGAAATACGACAGGTAATATGACCAAGTAGAGTGAGCAACGTTACAGAAACGCTACCTCTACAGTATATTGTGCTCCCGACGTCGCACTAGCCTGGCGACACTGTATTGGTATACGAGCCCCAGGACTGTATACATATATTATTAAAGATAACTTTTTCGCTTGTTACAACTTCACAGAAGGGGGTTTTGGAAGCCAAAACTGAATGGAACTGTGCAGCATGAAACGAAACGGAACAGCCTGTCAGGTGGAGCGGTTCACGAGTTCATACAAGGCAGAGCCAAACGGGAGCGTTTGCAGAACACAAGGCAATGGACATCCCTGCACGAACGAAACAAAGACCTCCGCCTCCACAAAACACCGCTTCAACGGAGTGGTGCCACGCTGGAGCAAAGCTGCTGACTGCACCGGCAACAGGTGCGTCGGCAGTCTGAACGGGACAAGGACTGTGAAAGCGCTGGTGACCGGGGGAGGAGGCTACTTTGGCTACCGTCTGGGGTGCGCCTTGGTGAGGTGTGGCATTTCGGTTATCCTCTTGGATTTGCACAAACCTAAATGGGATATCCCAGAAGGAGCTGTGTTTCTCCAGGTATTGTGTAACTAACAAGAAAGAGCGTAACATGCATATCAATATATTATAATGCTGTGATTCTGTCAGTAGCATCTGATAGTAATGTAAAAAAAATAAATAAAAAAAAGTAATCTCATGGTTCTGGAACCATAAATAAATGAATGTTGTTAATTCTTAGTGGAAATACAAGTTACACCAGTCATCATGAAGATTTGCCTTGTAACAAAATATTTCATTAATATTGTAACATCAGTCTGAGCCCTATTACATAATTCTGCATCGGAACTGCTTCTGAATGGACGCAATCATTTTATATATGCAACAATGAAGGTATAGAAATAAATGAGTTGATAGTGAAACTGCTGTGTCATTTCACCAGTTTTCCATTTCTCTTCAATGTCAGAGTGACATACGGGATTATGGTGCTCTTTATAAAGTCTGTGACGGGGTAGGCTGTGTTTTCCACGTTGCCTCTTACGGCATGTCAGGACCAGAACAGGTTAGTTCATGGTGTTTTTTTTTTTTTTTTTTGTTTTGTTTTGTTTTTTCTCATATCTTTTATAAGATCAAGTTGCACAACAATCCAAAATACCATAACCTCATCAAACTCTAATGTTCTGCAGACCATCAAAGCAACCACAATCTATAAACTGTAATCTATAATAGGAAATACAAAGACAGCTATGTGTCTCATTGTTTTGCTATTTAAGTAAGGAGGATAGTAAGCGCTGTTATGTGTGTAATTCACCTTATTTTATTTTGCAGCTTAAGAAAGCGCAGATTGAATCTGTGAATGTTGGTGGGACTAACAATGTAATTAGAGGTATGAAGTTGTGTGATCCCTTTGCAGCTCACACTAACTCGTATATCAGGACCACACTCTGACTAATCTCCCTGCCTAGTATTTCAGTGAAGACTAATCTGTAATGGAAATGAACATGTGCAATACCTATCTAAATCTGTAGAGATCACTACACTTTAATATATTCAAAGTTAACCCCCAGCAGCTTTGTTGGAGTGAAAACATCTCTGTTAACAGTAAAACACAGCAATTTCCATCTAATACTTTATAAACTGCTTTTTGGTAGTCTGATTATCATTTGCCAATGCACCCCAGTATTATCATAGGTGGCAGAGTCGGTATGTCTTGAAATCTTGAATTCATTGTTACTGTGTTAATGCGAACACGCGTTGTTGTTGTTTTATTTTCAGTGCAGAAAATATTATCTTATATTCTATGTTGCCATGGAAATTGAACCCTATATTGAAAAAAAATATGTCCTTGTAATCTTCATGTACATACCTAGGTATGTATAAATAAATAAATGCAATATGTATGTGCATTACTGCCCCAAACCAACTGGAGACCATTCTTATTGTGTGATGATAATATATTCTGGTCCATACATTATTCTACTTTGAATCTCTTTGCCTCCCTGCAGTGTGCACACAGAGAAATATTACCAGATTGATATATACAAGTACTGTCAATGTAGTGTTTGAAGGAAGTCCTATTGTACAAGGGGATGAGGAAACAGTGCCATACGTACCACTGGACAAGGTATGCGTTTTCATAATACCTTCTTTCAATAGATAGCAAAACGAATATTATTAATGAGAGTATGAGCTTTCTGTTTAAAGGTATTTTTACTGGAGCTTTCATACTGTCTTTTTCTAACACAAATGCAATACAAGCAGTAGATAAGCTATTCAAACCTTGCCATCTTTTATTTGTTCAGACAGGCAGGATTACTGTCAGTCTTAATCCAAATTCTCCTTTTGGTGATATTTGTAATCCGCTTAGAGACTTAGTTATGTTTGCTTTTAAAAAACAAACAAAAACCCCTGTGCTTTACACTGTACCTCAAGTTTACTGTACAACATTCTCTGTGTTTCTTGCAGCATGTAGATCAATACTCCAAGACCAAAGCCATTGCTGACCAAATGGTGCTAGCAGCTAATGGGACTCCGTTGAAGGGTAGGTGCGGCTGCCTTGATCTTTGCTGGCACCCGAGTTTGTGAATTAAAGACCTCGCCATAGATATCTAATATAGTGGGCAGGAATAATTCATTATCGCATTCCTTGGATTTCCACTGTGAACGGGTCATTTATACTTCTGAATGCTTAACCCAGCCCAAGACTGACAGAGGTCACGTCTGCCTGTGGAAGACAACTGAGCCTGAACGGCAACTCAATACAACAGCACCCCGTGACAATGGTTTATATTTAGCTCTAGACAATATAATGAAACCCTACAGTATATCAACTTGACACCAGCGTGCACATTCACAATGAGGAAAATCTATATGTGCAGATGTCAGCCCCTAATGGGATGGTTGCATGAACAGGGAGAGAGCAAACTGAAATATTGAATTGAATTTGTGACGATCACTTACATGTCTAGATAGTGTGCTACCATGCTATTACTGTACATTGCCACTGAAGATTGTTCAGTATGCTTTTTTCTTCTGTTAGAACTTGATTCTCTTGTTGTGATGTTTTAATGGGATAACGCATCGTGTGACAACAACCCTAACATTATTTCATTGGCCTTTGTCTAACTGCGTGCTTGCCTGTGTTGCCTTTCCCTTCCCAGGTGGTACGACACTGCAGACCTGTGTCCTCCGACCCCCGGGTATTTACGGGCCTGAAGAGCGGAGACACTTGCAGCGAGTTGCTGTGAGTTATTAAAGCTGCAGGCATTGACATCCATCAGTCTCCTTAACAGAAAATAAGACTTATTTCAGGTTGATAGAGGGAGTCCTGGGGATCAGAGTAAGGCAGGGCGTTGGTGGCAGATCACTAGCAGGGCATAAATACCAGGGGTGGAGGATTGTAGCCAATGTTCAAAGCGTTCACAATTTAAAAGCTTACTGGGCTAGTAGATTGCACCAATGGCAAATCATTTACTGTTTCCACTAACAGCAGGTATAACTTGTGCATGACACACAATTACAGCCACGGGGACATCTGTAATACAGAAATGTAAAGTAATGCTTTCACTCAGTCGATTTGCCTTGCCTTGCACAGAGAAAAGGGTTGCCAGTATCCCGTTTTATATTAAAGGGCTAATCGGTTTAATACAATATTTGCAAACCATTTACTCCAGTATTTAATTAACATCTGTTTTTTTTTTAAGTGGTAAACCAGCTGTTCATTTTACAAAACTAGAACCAAACAACTAAGTTCTATATTTCAAATTCTCTCAAGCACGCTCAAGGTGTTTCGTTTTTCATTTTGTAACCTTACCGTGTCTCCTTTAAAAAAAAAAAACAGGAGTTCATTAAAGAATGGAGGAAACACTTTGAAGATAAGGCCCTCTAAGTCTTAATCGCCTGTGCACTGAAATGGGTGTATAAGCTTGTCACCAAGAACCTTTAGACCTTTTCATTTAGATATGTATAACAGCTCAGATACTGTATATATCACCATAAGAGATCATTTTAGGCATTCGGATAATGCAGTTTTTAATCAACACTATGCACCAAAATATCTGAAACATTAATGAACTATGCCAGAATATCTCATTACTTGTTAACAGCTCATTATCTTGCAGCCAGTAAACCTGATTCGATGCAGGGTGTTACTATAGGGCAAGAGGCTAAGAGTCTCTTATAGATTAATATCACAAACTCACTTGACCTAATTCAAGGTAATGGCTTATCGCACACAAGCAGCTGTATAGTACCCTCCAGTTCATACTCGTCAGTAGAGATTAACCTCAATAATAATGCTTTTATATAGACGATTATCAAGCTTAAAAACTAGCACCTAATTATTTTTCACAAGGCTGACCTACCTTAGACTGATAATTCTGTTAATTATTGTACTACACATTTCAAACTGGAAATGTGTCCAGTACTGGCTGAAAAGTTTTGTGGCAGCAACATTCCTTAGATTTGAAAAATCTGAGCTAAATTAAAAAAAAAAAAACAAGTAATACGTCTGGAATCTGGCATTGATTGGCACACAGGATAACTGGGAGTATGTTGTTTGTGGATTGAGTTCCTTGTGTGCAGGTATTGTTGATGGGGGAGCACGCAGCTACTCCAGAAACACAACTTCCAGAGAGCTGATGTGGAGAGACGAGAGGATCTCCTAAAGAGAGAGGAACACTGTGGGAGGTGAAAAAAAAAATTATTACATTTACACTGGGGGTGAAACTAAAGCGGCACTGACAACTCAATCTGATCATTCACAATGGGGTTGCGTCCATAAAGCAGCAGCCTTGCAGTCCTACGCGTTTATCTGCATGCTAATGCTTGATGAATACAGCCCAGCCTACCATTTTTGAAATTACTATTTTTTCTTTTTTTTTTTTTTTGAATGAGGTGATGGCCTCTCTTAATTCCGCAATGGGAGAAACGCAAGCACGTGAGAACTGTGGGTCCCCACGGAGAGCCCCTTGGGTCCGCTTTGTAAACATTTCTTCTTGCTTCTGCAGGTGAATATCGAGAGGAGGCTGTTCAGCTTTAGCTTTGGAAATCGACATGCCAAGATGAATTGGGTTCACATCGACAATCTGGTCCAGGCTCACATGCTGGCAGCAGAGGCTCTCACTGCAGGCAAGGGGTACATTGCAGTAAGTCTCTAACAGAAAACACGTGCCACAGGTCTATTTTATAATAGAAGCAATCTGTTACAGCGCTGACCGGCGGCTAAACGAGTGACCACTTACTGAGAGGTGGATAGACAGGTGCTGACTGGAGGAGTGGCATTGCGGACTGGTCTTTACTTCTCATTTTCAGAAACAGTATAATCTAATCATATCCATTTACAGAACAAATTAGTATGCAACACTATATCAGATGTACGTGGGTCATGTCGTATCCCCTATATTTAGTGTAACATGCTCCTATTAAATCCCTTATTTACAAATGTCAGCCTTTTAACCAGCTTGTTCTTTGCAGAGCGGACAGATTTATTACATCAATGACGGGGAGTCTGTCAATCTGTTTGAATGGCTGACCCCTCTGGTAAGTGACTGTGTTGCTGTCCACTCGTTGTACTGTATATGTGCGCACATGAATTAAAGATCTTATTTCTAATCGTATTATAATCATCTGACTGAAGTTATATTTAAAATAACATTTTGGATTCATGCTTGGAAAATCTCACCAGGGTTCAAGTGCTTCTGGTGCCCTCCGATTGGGTGAGGCTTTCACTGTTTAAAACACCGCTGATGTCACACAGCTGATCTGTCTGTTCCCACCAGCACTGGCTTGAGTTTCATGACATTCTGGCCTTTTTATTGCGCATGACGTTACATTCTCTGTGGTGTAAGCTTGCCATGCTGTATTTCACTGCAGTTTCATTCCTGTTTGTTTAATTCCTATTAGTTTGAGAAGCTGGGGCACAGTCGACCTCTGATTCATCTGCCTGTCTCATTAGTTTACACAGCAGGTAAACAGCCCAGACTCTTTGTGCTTTGTTTGGTTTTGTTGCACTAGATTATTATGTACAGTAATTGCTGCTACAAGTATATTCTGGTATTTAAAATGTGTATAAATAATCTTCTAATGTATTTGATAATAATTCAGATATTCTAAACCCTTTTACGGTACATCCTCTGGACCTTTTTTTTCAAGTTTGCACAATTCACTAGCCACAAATCCTAAAAATACATCGTAAATCTAAACATTAAATATAATTTTTTTATGGTAGCTGTTATAATCCAGCTAATGTTGTTAGAGATTAACTACTTAGGAAAGCATACTGTATGTACAGTGTAATATGTGGGTGCTATTTAAATACTGTAGTTTAGATGCTAAAGAAGCACTTCTCTGTTTTGTATTGCTTTTCAGCCATTCTAATGGAGTGTCTTCATGTGGCACTTAGGCCAGTCATTGAAATCCCACTCTTGTTAACCAGGAATGAGGTAAGAAATCTTACTGTAATTCCCTTTCAACACCGTTGGCTGGTTTGGTCACAGTCTAGGAAAGAAAACTCTACTGAAACAGATCCTCAAACACATGGCTATGCTTTCGCTTCAGCCTGATTAGTTAACACAAGGTTATTAACATGCCACACATTGTTTGTTTTGTCACATCAGCTACAAGAACTGTTATCAAACTCACTCTCTGTGTCCGTCAAGTGTTAAAAAACATATTCAGTTTTTTTGAAAGGCAGAAACTTCTTCATGAATTGATAATAAGAAACTCAAGACACTGAGTTAAAGGTCTAGTGGAATGGCTTTAAAATGAATGGGGTTTAAATAATTTATGGAACTCAATTCAGCAAAACCAAACCCTCCTTCAAACTGTAGCACACTGACACAGTACCCGCTAAAGCCTACCAAACGATGTTAAACACATCTGTAGATCTGTAGAGCATGGTTCCAAAATGTATTCAGAAGTTGGCCAAATAACTTCTCAATTCTTCTTCATTTCGAACACGGTATTGTCATTTCCAAGTATTTATTTATCACATTTAGTTTTTTGACAATTACACCTGCCCAGTATTACTAGATTTATAAATCATGTCATGTGGCTCAGCCAATCAGAGAGCAGCAGTTACAAATACCTTTTAAAATAAGTCCTGCTGGGTTGCATTCCCTTAGGCTAATGGCAAAATGAGAGGTGACAGACAGTGGGTTTAACGTTCCATTCACTTGAATTTACTTGCAAGTCAAGCTCTTGAGCATGGAAGGGCTGCCCCCTTGTGGTTGTACACGTGTACTGTATGTTTCCTTCTTTGCTCTCGTCCAGGTTAGGAACATTGCTGTCACTCACACCTTCAAGATAGATAAAGCTCGCAGGCAGCTGGGGTTCTGTCCAAAGCAGTACAGCTTCACAGATTCGGTGGATTACTACATGAAATCCAGAGCGGTGGAGCAGAGCTTCTTTTCCGTCTGCATGAAAGCCACGCTGATCATCGGGAGCTTGCTGGCTTTGCTGTTCTTGTCCTGCTTTTGGGATGACCTGTCAATCCTAAAGACATCAAATGAAACTGGTCATTAACTACCAGCTGTTCATTTGAGTTTTTTTTTTTTTTTCTTCAGTGCTGTTCTGCCCATATGGAACCGATAGTATAGCATATTTGATATAAAATGTTGCAGCAGCAACTTAGTACATAATTGAGTATGTGTTTCATGTATAATGGGCGTCACCTTTTATTTGAATTCAGCCAATGCAAAAATATATTGCATATGCATTTGACATATATGCAGCTAACTTATTTATTTCAGCAATCCGTTAACCCTTGTCAGCTATGAACAGCTGTGTATGTTTCCTGTTATACAGTACAAATAATATATGCATTATTATCTAAATAGATTATTTAACTGATGGTCAGTTTATTATATTGCTTTGCTTTAGTTATGTGTAGATTTAAAAAATACCAAATTGCACACTGAAAAAAACAAGCTAAACATGTTCCAGTATTTACTTAAATGGAAAAAAAAAACAATATGTGTTTAATACAACAGCAACAAAACTTCCAGCACAGTAGTGCTTTTCCTACAGAATATATAAAAAATAAGTGTATGTAGGTATGCAATTTCATATAAATAGGTTACATTATGAACTTAATAACAGGATGTGTTACTTAGAGAAAGTATTTGGTTAATAAAGCATGGTTTTATTTGTAACTTGGGATGGTACTCTGAACCATCCCCAGTGGTGTACACACCATAGCAATGTGTGTAATGTGGAGGCTAGTGATTACCATGTTTTATATCGGGTTACTATTATAGTAAGGTTAGGAATCAATTATCAGCTGTAAATAAAGTGTGATTATATATTTTTTAAAATATTGGCATGAAGCTCATTCGATGTGCTGGACATAAAGAAGACCGGTAGGACACTCTGCATGCAAACATAGCTGGGATTTGCCTGTTTGGTAAAAATGAAAAGCAATGTTGACAGCGGTTGTGCGATTATTCAGAACATGCTACATGGTCATTTATTTTAACTACTCAATGGTTTTTATTAGCATACGTAATTTGTTGTATTTCTTCGGAGATCACCCGGGCATAAAGGAAACTGCGCTTTGTATTGTAAGAAAGCATCTGTTAAAACATGGATCATAAAGAATTAATCTGTGGTCCACGGTGAACTCTTTAGTTTTGTAACTTTGTGATTGTTTTTAAGGAACTCCCCTAATTGTTTCTATTGGTGATAATATTGCTGTGGTATATGAAGGAATTAATGTCAAATTCAAATAACAAACCAATCCCCCCCTGTTAAAGTTAGAGCAGGTTAAGACCAGGATTGCAAGTTTAATACAAGTATGAGCTAGGAGGGTTAACTGATAATTATTGGGATGTTACTAGTAACAAATACAATTCAAATTCTTAATAAAAGTTATTACATCATTAGCATTTAAGTGTGTGGGTTGTCATTTACAATACACAGTAGTTCTGCAGCTAATGCAACTAACATAATGTAATACGCATCTGATTTGCATATATTAAGTAGCCTTTTGTTTAACTTAACTCTTATCGATTTCTGATCACCGATTACGTGTTTTGCATGACCGTTAAAGAAAAAATACGCAATTGTAAATGCAGTTATCTCTGTTGACAAAGCAAATTTGGGGCACACACACACACACACACACACACCCACCCACCCTGTCGTGGAGTTCCAGTGGAATGTGGAATCTTCCATTCATCAGGGTCCTGACCTTCCAGTCATGTTAGTCTCTCCCTGTTGTCGTGCATACCCGTATGAGGTGTCCCAGTACTGTTAATGAAAATGAAAATGACCTATAAACTTCTTGTACCCAGGTAACCTACAGAGCGCATAACATCATGACTTATGTGCTTCTGTACCGTATATATTACTAAAAACAAAACAACAACAAAAATCATAGTTAAACAATACAAATCATTTTATTATTTCTGAATTATTCTTATTAGTCGTAGTAGTAATTTTCTAGTTACATTTATTATAATTCGAGTGTTAATGTGCTGAATTGTTAAAGGTATTCCTTCTCCTAAAATACCTTTCAGGTGTCACTGCGTCATCCTGAAATTGTTAAAAAAAAAAAAAAAAAGGAATCACGTGACAGTATATGGGGTCTGTCAAATTTCAACTTTCACATCTTGTTCAAGTATTTCAACGATATAACACACTATATATATATATATATATATATATATATATATATATATATATATATGATTATCCTTTTTAAAAGTAAAAGCAGCGTGTGTAGACTAGAGTACCTCGGTTAGATACCGCGTGTGAACACTTTTGCTTTGCTAAACTGCGATATTATATCCTCTAGACATATTTCATTACGTATGTAACTACAGCACATTATTTAAAAAAAATGAAAATAAAAGATTTTAAAAGTAACACTTGGCAGCGGTGGGATTCGAACCCACGCCATCGAAATGACTGGAGCCTAAATCCAGCGCCTTAGACCACTCGGCCACGCTACCTTGATGAAAACAAAACCGCACTAACGCTTATAAATGTTGTCATACTTGGGAAGAGACCATAATCCAGCGATGATTAAAAACACACGGAATATCGCCTTCATCAGTTACCACGTGGTTGCGAATCCAATTTGTGTTCAAAACGCTGATTATGATCTCCATAAACCGTCAATTTAACGGTTTTTAAACCAATTTGTAATACGTTTTTATTTTGAATCTTGGCTAGTAATTTAATAAGTTAGGCAACAGAAGATTTGTGCTGGCTACCGGAACAGTAAGTATTACTAGGAATGTACAATATCATGTTAAAACAGTCTAAAACCATACACAGACTTTATATTAACACAGAACTATGCAAAGTAAAAAATATATAGTGTGGTGGATGTAACGACACATATAATAGCACACGCACGATAATACACAAAAAACACCCAACATAAATTCAGAAACGCCACAGTAATAATATGCAGAGCACATCTATTATTTAGTTTGGGTACCTACTCGACTCGGTTCCACTATTACTGGCCAGAGGGAGGCGTGAATGACCATAGCGCGTCTATATTCACATAGCAGCACAGAGTGTATGTATGTATCTTTATCTGTATCAATGTTTTGCATACCTAACCACAACACTGCGTGCAGGTCTAGTGTGTACGTGCATTGCATGGTTGTTGTGAAGGCTTCATTCAGGGAACATTAGAAATCTGATCCCAGTACACAGAGCCAACCCCCCTGCCGCCCGTCCCACTTTACTCCCCCCTCTCTGGGGCACCACCAGTCTTATTCTGGACAATCAGAAACGGGTCAGTGTTGGCAAACCAGTCTGGGAAGAAAGACGAGCTCAAAACAACCAGCTTTCTGTTCTCAAATAATTTACCACCGGCTGTCTCTCCAAGGTAGGAGTGTTTTATTATCAATCTTTGATGATTTCAATGTATTTTATCGAGCCGTTGTTGGTGATTTGAATAGTTTTTTTTCTTTTTATGTGCATGAACAGAAGCATGACTGAATTGTTCTCTTTTCATGCAAGTTTGGAAATGCAATTTTCCTTTTAATTTTCTTTTTAACATATTTATTTTCTTTTGCAAAGTGATTACCTCCAGTTCAATAAATATATTCCATGAACCGGTATGTGTACCTATATTTTTGACGTGAGTATGGATTTTTAAAGGCTTGACAACTGTTTTTTTTTTACACAAATAATTGAAGATAAAGTCGTAAAGGCGTGCAAGTGCACACATAGACGCTGCACTAGTCTGCAGGCATGGTACGTCACATTCTGTCAATGTTTTGATTTTTGAATGCAGGTCATTTATTCCACGGTGTAGTACGACTCAACATGCCCATATACGCCGTTTAAAGTACATTTAAAAAAAAAAAAATAGTATTACTAAACGGTTACTGTGTCATATTTAATCTTTGAAAGACTACACTTATTACAACTGGGGAGTCACGTGGTCCATTCTTAAATAACTGCAGATTTTTTGTTGTTGTTATTATTAAAAAATAAATAACACGGCACTATCTGTTGAAATATTACAATTCTGCATTGAAGCACATTTTGAAACGAAGTGAGCAATTTATTGTTAACTTTTTGTAAACCATTATCCACGAACAACTAAGTACAGTAGCTGATAAATCTTCGTCGACAGGTTGTACCGCTGACAACTTCCTTATAATTACAAGTTTTATCGGGATTTATTTAGATGCACGGTATTTCCGTTTGGAACTGTCAGTGAAGTCAACAAGTTTCTCTCCAGCTACCAAGAATTAGCACGTGCACATCACTCCGTTATTATATTAGTTTTTTTTAAAGTATGACATTTTTTAAAATATACAAATGCATTAATAATACAATTAAGTTTTGCTTAAAACAAAACCGTATTTTTTTTAACAACATCGAACACTTACTGCAAAATAATTCATTTGGATTCTAAAATCAATCCAGCAAATGGCGAAGATCTCCTAGACTGCAAAGAGAATTCATGTTTGGTGCCAGCGAATACAGCTCAAGCCCTTGTTAAACTTTCATGATGGAAGTGTTTACCTCTGAGGCCAGCGCTTACTTGAGTTTGACAAGCAAGTCCATGTTACAATGCACAGGGATCCTACTGTAACTCCTAAGTGAAACTATGTGAAACTATAACTGGGTTACTGTATATTAAACCACAAAGTAGCTAGCCTGTGGTAAACAGCTGTACATATTAAATGTTCCTCATGGCCCCTGGAATATCATACTTCAATTATGTTACTATTAATCTTTGTGTTTTGCCAAACTGTTAAAAGTAATTTTATACTGGAAGCTGTTTCACAGCTTCATTACAGTATGGGACAGAGATTTTTGTGAGGAGAGACATTCAGCTGTAATTATCTACATGGCAACAGAACTTTGCATAGACAGTTTGCAGTGTTGTCATCTTGCATAGCCTGAAACGGGGACAATAGCCTGCC
The DNA here is from genome assembly GCF_902713425.1 of Acipenser ruthenus. Lineage (NCBI taxonomy): Eukaryota > Metazoa > Chordata > Actinopteri > Acipenseriformes > Acipenseridae > Acipenser > Acipenser ruthenus. Next base: position 5,894,565 of record NC_081201.1, on the reverse strand, counting down.
TTCCATACCCGAATGCCAATCAGATGTTTATCAAATCATTTGTTAAAAGCAATCTAGCAATCACAGTCGGAGGTCTGTTTTTGTAAGTGTGTTTATAAACATTCTCCAGATGAGCCAGTTATTAAAAATGAGAATAAATCAACTGCTACCCCTCTGTAAAACCAATCTTAAAAGTTTAATAAACTGCAAACTTCAGACAATCCTTAAAGCTTTGTGAACAGGATACCTCTGTTTGCTGTCAGGCAATTTAACTGCACTCAACAGGAATAGTCCAGTTTGTCAAAAGCCCTACATTGTCTCTGAAGGTTGTCAGCATTTACTTAAATGCAGAGAACAGAGAAACATCACTAGCCAGACGACAGCTTACTCCTAACACAGTGAAGCACACGCAGTAACTGACTGCCAAAGAGTAAACTGCAGTACATGTATTCAAGTGGAAGATTGGTGTGCAGTTTGCCTTGCTTGATACTGTGTTCATTAAAAGGTAGCCATCGTCAGCCTTATTCAGTGTATATGCTGGTTATACAATAGTAAGGAGACACAGCAACTGGTCTATATTCTGCAGAAATGCTAAAAAGCACTTCATTTTATTTTTTAAAGTGAAACCACACTCCCACAGCTGACTGATAACACATTCTGAGCTTGCGCACTCTGACCTCTCACTGAACGGGTTGAATATTAATCTCTAACTCAAGTTTTATGAGTTTATTGTCCATGTAGAATACAAGGAAACAGTGTATGCTTCGTTGAATATCAAATGCATGACGGATACTTAAAATTTCAGTGTTTGTTTTTGTGCATTTGCTGTGCACAACCGTTTAATATAGTGTTTTAAAGGGTTAATTATAAAAAGAAATGCATTGAAAGCAAACAGTGTAAAATACTGTGAGTTGTGTGCATTGTAAAAGTTTGTTTTATTTTTACTCTGTTGTATTCTCCCTTCCCCGTCGGTTGACAGAGCATTGATCAGAGCTTCTTCAAGTTTGCCCCAAAGCACTCGGTTTATGTTTGGTGGTCATCGGATGTTTCGATCCTGGTGTGGTCAGCACAGATTCTGTTATGTGCTTTTTCAATCAGACTGATTAGTTCTGGTCTTCAGTAGATTGGAGGTGATGGTAGCAGCTGCCTCTTACTCATTCTCTGACCAGAAGAGCACACCACCCCTCACCATGTTCTGCTTCAGTCACTACTCACTATTACATTATATTGGTCTGTCCTTTCCAAGTACACTGCCCTACTTGCAATTTAATTACTTTAGGGTGCACCCAGAATGCATCAATGTGCAATCACTCAGAGTTGCTGTTTGTGGTAGAGTAATGCAATAAGCAAGCTTCAGATGTTGTGGTGTGCAGAATTTTTCAAGAAAGCAATTTGCAGTTGGCGTATTTAAGAGCCCTTTCCTGTTTTAAACAGGAACATTTTCACAGGATTCAGTACATTTGGTTTCAGTTAATGATTCACTATATGAATGTCATGGCCCTAAAGAAACCAATTTTGCTTAGTTAGCTTGACAACCAATTTTGCTTAGTTAGCTTGACAACCAATTAATCAAAGCCAGTAGCCTCCCTGCTACGTTATCCTATAGACTTCAGGGATGGAGGTTTCATAGCAGTTTCACCCATTCCACGTTTTAATACCAGCTTGATTAGCCCCAGTGTATAGGTAATAACATGTTCAGGTGTGTCATGTTAAAGTCAGAGTAAATCCAGGAGTGGATCAAACTGTTATGCAATGGGAATCTTATTTCCACCCCTGGACTTGCACTGTAGAATGTACTTTACTGTATAAAATACAATTTCTGAGTTCAATTATTTGCCTTCTCTTATTTACTGATGCTCTGTACCTATCCAGTCTGCAGTAATAATAACTGTAGCCCACAGCAGCCATGGCAGACGAAGACCTCATGTTCAGTATGGACGGTGTGGACAGTGGTGGGACGAAGCGGGGAGGCTCACTGGATGACCCAGACATCGACGAGGAAGACAACTATTACATCTGTCCCATCACAGACGACCCCGTCTACAACAAGGCGAGCGAAATCTGTAACTACCTGAAGAACCTTATTCACAACGAGCAGTACTCCTCCAGCGCCCCCTCCCAGACCAGCTTCAACGTCCAGGTAAGTGCCTGAGGACCCTGACCAGGACCCCAGCCCTGTGATAGCAAGCCCTGGCCACCGCGTGAACACTTACTGTGGACATCGCTGTGGACATTACTGCAGCAAGATTTATATCCTGTATTGCTCCAAACCTGCCAGAGTTTTGTTTGTCTGATGCCAATGGCCTAGCTAAGAAGCATTGTTTAAATTGAATTTTCTAATAAAGAACCACACAACCCCTGAATAAGAAGTTGAGAAGTATAATAAATAAGTTATTCACTAGTTGAGATTGTAGGTGATTTTATTACTAGAAATGAAGGCTCTGGGACAGAGATACCTCTGGGGAGCATATGTCCAAAACCACAAGGAAAACAAGCAACTCTCGTGGCATTCATGAGCTACACTTCTTACTGATAAAGGGTCCTGGGTGATCTCTCACATAAATATGCAGTCCACTCCCTCAGGCAGCAGGGTCATGTTACAAACTAAAAAAAAAACAATTGCCTTTAAAGGAATTACTGAAGTTGCCAGAGAGGCTTGGAATGGGTGGCTCTTAGGCTCAAAAGGACAAGAGAGAGGGCAAGACCAGATGCACAATAACCCGCACTGGGGTCATCCACTCTGGGGGGAAATGGTGTAGATTTGATCTGATAGTTTTTTTGTTTTGTTTGTTTTTTGTAAAGCACAAGAACCGTGTCAATTGCTGGCTCGCGTACAGATACTGGAACCCCATTTACCCATGGTTACTCACGAGAACCTATAAATAAATAACATCATGAAAATGGTTTAAATAGCTAAGTATATCATGCTTCAAATGCATGATGGGGACCTGTCTGGGATGGAGAGCCTGAAATGCTAATGAAACACCCAACCACACATGACCTCTGAAACAGAAACCGAGGTCATAGCTAGTTAGCTAATGCAGTGGCCACACCAGCCCTTTGTACATTATTGGCTACAGGAACAAGCTGACCACTTAGTGGGGCTGGCTGGATTAAGCTCTGGACATAGTCTGGACTCCTTAAACAGATCTAATGAAATGGAGGAGTCTGTAACACAGGATTCATTGTGAGCTGAAAAGACTTCGTTCTGACAACACAAGATAATGAGAACCGTACAGCGACTTGCTGCATTTCCCAGTTTACCCAGGATCCTCTGCAGAATCCTGCTGAGAAAGAGAAGTACAAAATAAGCTCTCTGGCCACATTGTGTCGTGCACTTTGAGAAATGTAGAAGCTGTATGCTTTTTATCATGTTTCTAAAAGGGATCTTAATAACTCTTCCCCTCCCTGCTAAATGCTAATGTTTCTTATTTAAAGTTAGTTGCAGGTTTTTTTTTTGGTTTTTTTTGCAGTATGTGTTACTGAATAAATTAACAACTTTAATTAAAGGCTGCTAAATGCACCTAAGTTACTTTTTAAACATTAAACAGACTTTAATTCCACTGGTGCAAGCTCACAGTTTTGCAGTGGGGCCTAAGCTTTGCCAATCCGTCTCAATGCATTGTAAGCAACTCACAGAAAACACATTTTAAAATAAAGCCGAGTCCTCACACTTAAACTTCTGCGGTGCTCCGCTTTGAGGTGTACTACTGTCCTGACCTGTACAGCTACCGTTTCTCGATTTAACTCGTTCACTCTGGTTTACTCTTTCTCATGTATTCTGTAGAAAGAAAAAGAGCAGGAAGCCGTCAGTTTTGAGATGTTATCTGAACGAGGTCGGGTAGGTTATCAATTATTGAATTTGAGATTACTCTTTCAAAATGACTTGCATTAAGCTAATATACTCATTTCTACATTCAACTGTTCCTTCCTTTAATCATTTCATTTTTGACTCAGTTGGTTTCTGTAACATCTAGAAGCAGTTCATACAGTGTATGTGTTGGCTATACAGTCAGCTAGCCACTTTACGCTGATGTTGTGCAATAGCCACTGGCAGCTGTAATTAAAGGACTTAGTGAATGGTTACCATATTCAACAGTTAATTCGAACCCACTTCTAGGCAGTGACTGCAGTGCACCTGTTGCCCATTTTGTGGTGCCCCGTCCCTCCTGCCAGGTGTCATAGGCCTGCGGTGGTGTTTGTTTTTCACATTACAGTGTGACTCTCTGACACTGCACTTCAGCACTGGGATATCCATGTTGTTTTTCTGCTGTTGCCTTCAGCCCAGCCCGGTCTTGTCTGTCCATCTGCTGGTCCCATTACATTCACTGGAGCAACAAAGAAGGCAACAGATGCACAAGGCATACGGGAATGATTTCCCCTGGTGTGGGGGTGGGGGTGGGGGTGGGGGTGGGGGTGGGTCGGTTGGGTTTAGATTTAAAAGCAACCCTTCTTCCAGTCGAGGTGCTGAGTCTATTTGCATGTTCACTGGTTTTCATTCCATGCTTTCTGTAGTTTTCACGGCATACAATTTGTAGTCTTTACAAGAAACGTACTGTATTTAATAAGCCATGCATAAGATTAGAAAGTAAAGCCCTTTTTATAACATTTTCACTGCAGTGAACTAAAACCAAACCAAATACATGACTTTATTTTTGGCTGGTTGGCACAGGGGATGTGTGATAAAGAGTTTGCTTTTGAAAGTAAATATTGCTGTCTATATATAGACTGGCTCAGTATGCTGTCAGTGTGGTCATTTGATAAGGATTGCATAAGCACCATCATTCACTAATATATATATATATATATATATATATATATATATATATATATATATATATATATATATATATATATATATATATATAATATTAATATTAGTTATAGTTATTTATTAAATATAAACTCATCATGGGTATTTTAAATTGTCTGAAAGTTGATCTTCAGCCACAGGGACAGCATGCTTTGCATGGTGTAGCCTACACGTTTTCTAGGGTTGTGGTGTAAGAATAATTCTCTGGTTACCCAACAGGACAGTACACAGTATAGAAGATATAATCAAGGCTTTTATTCTTGTTTTGCTTGCAATTGATCTAATGTATGCGGTCTCTAATATATTACAGTTATTTGAACTAGTATACAGAGCGCTATAGTGTGTTCAAGCAGTGCTGCGGTAACTCTGTATTGGTCCCTTTTAATTGTATGACAAGTTTTCTATGAGACAGTTTTACTCCTTGGTGGTTGCAAAAGAGGGATTTGACTGTATTGCATTGTTTATAAAAAGGGATCCGGTAAAGAGAACTGTCTTGTATGTCTCAGAGCATTTAAAGAGCACATGTTTGATGGACCTCACTGCTGAGGCAATGCCACAGTCCCCATTGGCTAGCTCCCTCAGTTGTTTGTACTTACATGGGGTGGGTCTCCAGTCCGATTCTGCACTCGATGCTATGTGATATTTTGTACCCTTAACAGACCGCCTGGAAGAATGCCATCAGGAAAGCCAAGGCAATGCCAGACCCCTGGGCAGAATTCCATTTGGAGGAAATTGAAAAGGAGCCCTGCACTCGCTACAGGTACAGTATGTCTGTCCTGCAGTCTAATATTACAGCCTCTTGTGACGTCTAGCGCTGGGCCACATACCGTAGGGATTAGAAGCCAGTGGTTTAGAAAAAGAGAGTAAATGGCAGTCTGACCTTATTTTAGACCCAACACAAATAATTTGTAATTTAAATTCTGTGTGTGCTTGTATATATACCTATTTGTATGTAAATAGGCACACCAGTCAATTTATTACTAAATTATTTGCTATTAGTGTGTTGCTTTCTTTTTTTCTCAGTTTAATTACAGTAATTAATCCTGATCTTTTTACTGAAACACAGTACGTTCACGTATCTTGTTTTTTGTGCAATCTTTTGCAAACTAAAAAACAGTTTTGTAAACACAAACTCGTTTACCCCTGTAGTTGTACTTTGGTATATATCCTTTTCTATTGGTTACTTAACCTGGTTAAATATTAAACTAACAAAAGAAACATGCAATATTGTTTTAAATTTGTTTAGGCCTATCTACAGTGTAGTTTCCTAACTGATATTCAACATTTATTTACTAACATCCAAGTTCTTCACAATATGCATCCAGACTAGTCACAAAAAACAACATATAACATACAATTGCTCTGTTCATAGGAAACTACTGTATGCAATCCTTAAACCTATAACCCATTTATAACCATGTTCTTTCATCCAACTTGTTCCATGGGTTTTTGTTAACATCTATGAAAGAATTTCTTTACCACAGTCATTATTCAGTTACACAGTTCCTAAAGCACAGCGTGTTCCCCTGGTAGAATTGAGCAGCACGTAGCATGTACTTGGATAGTGTCCACTGTGCTGGAAGTCAGTCACAAAACCCAGCCATGCTAATGACTGGGGCGAGTCTGTTTGTCCTCTAGCAAAGCTGTCATTTCTTGAAAGTTTTTTTTTGTGTGTTCCCTAGGTCAGTATTTCATAAACATAAAGATCCCTTTTATCCCCATAGCTCACTGGTTTAGACAACACCAAGGAGGAGTTGTTTGGCATGCTAGCTTGGTAATGGATATGTTTTGTATTCAGGTACAACGCTGTCACGGGACAGTGGGTGGAGGATGAAGTCTTCATCAAGATGGCATCGCAGGTAAGATACTACCCTTGCACACTATTTTTTATTGCCTGTTGAAAGCTGATGGATTCATTTTTGCTTTTTTAATTTCAGCCGTTTGGCCGGGGAGCTATGAGGGAATGCTACAGAACGTAAGTTCGTGGTTTTGTTTTGTTTTGTTTTTTCTTTCCTTACTTATGCAGATGTATTTATTCTTGAAGGAGCTGGTTTCAAAATCCTAGTTCACAGCTTCACCTCCTCATGGCCGAAGAGGTCTTGCATACACTACCCAGAGCTTTATAATCTTAATCTATCTCTTCTCACTGGCTTCACAGTTTCAAATGGCTGTTTACAGCAGAAGTGCATTTGCAAATTTGGCTCTACTCTATTTTAATGAAACGTTCGCATGATAATGATTGGTACATTTTTTTTTTCTTTTTTCTTTTTTTTTAATTCATCAGGAAAAAGCTGTCCAATTTCTCACACAGCCACAACTGGAAGTCAGCCTCAAACTATGTGGCTAAGCGGTACCTGATGCCAGTGGACAGAGACGTGTACTTTGAGGATGTGAGGCTGCAGATGGAAGCCAAGCTCTGGGGAGAGGAATACAACCGGCACAGACCCCCCAAGCAGGTGAGAGAGAGAGAGAGAGAGAGAGAGAGAGAGAGAGAGAGAGAGAGAGAGAGAGAGAGAGAGAGAGAGAGAGAGAGAGAGAGAGAGAGAGAGAGAGAGAGAGAGAGAGAGAGAGAGAGAGAGAGAGAGAGAGAGAGAATTCTTTAAAGACTCGTTCAGCTTGCTGGGTGAGTGTAAACATACCTTTTAGTCTTGTTGTAAAATGCGGAGATATCAATCTAGTCCCTTACAGACTGTTGTCCTTGTTGTTAATTGGCTAAGTGAACAATGATCCCCGCCCCTCCTGCACAGTGCCTCTGTCTTTGTGTTCTTTCACAACATTGCCCCAAAGAGGGGTCAGGGGTCAGGTGTAGTTGACATTCAGAGGCCTTTTGTAGTACATGTTTACCCCCCTCAGGTCTTTTAAATATCTATTCCCTGTATTGAGTGCTATGTTTTAATCGTGCCTCCTGGACTATGTTATGGAGGAGCACTGTAACACATGGTTGCTTCTCAGGCATAATGATATTTCAGTGAGAATGCTTCTGCTGTTTGTATGCTATGCCACTGTTTGCGTGTGTGGATAAGATGTGTACCTCCCCCTACATAAGTGACAGCTAGTGGAGTACCTGTTTAATGTAAATGAGAAGTGTGTTACAGAGCCGATATTTGGAGTTTATGTGGCGTGAGATAGCACGGTATTGTAGGCAGTGCAAATATAACAGGCTAATATTTAACCAGGTTATTATGAATTTTAGATAAGAATTAAAGAACAAGTCTTTCTGTTCCTTTTCTGAGTGTTCCATTGAGGCTCACATCTCAGTTATTTTATATATATATAATATTTATATGTGTGTAAATGTGTGTAAATAATGGAAAATAATTTCATCTAGGGTTTCTGTGACATCATAAATTAAGAGACCAAAGGTCGAGTAATTTATAAACTGTCACAGAAACCCGAGATGGAATTGTTTTCCTGTAACTCACTGAAGAGGCCCATCTATTATTTTTTATAACACATGGATACCCTTGTGATGCTAATATTAAAGAAGAAGAGGTTCAGCAGTGCAGTTTGTTTTTTTTAAACATAGTGTTTCAGTGCTGTACAGACGTTATCCGTTTCTCTGAGATATGAATGTACCAGCTTTACATCTTTTTCTTTTTAATCATTAACATTTCTGTACTGTGGGTGTTGTCGAGTGATTGAAAACTAGACATTTTGTGTTTGAATTGAAAGTAATGGTCTCGAGGAGTCACATGGGTCAAAGTTCAAGTATATTTTCCTCTAGAGGAATGATCACTTTTAGATGTCACTAGTGTGGTATTATGCTTTTTGGCTCACAGTGTGCAAAACTTGTTTGATAGCTCAAAACAAATGCAAGGTTTGCTCCATAGAAAGGTAGTAAAATGTTTTGTAAAACTGAAAAAAAAACCTTGTGTACCACTGCACGTGTAAGGAACACAATTGGATAAATAACTGCCATCATTTGCAAGCACAGTGGTAATGAGTTTTATTTTGTTGATTTAATTAGAGTTAATTGCTTAAACCTAGTTGCTTCAGCAGTTTCCAAAAAAAATAAATTGTGTTTCATCGGCTTTGGTTCTGGTGTTTGAAATTTCTTTGTATTCCACCCAGTCCAGGATTTCTGAGTAGGGACACTGTGTTTGTGGTGCTGGAAGCGTCCTGTCTGTCCCTGCAGGTTGACATCATGCAGATGTGTATTGTGGAGATGAAGAACCGTCCAGGCAAACCTCTATTCCACCTGGAGCATTACATTGAGGGGAAGTACATCAAATACAACTCCAACTCGGGCTTCGTGCGCGACGACAACATCCGCCTCACACCGCAGGTCAGACCTTTTCATTCATAAAATGGTAATGAGTATTTGAATTGTTTTAAAGGTGCAGGGTTCAAACTGATTGGGTTTTTATTTATTGCGACAGGCGTTCAGCCACTTCTCGTTCGAGCGCTCAGCTCACCAGCTGATCGTGGTGGATATCCAGGGGGTGGGTGACCTCTACACTGACCCCCAGATCCACACGGAATGTGGCACCGACTTTGGAGATGGAAACCTGGGTAAATCTCTCAGCCTGCCCTGGATTGTTGTAGCACTTACAGCATGATGATTTCAGTCCTTAAGAACTATCAATAGCCTCTCTGAAGGACTGTTTGTGATGTCTCTTGAAATGTGTTTGTAATCATCAAATGAAAAAGAGAACAATCCCACTGCATAGGGTTCATAGACAGGGTATGGGGTTAATTGCATATGGTGTGCAATGTGGGCAATAATCCTTACACTATCAGTGCACTAGAGCAGACATTTTGAAAAGAGCTTGAAAACAGACTTTAAAGTTAAGTGTAAAAAGCTGTCAGGATGTTACCAATGAAAATTACAGGTACGTTATTTAAACAGTTGTAGCAACACCTGAGAACCCTGCTACTTACTCTTTAAGTTGAACGGTGTGCTGTATATACTGTGTCATGGTTGACTGTCTCTCTGTGCTGCAGGCATACGAGGAATGGCACTATTTTTCCACTCTCACCTCTGCAACAAGATTTGCAAAAGCATGGGCCTCACGCCATTTGATATTTCCCCCAAGGAAAAAGGTGCCCTGGACTGCACCAATAAGCTCCTGGTGAGTTGAAGACATACCCTGACCGTGTCCCATAGATAGCAGCCCGGTATACTGAGTTTGGTTTTCTCTCTTCAGGAATCGGCAAAGACAGTGCTGCGTGGCTGTGAGGAGAAGTGCGGCAGCCCTCGCGTGCGCACCATCTCCACAGGTCGCCTCCCCCCACTGCTCTCCCGCCTCTCTGAGTCCTCCTGCCCTGATGACATGAGTGACGGGCTCTTCGACTCCCCCCCCTACTCCCCCGCAGGCCACTACCCAGAATCCTATGGGAAATCGCCCCTGGGTGAGTCGCACACTCTCCGTCAAATAAAAAAAAAAACATGCAGATCAAAATGATAAGAATCAGGAACCAGTACAAAAAGAGGCATTGCCTGTACAATGGAGGCAGTATTTATTCTGTATTAAATAATGTTTATTTAATGGGAATTGTCCTGGGGATACAAAACATTTTAATTAAGAGAATGGTGAATGATGGCATTCTGCAGAGTGAGCACTGTGAATTATTGAACTTCCTCAGTGTCAGTGTAGCTGCACCTCAATAACATATACGAAAGTTGGTATGCCTTAAATAATCACTTCTTTCATTTCTGTCTTTCAGGCTGGTCTCTGTTAAATGATGTAGATGCCGGGTCTTTCGAAGCCATCAATAACATGCATGAACACAGGGTAAGCTGATCTGTGCTAAAGTTTGGGAGTCTGCCTGTCTGTCGGCCTCTCGGACTATATATCACAATTCAGTTTTTACATATAACTCAAGAGCTGATCTCCAGTTGTGATGAAACTGGTTGTTTTAAGTGGCTTGATCATCATGACTGAATTGTGCATTGGTCCCTGTTTTATCAGTTGTGCTAAGTGCAGTATTACTCGATTTCAGAAACTGGATTGTAAGAACTGATGCAAGTTATAGCTTGTTCTAAATGTGAAATTTCCAAGTATGACAAGTATGCAGATAAAAAATACTTGTTAAATAATCAGACTTTCTAAGGTAATGCATAAATCAAAATGTAACTAGTTAACACAGTAATAAACAATACACTGAAATACAAGCTGAATAAATATCACATAATGCCAGCAGATGTTAAATACTGAAATAAAAATTATTATTATTTAATTTGATAAAGTGGTAATTAATCTCCCTCCTTTCTCTCAACCTCCCAGGACTCAGATGGTGGGGACAGTGGCTACCCCAGTGAGAGACGAAGTGAGGGGGACGACATGGAACACAGAGACAGGGTAAAACTCCACTTCTACTGCTGCGTTCACTGAAAACACAAAACCAGCCTTTATAGAGACAACACTTGAGAGTGGTAGTACTCCTGTCAGTGTCCTTGACACTGAGAAAGCACACTTCAGTGAGTATTACCACTCTTGTGTTGTTTCTGAATGTAGTTTATGTCCGAATTCTATCGCATCCACACTGTTTTGTAGCTCCGCTCTGAGGGTGTTGGAATAGAGTAATAAAACTAGCTTGCACCACTGTGACTCCAAAATTGCACCCTGGCCAGTGTGGTGAACACTGAAGAAATTGTGTATGTATGGTATCTGTTGGGACCCAGTTTTCATTTTTCTATAAACACTGAGTCTCACAGGCTATTTGTTGATTCAGCACAAAACCCATGGATATTCTGTCTCTAACCCCTCACGTCCTCATAAATCTTCTCAGAGACGGGAAAACAAAATGCTTTGTCGGTTTGTGGGGGAGGGGAGTTGTCTGGGAATTTATCCAACTGCTGCAGCTGCTTCAGACTAGCAAGTTGAGTTTGGAGCTCAGTGCATGCCACGTCGCTGTCCTGGCAAGAGCGCAATCCATTCAACGGTTCTTCTAGTCCCTTAAGTGTTTAGTTCACCTTAAAAGTCATTTGCTTTAAAGAAGTGTGTCCAAGTTTTTTTTTTTATGGGTGCCTCCCCTGCTAAAATAAGCATGGTGGATACTAAACATGCACACAGAGCAGCTCGGAGCAATCCCTGTTACACTGCTCCTCTGGGAAGGAATAAACACAGAGTCCATAACTCACTAATGGTATTGCCATGCTTTAGAAGGGGCTTGGTTGCAAAGATTTGTGATAAAGTGCTATTGTTTTTTATGTAGAGTTTATGAAACTTGAAGGGGCTTGGTGATAATAGCTCAGATAATTGTTTTATTCCTGATCGGGGTCAGATGCCTCCATTATGTTTGCCTGGGTGGTGGCCTTACCTTTTACGGACATGCAGGATTTTTGAAGTGTAATAGTGGGGAGGTCTTAAAGCAGCATTGTGAGCATGTTGGCTCTTTTCTAAATTGTGCTTCAATGTTGTTTGCATTATTGTATAGGCTAGCTCACTAAACAGCAGAAGGTGCTATGAATCTGATGAGGACAGTATTCGACGGGTAAATACCAAACCATCCAACAATCATCATCGAACCCTCTCAGCCCTACCCATGTCTCCCATCTCTCCCATCTACTACATGTGGCATAGAGGCGTAACCTTAGATACCCTTATTATCTGTTAATCCACTCCTCCTTTTCCTATTTTCTCTCCTAACCAGCAAAGAGTGGCTATCGCCTTCAAACCACCCTCCTTTAATCATATAAACAGCCCCCTGATCAACACGGTGATTTTTGCATGTGCACCTGCATCCTCTTTTGACCCTCTAACCATTGTTCTGTTTTCTCTGCTTTTCAAACTAAATGTCTTTTTTTTGTACAAACCATTTTTTGCTACAGTTTTTTTTTTTTCATTACCATACACTGCAGAAATATTCTTGTGTGATTTACATCCAGTTACACTTTTTTTACCAATTGTAAATCTCAACTGAAGTAATATACAGTCACATCGCATACACAGTATGAATGATAATAAGGATTTCCGGGAGAGGGTGTGTGTTGCATTTTCCTGAGACTGATCCAGACAAGAAACTACTAACCTGATCAACAACTGATAAGGTCTAACCTGCATGGATATTTTGCATGACACTTCTGAGGATCAGCACTGTGGGTTGTTATTTTGCTGTAGTGGAAGGATAGAGTTTGTTTTCAGACTCGTGTCTTTGTTTCCTCCTCCCTGGTGTTCAGCTGACAGAGGAGAAGTGGAAAGTGTACCACGCGTCTCGCTCGCATGTTCACCGGCCCTCGTGTGTCGCTGTCGAGGTGGAGAGACTCAACGCCCTGGTGCTGGAGAAGAAGATCGGCAGGTCCAACCTGGGGAAGGTGAGCTCCAAGCACCACACATTACAATGCAGGGGAATTCTTCATTTCTAAATAAAATGCATTGATAACTTATTAATAATTCCAGAAACAGAAACAACAAAGTTCTGCCTAATAAATCTACTATTTTCAGTTTTGAAAGTTAAGCAGAAAGCAATGGCACACCACAGAATTGTATGATTTATTCATTTGTCCACCTGTAAATGTGCAATCCTTTACAAACCTGTCCACTCTGACCTGCGCGTGTGTCCGCAGGTCCACCTGGCCATGGTGCGGTACCATGAGGGGGGTCGGTTCTGTGAGAAGGACGAGGAGTGGGACCGGGACTCTGCCGTCTTTCACCTGGAACACGCTGCGATGTGTGGGGAGCTGGAGGCCATTGTTGCCCTGGGCCTCATGTACTTCCAGATACCCCACCACATCCTCACAGACATCACCCTGGAGGTGAGCTGGGGCAGAGGAGAGCACTTTGCTTTAAGTTGCATTTCTGATATTTTTATGTTGTGAAATAGGGCCGTAATTACAGAAAGTGTTACCAGTGCCATAAACGGCAATAGAAATTAATTATTTGGAATCTTTGGCCTCAATAGTGCTCATCCTCGTTCATACAAATCAGTACATGTAGAAGTGGTTGTGTAACTCAGGGGGCAAGCTGAAACGTGATCTGCATCTCCTCAGGTTTCATTGGGTGAGCTACAGTAATTGATGCATGGCAACTGTAAATAGCTGCCATTCAGAAGTATTTGCTGAACAAGCAGAAGATGACAGGCTGGTAATCACAGATGTAAACAGACTCGTTATTCAACCTTTTCACTTGCCTTGTTTAGGAACTTCACTGTTAACACTGCAACTGCCAGCTACTGTCCACATTTCTGGGTCAATTAACTATTGCTGTCACTCCCTTATATTTAATGATTTAAGAACTTTGCAGCCAAGGGAACACACAGTATAATATTTTCAGTTTTTTTAGAGCATTTTACAGTGCCGGGTGCCTCCTTGATTGCATCCACAACATATCCGTGGTTATAGGTTGATCAGTTCAACCTCTTGGATTCTTTGCCAGTTTAACGGAATAGTAAATTGGTAATAGGTGTGGCATTTTTACCATATTTTTACCATACTTACTATGACATCATCATAACTGAAAATGTATTAAACCAAACATGTGACAGAAGCCAAAGGGATTATTTATTTTTCTATATTCTGAATTTGTTTTTTATTTTGTATGAAGGATACCGACGAGAACCGAAAGAAAGGGTTCACCTACCTGTTGCAGGCCGCTGAAGCCGGGGACCGCCTATCTATGATCTTTGTGTCCCGAGCGTTCGATTCTGGAGTCACCCTGCCTCCTGACAGGTAAGCAGGCACAGGAGAGGACCACTGTGTGCAGAGCACCCCCCTTCAAATGTGTAGCTTTAAACCTCTTTCTTTACTTCCAGTGCTCCTGATGTGATGTCAAGTAAGGTTGGTTGTTTTTCCTGGTTGCTTCTTCAGTTTGCTGGTTGTTCTGTGTCTGCAGGAGCCGGGACTGGAAGGAGGCGGTGTGCTGGTACGACATGGCGCTCAACATGACGGATTACGATGAGGGCGGAGAGTACGACGGAATGCAGGATGAGCCCCGCTACCTCCTCCTGGCTAGAGAGGCCGAGATGTACATGGAGGGAGGCTTCGGCCTGGAGCCAGACCCTCAGAAAGCAGGTAACAAACAAAACTGGGGAAAGAAAGAGAAGCTCTTCTCGGAGAGTCGCACCTGGTTTACGTGAATTAAAAGGGCCTGTTTCATCGCACTGCAATACAGTACGTTCCATGCAGATAGCGCTGCAAGCAAAACCTAGTGTGCTAAACTTCCCTTTTTAAGTTTACTTACACTTTTGAGTGTAGTTCTATAAGCCGCTTTGATTTGACAATTATAGAAAAAAGAATTCAACCAGATAAAAGAACCTGTATGTCATTGACAGGCTGTGTTCATGTTTTATTTTTCCAGGCGATCTGTTCACAGAGGCAGCGGACGCAGCGATGGAGGCCTTGAAGGGCAGGCTGGCAAACCAGTACTACATGAAGGCAGAAGAGGCCTGGAGCTTGATGGAGGAATGAGCAGCACACCCACCCCCACGCAGTCACTGCGTCAACGGGCAGCTCTCCCTGGAAAAGGACTCCAACCAGACTGTTGAACTGTTTACAAACCAAATGTACCTTTCTGTGTTTGTGTCAGTGTTCTGTACTCTCTGGTTGTCGCCTCTGTCTTTTTATATGTTTATCCAGAGCAAAAACAAAAAAAGGGTATTTTATGTGGAGTGTGTAATTTTTATATTGGCAAGGAGATCTTCAATGTAGCATTATCCATGGAGATTTGGGGCAGTGAACGTTGTTTTCTCTTGTTTTTGGGGATCCTAGGATGTCTTCATGTCTGGATATTTTGTAGGTTACATTCAGTATCCTTGTCTTGCCATAGCTATGGGAATTTCTTTGAATTTTTCTGTGCACTTCTATCAAAATCACATTCAGTAGTAAAATATATGTTTAGCTTAAAGGTAGAACAAAAAAAAAAGATTTTTGTAATTTGTATCATTGTTAAAAAGGTGGCCTTTTAAAAAAAAAAAAAAAAAGTTTACATAAATGTTTATTTAAAAAAAAAATGTATTGCTTTTTTAACCTTATTTTAATAGAAATGTATGGTAGTTTACTGAAATAGTTTTCAAGAAAACAAAAACTAACAAAAAAAAAAAAGTTGTACTTGGAATATACTGTACAGCTAAATGATTATTGTGTTTGGTTCATTAATCTAAAGCTGTTGTGTTTGTTTTAGGAATCTTAAGCTATGTATGCCGATTAAATTGTGTACTTGCCTAGCACGTCTGAATGTGACTGTCTGGTTTCAAAATTAAAGATTGTTACAGATATTTTCACATGTGACTTCGCAATGAAAGTTACATTTATTTTCTGACTCGTGATTGATCTTGATGTGTTTATTTTCCACTTCATAAACGTTTCTGAAGAAAAACATTTAGAATATAAAATGGAGTATTTGCTGATGTGACATTCTGTAGATTGTGCACATACCAACTATGAGTCTCATGAGTTAAACAGCAAGCTGACAAGGCAAGGGTGAGAGAGAGAGAGAGAGAGAGAGAGAGAGAGAGAGAGAGAGAGAGAGAGAGAGAGAGAGAGAGAGAGAGAGAGAGAGAGAGAGAGAGAGAGAGAGAGAGA
Organism: Acipenser ruthenus; assembly: GCF_902713425.1. Lineage (NCBI taxonomy): Eukaryota > Metazoa > Chordata > Actinopteri > Acipenseriformes > Acipenseridae > Acipenser > Acipenser ruthenus. Next base: position 5,878,312 of record NC_081201.1, on the reverse strand, counting down.
GAGAGAGAGAGAGAGAGAGAGAGAGAGAGAGAGAGAGAGAGAGAGAGAGAGAGAGAGAGAGAGAGAGAGAGAGATTTGTACACTAGCTAACTGACAGCACTTGGTTAAATAAGAGAACGGTTCGATTGTGGCAGAAATGTAACATGCAGGTTTATCAGAAAACCTTGCTGTGTTTGCAGCTGTACTTATGTCAGAGAGAGCTGTTTCTAAACATGACCTCCTGTTGGATTTGGTTCTCACACTTTGTATAACCAGAAAAATATATTAATAGAAGGGAGATTTTCTCTCTCCCCCCCCCCAATATTTATTGTATTATATAATCAAACACGAAGCTGAAACTAATATAATATGGAACATTAAATATATACCACAATATGCTCTAAAAGTGTCTTTACTATGCCATTCATATTTTAGTTTTGGTTATTTAATGCGCATCTGAATTATGTATAAATTGAATTGTCTTGTTATTGTTTTCCGGTAACCCTTTTTAAATGAGGCTTCAGTCGCAATGGGTAAATCTCCTGGTTAAATAAATGAATGTGTTGTGTGCAAATTAAAATACCTCCTCAGGACCTTGTTTTGCATGTGTTTTCAATCCGTTCAGTCAAAAGCATCACATTAACCAAAGCAAGGTGGGATCCATCACCAGTAATCTTTCTGAGTGTGATGGAAAGGGCTTCCCTCGCTCATTACAAGGAACGTTAAGTGTGTGCATAGCCAGTAGTGGGCCAAAGGGGTAAACTTTACTAGCCCTGAGGAACGTCCTACAGAAACAAAGCTGTGTTGATATCACAATAAAAATCGGCGAAGGAGTGTGCTCTAGGCCAGTGCTCGTATTGTACAGGAGGGACCCCTAGTGGCTAATGCATACATTACAAAGACGTACACCACTCTAGACAACGCCTGTACTGGTGTAAAATAAGGAACATAGGAATACAGATTTACTGTACCAAAAAAAGTTTTATATATATATATATATATATATATATATATATATATATATATATATATATATATATATATATAAAACATGCATCATGTTTGTTTAATGAGCAAAACAAGACAAGTAGGTCTCCCAGTGTAGGTTCAATCTGGTGTTTTTCGTCATGTCATTTACTGTTTTTAGACTGATTTTTTTTTTCGAGAATGAATGACTCATTTCAAAGTAAGATATATATTATTTTCCTTATTTGTATGTTTAAGGTAGCGTGGCCGAGCGGTCTAAGGCGCTGGATTAAGGCTCCAGTCTCTTCGGAGGCGTGGGTTCGAATCCCACCGCTGCCAAGCTGTATTTTTCGCTTAGCTTTCTGTCACATTTGCCTTGAAATTAGCACTGACGTGTACTGCCTCCTACTGGCAGGAAAAGTCTCATTAGCATGCGTCGTAGTTGATGTGCCTGTCGGGCTTCGAATAGCATTGTGGGTACAGACTTCAGACCAGCTCCTTACCACGTGTCTATGAAACCACAACATGGCCACTGACTGAGATTAAATCCTCCGTAGAGAGAAGACAACCGGAATAACACGAATTAAATTGCAGGAAACGCCGCTCTTCATTTATTGCTGTAGGTGAACTGGACGCTAATTTTTTTATTTAAAAGGCAGTCATTTTAATGCGTATAAAACTGGACTCATTATTTTTAAACTAGGCCTGCATTTCATAATTTATTTACTTGTTTTCATACATAAAAGTATGATAAAACCGAGTGGCATGATTTACTGAGATGGCATTGCATTGAGCTTCCGCGCCCATACCTACACGTATTCACATGAAGCCACGAGAGCTGAGTGTCATTTGTTTAAGTTGTCACCGATTAACTAACTTTTTAGTGCATATAATATCATTATGTTTAGTCAAATGTAATGTATCTAGACTTAAGACACAGTAGTTGCTTATCTACTTGCATTGAAATGTGAATACAACACCTGCAATGTGGACGGGAGTATAATTCATGTCGGTTGCAGCCCTATTGCATCATGTTAGTATTTTTGTAATCGTGTAATATATATATATATATATATATATATATATATATATATATATATATATATGGTGTGTGACATGTCTCCATTCACCAGGTTGGGAATAATGAGCGTGTTTGTTAGCAATGAATAAAATAAGCGAACAGTATGCAATAATACTGCATTCCACCGCTAGTTGAGGAAGCTTATGAAAACCTTGCATAGTACCGTAATTAATCTATTATATGCATGCCGTACAAATCATTTTCTGTGAGCAGATATAGACAATAAGATGTTCTTCATAAACAACCGAAAACCCTGGGCCCGTGATAACGGAGGAGCGGGATAGATGCTAGAATGGTACAATATACTTGTCTCATACTTTTCCAGGTGCTGAGTGTGATCAAGGTTCAGCTGTGCCGGGACCCGGTTGCCATCCTGCGATTCCAAGTATGGCCAGTGAGGATGATGACCCAATCATACAGGAGGTACAGCACACTGCAGCCTTTATACACACTGAATTTGTAAAATAGTTTTAGCCTTTGATCCACTACAGCATGTAACATCAACTGTCATAACTGTCTATTGCATATTTTTTGTAAATGTACCTAAGTAATCTGAAAACAATTCTGTAAATCTCAACATCCTTTTTTTTTTTTTTTTTTTTTTTTAAGATTGATGTATACCTAGCCAAAAGCCTTGCAGACAAACTGTATTTATTCCAGGTAAGCGGTTTCAGAGCAATTCATGAACTTTGGAAGACAATCTAAACAGGAATAAATTGTGATTTTTTGTGGGGTTGTTCCCTTTTTAAATATACTTATAAATGTTGTAATTCTTTGCATAGTACATCATCTCAGTTGAGAAGGCATCCTGTCTTTAACCCCTTGTTTGCTTTCCCAGTACCCGGTACGCCCAGCTGCTATGACCTATGATGATGTCACTCATTTATCAGCAAAAATCAAACCCAAACAGCAAAAGGTAAGTCTACACCCGGCAGTGGTGTTGGACCAACCGGATAGCTGTACACTTTGGAATGAATAGCCTAAGCTGTGTTTTTGAAAATAATATATACTCTAGTTTGCAACTCCTGTAAATAAAGGCAAAACTGCATCACTGCAACCATTGAAGAGAGAAAAAAGTGAGTGCTTCACTCTTCATGTAACATGTATAATGTTCAGGCCCTCACTGCGTTGTGTGATAATATGAGCTATAATACTCTGCCACATCACAGTGCATTTCTCATGGTATTGCACTCTGCAGGTTGAAGTGGAGATGGCCATAGACTCCATGAGCCCGAACTACTGCCGCAGCAAAGGAGAGCAGATAGCCCTCAACGTCGACGGAACCACCACAGAGGAGAGCAACACGTATTCCACGTAAGAAGATTTATAGACCTTGGTGAAAAGTGCCTGCAGGCTACATGTACTGTTTGTGATTGCTGCTGTTCAGACCTCTCACTTAAGTTTGATTCATTCCTCGTTGACCCAGTAGAGCAAACCCAAACCTCTTCTTTCCTCCTTATCTGATTTGATTCTCTCTCCAGTTGCAAATTGTTTCTTTGTTTCCAGAAAGCTCATGGACAAGCAGACCTTCTCCTCCATCCAGGCCACTACAAACACATCTCGCTATGCTGCTGCTGTCTTCAGGAAAGGTTAAGCACAAGCATTTTTCTTTTGCTGGCGATGGCATAATGTATACAGAGTTGATAAGTAACTTACAAAAGTCAAAACTCCCCCTTTTCAAAGGCATTTGAGTTTAGCACAGACAGCCTGTAGTAAAGGTTTTTCATAGACATTGGAATGCAGGGTCTACACAGTGTTTTGTATTTATCCTGGAACAGTTTAATTAAAATGTTTAAACTTTTCAGGTGAACTCCACTTGACACCACTACATGGCATTCTCCAGCTGAGACCTAGTTTCTCCTACCTGGACAAGGCAGATTCTAAACATCGGGAGCGCGAGGCTGCCAATGAAGGTACAGTTCAGTGTCACAGGTGTGGGCTGTGAATGTAATATTGTGTAAATCTGTGTTTTATGTGTATTGATTTGAACTTTTGACTTCAATGCTCAATTCTTGTGATTTTATTAATTTTTTTTTTTTTTATAAATCATTTTTTTCACGGGCTGGCATTTCTCTTTTCAGGTGGGGACTCCTCTCCAGACGAGGCAGAGGAAGATGTGAAGCAGATCACCGTGAGTGCTCAACACAAGTTAAAATCTACTTCAATAAGCAGACTTTTAATTGGAACTATTTAAAATAATAAATCTGCTGGTTCTTTCTTCTGCTGTAATTGTGAGTACATTGATTTGGCTCAGTAGCTCTGGTGTGTGTGTGTGTTGACAGTCTTCGCTGTTTTTTTTGCAGGTTCGTTTCTCTCGTCCAGAGTCGGAGCAGGCGCGGCAGCGGCGAGTCCAGTCCTACGAGTTCCTGCAGAAGAAGCATGCAGAGGAGCCCTGGGTTCATCTACACTACTACGGACTCAAGGTAGCAGGCTCGGGGATGGAAATGAGACTCCCATTGGATAGCAGTTTAATCCATTCCTATGAATTAACAAGACACACTTGAGCTTGTTACCTATACACATTGGCTAATCAAGCCCGCAGTAAAACCTGGAAAGGGAGAAACTGCTATGCCTTATTTCCATGTTTACAGGCTGCTGTTCACAAACGGTGGTGTACTTTTATGCTGACAGAAACGGCAGAAAGAGCAAAAGAGCATTGTAATCCAGCAGGGAAGAAAACAGTTTGCATTTTATAAACCGTTACAAAGTTAGTCTAGAAACTTGTTTTGTTTTGGGTGTCTACACTGAAGATGGATTTTATATTACAGTATTTAAATGAGTGTTACATCTCACAGAAGAGACTTTGGAAAATTGGTCACACCAAATTCTCAGCAGTTTCAGACATGTGTGTTTTTCTTTGTGAATAGCTCACCCTGTGGATAGACCCTAATGTTTGCACCCCCCTCCCCCCCCCCCCCCCCAAAACAGGACAGCCGTTCAGAACACGAGCGCCAGTACCTGTTCTGCCAGTTCACAGGCATGGCTGAGAACACTGAGCTTGTCAAGTCACCCAGGTTGGTACAAACCCAGAGGGCTAATGTCAGCATGAAGAGGCTCGCTAATCTCAATAACCTTGTACCTTGCAATTCATTAAGCTTTAGTGTCCTAGGTCGCTTGAAATTGAAGTAGCTGTTTAAAATGAGTTTCAAGATAATCTTAGCATTGGAGTGCATGTACCTGTGGGATAGTAACCTCTACTAGGAACATGTTGGGCAGGGAGGAACCAGGCTGAGATTTATAATAACAAAACCATGGCAAAATATTGCAGCTTGCTTTGAGAATGAAAAATGGTTTTGAAAACTGATCTGAATTGTATCTCTATTGCAGCGAGTACCTGGCCATGCTGATGCCTCCGCCTGTTGAAGATGAAGTGTAAGTGTCAAGTTTAGGAATTTCATTATCCTCGCTTCTAAAACAACCCTATGCCTTATATGCATATTAGCTATATTGATAACTTGTAAGAATATAACAATGTGAAGTATTGTAATTATTGCTTGTACAGTTAAGGTTACGTAGCTGTGCATTGAAAAAAGTTATCCAGTTCATGTATGACTATATATCTGTCCCAATCTCCCATTGTGTTTCAGTGCAAAGGCAGTGTGTCCCAGCAATGTGCTTTCCATGGCTCAGCTCAGGAACTTGCCACTCGGGGACCAAGTGAGGACTCTCATGAAGAACGGTAGGGCAACTGTAGCATCTCTGTAGTACAACATTATGGGTTATGGTTCTATTTTATATATACCCTGGGAGGAGCTGAAATAAACTCTTTAGTGCCTGGGTGTGTGATCAGTGTGCTTGCTTTTTCACACTTATCTGCGATCAAAGGGCCCGAGTTCGTTTGGATGCGAGAGAAAGTTATTTTTCTTTTCTTTTTTTTTTGGTCCCTTTTCGTTTTTTTCAGGACCGAGTTCGTTTGTGTTCACTATGCAGTTTCCAAGTGCACTCGGTTTGTTTGTATGGTGTGAGATGTTTACAGTATCCTGCAAGGCATATTGAAACATGGCAGCTATTGATGTATTGCTCTGTTTTTTAATATAGCATGCTTGATTCTTACATATTGCTGTGGAAGAAAGGACTGGGGAAGCACTTCGCTAATTAATACATTTCTTGAATGCCTACAGTAGGAGAATGCAGTTTACACAATTCTGCACGGTTCTCCTAATGTGATCCAGGGTGAACGCAGCCTAACTACCAGACAAACTAAACTGGAGCTTGGTTGAAATGCTGAATCACTGTTTTGTTTCTCCCTGTTAGTGAAAGTGATGCCATTCGCTAACCTGATGAGTTTCCTGAGTCCTGGGACGGATTCCACTGCAGTGCTGCGCTGCATACAGCAGGTGGCGATGTTGGTTCAAGGAAATTGGGTGATTAAGAGGTAAGCCTCAACGTGATTAATACTGAAGGAAGAGGAAACACACATCACTATATAAAGAGCAAACTACCTGACCCAATAGAAAGTATGCATGAAGCTCCTGAGTGGCTCATCCAGTAAGGCACTCCACCTGGAGTGCAGGATGCGCCTTGTAGCTTGGAGATCGCCAGTTCGAATCCGGCCTATGTCACTTCCGACCATGGCCAGGAGTTCCCAGGGGGTGGCGCACAATTGACTAAGCGTTGCCTGGGTGGGGGTGGGGTTTAGATCGGCTTGGGAGTCCTTGGCTCACCGCACACCAGCGACCCTTGTGGCAGGCCGGGTGCCTCCAGGCCTGCCTGTGTGCAATTCAGAACTGTGTGGTCCTCCAAAGCTGTAGTTCTGTAATGGCTTCACGGCAGGCTTGCTGTGTGAAAAAAGGATCGCTGACGGCACACCTTTCAGAGGACGCGAGTGCTCATCTTCGTCTCTCCTGAGTTAGCGTGAGGGTTGCAGCGGTGAGCCAGGTTAAATAATTGGGCATTCCAAATTGGGAAAAAATCGGGGGGGTAGAATAATCGGCGATTCCAAAAAATAAAAAGTATGCATGAATACACAGATTTGACTGTTCTAAATGAAGCTTTAGGTAAATCTACAAACTTGCATTACTAGTCTGGAACAATAGTGTTTAGCAAAGATTAATACCATTTCAAATATTACTATTTATTTAAAATGGCTATTCATATTTGCAAAGTTTGCATGTTTTTGGTTTTTTTGTAGCATAATATCCCTCCCCTTATTGCAACAGTTAGCTTCCTCTTCTATGCTGCGTTTACCTGGTTTTTAGGCAACCAGATTATAATGCTCCCCCCCCCCCCCCCCCCCCCCCCAAGAGAAAGCACTTTTTTAAATCACAGAATATTTTTTCTGCCAGGTGTATAATGTTCTTTTTTGCATGCATGTGTCGCATTTCTTGTGCTCACGCATTCTCATACAGTTTTTGCAGGGCATATTCTCTTGTGCTTTGAACCTCCCTGTTTTTTCCACAGTGATGTCCTGTACCCTAAAGACAGCTGCAGTCCTCACAGTGGCGTGCCGGCCGAGATGCTGTGTCGGGGGAGGGACTATGTGGTGAGTGTGAGAATGAGAATAATAAGGAGCATCTCCAAGGACACAGCACTGCCTGGTGGGGATGGAAATATTATACTTCATTTCTATATGTTATTTTCACCTATAACTGAACGCTTCAAGCTTAACCTACTTTTTTTGCTATTTATAGAAGCTTTGTCCTACTACTTTTTGTGGGGGGGGGGGGGGGTAAGTAATGTGTGAGTGTGTATGCAGGGTTGGAAATAAGACTCCCATTGCATAGTGGTTTGACACGCCTGAGCTTGTTACCTGTATACTGGGGCTGATCAAGCTATTAGTAAAACCTGGGATGGGTGAAACTGCTATGCAATAGGAGTCTTATTTCCACCCCTTGTATGTTACATTTTCACAATGAAATCACAATTTTCTAGATTTGTAAATGATGAAACATATTTTGAGAAGTATGTTGTGAGACCTTGTAACAGCACTAATGTACTGTCTGCTCAGATGTGGAAGTTCACGCAGGAACGATGGGTGGAGAGGAAAGCTGTGGCTGCCGTTGTTAAGGTATGTGGCGGAAGATATCTTTAAAACGCAGTTGATGTGTGCCATAGCTGCAAGCAACATAAATTGCAGGCTGTTACAAGAGTGGTACTGATCCAGTGGGCTTGTGTAATGCAGCCAGTCCGTGTCTGGCTAATGAACCTTTGGTTACAGGATGCAAACAGCACTAATATTTGTGATAAGCAATCATGTGGAATTGCACTGGCATAGAGACAGATTAGGTGGATTACTGTGGCGCATGTGAGCAGGTATTACAAGAATGACATTTTCTCATTGGAAGCCTGGAAGTGTACATTGAAATGTGTGTTTATTTGCATAAAATAATCTTTCAACTTCCAATATTATTGGCCTGAACAGAACCAGCTAACAATTCATGAGCACTTTACGATCATGTACGCAATATGTGAAAGCAACACGTGTGGTAATTGAATTAAATACCTGAAATCTGATTGGCTTAAGCAGGCTGTTGCATAATCCTTTGTAACTGGGGTGGCAAACACCACCACTTGGCTTCGTTTTTAAATGCTCCTCGTGTTCTGCTTGCATCACCTGACTGCTGCTGTTCTGCCTGCCCAGCTGCCCCCCGAGGACGTGAAGGACTTCATGGAGCAGATGTCTGTGACCCGCATTAACCGCGGCTGGGAGTTCCTGCTGCCCCACGACGGCGAGTTTATCAAGAAGCACCCCGATGTGGCCCAGCGGCAGCACATGCTCTGGATGGGGATCCAGGCCAAGTGAGTGCAGCACTGCTGAGCTGAGGCACGGAAACCAACCCTCAACTGCTGGGTGAAACGAGACACATGCCAGCCTGGAATTGCAGAGCTTATGACAGTTGGTTGTGCATTGAATATTAGTTTATTATAAATGAGTATAACTGTGCCGTATTTGCTTTCATAATCAATAACCCATTTTGTTCCAGCCCCGGTATTTAAGGGTTAAAAAATGAACTGTGCTGTATTAGTGCAGTGGCAGACTATGCTGATTTAATGTTATCCATGAGATTGAGAGGATTTTCAGTAGATCCCTTTGTGATGGATTGGCACAAGTTTGTCACTGGCTGCAACACTTTCATTTCTTGTTTTGAAGGTTAGAGAAAGTTTTCAAGCTCTCCAAGGAGGACATGATGCCAAAGAAACAGACTCCTCAACCAGGTAAGAAAATAAGGTCCCAATACAGTGAGCTTAGAGGCCTGAACCCACAAGGGTTGTTTTTCAAGAATCCTGAATATTAAATAATGACATCTAAACCGCCCCCCATCAATTAAGATCTGAAGTCATGCAGTTTGCCACATAAGTAATAATCTCTATTCTTCGTATAACTCCAGCCGCCCCAATTTTAAACGCATTTGTCTGTCTCTGCGAGTTAACAATTGCTGTTGTAAATGCCTGGCTCACTGACTTGTGTCTGCTGTGCTGGTACAGGCTCAGTGGTGGTGAGCGGAGAGCAGCTTGTGACCATGGCGAGGGAAAAGGTGCATGAGAACTACAGCGTGCTGGAGAGGGAGCTGCAGCAGAGGCACAGGGCACAGAGCCGGGACTCGGGGGTGGTGCGGGTCAAACAGGAGCCCCTGAGTGACGGGGAGGAGCCCATGGACACGTCCTCGTCCGCGGGGCACAACGGGGCTGTCAACGGCCTGCACTCGGGCGACAGCTCGTGGAACTCTGTCAACGGGCACTGCCCCCCGCGCGCCCACACCGCCCCCACCCAGGAGCTCAGGGACTTTGTGAGCAGCATCTTCAGGAAGCACTTTGTCCTGACACTCAGCGAACTCAAGAGGCTCTTCAACCTGCACCTGGCCAGCCTGCCCCCCGGGCACAGCCTCTTCAGCGGCATCTCAGACCGGCTGCTGCAGGAGACTGTCCTCGACTCCAAGTGCAAACAGATCCTGGTGCCTGTGAGTGCTCCTTTAATCAAAGCAGTTTCTAATGATAGAAGGGTTGCAATGATGTGGTTTATGAATGCATTTACCTAGGCAGAATACAAGGCGTTCTTTTGTTTTTAACATTTTGATGTTTGTTGTTTTTTTAATTAATTATTAATTTTTTTGTATTCATCATTCATAATATAAAATTGCTTCATCAGAATTCTAAGGTAGAACTGTAAGAAACCAAGTCAAATACAGACCCTTCAGCTAGTAGCACCTTCAATGTACTCTTGGCTATATATACATCATAAAATATTAATGTAATGTATGTGTGAATCTGCAAGATAATCACATTTTAATGTACGGTTGAAGCAAACCATTTCAAAGCAAATTTATTTTTATTTTCTGAGCTCTGATAGTATCAAAAGAATAATCTTTATGAAACTAAAGATTGCACAGATGCCTTTGTAATTTACTCCCATTTATAGAAACACACTGCTCTTATTCCCCATCTCTTTGACCCTGCCTGCTCTTTGTTCTGTATTGTGTCCTCTCTCTCTCTCTCTCTCTCTCTCTCTCTCTCTCTCTCTCTCTCTCTCTCTCTCTCTCTCTCTCTCTCTCTCTCTCTCTCTCTCTCTCTCCTCAAAGATCTGTCCAATCATTGTCAGGAAGCTTGCTGCTGGGGAGTGAATTAATTCAGCGCATTGATATTAAATGATTCAGCAGCTGCTCGTTAAGGGGCTAGCTCTCTCGATCCTGGAGGATTCATTTATTTTCTTAACATGACAGTGTTGAGACTGTCCTATTAGACCTGTGAGTTAGAATACTGAATCGGAAGCTGTGCCTTTCTGTCTGCTTACTTGTAATTTTGTTATTAGTCTTATAACTTAAGATATACAGTGCTAAAAGAAAGTAAAATTTAATTACATTTCGGCTAGTTATCTTTTAGTATTTCTGTAACTAGCACTATTGAGTTTAATTGTCATGGAGGAGCAGAGTCAGTCACAATAGTCACTTTAAAACAAGCAGGTGTCAGGTGATTTTTTTTGTGTGTGCATACAGAATATATGCTTTCAGCTTGTGTGTGTGTGTGTTTTTTTATTGTTGTTGATGACTAGATCAAAGATGGGTCCTACATTTTAGTAAAGCTGAATTATAGACTTGTCTAGGTTAAAACGGTGCCTCTGTGATGAACTACATGGTGATGGTCTTAGATATACTGCATTATACAGTACACAGTAAATGACATAAACCTGCCAATCCAAGGTAGCAGTCTATGCACCACTGGCATGTAGATACTGCCTCTAGCAGCGCTTAATATTTCATAATATCTTATTAAAACTTTAATGTGCATAATTGATAGCTCAGTTCTTATAAAACATTTATATTTAGGGCAGTTTGTGATTAAACTACAGAGCCACAGGCGACCCACAAGATTTAAAAATAAGATTTCCAGCAGGTGTAAAATCTGACCTTTTTAACCTAGGAATCCACAAGCATGTTCGCGGCTGCTGCAACAACCTATAAGGATCTTCCACCACTACATCACAGCTAAAAGTGGTTGGTTTTTAGGTGTGTTATTGTGTGTACTCAAACAGATCCAGACGCAGGAACTTCAGTGATGGGGCCAAAGGATTGTATTCCCTATCTGAGTGCTGATCAGCCATGAAATCCCAGAATGTTGTGCTCACCAAAGCAGGAGTGCTTTCAGTAGTTTTCCATGAGCAGTGCATTTGCATGAATTCTCTGAACAGAAGCTCCTCTGTCTTTGGACTCTGCAGGTTGTGGTAACTGAGCTCTAGTACTACGTCCTTGTTGAACTGCTCAGATTGCTCACCTGTATCGCAAACCCGATTTCCCCGGCTGATTAGAAAAAAAGGACAAAAGCAAATGGCAGAGTGAGCCAGGGGTTAGAGCAGGGGGCTGGGAACCTGGACCTTTCCTGTTAACAGAAGCTTCATTTTGCTATTCCTTTGGTGGAACCTACAGTACAGTGTAGGTAATGCCAGGGAACTTTGTCGATTGTTAAATGAAAAGCGACACCCTTTTTAAAGTATATGAATATCTATTATATTCTGCTTCTCTTTGTGCTGTGTTCTATGTCTTGTATATGTGTACTGCAGTCAGTCTAAAGAGCGTGCATGATGTCCTCCCTTTATTCTGTTTAGTGTGGTGCTGTTTGATATGGTTGTGTGTGTAAAGTTATGGATGGCTCTGGCTGCACGCTGTGTTCTGTAATGTTAGTTCTCTACCTCCCGCCGTCGCTGGTTTCCCTGCTGTGAGTTCTGAACAGGTGAATTATTGATGGTGATGGCAGCGCTCCTCTGTGCTGAGGCTGAGATGCACAGTGACCTGTGCTGCCTGAAATAGAGATCGATCCCCTGTGCTTTCACACAGAGGATGGGATCATGAATACTGTACGTTTGCATATATGTATCTGAGCTCCATACGTAAACCGGCCTTCATTAGGATAAAAAGGCTATTAAGGACTGAACATTCCACCAGCTTTAAACCCCTCTTCTTGGATTGCATTTTAAATTGATTAAAAATAAATCAATAAACACCTCAGGCACTGAATCTGACATGTGTGGAGTGCACATGTAAGAGACCCTTCGAATCTGTTTTTACAGGTTGTGTTCTAGAACTGTGAGTAGTAACTGTAGCACAAGTGTCACAATTTCCCATTGTGCTGATGTTGAAACCATTGCGGTGAAAGCTGCATGAATGTTCACGCTTCATTTTTTAATTTTATTTATTTATTTATTTATTTATTTTTGGTCATACCCAGAGAAGCTCATCACTCTAGCCTAAAACCATACTGCCTATGGGACGTTTGGAAACCAGCACTTTTATTTCTTTCTTTAGGAGAGCTTAATGTCTGTAACTGAATCGTAAGACTGAAGTCATTACTAGAATCCCATTAACCCAGCTCCTCTCTGTTCAGTTCCCTCCTCAGAGCTCTGCAGCAGCAGATGAACAGAAGGTTTTTGCCCTGTGGGAAATGGGAGACTCGTTTGACCAGGTAAGAAAGAGGTGACTGGCTTGCTGGGCATTGCTATTGGGTTTCAGCTGTCAAGTGTGCTGCAGGGGGGGGAGCTCTGAGTGCTCACGTTTCTTTAAAAGGAAAATGTAAGATGTGTTTCTAGTCAAGTACTCAGAATGACAAATAACCTATTTAAAATGCTGATGCTTTTTGAACAGCTCAAAACTAAAAGTCTGTAAAAACTAGATTGAATTAAATTAGCTTTACAGGTATGGAAATAAGACTCATATTTCACAAGCTGAGGTGAGTCTTAAACTGCGGGTTTTCAGTTCAGCACAGTCTGATTTGTGTGATTGCTGTTTTAGCATCGACAGATACTGCTGGAGATCTTCATTAAGAACTACCGTGTGCGCCGGAACCTCATCCAGGCAAAACTCACCCAGGAGTTCGGGGATAACGTCACAAAAACGGATTTAGACAGGCTGCTCAAGGTACAGTCCCTTATTGCACTGCAAGGCTTTCCTTGGGATAAATTTTAAATTGCAGGATGTGCTCAATCCCATACCACTGTGCTATCCTCCAGGCAGGGTGCAATTTGGGGCATGTAATCGCCAAACGAGGTAACATTGCTGTAAAACTGTAAAAACACAGCATGAGACAACTGCATGTGAAAAGAAAAAGGCTCTAGACTGCTCAAGTTAAATATAGGGTGGTGCATCTCGAGAAGGAATGCTTGAACAGCTTCCTACCAAAAGTGTAACCTGCATATTCAACGATATATTTTGATTTAAAAGGGGTTGTAGCAAGTGATATATAACACCTAGTGTGTCTCAAATGTACAGTTTTGAAAGACACATTTACAGTGCATAACATATATTTTCATTTTAATGATATCTGCTCCCATACTAGGTTAAAGAAATATTTTAATTTGCATGAATTGGTCAGGTATACTTGCATTGCCTAGATTCATCTAAAAAGTTACATTATTTAACTTTCTTTAACTTAGTGTGATGCTAGAAACCATATCGTTTTTTTGGGGGGGTTTTTTTCATTAAAATGTGTGTTTTGAAGTAATGCCTGCTTCATGTGGGACTCGCATCGCATGGAAGTGTCCACAGGTCAAGTCTAATGACAAGTGAATGTCTTGCTGACTGTCCTGTCCTTTGTGTCTCCTCCATAGGAGTGCTGTGTGAGCCACGGTGGGATGTGGTATCTCAAAGGCACAGTCCAGTCATGACACTAGACCAGAGAGCAGGATCAGCATTCACCTCCTCCAAAGCATAGTGGGAGGGTTCAATAGGACTTGGACCAATCATTGCCCTCGGGCCAGAGCAGCAGGGCAGGGGTTGGGGGATAATGGTGCCAGTCATCAATCTTTCAGACCATTTCCATGGTTTCATTTATTGAGGTCACATGGAGCCAGGCAGGAAAACAGGCTTCCATCCGCAAGCATGCTGCGTGGGGTTGATCCTTGGAAACCATGGCAAAGAATGAACATAAAGATAATATATAAATAACTGTACACTGATGAGCATTTGTAGTCGGAGATTGGCTTGATTTTAGGGTATATTCTTAATATATTTTGTTTTTAAAGAAGACACAGTTTATTAGACATAAAGGGAGAAAAAAAAAAGTGAAATTGGAAATTTAATAAAAGCGTGAAATTGTATAGCCGTGCAGAAGACCAAATTAATCCAAACGTTTGAAAATAATTTAAAAGGTAGATCACAGAATAACCGGGATGCTATTTCACAATCCTAGCCTTTTACTTCCTATACTTTTTAACAAACAAAAAGTTTAGCTGTTAAACATTTATTATCATAATATTTTTTTAATGGCTGTTACTGATATCTTCAGCTCAGATATTTCCCCCAAATCGTTGGCTTCATGATTTTAATTTTGGATGTACAATACTGTATGATGTTGATACGTTGGACAAATTGGGGAGGGGGTGTTGCACAATGGTTATCAAAAATGCTGCCAACTTTGCTGTACTGTCCTGAATATTTGGATCGCAAAGAATGTCTTTTTGAGACTATTTTGTAGTCAGTATGGGGAAAACAATGCAAGTGAAGATTCTTTTATCTTGTTTAAACTGTGGTGCTTCAATTTTTTGTGAGTAACACTTTGCAAGAAGTACTTCTCATCATATTGAATCAGTTTGTCTTGTTGATGTGTTTTCTAGGGGCGTTCTGCATTAATTTAAATCCAATATTGCCCCGTTGTCAATTAATTCACTTGAAAATGTAAATTTGTCACAACTTCACGTACTCCCAAGTACGCATATGAGCAAGAACTGTTGACTGCGTGCTCTCTTTCAAGGCATGTGATGACAATAAGTTGTAAAAATTAATAAATAAAACTTGCCTGGTAGAATCAGCCCCCCCCCCCCCCCCCCCCCCCCCCCCCCCCCATTGATGTATCGAAGCCATCCAGTTTCTAAAGCCACGAGTCCATTTCATTGGGTTCAGTAAACTGGCGACCGCTGACTGCCGGCTGCCCCAGTAGCTCACACTGACTGTCCTTGGAGGAGTCTGCCCCAGTCCTGCCTCTCCCAGCGGCTGGCGACCGTGGTGCTCCGAAAGAAATATGAACAGGTTTGCTCTTATCATAGGTCAATGAAATAAATACCCAGCTGAAAAAACAGTTGCCTTTACCTTTAACGGAACAAAATACAGTAAATGAAATACACCCCCTATGTATTATAACTTGTCATAATCTTTGAAGAAAAGCTTCATTAGATTTTCACGTAACCTCTGAATTGACCCAGTTACAATATATCAGTCCCCTATGAGCAGCTTGCAAAATACTCTCTATGGTTCTCTTGCTACTGTAAAGCAGGTCCATTTGAACTGGAAAGAATCATAATAATCCACTGGTTCCTTGCGTGCAGTGGTTTTGCAGGCGTTTTGAAAGTAAAGGTAACAATATTATAATTTTTTTATGCTTGGTTTCGATACGTAACTCTAAGATGAATAAAATAAACAAGTACCTTGATTTGGAATCTGGGATTTTCTTGTGTTCAGAATATATTTGAATTGTGTTTTTTTTTTTGGTTGTCTTAGTGTAATGTGACTGATTCTAGGTATTTTATAATATACTGGTTTTAGTAATCCCGCCCCATTCCATCCCCTTGTTTTAAAAGCTCTGTATTTGTTTGCATGTTGCAAGGTCCTAATAGTGTGAGGATGACACCTTTTTTGTGTTGCATAACTAACCCCATATCGCCTGACCTGCTGTGCTGCCTGTGAACCCAGCACAGAGAGAGAGAGAGAGGTTTGTACACTAGCTAACTGACAGCACTTGGTTAAATAAGAGAACGGTTCGATTGTGGCAGAAACGTGACATGCAGGTTTATCAGAAAACCTTGCTGTGTTTGCAGCTGTACTTATGTCAGGAAAAGGAAAAATGATAGAAAACACAAGAAAGTTTGTGTAGCGCAGGTGCCAGTTGAGAGAAATAAATGTGTTGTTTTTTTTTGTTACGTTGTGCAATTACTTGGCTGCTGACTGTCATTTCAAATTTAGGAAACATTTAACCCTGTAATACCCATTCCGGTACCACATCTGGTGCAATGCTTAGCCACCCGTCTATGTTATTAGTTTTTAAGTCCAGCCAGAATTTCATGCAAAGCATTATGTTACCAGACAGGAAAAGAAAAAGTGTTTTGTACAAGAAATGGAATCTAGTTACAGTACATAAAGTAAAGCAGCTTTTCGCATTTAAAAAAATGCTCGGGCATTTACAGGGTTAAGTAAACTAAACAAATATGTGAGGTGTATACAATTGAAAACTATAGAACCTGCAGTTCAGCCTATTAGTGTTCAGTCCCATCTTTGTGGGAGCACTCTTCTGTTAACAGAAAGGGGCTAGTTACCAATGTGTTTGGTGGATTTCAATCCAGTTGTCCTTTTCAAAACAGCAGGATTTTTTTTTGTATTTGTGTGTGTGTATAGACAACCACCATATGTAGTATATATTTTTGTTGGAGGGGTTAGCAAGCAATTACAATGGTTGGTGTTACACTCTGCCACTTGGTAGAGGCAATTGAGTTTCAATCCGGATTGCTGCAGTCTTGTTTAAGAGTTCTGTATTGCACGGCCTGCCCAGTTAATGCTTCAATGCTACTCCAAACTGCAGTCCAGTTCAATCAGCGCAGATCTGCAGAAACTTCTTGAGTGCTTATTCCGAGTCAAAGACTCAAGTACAAGCACTGGCAGCAGAAGCAAACTTCAATTAGCAGCAGTGGGCAGCCTTGACTCCTGCACAGCTTTATATTGGGTGTGACTGTTGCCAGTTTCCTACTACAACACATGACCCTGAGAAGCATGGAATCTGTCTGGAACCCCTGGTGCCCTCACTTTAGTAAGGAGGCTAAGGTGACATTGTTGACAAAATGATAACTGAATGAGTATGCTGTGATTATTCTACTTTTGGATGCCAGGTCCTGGTACATTTTTATTTTTTATTTGCAGTGTTTTTAAAAGATGCTGAGATGTCATTAATGGTTTCTTAGTATTTCAGTCATGTTCTTGTCATGTTTGATGCATTTCTCTGTGTAATGATGCAACACTGCTCTAGTTCAGTTGAGAAACAGACAGATGAATACAACACTAGCACAAGTAACTTTATTGGTTTTACAGGTTCTAAGTTGTGAACACTGGTGTCGATATATTAACCTTAAAGCTTTAAATAGTTACTTTGGAGTCCTCTTCACATGCTTGAAGTCATTGTAGAAATAAGCTGTACAGATAAAACACCATTAAGCCACTTTAAAAAGTTAACATACATAGACAAGTAAAAAAACTAAATTTCTGAATTAATCGTACTTAAATTACTAAACAAAAATCTAATAAACCTTAATCCATAAAGTGTATCTCTATAAAGAAAAATCTGTTTTGTTTTTAATTAACAATACTACAATCGAAAATTCAAGTTTTTCTTTAAAAAAAAAAAAAAGTTCAATAGAGGTTTTGCTGGCCACAGTCAGTATCTTCAAGCCCATGTACTATAACACGAGGCAACTTTTCAGGCAACGCTGTAGGAGACATTTTTTATGCAATTTTAACCAAATTGGTCAAATCAAAGAATTTGTGGCTTGAGCTACTGGTGACAATTACTTCATTAGTTACTGGAATGCTGCCAAGTGTTCCATGGGCTTCAGGGGGCGGGGGCGGCACAAGGCAGGCAGACAGAAGACTTATAGTTACCTGAGTGATTATAAAATGTAATACATTTCCTGAACGGGTCAGAAACTACACTGGAGAGCGAGGCAGAATTGTTAAAGGCTATTCAACCTTTTTCACCTTGGGCCTTTACCTTCAGTCCTACCCCCCTGAGTTACATGTGGGCACCAGCACCACCCACTTGGAATGGATTCTGCATCCCTGGCTGTGTACATGATCGTCCTGAGTCACCTCCACCACTGTGGACCTGGAGTTTTATTAACACAGAGACAACAACCAACATTGTTGATCCAAGGACTCAGACTCTATTGCCCAACTAAAGACAAGCAGCAGTGGCTGTAGTTTCTACATGAACTTCAAAAACAACACGAGCATTTAAGTAATCACCTAGTCTTGCCCACACTAGCACGATCTGGGCAAATCAGATACCAACTACATTCACAACAAAACATAGCTTGTCACAGCGATGTGCACAAGAAGCGTTGGCAGGCAGCACGGCAACATGTTTACATAGCTTTCATCTGCTTCACAAAACACTAGCGATGAGAATACTGAATACTGCTGTACCTCAATTAGAAGCAGCAAAAAAAAATAAAAAAATAAAGAAAGACAAAAAAGCTGCCTATTTAAATTGTCATGGGTGGGTGCAATTTTAAGTGTGGTATTAATACACCATGTTCACACACATCTGATTACATATATACAAATATGTAACTACTGCTGTGCAGGTGGGACCAACATTGTAAGGCTAATTTAGCTATTGATCTTTCAGTTCTCAACAATAAGACATGAAAAGGATTCCATGGCTAACGAGGACAGAAATAGCAGTCTCACTTGGATCTTAGTTTCTACCCAGCCAGTGAGTGGAGATCAGTTTCCAGATAACTTGCTCCAAAAACGTACACAATTACAGTAAAAGCATGTTTTACATTTTCCATGAACAATCATGAAGTATTTTATGTGACATAAACTGGTTATGTATAAAGCAGAACTGCTTTTGGTAATTAACTTGTATAATACAAAGCACGTCTCCAAACGCAGCATGTATATTATCAACAGCTTAAAAACATGTTCTTGCAAATCCATGCACCCAACTTTAGAACAATGTTTACTCTTACCCCAAACTCACCTCTTCACTATCTTTCTAACCCAACATTCTTTCTTTCACAAACAAATCCTACGTTTCCTCTCCACACAATCCTTGTTCAACATTACATTTCATCCATTTACATATTTTGTATATTTCTTTTTGTCCGCTGAACGTTTGACATCTTAGCAAGTCACAAAATGAAACACAGTATTTAAAAAAGAAATCCAACAAACAACACTATCTCGCTACAGGACAAGGAGCAATCAATACTGAATCTGCGTGAAGTGCAAAGCAGCTAAAGTGATGTGTGTAAGACTGACAGTACTGAAGCTTAAGCAACCTGCTGTGTTTATCAGACATGCCCACCTCTGCTACAAAGTACCCTCTACCAAGAACCCATGTAGTATAATGTTCTGGAGCAGCAAGTGTCAATGAGTTTTTGAAAAATGTTCTCTGTAGAATTAGAATATGTAACAAACTATTCTAGAAGGCTGACACACTATAAGGTGTAGCAGACAAAAGGGTTAAGACAGTCTGACTGGACCAACTTCCAAAAAGTTATTTACAAAAGCATTAACAGCAGTGCTGGCAGGGGTTTTAATTACGCCATCCTCTATTCTTAAAGTGCTTTAAATAAGTACTAAACAAACACTGCGATAAAGATAATTGCAATTATGCTTTGCTGAAATTGCAAAATTAAATATCAACTATATTCATCTTTTTTTTTTTTTTCTATTTGGTACTTCTATGATGACACTCTACGGATGGCAGCACCATTATTAGACTATAATCCCAGCCACAGGAATAGGAAATGAAATGCAAAAAATAATAATGCATTAAACAACAATGTATGATTTTTTTTTTTCTTTTTTAACAATATGCTTATCAGTAGTCATTTGCCAATTCTCAAAATACTATTGACTAGAATTAAACTCTGTTTAACCTTTAAAAAAGATTAAATAACAAACTAGCAAAGTAAACAAGTAGGAAAAAAAATAAATCTGTTCAGGATGTTGGATGTATCCTGAATTTTGTCTCATCTGTGTGTAGAAAGAAGTGAGATATACAGCACACCACCAAAAAAAAAAAAAAAAAAACTAAGCAGAGAGAGGAAAACCAGTCACAGAACGTTAAGTAGTTTTACAAAAAGGGTGTATGGCTTTCTGACTATCCATGCTAGTTGAGGGAGGGGCAAATCGAGCTTTTTGGGACTGAAAAGAAATCCAGCTATATGAACCCCTTCAATGATGCTGTAAAAACTGCATTCTGTGTCTTCAGAACAAAAACGAAAATCAAAACACATTACGTTTTATCCCACGACTGGCCTGCCCATCTTTATACCGGACGGACAAACCTACTACAATACTGCTACCCTGTCTCGAAGCTCAACCATAATGGGAGCCAAGGCTTTTCCCTTGTCTATCTAGTCTCACTGGGTTTGTGAAGAGACTAGCTTATTCTTCTCTCGCTGGTGCTCGCTGATGTCCTCTTTCGTTTTCTTGATGCAGGTGAAGATTTCCTTGAAGAGGGCTTTGTATTCGGGCTGCTGGCTGTCTGGGGTGGGGGGCTGGTTCCAAGGAAGGCTGTCGCTGGGCGATTCCCCCTGGCAGCCGCTGGGCGAGGGCAGGGCGAGGGCGATGTTGCTTCGGGAGTAGCGCTGGGAAGTCTGCACGGCCTTGCTGTGGCCGTCTCGGTCGTTCACCTGGCACTTGCGGAGCAGTTCCTCGTACTTCACCTGGAGGGCGCTGTACTGGGCATCCACCTCATTCAGGAGAGAGATGCCCCTCTGTTTGACCAACTCGGAGCGGCGGATGCAGGTCTGCTCGTGCCCTTTGCGGATCTCCTCCTCGCTGGCACACTTCAGACTGGTCTCGCTGCTGCTGCGTTTCAGCGGCCGCTTGTCAATTTCCGGGACCCCGTTCTCTTTCCCCTCCTCCCCCGTTTCCCGCTCCAGCAGGGACTCCCGGAAGGAGATCAGGAAGGACTCGGGCACCAGCTTCTCCACACGGCTCACGAAGGCAGAGTCGGACTTGCACATCTGCCGCAGCTCGTCCACGTCACTCTCCAGCTCTTGCACCCGGGCCTGGCAGGAGTTCAGCTCAGAGATGCGCTGCTCCAGGTCTCCGTTCTCCAGGGAGATCAGCTCCACCTCCTGCTCTGCGGCCACCCGCTTTCCCCGCTCCGCGCTCAGCTGGCCCTGCAGTACCGTTACCGTCCTCTTGAGGGCAGCATTCTCCTCCTCCGCCTGGCTCAGCTCGCTGGACTCCGACGTGATCTTCTCAGCAAACACATGATCATATACAAAGTGCCTGGGAACGGTGAAAGAAAAAGGATGTCAGCAGCCTTAGGGTTAAAAGGATTCCCACTGGTAAATTAAATTAATAATAAAAAAAACACCACCCTGAAAGATGGCTCTGTTGTGTACTCTACATAATTCTAAAAATATTACTGTGGCTTAAACTCATTTTACGGGGCCAGCACCTCCACCCTCCTCTCATTTTAACCTCAGTCCTCATCACAACATGATTATCAGCTTAATACTGAGAAGTCACACTTCCTTTCTCGTTCTGGGTTGCTACACTTCCTTATAGGAAATGAGTAAGTCCATTACAGGGTCGGGGTCAATTCCTGTTCCATTTCCAATTCCTTTTTAAAATGAATTCCCAATTCCAATTCCTCGAAGGAATTGGAATTTAAAAGGTTTATTTTAGGGACAGAATTGTTGTGATTGTTCAACTGCTTTCATTTGAAGCCAATTTAATTGACTAACAGGGACTTCAATTTAAGTTATTTGTTGCCATTGTGAGAAGCTCATTTTGCAGAACACTGCTAATTGTAATTCTGATGAAAGAGGTGTTGGAATTGATTAAAAGGGAATGGGAATTGAAATTGGTTTTAAAAATGAATTTTAATTGAAAAAACAAGAATTGACTCCGACCCTGGTCCAGGGCAGCAGTGTGGAGTAGTGGTTCGGGCTCTGGACTCTTGACCGGAGGGTCGTGGGTTCAATCCCAAGTGGGGGGGACACTGCTGCTGTACCCTTGAGCAAGGTACTTTACCTAGATTGCGCCAGTAAAAACCCAACTGTATAAATGGGTAATTGTATGTAAAAATAATGTGATATCTTGTAACAATTGTAAGTCGCCCTGGATAAGGGTGTCTGCTAAGAAATAAATAATATAACGAGCTTGTCAAAAGCTGCTTAAGGAGCAATTGACAAATTAACACCACTGTCTGCTTCCCAGTTTGATAAATCGACAAAATTAAAATGACAAGTAGGCCAAATAAACAGCACTCTGTGATATCAAGAGATTATTTGATTGACTACTTCATTTTTATTATTATTATTGTATATACTATTCTCTGTAATGAATGTAAAGTAATACAGTTACACAGGTTATGCACTGTGCTTCTTATTTAAGAAACCAGACATCAAAAAAGCAGGATGTGACAAAAAGCCACAACTACCAGTCCTGCCATTGTGTTTTTCCCCAGTACGTAAGAACCACTAGTCAAGCTAAACCTCTTTAACTAAACATTATTCTTATCTGTTCATTAAGCTGTACTTAACTACTTACAAGCTGTACTTAACTACTTATAACGTTGTGCCTATAAAACGTATTCGTCTAGTAAAAACATGTTACAGCTACCCAACCCGCGCTGTGGAAAGCAATTATTTACAGCTGCAGAGGTAATTGCTATTTTCACTAAGGATAGTCGCAACAACTAAACTGCAAGAAAAAAAAAGTGAAATACTGTATTTTTAGCTTTTCATTTTTGCTTTTATCCATGCAAGTTTATAGCCAAAACCCAGCTTCTCACAGGTAACTAGAAAATTTAGTCTGAGCAGAATTATACGCTGTATATGAAAATATAAAAACATGCTTGAGTGGATCAGTTGACAGGTAGGCAATCGTGCATTGACCCTGCGATGCAGGTCGTTGTGCTGGCAGACAGACAGGTAAATCCACTGCAGTGGCTCGTGGATCAGTGGTTATTACTGTAAGTCCTCGGCTGGGGATCTGAGCTATGCTGTGCTGGGTAAGGTACAATGTCAGCGTCCTGGCAGACAGTCAGGGAGGTAAATCTCCTGCTGCAACAGATCATAGCAGGTTAAACAGCTCTAAGGCAGGACGTGCTGTGTGCGGGGGTCGATCACAGGGTTGAAAGGGGCTGAGTAGTGGTATAGCAGATGTAGGTGTTAACCCATTAAAAAGTACTAAATACATGTTCACAATACAAGCTGGATTTATGTAATTTGATACATTCTAAAATCAATTTCTCAGAAAAAAAATGCCAATACTTTGTTTTGGCTACAAATTGCTGAGTCCTATTTTGAGGGCAGTCAAGTTAGACGTGCCCGTAAGCAGACCAGTGAAATTTCATGCCGGCTATGAAGCTCAACACATAGAAAATGGAGCTGTATCATTTTTAGGCTTCAGCTTCTTATTTTATATGAAGGTGTCATAAAAGCATTTGAAGGGCTAGATTTGCTGAATTAACAGTTACACTTACCTCTGCGGTTAACAAAATTTGAGCAAATTATCATAACAATATAGTTAAAGAGTACATTTAAATAACCAGTAGAGGCCATTTAAAATGCTAAAATTACAAAGTAGCCTGTCCTCAAATGAGGACAATGGCACTTAATGTGTTAAAGGCCGGTACTGACTTGCGCAGGTCATAGAGCTCCTTGAGGCAGGACACGCTCTGGGCAGAGCTGGAGTGCCGCTGCTCAGCCAGGTCCCTCTTCAGACAGCACCCCCGACCCGGCCGCTTCATCTCCTCCACCTGCCGCTGAAGCTCATCCACCTGGGCCTGCAGCCCCTCGATCGTCTCCAGCAGCCTGGGAGAGGGAAGGGGAGAGCAGGCATGACACAGCCACTCTGGAAGAGCCGGGGCAGGGCACAAACCACTGCTTTTCTCAAATCGCTTCATCTTGCAGATAACTAGGTTTCTCTCTATTCATCCGCTTCATTATTTTGTTAAGTAATACTATCTTTAGAAAGCTGCATTTTGCATATATTACATACTAGTCAGAAACAAAAAAGTTTGTGATACTGCATGTCAGAACAGACTATATAACATTCCTATACATTTTCTAAATTATTTTATAAGCCTGCATGGGTGGTTCAACTCATTGCCTCCAGTCACTCTTTAAAACCAAATCCAATTAAGGAAAACATTAATAACATGGGGAAGACTTACACCTGCCAGATGTCTTGCTATAAACTGCCTGTTCAAATTTGCTGTTGTCTGCTATGTTACAGTGCTCTGCTCGGACGCTCTACTTGAGTAGATTTGCTGTGCCGATTACAATAGATCAAGTGATTCATGTTTTAACTACACAATGGCACTCCTCTGATTACAAGGCTGTAAGGGTTTGATAAGCCAGCCGGTAATCAACACTTTGTGATTCCGTGTGCATGAATTCAATTAAAATAATAATGGTGGTGGTGATGATGATGATGATGATGATGATGATGAGCATTCTTTGTCCAGCAGAAAATACCCTGCCGGTTTCTAACAGCCCTCTAACCCCTTCACTCACCCGGTGGTCTTCTGCTGGGACGCCCGGCTGTCCAGGACCAGCTTCTGATTGGCAAGCTCCAGCTCTCTTGCCGTGACATCCAGCTGCTCGTAGACCTTGGCATGCTGCTCGTTCATCTGCCGCAGAAGATCCACCTGCTTGGTGAGGTGCTGCAGAGAGAGAGGGAGAGAAACGAGTGACTGAGGGAGGGAGTCTGCATTCACTACGTAAAGCCAAATGGTTCTGACACTTAAAGCGTGAAAAACACAGATATAATACTACATACAACCCATCTCATATTTAAAATGACAAATATTTATACAGCATTTAGTAATCCTGCTTTCAATGAGGGCTCATTCTCCTGGAGTTTGAGCTGGGTTCATGTCCTCAGCTCACCTTTCTGGCATTCTTGCACTACTGCAGTGCTGTAACCACCATATTAAATGGGTTTATTCAAGTAACTCAAGGCAAGCGGGCAGCAAAGAGTAAGCAATGATAAATCATATTCAAGTTTTTGCATGCAAACCAACACTTGTGTCAACTGTCTACATAATATTAAAATACCCACTGCACCTATAAATACTGTATTGGGTATATCAAACAACCGCTAAAGAAATATCTGCATTCAATTATCAAACGGTTTACAGAGGCCCACAGTTAAACATTCCTCTGTATGTCTAGAGCCTTCTCCCAGCCAGGTGCTACAGAAAGGCAGGCTTCACACTGCGGTGCACAGCAACTAGGCAGGGGTGCTGATTTAGCTCCCTGTGACCTAGTTCTGATGAACCCGCAGTTTCCCAGCCCTGCTGAGAGATGACAGAACTTGGGATTTTGAAGGTTATCTCAAGCACAGCTAGAATGCTGGAGGTTGTTTCATCAGAGGCAAGCAGTTTTAACTCTTCGTTAGTCAATTTGTGAGTACTGTACTCTGAATAGGAGCACGGTTATAGTAACAGTCCTCTCTGTCAGTAGGAACTACTGTGAAGCAGAGCGCCGAGATCATTCAGGAGGAAGAGATTTCTGGGCTGAAGGAAAAATTAATGTATTCAAAACAGCACAAAGACACACGGCTGAAAGACAACTGTAACAAAAAAAAAAAAACATCAAATCGACTTACAAATGCTCTCGTTTTTCATTTCAAACAGCAATCTGCCACCATTGTAGCCATTCCTTTGTATTTAATCTCTTCACAAATACTGGAAGCAGTTCATCAGTTTTGGGTTTTTTTTTTTTGTTTTTTTTTTATTATTTCCTACCAAAGTCAAAACATGCATCTGTCAGTTAGGAAGAGGACACTGGACTACTCTTGGGACCCTGATTCGTTCCCAGTCTGGGACACTGGGACAACATAGGAGTTCTGGGGGAGGGCAGTGTCCAATGTCCCCTTCCTGTCTAAATACAGTAGAAGTATTGAGCCAAGTGGAACAGACAGCCTCAAGAGCTAATGTACTGCAACAGCATCAGCCTTGTGCTTTACAGCTACTGATAAAGAGGGAGAGTTTAGGATCAGATTTGTGATTTACAACCAGGTGGCTGGCCACCTCTAAATAGCTCACCTGAACTTCCTAATCTCTCGGGCCAGGTATCTCCACCTCAGAGTACATTAGTACAGAGGTCATGCAGTTACAGGATCTTATCAAGCAAAATAGTGAAGATAATTATGAACATCAACGTAATCTAGCAACTGAGGAATGTCTTCTGCATTATTGCCTTAAAATACACACTGCAAAAACAGGAACAATACCGCAATCCATCAAGATATCTACAAGCTGCACAGCTTCTGTAGTAAGCTCAAGTGGCTTCGTGCTTCCCCCACAAACATGATCCAGTTTATCAAACAAAGGAAAACCTGACATGAGGACCCTGTTAGAGTTATAACAGTCAACACACAGTGAGCCCCGATTATTCACCAGCGCTGCGGTTTTATCAGCAGTAAAAAGATAATAATGCTTTGATTCAATGACCTTCGGCAGTGCTAAACATTCAACAACAGTTATATTTCTATATAAATGTATCTTGTTACACAAGAGACAGGCTTGGGTGACTAGAGTTATATTTGTGTATATACTATACCAGAGCACCTGACACTGATGCACTGATGAGTACTGTAAGTTTTTATAGATCAAAAGAATTCCTTCTATTGAAACATCTGGGAACGTGCAGAGTCTATCAAGTGTCATGTGGTCTGGCCTGTATAATTGTTATATGCTCCCACTCAGTAGCCCTGTGCTAATGCCAAGAAGGCTTCAGATCTGATTTTAAAACATTTCAAGCAAAGTGTTTGTCCAGATACTGTACAGAGGCCTTAGGTCCAGGGTTCGGGTCAATTCCTGTTTTTCAATTCCAATTCCTTTTTAAAATCAATTCCCAATGCCAATTCTAAGAAATAGTTTGCTAAAATCAAATATATAAAAGCAACAGTTTTATTTTTGCCTCTAATAAATGAACACACTATTAACGTACTGACAACAAAGGGCATAACAAATGAGAATGGATTGGATGCTCATTCAGAATGCTGGCGGTGCCGATCACTGTTCACGTTGATGTTACATTCAGAAGGAAGGAAGCACATTAAATTCAATGATGCACCGATTCAAGGGATGATCTATTGAAATCATTGAATTAAGGGTTTACATTTATCAGCTAGTCAATTAAATTAGCAAAAAATATTCAAGCCTGGCTAAATTCCCTCTGGACTTATTCTCATACAAAGCCTTCCCTATCCAAGGGCATCTCTGCGAATAAGATGGTGCATCTCAGCAGACCTGCAGTATTGTGTATAAATTACTCTAATGAATACAGCATGTATTGGCTTCAGAGTGCTGCATCAGGAATAATGAGACCTGCAAAGCATCCAGCCTCAATCGCCCAATAAAAACATCTGCTTTGTGAATTGCTGCAAATCTGACCTCATGTGGGTTATTTAAAAAGTTAGCATTTAAAGAGCGTGCTCATCTGCAAGGTGCAGTAGGTAGATTTCTGGGTTCAGTTGCAGACCCGTGGAGCTTAACAGAATCAGAAGCAATCGATGACTTCCTGGGTCAGTCAGTGCTTTCTTAACCTGATTTCCTTGGACGGCTGACGAAAGTGATTATAAAAGGGAGAGCCGGCATTTTTAGCTCAACCCTACAGTAGCTATAGCTGTGGACATCAGTGCAGAATACACTACAGCAAAGTACAGTACAGGCATCAAAACAAGACCTCAGACTGCAGCACACGAAGATTAAGAAGCTTAGTTCCTTTCATACCCTTGACTGAATACAGCAGCTATGGTCTGACACAAGGAGCTGCAGTTGACACAGGCACTGTAAGGGCATGACTGTATTAACAAAGACATAGGAGGAAGGTCAAACGCCAGACTGGAGTCATCAACTTCACAAAGCACAGTTTAAGATTATATTCCCTTTGTCATGGTGTGTCAAAGTAGCTAAGAAATAAATACATGCGCATAAACACATAGCCCTACATTACAGTATGTCTAATTAAAAACACATAGCTTTACATTACAGTGTCTAATTAAAAACACATAGCCCTACATTACAGTATGTCTAATTAAAAACACATAGCTTTACATTACAGTATGTCTAATTAAACACATAGCCTGATATTATAGTATGTATAATTAAAAAATGACATAGAACTGAACCATTCATTACCTCGATTTCCTGCAGCTGCTCCTGATTGGTTGAGTACATCTGTTGAAGCCCCTCCTCCAACTCTCTGTTTCGGTCCAACAGAGTTTTTCCGAGCTCGGCAGCCAGGTGCAAATCTGGAACGATCGGTACAAACATTGCCTAAGGGATGCTATTTGAAAAGTATTCGCTTTGTTAAAAACTATTGATGTGGGATGTGAGATTTACTGTAGTGTAGCAGAGGTAGAGAAGGCGGTTTTCAAATCAATGAAAAACAAACGAAGCACCGGAGACAGCATTCCCTGTCCCTCTGCATCGCCAGTATTTCACCTCGGAAACACCCCACCAAAAAAAAAAAATAACCAGTGAACCCTTCATGTTTGTTAAAAAAATATTCTACACTGAACATTATCCAAGATATGTTTCTCATTAAAAAAAAAAGTTAGCTGTTTATATCTCAAATTAAAAACAAGATACTGCAAAATATACAGTTTCTGATCACCGTCTGTCTTGCTTTTTATTTGAATGCGACTAATCTCGAGGTTTTACAAGGCAGCACGTGTTTTTGACCTGCATGTCTGCACTAGAAGACTTGCCCTCTCATGTTAAACATCATCCCTCGTGTTAAGGAATGTCATTTATCTGGGGGGTGAAATGGATCGCTCAGATATCAAAGACTGGTATTGTTCAGTGGAGAATATTAGAATAACTGTTGTACAGTTTCAAGACGTCATGAAAGAAGCCCACAGTATCCATGCCATTGAAGCCTTGGCTCTCCCTTCTGCTGAACACGCGGAGGGTTTTGCTGTTCAAGACACTGTTCGATTCAGAACAGTTCAGCAACGTAGACGATCAGTGGTAAAAACACCACCAACCTGTTAATCAGGGATTTGCCCCGTCGGCTGAATTAACTAATGTTCATTCCAAGTCCCAGCACCACTGGATGATCATTTCTGAATAAATGATTACAAATTAAAGTTTGACATATTCTTTACATATGCCTTTCGCTGACCCCACCATAAAATAATCCTACATATAACATTCACAAGAATATGGAAGTAAAACACTGGTGGCAGCCGTGCAAAGCACTGCTGCTGTAGGTCGAGCTGGTCTTTATTCTTCAACATATTTTTCTAATGAATGCCGTTCACCTCCTTTAATTGGACTTTAGCAGGTCTTGGCAAAAGCAAATGAATGAAGCAAGCTTCTACCTAAATTATAGTGAGCCAGCTTATGCCACACCACGTGAAACAGTTGATCCAAGATCTTGGCATTGAACAATTATAACAGGGTGGTGCCTGGTACACTATGTGTTGCTCTGTAAGCAGGTTGCCAGCATTGTTCAATTTTTAAAGTTAAACTGTAATTCAGATCAAGTTATTGTAAAGATGCTGAAAAGGTAGTGACAGCCTTAAAGGCAGTATCTATAATCTTTTATAATGATTAGAACATGAAAACGCTTCATCAAAAAGCCTTAACTCACCACTAAGCTTGAATCAGCATTTTAAAAGTCAGTCTAGGCCATGCCTTGAAAAGCTCCTCACAAGATTATCATCAATCATTGGAGGGGGTTTCCAAGAACAGGATAGTACCCACTTTAATTAATAACTAATTGGAGGAACTACTCTCAAACTGGTCAAGTAAATAGTCTATAAACTACATTAGTATAAAATAAATTTACAAATAAAAGAGAAAACAATGACATTGGTTTATTTTACACCTTGGAACTGTAGTACAGAAACAATGTTAAAACAGACCGGACAGCAGGACACAAGACACCTAAAAATCCAATCAGAGAATGGTGAGATAGACATCCAAACCTGATAATAAACAGGACAGGAGCAGACAAGTTCATAGCGTGTCCATGCACATGATCATGGGCTTGACGTTAGTAAATTACCTGTACGATCACAAAAGGAATCGGTGCCTTTTTGATGAGAACCTGCCTCCGCCTCAGGCTAGCCTTGATAGGCGATCCCATCACAGAACTGCGTTTACATTGCAGAAGCAGCTGGAATTTCTACTGAGTTGATCTAGGTCAACCAAAACATCCAGGTGTCAACCATCTAAGCCGAATAGAATCCTACTATGCCTCTTAATCCTGTTTATTTTAGCAGAGACCTTCCAGTAGCTGGTTGCTTCAACACAGATAAAGTGCCTGCATCACAGCTGCTCCAGAACTACTGAAATGTAAAATGAAATCAATCTACATCACGTATACTAATGTGGATTTAGAGAATTACTGATAAGACAACCTGTCTACTGCCAGAGATGTCTAAAGGACTTTAGATCCTTTCACTCCAGCAGACTCACTAAAGCTCAAAGGTTTTACACAAGATTTGACCTATACCCTAAAATTACCTCAAACAACCATGGAACCACACTGTGCTGCTGGCTTCCTGTCTGAGATGGGACTTAAAAAGAATGACAAGCAAAGTCTAGTCTTAGATTGAGATGGGAGATATTTTACAACATCAGAAACGTTTCTGCAGCAATGGATTGGTCTTTATGGTTTATAAGTGACTGGTCCCTAAACAGAAATACAAGTACCCACAGAACTCAGATCAGTTGTCACTTTCTCATTTTAAGAGACTGATGTTTGATCATTTGAAACAGCCTAGTGAATGTATGTGATGCAAAATTAATACAAACAATACATGGACAGTAAAAGTGTGTGCTTGCTGTATGCTTCTATGCAACTGTAAATGACTTCTGGCTTATCCCAGCAGGGTATAAAAACAACAATCCTATTTCACTGCAATTTACAGAAGCAAAAAACTACAGCGTCTGTCTGCAAACCCCATAGCCTGAATGCAACATCCTTTTAGCTGAGGATTGCCACACATCCTTTCGAGATAAAACTTATTTTGGACAAACATCATGAACCATACCAATGCCACAAACACAATTTAATAAAACCCATACTGCAAGATCTTGCGTCAAAGTGAATTTCGTATAAGAGGACTAGTCAACATCAGCCGTAGTTTGAAAGCTTCAATGCACGGCAATAGCGGGAACACAATACAATGGATCGTTTTGCTAAGCTTTCGCTCCAATGAAGTTTACTAAAAATGTATTCTCTCTTATTTAAAGTGCAGTAATACTAGGAGTCGTGTATCTAGTTTTGAAACATTTTGTAGGCAAATAGAAAAAAAAAAGTGGCCTCGAAGCAATAAATGTGGCCAAAGTTATTAAACAAACAAACAAAAATACATCAATTTACGTCTTGCAAAACCTCTTAAAACAACCAAGATACACTGTGTAGGCGGCCTAATTAGTAATACGCCTTCAACCTGCTTAAGGTTTACTAATTATATTATTTGAAGGGATTTTTGTTTCTCTGTACTATTAAGTAGTGTGGGACACAAATCCGATAATTTATAATAATGCCATTAAAAAAAATACTGTAAAAACATGTTAAAGAAATCTAGAAATGTAATTTACGTATAATAATATCATACAGTATTACCACTAAAACATTTACTGTCACTGTGTTTCTATGTAACTGCTGAGCTGTTTCATGCAAGTGTTGTGAGATGCTCTCTAGTCCAAGCTCAGTCAGTAGCCATAGGCGATACCCGAGCAGCAGCATTCACTCACACACTAGTACCACCAGCATCACTTGAGTTATTTAAACCGCTTACCATGTTGCAAGTCCTGATGATCATACCACGGTTCGTCCTCTCTTATTTCAAATTCCTCTTCTACCATCATATCGGTGAGCATTTTTTTCCCTCTCTGGGTCTTGGTGAAATGAGGCTAATGTTATATTCCACTGGCCAGAGATGATTTGTTTTTAAGCCGTTAATAGTGCCTTTGGCTCTTACATCATCTCCTCCCTCGCCTCTCCCTGCTCAGACAATCATGCACTTGCCCCTGCGAGAAACTGGGCGTGATCTCATAATAATGAGAGCGCACAGGCTCCAGCAACGTGGCACTCACGGCATTATGTAAATGATGGTCTGTGACGTATTCTTTACAAGGTGAATCTGAGCGCTAATGTGTCAAACGGTTTGTGACGTTTTTAGATTGACAGCTAATCGGTCCCTCGATGGTTTTAACAAAGGCGGTGCAACGCTGCCCCTTTGTCCAATCCTCGCAGGTCATGGGAGGAGTCTGTCGTTCACCCACACACTTTATCGCGTGGAAAGAGCGGTGCAGTTATATGAGGCAAAAATCAGGAAGCATGTAATGAAATTGGTTTGTTTCAAATCTGTAGTGCTGAATTGTTGTCATTTTAAAAGAAGAATCATAATGTAAGCGTTTGAATAGGTAACAATGCATTATTTCACATTTATGTTGCTATTGATGACTTTTAGTCATTATTTTACAATCTTTTATAAAATGCAATAAACTATTTTTTGTAGGATCCAAGTTCGTAAATACAATAGGGTTGTATTTGAAATACGCTTATATAAACATAATGTGTCATTTCTGTCAAGTTACAGTGCCACCTTTCAACTGGTCATGTTTGTTCAAAAGAGTTGCATTGCTTCATTTAAAGATGTATTACTGACTTGCACCTGAGATGTGTTTTTTAAACCATGTACTGGTAGGATTTTAAAAAGCAGGTGAAATGTGCATCTTCAAGTCTTTCCTTGTTCATTTTTACATTTCATATGGGCGATCAATATCCAACATATTATTATTCTTCCATTTACATGAACACTTCAGATCGTTGATCTTGAAGTTACAATAATTTAACCGTTAGCATCTTCTCATTCGCACTGGTGAGCTAGGGGCTGGTAGAAGGGATTTACCCAGAGCAGTTTTATTGGCCATGGCTGGGACTTGTCCTTCACAATGGGGTTAACACCCCTGCTTCTTGGGATCTGTCCTCTGAGCAGACCTGGGGTCAATTCGTCATTGTAATTGTAATTGAACATTGGCACACCTGTCATTGTAATTATGCCATATGATTGGTCGACTCCAGTTCAGTTACGCATTTATTTGTCCTTCGATCATTATTCTTGTATTTACAACCACTTTGGGAGTAATTAAGGACTGAGCCACCATTGTCCTGCAGAAATAGATTGTCTTTGCAGAGCCCCTTATCCAAACACTGCTTTGGCATAAGCATTGCTAAGATTTGATAAGGTAAGTGGTTTGCGGCTTCAGCATATGTCACTTCTAACTGCAACTGTAGGTATGTTTTTACAACAATGGAAATAACAAACTGGTAGATCTTGTTTGAGAACCAACACAGCTCTTCCTTGTTCCAGCTCATAGACAGCGGAGTGTTACAACAAGAAATGGTGCTGCTCAATTGTATTCGTGATACTGTATTTCACACCGCTGCTTGATCTTATTTTGATTGCACAGTTCACCAGGTTTATTCTGAACATTGCAAAACAGGTAAGAAAAAGAGTCTTGCCCGCAGAATGAGGCATTGCAGCTTCCGATTGCAGGAGCCTTTCTGTGTGCTGTATAAAAATTGACATCCTGATCTTTTTGATTGCATTACAAGGAATGGCGTTTCTTTTTTGCTAATTAATGTATGTATTTATGTGTGTATTTTACCAGGAAAGGATCCATTGAGATATGCTATCTCGTTCACAACAAGGAACTTCTACATCCTGGCTCCTGGGATTCAACTTCACTGGCTTTGTGGTCGCTCTCTCAGTGCGCAACATAAGATCCCAAACACTGGACTTTGAAGAAGCAGCTGGCTCAGCAGAAATTAACTGGTAGGTCATTTAATTAATATTGTAAAACTAAAGTGTTACTGAACAGGCTGTAGCGTTTAAAACAGATTACGTTCCCTAGTTTCCTGCTTTGTTTTATTACTATTATTATTTGTTTATTTAGCAGACGCCTTTATCCAAGGCGACTTACATAGACTAGGGTGTGTGAACTATGCATCAGCTGCAGAGTCACTTACAACAACGTCTCACCTGAAAGACGGAGCACAAGGAGGTTAAAGGGTACTGTAGGAGATGACATTCTTCATAAAGTATTAATCATGTATTTGATTTTAAATTTATTTACTTCTATGTTAAAATGTTCATATTTGTATGAGTTTTTATATTTTCATATTTTGATACATGAGATGTGTTGAAGGTGATAGCAGGGTGGATCCATACTGATTGGAAGAAATGGGGGTGGAAATGCTAATATATTCATAGTCTTTAATGTAATGTTTTTGTTTGAATCGTCAGTCAATTCTTTGATTTCACTCCACGGACGTCTGTGTTACGATACAAACGTATACATTAGGGCATGCTGTGACCTGCGCGTCTTTGCTTGCTTGTATCTAATGTTTATACGCTTGTATTAACATTATTTTCTTTTCTACATATAAAGTATTTTTGATGATAAAATCATTTGTCAAATTTATTTCCGTACAGTACATAAGGACCTTTTTATTCCCCATGTGTTGCTACAACTACAAGATGGCTTCCCATGTACCCGCATGGACCACTTAGAACTACATTTCCCATCATCCTCCTGCTCACATACAGTACTGTGCAAAAGTTTTAGGCAGGTGTGAAAAAATGCTGTAAAGTAAGAAAGCTTTCAAAAATAGACATGTTAATGTTAGATTATATTTATCAATTAACTAAATGCAAAGTGAGTGAACAGAAGAAAAATCTAAATCAAATCCATATTTGGTGTGACCACCCTTTGCCTTCAAAACAGCATCAATTCTTCTAGGTACTCTTGCACAAAGTCAGGGATTTTGTAGGCATATAGTCAGGTGTATGATTAAACAATTATACCAAACAGGTGCTAATGATCATCAATTCAATATGTAGGTTGAAACACAATCATTAACTGAAACAGAAACAGCTGTGTAGGAGGAATAAAACTGGGTGAGGAACAGCCAAACTCAGCTAACAAGGTGAGGTTGCTGAAGACAGTTTACTGTCAAAAGTCATACACCATGGCAAGACTGAGCACAGCAACAAGACACAAGGTAGTTATACTGCATCAGCAAGGTCTCTCCCAGGCAGAAATTTCAAGGCAGACAGGGGTTTCCAGATGTGCTGTCCAAGCTCTTTTGAAGAAGCACAAAGAAACGGGCAACGTTGAGGACCGTAGACGCAGTGGTCGGCCAAGGAAACTTACTGCAGCAGATGAAAGACACATCATGCTTACTTCCCTTCGCAATCGGAAGATGTCCAGCAGTGCCATCAGCTCAGAATTGGCAGAAAACAGTGGGACCCTGGTACACCCATCTACTGTCCGGAGAAGTCTGGTCAGAAGTGGCCTTCATGGAAGACTTGCGGCCAAAAAGCCATACCTCCGACGTGGAAACAAGGCCAAGCGACTCAACTATGCACGAAAACACAGGAACTGGGGTGCAGAAAAATGGCAGCAGGTGCTCCTGGACTGATGAGTCAAAATTTGAAATATTTGGCTGTAGCAGAAGGCAGTTTGTTCGCCGAAGGGCTGGAGAGCGGTACACGAATGAGTGTCTGCAGGCAACAGTGAAGCATGGTGGAGGTTCCTTGCAAGTTTGGGGCTGCATTTCTGCAAATAGAGTTGGGGATTTGGTCAGAATGAATGGTCTCCTCAATGCTGAGAAGTACAGGCAGATACTTATCCATCATGCAATACCATTGGGGAGGCATCTGATTGGCCCCAAATTTATTCTGCAGCATGACAACGACCACAAACATACAGCGAAAGTCATTAAGAACTATCTTCAGCGTAAAGAAGAACAAGGAGTCCTGGAAGTGATGGTATGGCCCCCACAGAGCCCTGATCTCAACATCATCGAGTCTGTCTGGGATTACATGAAGAGAGAGAAGCAACTGAGGCTGCCTAAATCCACAGAAGAACTGTGGTTAGTTCTCCAAGATGTTTGGGCCAACCTACCTGCCGAGTTCCTTCAAAAACTGTGTGCAAGTGTACCTAGAATTGATGCTGTTTTGAAGGCAAAGGGTGGTCACACCAAATATTGATTTGATGTAGATTTTTCTTCTGTTCACTCACTTTGCATTTTGTTAATTGATAAATATAAACTATTAACATGTCTATTTTTGAAAGCATTCTTACTTTACAGCATTTTTTCACACCTGCCTAAAACTTTTGCACAGTACTGTATGTAACAGAGATGGATTTATCAGTAAGCAGGAGGATGATGGGAAATGTAGTTCTGAGAGGTCCATGCGGGTACATGGGAAGACATCTTGTAGTTGTAGCAACACATGGGAACATGTAACACAATAAAATAAAAAGGTCTTATGTACCCTTTAAGTAACTTGCTCAAGGTCACACAGTGAGTGAGCCACGATTTGAACCGTGCACCTCCTGATCACAAGCCCTTTTCTTTAACCACTGGACCTCACAGCCTCCTATGTGTATGTATTCTTGCAATATCTTATGTCAACCTAATTGTGATTGCTTTGATATTGTTTATTAACATATCCCTCTACATAAATCAGAAACCTTGGGAAAAAATATAAAACCTCACAGCCTGTTTAGTAACACTTTAGCTTCATTACTGTAAATCATATAATATCCTTGTTAAAGGCTTCACCCATAAATATTCAGTCCTAATGCTACAGTCATAGTTACATAGGTGTGTTTTTTTGTTTCTTCCAAAAACAAAATGGTATAAAGATCTTTATGAGTGATCTCAGAATATTTTTTAAAGCTTTCTCTTCTCTCCTTTTGTGTGGCTCTGGAAGACAGATCGCTGCAGTCCATGAGATCCAGGCTCTGAGAACAGACGCTGCATAAGGCCCCAGTCCTGCTGCCGACAGCATGTTTGGAATCCACCACAATGCCCTGGCCTATGCCATGACCACGCTGGGTGCTGGGATGATGAACAGCATTTTCAGCTTCTACTATGTCAAGCTGTTTTTGAACAAGTACAAGATCTCCGAGGGAGCTTTCCACCAATCACAAGTATGCATTATTGTTTTTTTGTTTTGTTTTTATATGACATGTGTTAAAGTTTGGTGATGTTGCATGGTGAAATACTAGATACTGCAAATGAATTGCACCCAGATAAAGAGTGCTAATTCACTGCACCTAACTATTCAGGTCTGGGAAAAAATACAGTCCACTCAAAACTACACACCACGCTAGTAGTAAGGAAAAGATAACTCCCAATTTAAGTGAATCTAAAGAACAGACTTAATGCTCTCAGATATCATATTCTGGATTATTAAATATCATTGTTTTGAATTTTGCAATAAAAGAATAAGAAAAGGAAATAGTGGTAGGTGTCTCGTTGTGCAGTGCTTTTTGTCCTATACTGCAACCAGTGCTGTTTGTTTGTTTGTTTCCCCCATGGAATCTGAGACACTCGCTAAGGGTAGCATCCTGTCTTCACATGGAGCGGCCTTGCCATTCACATGGGTATACAGCAGTGTACTGCAAGGTGAAGGCTAAGCTGCAACAAACAAAGAATACGGCTGCAGACTGATTATTCATTGATTCGTAGCTGGTTAATACTTGCCTAGAAAACCAATACAATTCCACTTTATTTATTCAGTAGTTCTCAATAGAGTAAGTTTATAATATTCGTTACTTTCTCTTTTCCCACTTAAGTTCCTTGACATACAGAAATAAAATCAGCTGACCTATTGTCAAATCCAGATCAAAGAAACTGCCATAGTAACATTTCACCACCAACAAACACACTGAATGCAAAACAATATTAAACAATCAGCTTTCCTAGTAATTGGAGCACATCTATCTCCATTCTCTTCCTATTGCTAGGTTGTCTACATGATCTGGAATGCAGTGAACGATCCCTTATTTGGATACATTCAGGACAACTCCAGAGTCCCCTGCTGTTCCAAACGGAGGCTGTCTATTCTTTATGGGGCTCCATTCTATGCACTGACCTTCCTCCTTGCCTGGTTTCCATGGAGATCGTACGAGGCAGGCGATTGGCTGAGCGGAGTGCACCTCATCGTGGCCCTGTGTGCCTTTGATGGTATGCTGACCTTCGTTTTGCTGGCCCAGTGCTCTCTCTTTGCGGAAATCTCCACCCATCACGAGAACAGACTGACACTCATCAAGTACAATCAGGTGGCCTCTCTGATCGGCTCCTCCAGTGTCTTGTTCTGCGGACTGGTGTCAGAAAACATGGAGAACTTTGGTTACTTCCAGAGCTTCACGGTGGTGGTGGCTGTGCTGGCTTGCACCTGCATGCTCTACACAGGGTTCTATAGCCTGAGCCCGTATGACCGCCTGGGGTCACAGGGCACTGGCGAGGAGGGACAGAGAGATGAGGCGGCCCTGTCGTTGTCTTCGGTATTCTGCATGACCAAGCAGATCTTGACCCAGAAGGACTTTATGATCTTTGTCACCATGAACTTCTTCCAGGTCTTCCTCCTGGCTTTCTGCAATAACTTCACCATGATCTTCGCGGAGCATCTCATCCCCCAGAACGTCCTTCCTTCCTTCGTCAAGAGCATCATGTACGGAGCTGGGTTCATCTGCCCGCAGGTACCATGTGATGTAACAGGTCTTTGTTCATTAGTCAGAACAGCATGGTAAATAACAGATGATTATGGTAAAGCATGTGAAACTGAAAAATGAAACGTTCAAATGATTTCCTATTAATGGAGATGTTTTGTACAAAATGTTAACTCAGTTAGTTATTTCATTGCCCTGTGAATTAAATAGAATTAGAGGGGTTTAAATCCTATTAACATTGAGTCGAGCTTTAGGAAACCAATGCCTTTCCATCAGGAATAGTAGATAGAGCCCAATGCGCTGGCCTCTCACTTCATTCACGGTTCCTTATCTGTTCCAGCTCCTAGTTCTGAGCAGCCAGAACCTGCTGAGGACTCTGGGATACTACAGAGTCATCATGTTCACCTTCTACGTGGAAGCTGGGGCTGCAGCCGTCATGTTCCTTTTGGGGCCTCAACACTACTACATCCTGGCATTGTTTCTCACTGGAAACATGTGAGTGACATCGCTATACTTGTATGTAAGACAGGATAGTTATTATTGTAAAGGAACAGCACTAAACATTGAAATACTGCATAATCATTTCGTTCATTACTCCACAGCAGATCGTTTGTAGCTGGGACTCATCATATGTTATGTTGTGTTGTTTTTCTTTTAGGGTGCTGATCCAGGCTTCGTTTAGCCTGTTTAATTTACCTTTGGCTGACATAATTGATGCTGACCTTTTCAAGCACAAACGCAGGTAAGTGTTCTTTGTCTATTACTCCCTCTCCCTCGCACAGAATACCTTCCAAAGCCAGTGTGGGTTCATTAGGAAAACAATGCGACTTCAATACACCAGAGACCCATCTTAATTTGGACCAACTATCATTAGAGCCCACAGCCTTTTATCAAGTTCTTCCGTTTTTGTTTGTTTTTTCTACAGCACCCCACTGTCCTCAATGGTGTTTGGCACCAATGCCCTCTTCACTAAGCCTGCCCAGTCCCTGGCTCCTATGGTCGTGGTCAGTATACTGAACCAGGTTGGCTACGAGAAGCTGGAGGACATTGCTACCATTTCTGATCAAGGGTAAGACTTTTGTCCTGAATTAGAATGTTTCCCTCAGCAGAGACTGTCCCCTTTGCATCGATGTGGACCCTGGAGCAATAAAATGATGCAGTGTTATTACCTTTGAACACTTTTACTGTTTGCTAATCAGCCCTGGGCTGATAACGTGTTTACTACAGGAGACGTGCTAATACGTCTTTTTTTGTTTGATCTTTTTGCCATATTCCGGTTTACCCCATTAAGCTGGTTCTTGTATACATAAACTGCAAGTTGACGAAGGACTTTCCAAAACACTGTCTGACTCCAAGCTGACGGACTACGGCAGACATCCTAGAGAGTTGCATCTGTGCCTGTGATATCACATCCTGTGCAGTGTCACAGCCTCCTGTATAATTCAGCTCCCAGCAGTGTTGCTCAAACACAAATTAATGGAACAACATCTGTCGCTGTTGTACAGTGTATATTTTTAATTACAAAAGCAATTTTTATTATTTTTTTTAATCTTTGAAGAGACATATCTCAGCCGATGGGTGAATGCTGATGTCGCGTCTCAGATCTTGAAAGTGTTCAATGTGTGACGATGACACTTGATGTCGGGGGTCTATCTTAGTACAGGAGATTGTTATAGGCGATTATCTGCTTGGCTAATACAGCTATTTTAGACCCTTTAGTTATTCATCCCAGGACCTCTTACTGCAGTGATATTCAGGGCTGCTCTACTCAGCAGTTATTCATTTTACAATATTGAACAATAGGCTTGTTTAAACCGATCTTGGCTTGAGAGATAATCTTCTAAGTCTGACCTCTAGAGTCAATGTGGCAACGTGTCACTGAGACTGAGACAAAACAAATGTCTGGAGAGCGTCCTTTGTTAAAAAGTGGTTGACTCTGCCCTCTAGTGCCATATCTGGTATACTGCATCATGTTTGTTCTACTGTACTGTCATTGCTGTACAGTCATTTGCAGTGCAACACATTATCAGCAATACAAAATAAAGACTGCAGAAAACACAAATGATATCCCACTCTCACTGGAAATAAAACTGAAACCTTGACTATATTCTATTCTTGTCTTTTTTCAGTTCTTTGCAGGAGCTTCATGATGTCATGTTTTATTTGGTGTGCCTGGTTCCTGTATGTGTTGCAGCTCTACAGATTTTGGCCTGGACTCCATACTCAATCAGGGAAAGCCACACAGTTGATGCAAAATACATTGAGACTTAAGGACCGGGCTCTGCGGGAGCACTAAGGACCAAGAGGCAGACTGATTTTGATAACCACAGCATCAAAGAAGTCTTCTCAAGAGGTTCATTCGAACTGGAGGGTGCTACGTTTTATTGTCAATTTTAAATTCTCTTTGAAATATTGTAATAGCTATTTTGTTTGTTGGTTGGTTGGTTGTTAAGATATATCAATTTTGTACTCAAATTGAGTCATTAAAGTAATAAATATATTTTCAATTAAAAAATATATATAAAAAATTATAATATATATATATATATATATATATATATATATATATATATATATATATATATATATATATATATGTTTTTATATAATCTAAAGATTTTGTAGGTAGCTGGTTTGTTTGTTTTTAGCTCCCTAAACATTATGTGCTACATATTTAATAAGGTACCTGCCTGTACTAACTATATTCAGTACACCCAGAGTGGCTGCAGATTCAGTTGCCAGTTTTGCACTGCTCCTGTAGAAACACCCACGAGAAATGAGACATGAGGTGGAGACACCAGACAATGAACAGGAGCTCTCTCAGACTCTCAGCTCTGGGTATCTGTCGCCAACACCTATTGACACGACTGCATTGACCTACTCACGCATCTCGCTCTGTCATACTTTTAGTTGCTTGTGATTTTTGTCTGTGTTAAAA
Organism: Acipenser ruthenus; assembly: GCF_902713425.1. Classification (NCBI taxonomy): domain Eukaryota; kingdom Metazoa; phylum Chordata; class Actinopteri; order Acipenseriformes; family Acipenseridae; genus Acipenser; species Acipenser ruthenus. Next base: position 5,836,679 of record NC_081201.1, on the reverse strand, counting down.
CAATAATAATAAAACATTAACTGCTCAATTTGTCAGCTGTTCATTTCCAGGAGGGCTTCTTTTCATTTGATAATACGACCCTTATAAAAGTGTCCCACTGTAAACCACAGTGAAGCATGGTAAAGCATCGGTAGGCATTGTAAAGTACAGTAAGATATGGTAAAACATATTAAAAAAACTTGGCAAACCATGGTAAAGGCATAGTATGACCATAGGAAAAGTGTGAAAATACTGTGGTAAACTTAAAGGTATAGTCATTACTATGTGCTTACACCTGACATGTTTAATTGTTCTGTCTCTGCTTGTCTGTCTATACATACCTTCCATCTGATCTACCTGCCTTATTTAACCCCTGTGATATTAGTATGTATGGCTGCATGTTAGTTTAATATGAAGAACCGCTCATCCAAATTTGATGATACTTGGTACAGACATTCCTTTGCATGGTCCCACTGCTGAGCTGTGGTTTTATGGAGTTTTGTCTTTCGCAAAAAAAAAAAAAAAAAAAAAAAAAAGAAAATGGCACTGTGTGTTAAGAGTAGAAACGTTGTGTAAAGAATGTTTTATGATACAGTACAGTAAGTCCTGCAGCTACACATGCAGAACGTTTTATTGACCAGGAATCGTTGTTTATAATTACTATAAACGTGAGTTTTTTTGTTTTGTTTTTTTTTTCACTTATTCATACTTCACCCAAACGTAGAAAATAAAATCTTATAAATTATTATATCTATTATTTAGTAATGATTCTTTAAATACAAAATGTGTATTTCATAGTCAGCATTTCTATGCATTTTGTATATAAAGTCTTGCGTAATGTGCATGCTATTTTTCGTGTTGCAAGAACACATTTTTCAACAAGCGTGCATGGACAGTGTGTCAAGAACACACGGTTAAAATGTTCTGATACTCTCAATAACAGGAGCGACCCGAGCATCACTTTGAGTTACGTCGATTTGTTGATTTATTTTGTGGGACTCTTGGATTAACAGGGTCAGTAATAGTCGTACCCAACAAAGAAGAAAAAGAACTAGGCTCACAAAAGGCGTTTTTTTCAACAATAGTCGAGTCGTTTACTGTTTCAGGGGACGATATTTAGTGTAACACAGGAAGTAAACGTGGATTGTTTACTGTTGGAGAGCTGTGGTTTCACCGGCTTGTACAATTCACTATTCTGAGAAGTTCGTATTCAGATTAAGGAAAGTACAAATGACATGTCGCCTTTAAAGTACCATTACACCGCCCTGAGGTTTGTGATTTGTATACATCTGCGTTCAGAGATCAGTCATGTTTTAGCGTCTACGGCTAGAGTGTGCAGAACTTAAAGTTTACACTTTTCCCCCCCTATTATTCAGGTGACCGACCGCTTACAGATGAAACTCTTACTTTTTGGAAGCTGGGTTTTCTGTTATTTTGCATCTCTCTTAGTTTTACGGATGTGGACTGAAGCATACCTGAGGAGCCCACTCACTCGGTCACTGTTGGTGAATATGGTCAGCGAATCGAGAACACAGCAAGAAGCGCACGAGGTATGAAGTCCACGGTATTTTCTTTGTGTTTTTTTGGATTCCTATAGAGTGAAAATCGTGATATGGCAAATGCTATTATGAAACCATGATCGTGGTCTCAATTGAAGCAAATTTACAGACTTCATTTATGTTAAAATATATGTTTCAGTTCTTTATTTTCTGGTCTAACACAATTTCTAGCTAACAACATATTTGCTTTGTCAGATTTAGATAATATACGTAAGTACAATAGAAGTGTTTTTTTTTTGTTTTTTTTTTTGGGACAGTGCACTACGCAAATATAGAAACGGAACAAATAATCTTATAGCTGAGTTTATAATTGCTCTTTGTTATTTCAGACAGCTGTACTGTAGTTTATCCCGAACCCTATTTCTCAAACACTGAAGAGTCTACCACAGATTGAACTGGTCTTTGTAACAATGCCTCAAAGTAAAGGTGTGTCACATATAACGCCTGTCAGGAAGACCCACCCAGCCACAACACACAGTAGCATCTTACTTTTTATTTTGGTGCAATACCTGAAAAGAAATGTTGATGCAAATTTGGTTCTATGGCGCTAGATTCTAGAGCCAAGGTACCTCATATAATATAATTAAAAATGACGTAGCGCCAGCAGCATTAAATTCTGGCAACAGTAGACATGTTTAATTTTTTTAAAATTCCTGAGCAACCATAGATGATAGTTTCTCATTGGGTCTGGACTACTCACACGAGCCACCCACACTCATCATCATACAAGAAGGTTTGTGTCGGAAGTTTAACTGCAGAAACTGGTCGCAAACATGTCTTCGCAGCCATATAAATAAATGTACAGCAGACTATTGTCTCTAAAAACTAATTGAAGAACAGTGGGAGGGGGCCGGGGAGTAATTTAGCATCAGTAGGCTCTCTAGTGCTAAACTTTCAAAACAGTATAGCACCAATTTTCAAAAACTATTTGTACCCCTGATGACCATGCACAGATATGTGCACATCCATGCAAAGACCCTGATATGCATACAGCACAGGGCTTGATTCCCAGAGAGATGCTACACAGAGAAGCTCATGAATTCTAGTGCCAAGTAACATAATACTGATTCAGCTCTGTATGCTGTGTGTGTTCTTTTCTTCCTGCAGTGGTATGGGTGTCACACAGAGATCCTGGGTGAGGCTGTACGACCGGCCTTCATCCAGAGTTACTTGGACACTGAAACGCAGGCCTTCTTGAACAGGAGCGCGGAGAAGTCCGGCTGCCTTTTCACTCAGCTCTATCACTCTTTTGTTTCAACCCTGTTCAGCCCCTTTGTGTCTAGAACCTCGATAAACGGGTAATTGAATTTGATTAGATTGACTTTGCTTCAGTATTCTTTTACCTTCAGCAGTCCAGTGTCCTAAAAATGGATCCTAGTTAAATATCAATGGTCTGAACACTCAAAAGCTGATTGCTTAAAGACAGACCATAATCTCCTGTCACATCACCAAAGCTCTAAACAGGAATACAATATCCATACTTGTTCCCCTGACCCAAAAGTCATAAAACCTTAATTCTAGATAGAAAAGGCTGTGTCCAAATTACTTTGGGTACTAGCTCCAGCTTTAATGATGGGTGTGAAACTTTTCAAACAGATCGCGCTAGATTAAGGCTGTGTTGCTTGTATTCCTGTTTATCATACTTGATTAGCTTCTTTATGTTAAAATTCTCTGTACCGCTGTTGTTAAAGCACTCCTAATGTAGTTTGTGTTTCTTGTGTTTTGTGGGAGCAGGTACCTGGGAAGAGGTTCTATGTTTGTGTTCTCCCCAGAGCAGTTCCGCCAGCTGATGAATATCTCCCAAGACTGGAAGAGTAAGAGGTTGCTGGATCTGGGAGCTGGAGATGGGGAGGTTACCAAGGTCATGAGCCCACACTTTGAAGAGATCTACACCACTGAGGTGTCAGCCACCATGAAGTGGCAGCTTGAAAAGAAACAGTACAGGTAAGAAACCTGAAGGGTGGAGAAGAAAGAGAGTCTGAGACTTTAACCATCTTAAAGTTTTATAGTGATTTCCTGCACTTACTTGCAGTTAACAGTCAATCATGCACTTTCACCTTTATTGTTTAGAAACAGTGTCTCCCACCCCCAGCCCTTGATTTTGTGTCCTGATCTCCTCTTCCCTCCTCTGGTTCCAGGGTGCTTGGTATAGATGAGTGGCAGGACACAGGCTTTCAGTACGATTTGATCAGCTGTCTCAACCTGCTGGACCGCTGCGATCAGCCAATGAAACTGCTGAAAGACATCCGCAGATCCCTGGAACCCTCCAAAGGCAGGCTGGTCCTGGCTGCAGTGCTGCCCTTCCACCCCTACGTGGAAATCGGTATGTGGAAAACACTCACGCACCCTAAATAGTCATAAACAGTACACATACACTCCCATACTTGCAATGCACTTCACACATAAACACGTAACCCTGCACCATATGAGGTTCACTATAGGAGCTGAAGAAGTTGTGTTTAAGATAATACAGTGTCATTAGAAGCAGCAATGATCTTAACAGAGTATAGCACACTTTCTAATCGTATATTCTGGAACCAACTCCCCAGTAATGTTGTTGAAGCTGACACCCTGGGATCCTTCAAGAAGCTGCTTGATGAGATTCTGGGATCAATAAGCTACTAACAACCAAACGAGCAAGATGGGCTGAATGGCCCCCTCTCGTTTGTAAACTTTCTTATGTTCTTATTTGTTGATGTAGCATAAAACTGCTAGTATTTGAGCTTCCCTTTGCTCCGTGCTCTGTTTTAACCACAGTCTTCCTCCAGCACAGGGTGTAAGAAGGTTTTTACATCCATTGTGCTTTTTCTACTGCAATGTAATACATCAGTTTCACTGTGGTCACGAGAGGAGCAAAACAATATTAAAGAAATTCCTTTTACAATTCCAGTAACGTGTCATCAAAAAAGAATGCTTCTCAAAAAAAAAGTTTATTGTTGAGATACTGCAGTCGTTTCACCACTTAACTCCTGGGCGGGCCCCTTCCTGCCTCCACTGCATATTGGCTGTAGATAGAAGGGAGTTATATGAGAAGAACTGTTAATTTTTCATTAACATCGTTTCCTGTACTTGTTTGTGACCACCATAAGCAAATCTCAACATCTGTTGGCATAAAGTATTCCTGCTGTCAGGCACACCTACTTAATGTGATTAGGGAAAAAATATGATTGCGGCGAATAGAAGTTATCGACTAATTAACTATGGTAGAATCTGATTAGCCTGTAATGGGGATGTTAACAAAACCCCAAATGTAATGTTGTGATGGTCTGTCATGGAGGCCAGTTATTTTTGACTATACAAACGCTACTTCAGCAAGACTGTTGAGAGCAGCAAAAAGGCTCACAGCAAACGCCACATAACTTTATATGCACATAGAGAGGAATCCTAAAATATTTGACATTACTATGCCTCTTAAAGTTAATTCTGCAGTTACCACAATTGGCCAAATGTAACGTAAAATACAAAACAAAGCACCCACAGCTGCAACATTTGGTTTGCCACTGGTGGTTCTGTGTGTTAAGCCAGAAGTCCTTTAAAGAAATGAATCGTGTCAGAAGAGTGGGGTGGGTAGGATACTACGTAGAGAGTTTTAACTGACCTCTAACAACCAGAACAGTCCCAGTGGATGTGTTTTTCGAGTGGATTGAATCAGACTCTGTGAATGATATCCCACAGAAGTAAATGCTGCTCTCGTTGGGGTGGATCAAGCGGATCCGTAGGGATCTGTTTTTGTTCGATTTTTCCAGGGAATACTTGTTGGAGGGGTGTGTTTGGAGCTTTCTGTGCGAGTGCTGTTGAAACTGATACCACAGCACGTCAGGATTGGGAGGACATTGACCAGACGAGGTGAAGTTGCAGTGTATGATGATCTTTCTTCAATGAAGTCCGGTTGAGACACAGCAACTGTGCATTTTAACATGCTTGTGATTTAAAACGAGATTACAAGAAAGGGAGGATTGTTCTTGCTTGCAAGATTTAAAGCTATATTACAGTTTGAGAGGGAGTATTTACACGCTTGTGGAATTTAAAACAGAATTGCAAATTGTGGAGATGTAAAAAAATGCCTAAACAATAGCCGGTGCCTTTTAAACACGTAAATCAGTGCATGCCTGCTCTCTCCTCCAGGTGGGAAGTGGGAGCAGCCCTCGGAGTTCCTGGTGGTTGAGGGGAAGACATGGGAGGAGCAGGTGACCAGCATGGCCAATGGCGTGTTTAAGGAGGCAGGCTTTGCCGTGGAGGCCTTCACCAGATTGCCGTACCTGTGTGAGGGGGACATGTACAGCGATTACTACCACCTGGACGACGCTGTCTTTGTGCTCCGACCAGAGGAGTAAAACCGACCCCTCTTAATTCCAGCCCACCAGGGCTCCAAAGGATAGCACAAGCATCCCTAGAGATTCCGTCTAAAGCATCCGAGTGACTCCCCAGCTGGAATTGACTAGATTGATCCTCCTGCTTCAGTTACATGCGCTGGATTGGAGTTTATTCACTACCTTACATACCTATCGAAATCTGCCCTTTTCCTTCCAAACAAAGTTACTGTGTTTGGTTTTCCTTCCCTTTGGGGGACCTACCTGCTTGTCCATGATGGGTCATATTTTAAAAAGCAATTAGGCAATACAGAGAGAAACATCTTAATGTAAAGTCCTACTTGCAGTAGTCAGACCAGCAACTTCTACCTCTGTGACCATTTTTAAAGTGTTCCATTGCTAGAGAAGATGGTAGATCCCCCACTGATGGCAAGCCAAAGACAGGTTTACCGGTAGTTTTGACTCCAATTTTTGTCAACCTTTTCCCATGGACAGTCTGATTTGTGGTACCTTACAATACAGTAAAAAAAAAAAAAAAAAAAAAGAGCAAATGGTTTCAGTCAATCCAGAGAGTCTTGTTGATGTCTTGTAATACATTTTGTAATTGTATGTAGTTCTTGGGATAGGTGCTGAATAGATGGCACTGGAAATGCGCATTTGATACATGCAGACATTAACCTATTTGCTCCTCATTTGCATTGTTCAGGTAAGTTTCAGTGGGGTACAATATAGAGTGTAATTTGTGGAGAATAAAAAAAAATATCAGTGTGTGTGTTTGCAAAGTCTATATGTATTAATTATGTTACTATGACATTCCAGCATCAAGAAACCTCCAGAAATATAATACAGTCATCGAACTTTAAGATATAGAACGTATTATACTTTAAACTCCAGAGTAAGGGAGCTGGGTGTGGGATGATCATTGGAACAGTGTGACAGGTTACAGGGGGCATTTTGGAAAATCTAAGTTTAGATCATCAGGGTTTTATTGGATATTTCTTCTGAATACATGCAAATCATTAGATTGTACTTGATCTGTTAGTACAGTGATAGCCATTTAATAGGATCACTGTTTAATTGAATCATTCACATAATGTAATAAAAAATGTATTTCTCTTTGCTGTTGATCCGATACAAAACTGCTGAATCACCTGCTTTATTTGGTCAAATCCAAGTGTACAGTCATGCTTGCATTATGAGATTGTCACTGAAATTTGTATTATAGCCATATTAACATGTGTCCTCAATTAAAAATTGTGCCATCCACATACTATACTGTAACCCATATATGTTCCATTATTACTCGCAGAAGTTTAAGCGCAATGTTTTGCCTTTTTAATTCTTTGAACATTCTGTATCTGCAATTAGTGTCAATAAATGTTTTCTGATAATTAATACCCTGTTTATCTCCTGAACATCAATAACAATGACCTGAGATAAAACTCGTTCCAGATGCAATTCACACTGTGCCCTCTGCGTCTAATTCAAGGGTACTTAATCCTTACTCTGGTTGACACTGCAGCTGGTAGAAGCAATGTGCTTGATATAAAACAGTGCTTAGTTGCTAACTCTGTGGTATTAACCTGAAGGCTGCATTATTTTTGTAAAGGACACGGCTGCAGTGTACACTACTGTTTTCTGCAATGAGACAATACATTTGCTCCTGATTCTCTACAGCCAGGGTCTCTAACCTGGTCCTGGAGAGCTACAGGGTCTTCTGGTTTTCATTTCAACAAAGCTGTCACTTAACTGAACCAGTTATTGGCTTAATTAGTCAAGATTAACATGTGTTCCAGATCTTTAGTCATTGATGATGTAAAGCCACCGAGCTTCATACATAGAGGCTTCGTTATCTACAATGTCTGTGCTCAGAGCAGAATGAATTCCCTTGTCTCACCACTAGAGGGGGTATTGTTTGCTCTATTGTATCCCTCCTGGAATTTCAGGAAATGTTAAGCCTCGCTTGTTTAAAGTCTCAGAAGACCTGCCCTTATTCTTTTCTTGGGTTTATAGTTATTGTTTTCATTCATGGACTATATGTATATATATATAACCATGCATTCCTTCTTTGTACCTTATCTTGCGTTCATCGATCTCACCCTTTGCTTGGCCGTTAACGTGGTATGCTGCAGTATACTGAGACATGAGACACCAAACCCCGCTACCAGTAGGAAAATGTCAGTCAGTGCCAGCTTTGAAGATAACTTATTCAGATAGCTACTTTTTTTGTTTTACACCTGGGGTTATGCTGTCACACAAGCGTTAACACAGTCGTTTGCCATTTTCCTTAAATATCAAAAGTCCTAAGTATGAACAGTTTAGATTGACGATTGTGCCAATATGGTGGTTTGAGACTTCTAAAAAAATAATTGCAATAGAAATATTCACACACACACACACACACACACACAATGCGTTTGCATTAATTACAGCAGCGGTGTTTAAAATCTCAGTCGCATGATACCTTCGTTGCGGGAGTTTCTCTTGGTGCGTTTCTCTTCTCACAGGTACTACACCTGATATGTTAATGACGTCACTGACCTCATTAGGACTAGAATATAGTTTCTTCTGGGGGAAAAAATGGTGCTACGCTTCAAATTCTGTTAAATAAGGAACACGAGTAAAGGAACGCCAGATAAAGGTAAATACACTTTGCATTTATTTGGTACAGACAGTGCTATATATTTATTTATTTATTTATTTATTGACTGCGCAGTTTTTTGGTTTGTAAATTACACCACTCGCTACCTTTGCGCACAGTGGAGTGTTGAGAGAAAGTAAAAAAAATTCAGTTCTGCATGACTGGCAGAACTATTTCATTCTTATTTTGATTTTGTGTCTTCTTTTTTAAGTGTGGTGTTAAAGTTTTGACATGTATATTTGTTTCTTTTATTATACAAAGACAAATCTGATTAATCTGATGTTTTATTCGGCATCAGATTAAATGAATTGATTATTTTATTACTGTGCAAACTGGAGATTGTTACAAATGCCGACACACTTGTTGTCTGTGGAATGCCATACAATTGTTATGCGATTATTGATCATTACTAAATACATGTGACATGTGTAGGTGACCCTCCCATGAATACAAACAATTATGTTAGGTTGTATCATAAAACCTGGACTGCTTAAGGATCAACCTCTAATAAATTAATACAGCTATAACCAAACGTTTTTCATCATCATAATATTTTAGGATTGAGACACAATAAAAACTATATTAACATAATTTAGATATTTTATTTAGCATCATGAAATCAAAGAGACTACAAAATTATATTGCAAAAGTCTACCGGAAGCCATAACAGTATTTCATGTTAGATTTCGCAATGTCACTTTTTTTCAATTTGTCAGTTTGTAGTTAGGTATATTGAAAACTACAAAGCGGTATGTAATCCAATATGTTAATGTAACATTATTCAGCAGATTTCATTTGACTTTATGGAGCAAAAATAGTTAATTCTATAGGGAGACGCATCACTCTTGGCCATAGCTGACTACATAGTGGTTGCATTGTTCCTTTAGCCCATACTAACTTTAGAAGTTTATTCAAAAAACTTTCCTGCAGTTATTGTTACAAAACTTGTAAGTCGAATGTTAATAATGCATGTAACGTATACAAAACCTAAACTTTTTATGTAGGCTTTGTTGTATTAACAAACTGTTAAGCAAATTAAACTTTTCGCATCTCTTGAATAATTAGAACTCCAGTAGGGTTCATATATGTAATACAATATCCTATTACTATTGCTATATGCTTTAGAGTTTTATATAGGAGTCGTACAACAAACTATTACACAATGTTGTCCTACATCCAAGTGAAATAATCCTGAAGGATTGTGTTCTCTCCGTTCCCACTGTATCACCGTGATTCTTTTTGAGCCTCAAACAGAAAGGTTCCAGAAGAGAGGGGAGATGTCAGAAAAACTGGTTCTGTCACTTGTGCTGTTGATCCTGGGACATCTGCAGCTTTCAGTGGAGCAAAAATCCCATCCTGGTGAGAAACAAATAAAACCTGCCCTTTACCTGAGTTAAGAATAACCTCCATATGGTATTCATTCATGGAAACAGTAGAAGGAAGCTGGTTGTTTAGTTCCATGTACCTTCTGTTCCGGCATGGACCATGGAGCCACAGTGTTAATAGCATGAAGTAATTGTTCCTCTAATTTGCCATTTGAAATGTTAATGTGCTTGTTTGCATTAAGAGAGCCAAATTACATTTTATTTTTACTTTCTCAGATTTGCACCCCTTGCTGAAAAAATCACTGGTCAGTCCTTTTTTTTTATTCCTATTTGTTTTGGGGGCTTGTGTTTGTTTCTCTGGGATGTTCTGAGGTACTGCTTCTCATTCGCTGCAATGCTCTTTGTGCAGGTCAGGGAAATGTCATCTGTCCCTTATTTCTTATGAATGTGGTTTTCTTTTTGCTATTTAGTAAAATCGACCCTTTCTGGTTAACATGGGGACAATAGCCCTGTTTCTGTGAATTATAAATTTGACACATTTAGTAATTCTTGCATTAAAATATATTGTGCTTGTTTCATCTTAAGGATGAGTTCTTGGCTGGGAAATACCTTCAAGGCAAGTACTGGAAACGTATAATGGTTATCGAATATCATTTGACTTGTGCCTTTTAAATCTATTTTAAATTTATTTTTGTTGGTTTTTTTTATAGCTCTTGTTGATGCATTCTTCTTTTCAAGGTAAGGGATTGGAATTGGAATTGGAACTGGGAATTGATTTTAAAAAGGAACCCCAATCTTGCTTGTGCAGTATTGTGTATGACCACCACCACACTCATTTTAACTGTGACCTCAAGAAGCATGTTTTATTTTTTGTAGTAAACAAGAGGCCTGGAACCCTCTTGACGCCCTGAAGTATCTGTTTTTGAAGAACTCCACTCTGAACGTGGAACGCATTACGGTAGGTACTGTACAGCTGAACTGTGCTTCATAACTTGCATTACTTTTTCAACAAGTGTTTTATTAACATAAATGGGTGAAGGGTAACAGACAACAGACCTTTGGCAATGTAGTGTTACTCTGCATTGCACAGTATTTACTGTAGCCAGCTGGTTTCCTTGTTCATCCTCTGCATGTGTGTAAAATGTCCTGTAATTGACAGTAGCTGTTCAACAATGGGCCTCAGCCAGTTCTGCCGGGGCAGTAACAGCACAGCGTATTGTAAAGCCTATTCTTAAGTGTCCCCACATAGTGGAGCAGCAAAATTGAATCTGTCTACAGTATAAGAATACATTGTACAGGCTTGAGTAGCAATACCTGGTGTTGTCTCTGTATTCTGCTCCTACACTGGGGAACATGTGACAGTCTGTGGTAACTTGCCAGCACGGCACTCGCTGGGTTCCTTTCCATGTTTTCACTTGGATTCTCTCCTTCCCAGACGATCTTGAGAGACTACCAGACGAGACTGATGAGTGAGCCGAAACAGCTTATATCTGAGCTCCTGACGCTGGACAGCCAGCAGTTCCTGGTGGCCATGAAACTGCTCTTCAGTGGAAGAAAAGAGCAGGTTTGAAATCCCAGGACACCATCCAATACTCCAATGAATGTACTTTGTGCTGCCAGTAATCAGCTGGTACATCATTATTCGTGAATAGAAAAGAACATAGCTCTTGAAGTAACTTCCTGATTAACTTCATCCGATCATTAAAACGAATCCCTGTAACTTATCCTGTTTTGCAGACACCCCTGATGGATATTGATTTTGACCTGATAATGGCCGCCCTCGTGCAGAGTCCTGGGGGGAACAGGTCCCTGTTCTGGATTGCGAAGGAGAGGTGTTGGTCAGAGCTGAACGCCCCAGACTGCGTGGAGCTCCTGGGGAGGGCAATGAGGTTGTCCTCAGGGGAGTTCGTCCACGAGGAGCTTATCACAGACCTGCCCCGGGATCTGCAGGACGACACCTTCAGGAACATGTAAGCATAATGCATGGAGAACGCATAGGGATTCATCTATTAAACTGGCTTTTGGTTTCTCCCTGCCTGTAATATTGTAAGGAAGCTCCTGTATGTATGTAGTTATTAGCAGAAATTAAGCATTAATTAGTTACCTCTGGGAGGGCATGGTGTGTGTACATGGAGGATCTTGAAATACTTCTCAAATGCCAATCTTATTTATCTTACCTAAACGTGGGTGTGAAGCTAAACCTTTTTTTTTTTTTTGTAAGCTTAGTTTCTCTTTCCTACACCCTGTGTACACAGCTGTATTGAGCAGTGTACTCAATAATGTTTGCTTAAATCCCTTCGTTACCCTTACGTACATTTTAACTACAAACATGCAATCCTTTATTTGACCTATTTACCTACAATCTGATGTATTTCATCTTTCCCCAAGAACGGCTATTTTTAAGGACCTTTATGACAAGTTTTCAGTCAGCACGCAAAGAGCTATCTACAAGTGGATCACTCTGGGTCTGCAGAAATGGACAAAGTCAAATGGTAACTCATTTTCCGTATGCTTGCAGAGATTTTACTGGGGGGCAGGGAAAAATCCTTGACTGTTTCATGAGGGATTACTTTAATAAAGCAAAGTCTTACCTTATCCATCTGCCACATTTTCTCAGTTGTCTAAAATCCCAACTGGATCTAAGCAGTCCTTGTCCTAGCCGCACTCAACAAACATATATGCCTTTGAATCAAGTAGATTTTATAATGCTGACTGAAGAAAGCATCTAGCAGGAAATGTGGTTAACAAGGCAAAATGGCAACTTGGTATCAGAAATGAAAACATACCGTAGAATAAGGCAGTTAATCAGGATTCATTTGAGGCCTATGTACGACTTTACAGTATTTGCTAATAATTCAATTTCTCACTGAAATTAGCAGAAGGATTTGATTCGTGGGTCACAGCCGAGAGCCTGAGGTTTCTGGGAAGATACATTGTTCATCTGCCAGTGTACAACATCAAGACAATTCCTCTGAGTGAGGTAAACCAGATGATGACCGGTAACCCTTGCAGTTAGGGAGTGCTCTTTACAGAACCATCTTTTCTGCAGAGCTTATCTTTATAACAGTAAATGTGACCTTTCAACTGAGGTGTACACTACCAGAGAGCAAAAAAAAAAACAAGTTTATTTAGGTTTTGTATGATGATGTTATTGGGGTGGTAACCCAAACTGGGTGAAAATCAACAGGTGGAGTTGAAAGGTCGTGGAATGAAGAATTTAGCTGATTAGAGGCATCTTCAGCATTCCATACTAGATAGAGAGCATGAAGAACGATTCATCATGATTGTAAGCATCATAAAGGTGGTAAATTAAAATTTAAAAAAACATTCCTTGCTGCCCTGCAGATAAGGATGTTCATCAACTATGACAATGCCACAAAACAGCTGGACTCGGTGTACGACATTAAGCATGCCACAGCCAAAGCCTTCCTGGGAAGAATCAACGGCTCTGGGTTCGATATGGGGAACACCTCAATAGTCTACAGGTCAGCCAATTGCAGGGGAGTGGGGAGGGGCTTGAATTACAAGCTGTTTTAGCGCATGCACCGTCTTGTTTTGCAGTCCTGCATTTGTCATCCTGTTGCAATTGCGAATATAATCCTGTCACGTTTTGAAACAACTGGCACTTTATTACGAAGCGTGGCAATGGCTATTTCAAAAGCCGAGGATTTTCTTGTCAAACGTTGCTCTAGTGCTTTTGGCCTGTACTTTGTGAATATAATAAATGACTTTATATTTTTGAATAGATTTGGCATTTTAGTGAATTGTTAGTTGCCATACTGTACTTAACAGTGTTCATCTAGCACGTTTGATTTATGAACTATTGGGGATCTACGAACCTGCATAATATTACTTGTTGGATGCGATATATTTTTGTAAAGTGTAGTAAATAACTTCTTGAGATTTTATTTCCAAATCTTACATTTTAAAACTAAAGCAGATATTCCAGAAATGCCACATTAATTACTATTTAATGTGTTTTTTTTAATATATAAATAGTTTACTATTAAAATGTTTTAGTGTTTTTGACCCGCGGTTGCAGAACCAGCCTGTAAGTGAGAAGGCTGCTGTGTCTCAGTGGCATTGTGCTCTGCCATTGAGGGACCTGCCCATGTTAATGTGACATTTGCTTTAGCGGCAATGAGTTGGCATTCACAGTCCTCTTATGCCTTCTTTCTTAGGCTCGGCCTCCTGGTCTGTTTCTATAACAACGTGCACCAGCTGGGTGCCAGTGATGCCCGTAATCTGCTCCACCAGCTCATCAAGTGCAACCAGCTCCGTGGCAGCCAATCGGATGTGCAGAAGGTGAGGGTCCTAGATACAGTGTGAACCTGCAACCGCAGTGAAACTTTTGACTGCATTGGTATAGCGCTGTACTTGCAATAGAGGATCCCCCATACTGAATTATTGCAGGATATACTGTACAGCTATGGCCAAACGTTTTGCATCACCCTATAGAATTAACTAATTTTGCTTCATAAAGTTGAATGAAACGTTAACATATTGAATTACATACCGCTTTGTAGTTTTCCCTATACATTACTTAACGAAAAACTGACAAAAACGGAACATTTCAAAATCTTCAAATACTGTACTACTAATTTGGCTTCCTGTAGACTTTTGCGATATCATTTTGTAGTTTCCTCGATTTTTATATTATTATTTTTGTTTTTTATTTTTATTTTTTTAATTGTCTCTAGGTGATGCAAAACTTTTGGCCATAGCTGCATATTGAGAGCCGCGTGCTTTTGATTTTGATACCTGTGCGTGTGTTCTGGGATTCAATCCACGTTGACACATATTGATGGTACCAGCCTGGGACTCTGGTTTATAGATGGGACTCCACTGCTCAGATTCAAATAAAAGTGCCGCAGAGGTGCTTAGTGATGAGGCTTTTGCTGGGGAGCTGCGGTGAGACGGTGCTGCGAGGATAGGCATGCAGCCGCAGCCTCGTGTGGTTGACATGTCCTTCTCCTCCTGGCTGCAGCTGAAGTCTCAGCTGCTGGATATCGTGATGAAGAACCAGACGCTGAACGAGACGCTGGGCTCGGTGTCGGATGCGGTGGTCGGCCTCACGCCCAGCCAGCTGGAGTCACTATCCCCCCAGGCTGTGCAGGGCTCCATCGCCGTGCTGCAGCAGGTGTTGGGCTGGACAAGGAGCCAGACCATCATCCTCGCGCACAAGTACGTGGGCAGCAGCAAGGTGAGAGCTGCTCTGCACCAGATCCGGGGTCAATCTGAATTCTAATTGCAATTCCAACACAGTTCTTTGCGGACATTACAATTACAGTTCAGTTATTTTGTTCAGTTACAGTAATGCTGCAGTAATCGAGATTATAATTTCGATTGCACTAAAAAGTTACATAAACAGCACCACACATTAAAAAGCAGTAATGACAATAATGATCGAATTACAATACATGTTTAATTGAACTGTAATCAATCAATTGTGTGGTATAATTACAATAACACCGGTGTGCCAATGATCAATTACAATTACATTGTAATTAATTATGAATTGCACAATTACAATTGTAATTGACCCTGGGTCGGTTCTGCACCTGGGATTATAGGAATTAATGAAGATTTTAGAATTTGTTAGAGCTGTTTAAGGGAGTTTGTTCTGCCTCTCAGGTTCTGTCGTTCAGCAACATCAGCCAGCTGGGTTCCCTGATTTCGGGGGTGGACACAAACCTCTTCTACAGCGTCAGCACGGAGGAGCTCGGCAAGGCCCTGGAGAGCACGCTGTCGCAGTACGCCTCTGACCTCAACCCTGCGCAGCAGCATGCCATTGTCAGCCAGGTACAGCACACTCGTATTGTGTACCGATAGCGTAGCTCAGGGCACGCTCTTTGAGGTTCAGCTACAACAGCGGAAAGGGGGATTGAGCCAAGGGGCAAGGCCATAATAGATAAATAAGCAGCTGGCAATGTAAGCTTTTCCTGTCGGATCGTTCTGTGTTGCTTGTTGGAGTTCATGTCTGTGCTGAGGTGTTGGGTTACTCTCTTACTCAGATGATCACAGCTCCGGAGCTCTGGATGGTGATGAAGCAGATCCCCAGCGTGTTGTTTGCGGAGGTATCCCTGTCCACTCTGCTGGGGCTGCAGAGCATTGAGACCAGCACTGTGGGGGAGAAGCAGCTCACACGAAGCCAGGTAACCACACTTAGGGATCGGGAAAGAGAGAGCCAGCCAGCGACAACTGTTTTGAGTTCATTTTCCAAAGGTGGTTGTTTAATTTTAGTATCATGTTCAATCAGTAGATGCCCCTTTGTAAATCATTATTATTATTATTATTATTATTATTATTATTATTATTATTATTATTATTATTATTATTTTACAGGCTTTTTTTCTCTATGATTCCCTGTCTAAGAGGATGTCCACAACAGATCTCATAAGGTGTGCAGCTATGAATTATTATAATATAATATCGGTTGGTGCTTTTTATTTATTAGTTCTTATTAATGTATTTTCTTAATATATCTTATTAATGTATTTTAATATAGACATCATCTTTGTGTCAGTTTAAATTCTGATTCTGTGCTTGAAGGCAATTTCTAGCAGTAATATGAAATCTGTTCTCAGACGATCTAATGAAACTGATATCCACAATGGGACCTGATGGTAATGTAGTCACAACTATACAGTATATTGCTTTATGTATCATCTCCTCTGTGGTCAAATAAAGAACCCATAAGGAATATAGTGCATCAGTATGTATTTGCACTTGTATTGCAGTCAGAAATACTTTTGCATGACTTTGTGTGGCATTATAAAGTTGCTGTATCTAAAATAATGAATTATTAAAACTGCAGTAATGTTTATCTGTGAGAGCACAGATCAGTTACAGTAAATACAGTTCTGGCTTGTATTTCTCAGTACAGGGCAGCTTATTAAAGGGATTTCCTGTGATCAGATTCATGAGATGGACAGTAAGGCCTTCACGACCAACTTCACCCTCTTTGAAAAGAACTTCCACCTGCTCTCTCCGTTCCAGGTAAAGAGGTGGGGGCTCACTGTATAACATGTGAGAACTGTGCTGCACAGATGACTGTGACTAACCCTGCTGCTGTGCTTGCTCTTTCAGATGAACTGCCTTGCCTGGAAATACTGGGAAGTGTTAAATACGACAAACACGTCGATTCCACCCATTCTATTATCCGTGCTTCCGTAAGTACAGGCTCTAGTCAGCTGAAACTCGACACGCTTTAGCACTTCAGGTTTGGAGCATCGCTGTGCCCAGTGATCTTGTATTTTGGTATACGATATTATTCAATTTTTTGTTTTCAACTTTTTACGATTTACGATCACAGGCCAATGAAGGCTAGTTTTAAAGCTTTAAAAAAAAGAATCAATAAATATTTACATTATAAATCTGTTTTACGTTTTGAATACGGAGAACGTTTTAATGGCTTACTTCATTAAAATATTGCAACCTTTGAAATATCATCCAGATTGTAAATTTAAAGTACAAATTACCCAGCTGTTATTTATAGTTTTAACACAACTTTGAGACTGTTTGTTAATTAATACAACTGCTTTGCCCAATTATTGTTGGAATAAGTTTTATTATAATTAAAAATGTGGTATTCCTGTTTGAACACTTTGCAGTGTGGCGTATGTAGACAACATGCCCTCTTCGTCATGTAAGTCATTCTTGGTGAGCCTGGGAAGGATCCACTTGGATCTCCTGGTTCTCTACACTGAGAAACAGGAAGCCATCATTAAGAAGGTGCTGCAGTGTTTGGTAAGTTTGCCCATTGCTCTGTCTTCAGATCTCAAGCCACACATTAAACCCCAAGCAGGGTCCAAACTGCTTTCAGGCGCACTTCAAAACAACACTTACATTAGCTACCCAGGAGCTGCACTGTAAATACCAGATATAATAATAGTTATATAAAATATCAATATTGTTTGCATGTACTTGGCATGCAGTTTGGTAAAAGCTACCTACACAGTCCTCCTCAGTAGCATGTTCACTGTGCTAACTCCCTAAGTGTGTTACAGACTGATGGAATCCAAGATGAGTATGATGTGGACATGCTTGGCCGGCTCATCTGCCACCTGCCTCCCGAAACCATCCGGACCAAAATATCCCAGACGGCCCTGACTGCCACCCTCAGACAGTTCAAGACCTGCCGGGATCTCAGTCAGGAACAGAAAGCTGCTGTCAAAAGCAAACTAGCAGAACTATATGGGTAGTTTAACGTCTTCATTCATGTCTGGAACGTCAGATTTGTATATGTTTATTTCTCGCACAATCTTTGCTGTGTCAGTCTGTCATACAAAGAGTGGTAAGAGACATACTCAACTTGATTAGTGGTAGCCACTGAACACTTACAAACATATTATAAGCCATTAAATCTAAATGAAAAGCTGAGAGTTACGTGCTTACATTTTTTTTTAATGGAACCTGCTGTGGTTTAAACATTTAGAATGCGTTGTCATTGACATTCTGAGTGTGAGATCTACATTCTCTGCGATATTAGAAGTGTAATTGCTGCTAATAGGATCCACTAGTTCCATGACTTCTATAATGACAGTGATTGCTCTAATTTTGCATTTTGAGGATATACTGTATGTTACTAACATACTTTCTGTTGACGTACTTTTGCAGAAACTGCACTTACTGGACTGCAGAGCTGACTCAGGATTTAGGACCCCTAGTAACTCTTTTATCCAAAGATGAAATTACAGTAATAGCAAACAAGGTATTTCTAATTCCATTGCTTCTTCTTAAATTGGGGGGGGGGGGGGGCTGGGTCATCGCTTAGGCATAGTTTTAGGTATCCCAGTCCCTGATCGCTCCGTCTCTCTCTTTCTCAGTTCTTTGACGAGATGCCCGTCTCTCCCTTCCTCAGTCCTTTGACGAGGTGTCCATCTCTCCCTTCCTCAGTCCTTTGACGAGGTGTCCGTCTCTCTCTTCCTCAGTTTTTTGATGAGGTGTCCGTCTGTTCCTCAGTTCTTTGACGAGATGCCCATCTCACCCTTCCTCAGTTCCCTGATGAGGTGTCCGTCTCTCTCTTCCTCAGTTTTTTGATGAGGTGTCCGTCTGTTCCTCAGTCCTTTGACGAGGTGTCCATCTCTCCCTTCCTCAGTCCTTTGACGAGGTGTCCGTCTCTCTCTTCCTCAGTTTTTTGATGAGGTGTCCGTCTGTTCCTCAGTTCTTTGACGAGATGCCCGTCTCACCCTTCCTCAGTTCCCTGATGAGGTGTCCGTCTCTCTCTTCCTCAGTTTTTTGATGAGGTGTCCGTCTGTTCCTCAGTTCTTTGACGAGATGCCCATCTCACCCTTCCTCAGTTCCCTGACGAGGTGTCCGTCTCTCTCTTCCTCAGTTCCCTGATGAGTTGCTGCCACTGGCAGTGAAGGTAGCGGGAGGCTCTCTCCCGGAGGAGTTCCTCTCTGCGCTTTTCGATGCTGTGCGAGGCTCCGGAGTGAGAGACCAGGCCGTGGACAAAGGGCCAGGTGAGAGAGAGGCCCCAGCCTGGAGCAGTTATCTTCAATTATGGCTTTCATGGTTACTTTATGTGGTTTAACTACAGTAAACTACAACACACCTTGATGCTTACTGATTTGCCAAACTCACAAAGAGTACAATCCTAGAGACCTACCTGTGCAATAAAAAACACCACTCAGAATAGTCTCATTACAAAACTGCTTCAGAGTAACCGTGTAAATGTACCATGAATGATTAAATGTTGTAGACCAAACTGAAGAATGTCTAAACTCTCAATCACAAGTTTCCGTAGACATTCAACGCTGTGTGAGAACCCCCCACGCGTTCTGAACTCCAACAGCTCAGTGATAGCACTAGTGAAAAGGCTCTTTGTTTCTCACGTTGCTCCGACAAACAGGTTTCAAGATATAAAGTGACGCTAAAGGGGTGCCAAAACGTTCACTTTCCTTAAAAGGTTCAACACACCTGGTGGGTGGGACGGAAGGATGTAGTAAAGTTCTCTCCAGTGATGTAACACCCAAAAATGAGGATAACTAAACCTGAACAGAATAGCCAGTTATTTCATCTTTACGTAGAAATAATACATTCACATATTTATACCTATACAAACTTCTTTGCGTACACACATCCTTAAATATACAAAGCTCTACTTACTATTTATTTAATGATATTTCTATTATTTAATGTATTAATTTCTCATCTACATTTAAAAAAAAAAAACTAAACTTAAAATGTTGACTTTCAGACTTTTTTTTTTTTTAATCTGTGCTGGAATAGATCCCTGACACTCTGTCGTGCACATTTGGACATACAAATACAGAACAACCTGAAATATCAAGGATGCACACACATGTGAAACAGGCAGAGAGCAGGCAGCCAGGGTGATAACATTTGATTTGCAGAGCCGAAACTCGACACTGCTCTGCTAGTCAGGCTGGCTGATTCTGTGGTTTGTGTGTGTGTGCACAAGGAGAGAGGCGGAGAGAAGGAACCTACCTGGAATTGTATCCTGGTGAAAGCAAAGTACAAATGTGGATCACCACAAGCCTAAAAGTTAACCAAGAGGGGTCAGTCTCCAGTCATGGGTTTTGGTCATACACCACAGGAACTAACTTTTTATAAGGTAGATTAATCGGAGGCGCTGTGCCCTCCTGTAGTCTGGTGTTTTCTCAGCAGCCTTGCTCTTCTCTCTGCAGATTGTGATGCAGTTAGAGCTCCCACTGCTGACGACATCAGGAAGCTGTCAGAGGCAAACTTGTATTGGTCAGCGCCGGAGCTACAGTGCATGTCTGATGACACCTTCACCAGGACAGTGGAGCTGCTGGGGTCAGTGGAGGGATACAACATGTCTCAGCTCAGAGCCCTCAAGAACAAGGCCAAACGGGTAATAAAAAACGACAGGACAGATTTTGCACACATTTACTTTCAATATTTCATTTTTTTTTTTTCTTTTACTTCTGTTGAAACCCTTTACACAGGTTTGACACTTGACCATAGTACTAGAACAGTAGTACTATTGAAATGAATTTTTATTTTTGAAACAGTGGGGTCCATCAGATTCCTGTTCTGACACTGGTGATTAGGGTTTAGTGGATTGGCATTGCTGTCATGGGCGACTTGTGTTTCTGTCACCTCAGGTCTGGGGTCCACTTTCAAGCTGGAAGAGCTACCATGTGATCTCCCTCGGAGCAATAGGACTGGCGCTGACTGAGAGTGAAATCAAAGAGCTCAATCTGAGCTCCATAGACACTGTGACCGCACTGAGCCAGCAGAGCACATGGACAGCAGGACAGGTGAGGCTCACACATCCACGAGGGATGCATTCGGCATCCAGTAAGAAAATAGTATATTAAATAATGCTCTTTACCTGGTCATCTGTTCATTGACACTGCCTGGCTTTTATGGTCAAAATTAGGGAGTGGAAAATAGAAGGAAGGAAGTGTTAAGACTTTGCCGATTTGGAGATGATTACTGTATATAAGTAGAATGTACATGTCTCAGGGCTCAAAACACGTCCAAGTGTAACAGAATGTGGAGGCCAGATTTGATATATGATTTGTACAGGTTTGTATCACAACTAACATTGTTGTAACCTACTTTTAATGTGAATTTCTGAAGCTATAAACCTGATATAATTGCAGAGACTGCTGAGTAAATTTCAGGGCAATGACTACATTTTTCAGTGGCCAATTTTACTGAAAGAAAGGCTTCTAAACGAGTATTGTCTGTTAAATCTTTATGACTTTCAAAGGAAGAGGTGTTGCTGTCCTGTCCTTGGTTAGGTTGGCATTGACAGGCACTCCATTTCTTTCCAGATGAACAGCCTGCTGACCAGGTTCCTGGAGGTCTCGGGACTGTCCCTGGGGGCTTTGAAGGGCTCGGACCTGGCCGGCCTTGGCATCATTCTGTGTGGAGTGGACCCCAGCCAGATCCAGCTGATCAGTTCTGCCGCTTACAGGTGAGTCTAGGCTCTAGCCGCCTTGGGCTGTACTTGAAGCATTGCTCTGCAGCTAGTCCAGACACACTGTGTATGCGCTGTGTAGTGAGAGGTGTGTCTGGTTTGCTTCGCAGTGCCACGGCTGCCCGGATCGGCACTCTGCCCTGCCCAGCGGACGTGCTGCAGGAGCTCAAGAAGAAAGCAGAGAGCTTGTTCGGGGAAGTGGGAAACTGGAACAGCTCGGTGCTGCAGGAGGTGGGCACCGTCGCAGGTAGGCTACGAGCAAATCTACATTTCCACATGGTGATCATTCTAATGTGTGTCTCTCTCTCTCACACACACACATATATATATATATATATATATATATATATGCATTTTGTTGTGCATGCATTAAACATGTAAACATCATTTGCTTTGTCCAGCTGGCTTGAGCAAAGAGGAGCTGAAGGCAGTCAGCAAGGATCTGATGCCATACTTTCAACCCCAGGCCATAGCAGCCATTCCCCCTGAGAACTTTAAAGTAAGTGCCAATAATGATCATTCAGCAAAGGAATTGTTTAGGATTTTAATGGTGAAGTGACTTCCCCTGTGAGCTCTCTACAATGTGCCTATGTGTTGTGAGTGCAGGAGTTCTCTGTGGAGCAGGTCCAGAGCCTGGGCCCTGAGAATGCTGCGGCGGTGACCCCCCTGCAGATAGGGGAGCTCAGCTGGGAGCAGATCCAGAGCCTGCAGGCCTCACTCGATGGCCTCCGGGAGAGCAATGCCAGCTGGGGCAGCTCGGGCAGCTCCACAGTCAACATGGGTAAGCATGTGTCTCGCCGCCACTTACAGTGGGCACCAGGGTTGTAGGTGAGGGGAAACGTGGGAAAACTGAGTTTACCCACTTCTCATTTAGGGAATGAAGCGTTTGCTCCCTCCTACTCTCCTCTTATAAGCAAAGCCTGCGCGTCCTCATGTGTTGCTGCAACTGTTTGAATAACGTACCTGTTATTTATTTTCATTGTGAACATCCTGACAACTTTTTACACTTCTAACTTAAAATCTGTTTCAAAGCTCTTTTCAAAATGTCCGCTCTAGTGCACTGATAGTGTAAGGATTATTGCCCACACTGTCAAACGGGTAACACAGCAATAACGATCTACTGAGCATCTCTACACACAGCTTGGTGCCTACCATGCCAAAACACCAAAAGAAAGAATAGTTTATCTACTTCTTAATTTACATTGACCCCAGCATTAAAAAAACAAGACAGAACTAACCAAAACCTGTGAAAATAATAACTACAACCATTTACCAAACTGTTAAGTTTAAAATGAGAGAATTCAATAGGATTAATTGGAATAGCTTGTTCTATTACATACAGACTCTCACACTGATTCCCAATGGAAAGCCTTGTTGAATGGAAAGTCCTATTCAGGTTTAAGGCTCATCACAATGCCGTCCCTGTTCATTGCTGCTGATTTTGTTTCCTTGCAGGTGCCTCTCTCCATCACCGCGTGCGTCTCTGGCTCTGGGTTCTGTGTGTCGCTGGATCATGGATCATTCCTCGGAGAGAGCTATAAAAGCACAAGACTAGAGCTGCAATATTGCGAGCTGCCTTATTGCATTTAGTGTACATGCTGCCAAATGTGATGCCAAGTACTATGTGAAACACTCCCCTGCTGCTTTCCAAGAACAGGGGATGTGTGTAGGTCTAGTCACATACAGTGTAGACACTAAAACGGGCTACACCTTCATGCAAATCAAGATCTGTCTTGCGAATAGCAAAATGCACAGCGTAGAGTAGCATCTACCATCACCCTTGTAAAGGCTCACCTAATATGGAAATAGACTTTCTGTACAAAAGGATTCCCTTCCCAAGCTGGAATTGCAGTACCTTGGGTATTTGCATGGTGTTGAGCTCTGTATGTAGTGTTCCATTTTGGAAAGTATTGTTTTAGCAATAACAGCAGCTACGTGAATGTATTTTAAAAAGTATTGAACTGAACCTTCAATGCCATTTATTTTGAATGCTTTGAGAAACACTGGGCGGACTTCATGTGGTTTTGCATTCCGAATAATCCAGATGTTCTGTTAGTTCATTAATAATGAATATTGATGGGTGCGGCTGATAAAGTCTTTATACAATCCCCAGTGTGATGTCCAGCCCCTTATTATAATTAATGAGCTGGTCTTGCTTCTAAGTGAATATTCCAGCGAATATAAAATATAAAGTGGGCGTTTCCACTTTTCACCTTTTTTGAGATTCTATTTTGCAATGATTAATAAATGGTAAAACCATTTTTCTTTTGTTTTTGTTTACTGAATTAAAGATTTGTTTGAACAACAAAACACAGTGTAATTATGCCTATTGATAGGTTACGTGCTTTTTTTGTATGTATCAGCAGAAAGTGGGCTTTTTAAAACGTTAAGGTCTCACTCACTTGATTCAGTATGAAGCTAGTTGCATGCTGTATGTGTAACACGCCTAAAGATGTCACATAGAATTTAAGTATTTTTTAAAAAACAATGGTACATCACCAATATGTTTCAAAACTGCACAATGTGTGTGTACGCAGTGTTGATGAAGACTCCTGCTTAATTATTTTCAGTAATTAGTTTTTAAAATATGAATAGCGTTTTACGTGCTACAAAGTAGAGAAATGACTTGTCACTGCCACAAACTGCTTGTGTGTCCTGATTCGGTTACTCGGGGAGGTGTAGGCTTGTTTATCTGACATCTTAATTTGAACACCTAAATAAAGATGCCAATCTGAATACAGTAGTATAATGCTCTGATTTTAATGCTGCCTTTGCTCTTTTTGTTCCTGTCTTGTGTGTCAGTGAAATGAGATAATATTTATTATTAGTCTTTGTTTCTCTTCATGTCAAATGCAGAGTCAATGAACCTGTAATATGCACTCCAAATATTAATTAATGTCAAGCACACACCAAGTGTGTAATAAGAGTTATACACCATCTCACAAGAGAATGCGGGTGCAGGTCTGCAGATTACCTGCTGGGTATCATGCTCATAAAGAGAGGAGTGTAATCTTGAAAAGACAACACCACACCCTCAGCAAGCACAAAAGGCAACGGCACAGAGTATTAAAACAACCTCCTGTTCCCTTGTGTTTTGTCCCTATCCAGGACGTGGAGATATGTAGCCATGGAAACAGAGGGAGAATGTAGGTGTTTCTTTTATAACATACTAACAGTCCAAAGCCATGTCATGGAATTGCAATATTACCTTCTATTCTACTCAGTGGTGACTACAGTGAATACAGTTTAATTGCACTGTAACTGCAGATGATTATATATATATATATATATATATATATATATATATATATATATATATATATATATATAATCATCTGCAGTTACAGTGCAATTAAACTGTATTCAATTACAGTGCAATTAAAGTATATATAGATATTACACAAGAACACATAGGCTACTCTTTGTTAGTTAGACAGGCTCAGACAAATTGATGGACGTCACAATGGACTTTAAATTGACATAGCATTACATCTCTCGAATCTCAGCATGCATGACAAGTTTAAAATGCCAGTGCTGGTTATTGCTGGAATTACAGTAAGGGACCTGAATAAGTCAATCTAAAGGAGGCTGCTACAGTTTAGAACGCTAAGGTATTGCATTATATTGCAGCAATATTGTATATCTTGTGTTTTCAAATCAGGCAGCAAACGTGTGCTCAACTGGTTGTTAGCAGTGTGGAGTAGTGGTTAGGGCTCTGGACTCTGGACCGAAGGGTCGTGGGTTCAGTCCCCGGTGGGGGACACTGCTGCTGTACCCTTGAGCAAGGTACTTTACCTAGATTGCTCCAGTAAAAACCCAACTGTATAAATGGGTAATTGTATGTAAAAAATAATGTGATATCTTGTAACAATTGTAAGTAGCCCTGGATAAGGGCGTCTGCTAAGAAGTAAATAATAATAATAATAATAATTGTGTTGTTGTGTGGGTATTAACACGATGGGTGTGAAATGCAGCTGCTGATGCAAAATTGTGGAAAAATTAAACCACAAGATGCCTTCTTCAAAATTGGTACATTAACAACCCAATTATAACATTTAAAAAGGGGGTGGGACACGAATGTGTGAGCCCTCCGTTGTCCCAATTGAGAACAAATCAACATTGCAACGGGGAGACAGCCAACATATCAGTTTGCCTCCAGTGCTGGAGATAAGGAAATACATTATGATCCAGGATAACCCATTCCATGGTTAGTAGTGATAATCTTCTCTAGGCCTTGAATAGCTCACAGTTACTGTATTGTGCAAGATTTAAGAAAGACTTGCGAGCAAATTGGTAAATAAAAGGGGCATTTGTATATTATTTAACACAGAAGTTTTGCTGAAATGTTGTGTACATTTACAGTTTTGCTAGAGTATTTTGCCTCAAATAACTTATTGTTGCTAGGCGCTGTTCAGGATACATATCCGGCAGCCTTTACAGTACTATTTAGCGGCCTCAAAGAATCATCATGAACTCTCCGCCTCTTCCACTCTTACCTCCAACTCAGAAATTCAGACATTGGACACACAGAGACCTGACGCGAAGTTTTGCGTCACTATATTTAAAGGGAATGTTCCTCAGCCCATTTTTTTTTTAACGACCGACATTAGGACTGTAGTCCATAAAGCGCGTCAATGTGAGAAATGACCACATTACGTTTCCAAACTGTGTTTATTTTAATGAATCTGTGTTTTGGTTTTTTCCACAAAGTCATGGCAGGGCAACTTCTCGAACTCTACACAAACTGTTTTAAAAATGTAATTAAAAATCCGTGACCGTGTTTGATTAGTAGAAATACGTTAGTAATACTGGCCGTTTTAGCTTTAACAGTGTGGCTGTAACGAAATAATATAACCAAACCAATACGTAGGTAAAATAAAATGATACATGTACTAATATGTACTCATAAAATACATTTTAATATATTTTATTTGAACCATAATAACAGCACTCAGAAAAACTTAAACATTGAAAGTTACTTACAGCGTTGAAAGATATATATATATATATTGTTATACCAAAAGAAACTATAAGTACATTTTTTTTTACTTAGAATATTTTAGTATTACAACATATTCACTACTAATAATGCTAACAAATGAATCTTGGAAACAGAAAAACTATGGCAATTCCTCAAAAATGCATGGTGATGAGCCACTGGATTAGTGGCATTAGAAAACGTTTGATCTAATCTGCGGGAATCTATTTATAATGTGCAACAAAATAATGCACAATACAGTAACATTTTAATTCTGCAAATATTAAAGGGACGAGACCCTTCTACATTTCTGGTAGCGCGTCTCCCCTTTACGGGGCGTGGCTCAGTTTTGGGTTAGAGATTTATTGACAGCCGCTTTCCCAGCCTGCTTTGTGAGTTCATATTTTTGGCCACATCTCCGGGCCACGTCGCTCCTTCTCGCCATTTTACTTTGATCGCAAGATAAGATCTGTAAGACGGCAGTTAAGACAGTCCCTTGTAAGCGCCTTCACTGCAAAAAAGAGAAACAGGGGATCCCAGCTTTGACCGTCTGAAGGCGCTGACCGATTAGCTACGCGACAAGAAACATGAACGTCTTCAGGCTCACCGGGGATCTTTCACATTTAGCAGCCATCATTATCTTGCTTCTCAAAATATGGAAGACCAGGTCTTGTGCCGGTAAGTATGAATGTTTCCTAAACTTGTAATTTAATAATATACGTGTTCTCCATTTATGCATTCGCAGGTAAACTATTGAATTAAATTATTTAAAGTTCGTGTTGCGCTAAATGCGATTGTCTTCTGTTTCATAGCAGTGCCGAGTTTTTTTATTTTAATTTTTAGCCTGCACAGCCCCAGAGTCGGTGAACTCTGGTCTCAAAGTTCAATTCAGTGTAACACTAAATCGCGTAGCTTAGTCGAGGTAGGATTCTGCAAATTCAATAAACACTGGGCTAAATGTGTTCCTGTAATGGGAGTTTACTTCTTACCAAGGTATATTTAAAATGGAGTACTCTTTTTATTTATTTTTTAATCGTTGGTGATCAAGAATTAGTGGTGACGTGTATGCTTTTTGTGGTAATGTAATTAAAAAGTTACTGTAAGTCCTATGAAGTAGAATTACGTTTTTTTTTAAATTATTATATTTTAAATACTTTTAATTCATTTACTCGCATGTGTGCATGGCCCTGAAATAAATATAATGTACTTTGAAAATTATGCTGAAATTGTCACAATATGATGATATCCTAATCCTAACGAGAATGAAAGAAAAACTCCGATGGTGAACGCTTTGTGTATTGATTCTGTCCCAATGGGTATGTATACTAGATTTCAAAAAGTCTTCCTTATTGAACAAAAAACATCAATAAAATATAACTTCACTGAAAAAAACGACTTTATTGTTAGTACCTCTAAATCTTTCTAATGCTATTGTATTTACCGTAAATCCGAGGTGCACGTTTCAGGAATTTTCCCAATTGTGGTGTTGAAGTTGTTTTAACCAAACATGTTTGAATCGACGTTCGGTGTGGCGCCCACAGTGGACATTTGTTACTGTCGCATGTCATAGACGACAAAGGCAGGTTAAAATATTTATCTGAAATTATTAAAAGTAACGCGTTCATTTAAGATTGCAAGAAAGATGAAAGCGGAGATGAATTAAGAGGAGTGAGCTCTTCTTGTGACGTGGCAGCGCTGCACAGTGTTGGTTTGGATAAGGGAGGATTTTTCAAAAGACCATATACTGTACATTCAACAGTTGATAGGGATAAGAGCCACGATTCGAAACAAAACTGGTCCACCTAGCCAGGCTCTGTTTTCATAATTTATTAATGTACAGTTGCCCCCCCCCCCCCCCCCAAAAAAAAAAACCAAAAACTTTTCAAACTTTTGTTGGGGCATTTAGATTTACCCAGCAAACTTGCTGTCAGTAGTGCATGGGGATCCTAAGGACATCCATGCCCTAGAATCAGCTAGGACTTTATCATGAATTTCATTACATCAATGTTAACGAGATATCTGACTGACACCATTCAATATTGGAGCAGTTACCAACTTTTATAATATACAGTAATCCTTAACTTTAAGCATGCAATCATACCTCACGAGGGCATACATTTGCAATAAACATAATCTGATTATTCTTTTGCTTTCAGTACAGTCTCTTGTGTATTTTGCTGTTCATCCAGGTGGCTTTGCTTGTGTGTTATTGCAAGGCAGAGCAATGGAGTGTTTGCATCTCTTATATGTGAATAGGCATGAAGAATTCTGGAATTCCTGGTTCAGGGTGGTATTTAATGCCTGAGGGGAGATAAGTAAACCCAGCTAAGCAGACATGCCAGTGCCTGTGTCTGTGCTGCTCATACCACTGTGGCAGGGCATTTAATACCCACGTGAGCAGACTGTAGTGTCTGTGTGGAGCTGGCAGCGACTCGCTAAAGCAGGACCGTGTGCTTGTGTGGAACCATGCACACAAACACATTGCGACTGCAAGCAGAACTATGATTCTCCCTCTCAGTGGGTCATTATAGCCTGCTGTTCCAATCCGCCCTTCCTCCCAATAAACTAGTTGAGTAAGGTAGTAAAAAACGTAATGTCATCATTAAAGACAATTTCATTCTAATTAGGTCCACCGCAGTGTACAATTCAAATCCAATGCCGTTCACTGAAACAATTTAACATGCATGTCAATGGAGCTGATCAAATTGAACCTGCATTGAAAATTGCTTCATTCATGGCAGAGTATTTGCCACACTGTAGTTTTTTTTTTTTTCCAGCTAATGTTTGCTCTACTCGTTGTGGATTTCCTATTGTTTTATGTTTTGTTTGTTTAAGGTGTGTTGTATAACATGTGTTAGAAGCTCAATGCAGTTAATTGTTCTTGCCAAGTCAGGATCTCAGAAACAAATGGAGTTTCCAGTCGATGTCAGCTGTTGTCTTGTCAAACCACAGATCAGGGTCTTTGCATACTGTGAAAGTGGACCGTACCATTACAGTATGCAGTCATTCCTGTATATGCCTTGAATTGTCAATCAATGTGCTGTATTTTCACTGCGAGGCCAATTTCTGGTACGCCTTCAAACAATATTCTAGGGGTTCACTGTACAGTGATTGTGTGACAGACTGGATGTAAGCGATAGGATAACTAGTGATCTATTCTCTGGTTAATTAAATGGGTAGACATACGGAATGTAATCTGAATAGCTCTACATTTAAGAGAAACAATTGGTAAGTTAAAAAGCCAGGTGGCTATGGAAATCTGTAGAGGTGTGCATTACAGGTCCATGTACTAGTGTAACAGGACTCCTGTTACTTTGGTAGAATTTTTCATCTCGAGGTTTTACGCCACAATGCTGATCAGACCCCCGTATTTTTTGACATGTCAAGCAATACCACAGTTCACAAATTGGGAGAGAAACAGGTGTGACTAATCACGACTGGAAATGAGAAGTAGCACAAAACGAATGCTTTGTGTGATAGCAGACAGCCGCAAACTGCCTCCATGTGTGTAATTGAGGTTGTATCTTTGCAAATGCAGATTTATTTGAGGTTTTATTTTTTGGGCTGCGTCTTAAATTCGAAGGAATATGGTATTTTATTGGAATATGCTGTGGAGTCGGGTATGAAACTAAATGAACATAGCAAATATAAAATGGAAACTGCTTGGATTATTCCAGTAACCAATGGGGGGGGGGATATAATTACTAGTCAGAAAGAACATGCTTTTTTTTCTTTCTTTCAAGTTAATAGTTCTCTTGCTGTTGCTTGTTGGAATCAGAAGGGTTCTAACGTTGTGTCTCTTCTCTTGTAGGTATCTCTGGGAAAAGCCAGATTCTTTTTGCTTTGGTCTTCACCACTCGTTATTTGGATCTGCTCACCTCTTATATCTCGCTGTATAACACCTTCATGAAGGTAAGTGAATGTGGTCAGACTGAACTTTATACAGGGCCTACTGACACCTACTGTGCAGCTGTCTCACGTTGAAGATCAATAGAAAACTACCGTTTGCACCACACTTCAAAACAAAGCTTGTTTGTTTTTTTTGGCTGAAAGGATCCTGGTTTAGTGTTGTATCCTGAGGATTCAGTTGCATCAATGTTGAGTGTGTTATGTTTAACCCAAATACCTGCTTGTTCATAAGCAATACATGTCTTTATATATTTTGCAAAGAAATCCTGTATGCAATTAGTAAATCGGGGGTACTGGTGCGATTTGATCTCTGTAAATGATGCTCTCCTGGTTGTAAAAAATAAATGACAGTGCAGTCTGAAGGCTTTGATATGGACTTGATCATGCCAGAGCAGTTTGTTCTGTAGGATTATAAAGGAGAATATAAATAAGGTAATTAGAGGAAGGTGCTCCGATTATAGCTACTGCTCTCCTGGGTGTTTGCCCAGACACTTGACAACCACAAACAAGCTCATTCTGTCAAGATTTTCTTCCAAAGTGTATTTATCTCCTTATTCAGTCCTGGACCAAGCAAGACATTAAAGTGTCATCAATCTGCAAAGCATCCTGCCTCTGATTCTCCTAACTCTATACTAGATAGGCCAGTTTGGCATAGGAGACGGGATGATTGCAGAAGCAACTAGTCATTTCAAATTTAACTTGCTGACTCTGCATAATACAAGTGCACTCCGTTGATGATTTGATTCTTAAAAGCGGACCGATATGATTACGCTTAGCAAAAGCATGCCTCTGTGCATCAGCAGTTTAAATTCAAATGTCAATGGTGCTCAATCACTGAGGACAATACATTAAAACAATCAAAACAAGTTCTTGTGTGTAAACAGCTTGTTATATGATCACAATTGTTTAGGCTGCAGAATCCTATATTACTACAGTATACTTGAAGCGATTGTCTCGTGAGGGTGCCTAGTTTAACTGCCGTGCGGTGTTACGTGTAATGGCCTTTGAATTAAAATGACATTACAGTACCGTATTTCTGTCATGACTACCACTGCATTTAAGCATCTGTGGCTTGATTTTTTTTTCAGTTGCGATGCAAATCAAATACACATCATTGCACTTGATGAAGTATCTTATTACCTGCAGTCAGTTTGTCCCAAAATGATTCTTGCAAGCGGATCGCTTGATTCTTACAAGCGGAGTATTTTACATTGGTTAGTATAGGAATGATTTGATCCCAGTGGTTTTGATCACTATATGTGGTTGATTCTTATATTAGTAATTCTTATAAACAGAGTGCACTGTATAAGATGTAATTGCATAGTCTTGAACATTTCCTAACCCTGTTTCTTACCATTTCAACCAGGTTGTCTACATCGGTTGTGCGTATGCCACTGTGTACTTGATCTACATGAAATTCAAGGCGACCTACGATGGCAACCACGACACGTTCCGGGCGGAGTTCTTGGTGGTGCCCGTGGGTGGGCTGTCCTTCCTCGTCAACCACGACTTCTCCCCTCTTGAGGTGAGTCTGCAAACCACAAGAACATCCCTTTTCAATCGTGCACATACCCACTCATTTTTATTTATTTCAAAGCTTTGCCATTTACGCTGTGCATTACTGGGACTACCTCAGAAAATGCAGTATTGTATTTAAAAGTGAAGAAGTTGCAGAGAACAGTGATTAGATTTGAGTGATCTGGTTCATAACTCTGGATGCTGTTTTCAGATCCTGTGGACCTTCTCCATCTACCTGGAGTCTGTGGCAATCCTGCCGCAGCTCTTCATGATCAGCAAGACCGGCGAGGCAGAGACCATCACCACACACTACCTGTTCTTCTTGGGGCTGTACCGGGCACTGTACCTCATCAACTGGATCTGGCGCTTCTACTTTGAGGGCTTCTTCGATCTGATCGCCATCGTGGCCGGTGTGGTGCAGACCATCCTCTACTGTGACTTCTTCTACTTGTATGTCACGAAAGGTGAGCGCGCTTTTCACCAGCAGTTACTGTACTTCCCTCGCAAAGCTGATTTTGTTCCGGAATAAGATTTTATTCCCATTTGAGGTTGATGCATATTCGACATATAAAAAAGCGATCAGTAGTAATGCACAGCTCAAAATATGCATTCACTCCTATAAGATTGTAACAGATGTTGATGTGTGGGTAACTGTTCTTTTACTCCACAGTACTGAAAGGAAAGAAGCTCAGCCTTCCTGCCTAAGTGCCAAAAAAGACCCCCAGCAGCAGCTGTCCTTGGAGTCGCTGGGGCAGAAGCGATCTTTGCCACAAGTTAGCGTAAGATGCTTGAGACAGAGAAGGCGAAAGGGAAACACTACTGTTTTTGTATCTGTGTACGTCAACAGCTCCGGAACAAAACCGGTTCCCCCCACCCCACCCCACCCCCCCGTTTTCGATTTTTGTTTTATGTGTCTTGCTTTTACGTTTTTTTTGTTCGTTTTTTGTTTTTTTATTATTACTGTCTATAAAGAAACCAGTTTTATACATATGAAGTGTATTCCTCCAGGCTGACATTCATTTCCATGGATAGGTTTAAAAGGGGAAAAAAACCCAGAAAGATTGGTGCTATTCTTAAAGAAAAAAAAAAACACGTTTCTGAGAGTCTGTTTGCAGTCAGAATAAAGTGCAAACGATCTAAAAAGGATAGTTTGGGGAGTCTAACTGACCTGAATTGCCAGAAAACCAGCTGATCAGTGTAATTAACTGTTTGTTTTCCCGTTTCCATTAATTTTACGTTGTATTTATTTGGGTAGGCCAGCTGCCTGTATAAACCTTCAGCATCCTGCCTGTTCTGTAATGGGATGTTGCCCATCACATGCTCTGCATATCTTTACCACTTTTATTTCAATTGCCCCTTTTCCCTCTGTTCAGGTTTAACAGTTCATACTCTGAGCAGTTACTCCTATATCCTTCATAGTCCCTGGGTTACATTCAAAAGGTGCTCTGTCCTCTGATCTGACACTGGCACACGATTTGAGGTAGTACATAGCCTTGTTTTTGTAGACTACCCAAACACATTTCTTTACCGAAACACAGCTTTTGATAAACTGCCTTACTACAATGAAATTCATTTGCGATAAATAACTTTTATTCATGTAACCCCACTGTAATCTTGCATTCACTTTCTAATTTAACCATCTAATGTCTGGCCCTTCAGTTTAGCTGTATAATATATATCATTTCAAATACCATGGTCTCAGTTTGAAGTATTTCCATATCCTCTATCCTTTAAAGTTGAAACCCTATCACAGCAGACACTGCAGTGATGTTCGGTTTTGGGGTAGTGGGTAAAACATGAAACCATGTTACACTGAAATAGAGCCTTTGTTGTACTTGTGACAGCCTTATCTGACTGGTAGAGTTCAACATTTTCTAGTGATATACCATTGCAGTAATTAGTCCATTGACTTTAAGGTAAATGAAAAACAGAAATGCCCTTAAGTGATGTGCATATTGTGGAGCTTGCAGCTTTTCTCTATTATTATTTGTATGTTTTTTTTTTTTTTTTTTTAAATAATCTGGGCATTTTTGTATAGGGGAGTATCGACGTCTTGTTTTAAAACTTTTTTTTTTTTAAATTCAGCAGCTTTAGCTATTCTTTCTATTCATCTGAATCATTCCTGTAGGTTGTTATTATTATTATTTTTTACTGAGCTGCTGCATGATATCCTGTGATTACCCCAAATAAAGATTTTATGGGAAATCTCTGGTTTTCTGTGTTTTTTTTTGTTTTGTTTTGTTTTTACCATTTAAAAGCAAACAACTTGAACTGATACCAAGCTGGGAGTACAGGTTAGTTGACTTGGTTGAAAATGTATGTTTGTTTGTTTTTTGGTAAGGGAGGGATTATTTTCAACCTAGTGGGTGAAACACCACATATCCAGAGAATTTATAATACTGCAGTTTCACACATTCTCTTAAATAAAGATGCTCCACCCTTTACATATGGAAATATACACGTATGCTTTAAAAGCAAAATGAGTGGTGTGGCTGCTAAGTGAACACATCACTGTAACAGACGCTGTTGCCGGTAGCTTAAACCACTATTCGATTTTTTAACACTTCATGATCTAGGGGATGTTGACTGTGTGTCTAGTGGGTGTCTGTAACATCTTTAAAATCAAGAAAAACGTGAGGTGGAATTTAAATTAAAGTGATACCCACTGATTTGTCGACTGCCACGTCACACCATTACTACACATCTTCAAGAAGTAAGTCTAGTGCCTTCCACAATGGTCTCTTCCCGGCATTCAAGAAGTTTCCACGATGATAGCTACAACCGATTCCACCACTAGAGGTCATCAAAGTCCCGCTAACAAGAGTTAGTAATGTTCTGTGTTTAATGCTTTATGTCCTTGTTCAGCGAAATAGATTAATAGCTTATTGCTTGATTTTGGTTACAAATATATTTAAACAGAAAAGTGTTAATTGTATAAACATCTGCCATATAAAAAGTAGAATAAATAATGCATAACTTGATTTTACACCACACGAAAGTGTATTTGGGTAATATATCTAAGTTACGATTGAGTAGTTCAATATAGTTGTTCAAAGTCGTAGACATGGTTTGCAGCTGCAAATTGAAAATCTTTTGAGCTCAACCAGTAACTAGGAACCAGAACTTAAGACCTTAGATGGGCCGAATAGCCACTTCTTCGTAAATTGTCATGTTCTTGTGTTCTAAAACCAGCAACTGCTTTGGGAACAACTCTTCGCCTGGGTTGAAATCTTTTTGTCCTTGTTTTCAGACTCGGAATGGAGTTTTTTATTCAGACTAATGTTTGTCGGAATAAAGAAAGTTATGAGTAATATTTAAATGCATAGTTTGTATTTCTCACACATAAAATACTTAAACTGAGACTTTTAGGCGCAACATTACGCACGAGGAACCTTTTGTATATGCTTCTGTTTCCAATTTTTTAAGGGTTAATAACACTGTTGCACAGTTTTGGGGACTAGGAATGGGAGATGCATAGAAGGGGCAGATTCGATAACAAAAAATTATTATTTATAATATTTTAAAAATAAAATCCATACTCTATAAATGTATGTAACGTCAGTGACTTTCTGAAATGACGTTGCTTGTGTGTCATTGTATATATTACTTAGTGGGATGTATACAGCATTCGGGAGACTTCTTGTCAAGGTGGAGATATCGTTTGACTAAAGAGATTAGTCATCAACTTCAGGTCATGACATGATGCTTGCATATAAGCCTTACGGTACCAGTAATTAAAATTACGTAATAAGCTTAAAAGAAAAAAAAACCCCGCTAGACAAGTGGAACGATAAGGTTTCTAATGTCGTTTGTTTGATTGGAATGATAGTCCTTCAAAGCCGCACTTGTGGTAAACATCTTGTCATTTTAAACTAGTGACGAGTAAGAGACTGGATTATAATACCACCAACAGAGATGCCTGGACTGGTGGTGTTCGGGAGGCGCTGGAGGATTGCGAGCGACGATCTGGTGTTCGCGGGGGCCTTTGAATTGTTCATTCGGGTAATATGGTAGGTAATACTACAGTAACAAGACCTTGAGAACAAACACTGTGCGACCGTATTGTAGGTTATTTTAACATCTCTAAGTAGCTGCCATTCACCAGAGAACGACAAAAGTAACACATTGAAATAGAATTTGGAGCCAAGTAAATTAAGAGAAAACAAGAGAAGTGACTGTTTTTTTTTTTTTTTTGTCCACAGGTGGATTTGTATATTGGTTCTATACCTCAAAAAAGGGCTGTTCATGTGTACCGGAGGAGGGTTACTGCACAGCTACCTGATAGTGCTTCTTATTCTTCTGGCTGCAATCATACTAACACTGTCTGCTGTTGTGTATGTCAGTATGCAAGGTAGGTAGAAACTAAATAAGAGTTTTTTTTTTGTTTTTTTTAAATTAAACAACGACTACAGGGTGGGACAAAAGCTGTGTTTTGAGAACAGAAGCTTACATTTTAATGTATTTATGTGCTATTTTAATTGTTCTTATGAAATCAACGTTTGTTGCACTGCCATATCGGGTCTAGCTCTCATAAAGATATGAATGTAATTTTAACACCTACATCAAAAGTCTGTCAGAAAAACTCAGCAGGGATTTGCAATTGTTCCCCTAGTGTAGCTTACATTGTGCAAGTCATGGCTCATTTGAGCTGATAACTGCTGTGAAAAATATCAATTACTAAATCAATCCAAGTGCATATGACAGGATGCCTTAATACTGTACATTATTTTGATTGTTTTTTTGGACTGTATATTAATGTCACTTTTGATATGTTTTAAATACCTGTTATGATGCTGGCATGGAATATACAATGATGTGTAGCTTAATTGGTAAGTTGCATATCTTCCAGGACAGCCTTAACCTCCTTCATCCGGGATAACCCTAAAGTTGTAGTAGGTTTAGTAGGTTAGTTGTTTCTTATATATAACCCAATCTCTTCCTACAGGTTCAATCTCAAACCCTGGCCCCAGGAGGTCTATCCCTGCCCTCATCTACGTCCGCACCCTTCTCTATGTGCCTGAGCTTGTCTGGGCTGTCTTGGGAGCTGTGTGGGTGTCCAATGACAGTCCAGGCTGTGACACATCTGTGGTGAACGCAGTGATTGGAGCAGTGGTTGCGAGGTTAGTAGAACACAGGACTTTACATTGTCAGTGATGTCAGTGTCTTTCTTGCCTGTAAAAGTATTAAATGTGTAAGACACCTAAATCCACAAAGTTTGTTATTCCATTATACTGTATTTAAAAATCTTAAAAGGCAGATTTATAGAAATGTAATGCCATTTCCAAGATGTTAATACAAAATTGAAACTTTGTAAGCATTACTTAACAGAGACTTATTTCTAATAGTAAATGTATTTTCGTTTCTTATGGTTTGTCTTCTTACTGTAGTTTTGTTTTGAGTTTGGCAATGCATTTACAGGTTGTGGTTCATAGTGATCGAAGCATACCTTAATGACGTACAGGATATTGAAAGGGGATAGTGAGGAACAAAAAATCCCAAGCAAATATGAATCTGTGGTACTGATTGCTACAGAACCTTGATATGAATGTTAACCAATGGCAGTTCAGGGATGGAAATAAGACTCCTATTGCACAGTAGTTTCACCCATTCCAGGTTTTAATACAAGCTTGCTTAGCCACAGTGTGAATGTAACAAGCTCAAGTATGTCCTATTAAAACCAGGATAAGACCAGAACCATGGATCAAACTGCTATGCAACAGGAGTCTTACTTCCATCCCTGCAGTTTTATTTAAAAACTAAAAAAAACATTAAGACCACACAAGAAAGCAACAGTATTTAACAAATCTAATGTGCAGACCCGCTACATGGCGTTTTGATCTGTGCTTTGCAGCTGGATCATCCTTTTCTTCACTGTGGTTGCTGTGTTGATTGTGTTTGACCCGCTTGGCAGTAAGAGGCAGGGGTACCTCGTCAGCCACGGGGATCGCGACCTGCAGAGCAGCCAGTCGGCTCAGCTGATGTACAGGGCGCGTTCGCTGGCTGCGCGGGTGTGGGAGAGCCGCATCAAGCTGCTGTGCTGCTGCATCATGCAGGAGAAAGAAAACCGCGCAGCCTTCTCCAGCATCGGCCAGCTCTTCAGCGATTTCTTCTCAGTAAGGGTGCTCCCTCATCTTTTTATCCAAGGGTGCTATAGCTAGCAACATTTTTTAAATACATTTCTTCAATGTATTATTTTATTGTCAATCACTATTCCTTCGTCCGGTTTGGCACAAGAAAGAATTTTATGTCTTATGACTGATGTTATAATTTCTAATATTCTTTTGGTATTATTATTTTTAATTTTCCCTTCTTTTTTTATATCCAATTTGAAATGCCCAATTCAAATGTTGCTTCATGTAGGGTCCCCGAGTGGCTGCCGCTGGGAGTGCAGGATGAGTCACACAGCTTGGACGCCACCAGTTTGCATCCAGGCTGTGCAAAGAGACTGAACATTGTTGGGGACCCCGAGGGGGGCGTCACTTTGGCTCGGACGCTCCCGGGGTGGGGGGTGGGAAACCAGCAGGGATTGCGTCTCCTCATCGCGCAACAGCGAACCCTACTGGCCAGACACAGAGCACATTCAGAGTGGATAAGAGGCAGGGCTGGTCTCTGTTCTCCGGGATCGGTAGCTCGCCCACCTCTGCTCTGGATTGCTCTGCATAAAAGAGATTCTGGCTTTAGGCTTGTGAGATCGGAGGATGCTCACACGCCCTCAGCACGTCTGTTCTGTGTGGGGACTCGCTGCGGTGAGGAGAAAAAACATAACTGGACATTCCAAATCACTCTGAGTCTAAAAAAATATATATATATATACAGACGTGCTCAAATTTGTTGGTATACTCACAGCTCATTGAAATAATGCTTCATTCCTCCTGAAAAGTGATGAAATTAAAAGCTATTTTGTCATGTATACTTGTATACTTGCATGCCTTTGGTATGTCATAGAATAAAGCAAAGAAGCTGTGAAAAGAGATGAATTATTGCTTATTCTACAAAGATATTCTAAAATGGCCTGGACACATTTGTTGGTACCCCTTAGAAAAGATAATAAATAATTGGATTATAGTGATATTTCAAACTAATTAGTTTCTTTAATTAGTATCACACATGTCTCCAATCTTGTAATCAGTCATTCAGCCTATTTAAATGGAGAAAAGTAGTCGCTGTGCTGTTTGGTATCATTGTGTGCACCACACTGAACATGGACCAGAGAAAGCAAAGGAGAGAGTTGTCTGAGGAGATCAGAAAGAAAATAATAGACAAGCATGGTAAAGGTAAAGGCTACAAGACCATCTCCAAGCAGCTTGATGTTCCTGTGACAACAGTTGCAAATATTATTAAGAAGTTTAAGGTCCATGGAACTGTAGCCAACCTCCCTGGACGTGGCCGCAAGAGGAAAATCGACCCCAGATTGAACAGAAGGATAGTGCGAATGGTAGAAAAAGAACCAAGGATAACTGCCAAAGAGATACAATCTGAACTCCAAGGTGAAGGTACGTCAGTTTCTGATCGCACCATCCGTCGCTTTTTGAGTGAAAGTGGGCTCCATGGAAGAAGACCCAGGAGGACTCCACTTTTGAAAGAAAAACATAAAAAAGCCAGACTGGAATTTGCTAAAATGCATATTGACAAGCCACAATCCTTCTGGGAGAATGTCCTTTGGACAGATGAGTTAAAACTGGAGCTTTTTGGCAAGTCACATCAGCTCTATGTTCACAGACAAAAAAATGAAGCTTTCAAAGAAAAGAACACCATACCTACAGTGAAACATGGAGGAGGCTCGGTTATGTTTTGGGGCTGCTTTGCTGCGCCTGGCACAGGGTGCCTTGAATCTGTGCAGGGCACAATGAAATCTCAAGACTATCAAGGCATTCTGGAGCGAAACGTACTGCCCAGTGTCAGAAAGCTCTGTCTCAGTCGCAGGTCATGGGTCCTCCAACAGGATAATGACCCAAAACACACAGCTAAAAGCACCCAAGAATGGATAAGAACAAAACATTGGACTATTCTGAAGTGGCCTTCTATGAGTCCTGATCTGAATCCTATAGAACATCTATAGAAAGAGCTGAAACTTGCAGTCTGGAGAAGGCACCCTTCAGACCTGAGACAGCTGGAGCAGTTTGCTCAGGAAGAGTGGGCCAAACTACCTGTTAACAAGTCTCATTGAGAGCTACAGAAAACGTTTGATTGCAGTGATTGCCTCTAAAGGTTGTGCAACAAAATATTAGGTTAGCGGTCCCATCATTTTTGTCCATGCCATTTTCATTTGTGTTTATTATTTACAATATTATGTTGAATAAAAAATCAAAAGCAAAGTCTGATTTCTATTAAATATGGAATAAACAATGGTGGATGCCAATTACTTTTGTCAGTTTCAAGTTATTTCAGAGAAAATTGTGCATTCTTCTTTTTTTGTGGAGGGGTACCAACAAATTTGAGCATGTCTGTATATGTTGCGTCACGCTACATCCAGCTTCCACCCTCCTTTCCAACAAAAGCCAATGCAGTTCTCCTTGAAGCTCCCTAGCCAAGATGTCATAGAGCCAGCAATATCACTGTTTCTATGTTTATTTTTTATAATAAACATAGAAACGGGGGGAGGGTGCTCTGTAATTATGTACACAGGGAAGCAGTGCAGACTAATAACGAATATATGCAGGCCCTGGGTGAAATAAAAAGCTGGAGAGTATTAAGTGAGCATTTTCAAGAACAAGGTCCCTCTCTGTTCCCTGTAGTGAAGATGTGTCTCCTGTGTTGTGCAGGATACTGACCTGGTTGCTAGTGATATCGCTGCCGGCCTGTCTCTCCTGCACCAGGAGCAGGACAAAGTGGAAAAGAGCCGGGACCCAGAGGAGGTGGTGGTGTCCCCCAGCCCAGCCTCTCACACGGTGAGTGCAAGAGCATTGCATTTAAACAGCTATCCATTTATAATGTACTTCTGGAGTGTCTGTTGTACTAGAAAAAAGCATACTCTGAGGTGGTTCATTTAAACTTATTCAAACATGGGGCTCCCGAGTGGCGCATCCAGTAAAGGGAGGGCTAGGTCGGCCAGAGTGTCCTCGGCCAGAGTGTCCTCACCACGCACCAGCAACCCCTGTGGTCTGGCCGGGCGCCTGTGGGCTTGCCTGTAAGTTGTCCAGGGCTGCGTTGTCCTCCGATGCTGTAGCTCTTGGGTGGCTGCATGGTGAGTCTGCAGTGTATAAAGAAGCGGGCGGCTGATGGCACACGCTTCGGAGGACAGCGTGTGTTCTTTCTTCGCCCCTCCCGAGTCAGAGCAGGGGTGGCAGCAGTGGGCTGAGCCTAAAAATAATTGGACATTACTAAATTGGGGAGAAAACAATAAAAATAATTGGTGACCATTAAATTAAAAAAAAAAAATATTCAAACATAACTGGACTGCCTGATAAAATTCACAGTGTACTGGATGCAAAGCTAGGGTTAACATCAGATCACACCACACCTTTCAGTTCCGGGGGGTAGATTCTAATCGGACCTTCTTCAGTCAGACCTACCATGTGAAATAAACCATGTTAGAGTCCGATGCTCACTAATTCGGGTGCAGCCACACAGTAAAGATGTCCTTCCTTGCAGAGAGATGATTTGGATGTAGAGTTGGAGAATGCTGCTCACTACATGCAGTTTGCAGTGGCTGCCTACGGGTGGCCGATGTTTGTGTTCAGCAACCCTCTGACTGGGGTGTGCAAGCTTAGCAGGGATTGGTAGGTGTTTTTTTCTACTAAATTTGATCTGTTGCTGTAAACCGGGCTAGGAGTTGGCAGATCTGTCCCTTTTTTTATAACGTTTAGTAGTTTTTAATAAAGTAACCATTTCTACTTCGTGGCTTGATCCTTGTTTTCTTTATAAAGTTTTATAAATAAATCCAACCGCAGTGAAGTCTGTAGCTGCCGTCATGTGGCTCATGCTGTGCATTGTGAACGGTCAGTTGTAGGAGCAGATCTCCAGAGTACGACATTGTGGGCAGAGATCACCTTGGCTGCAACTTCACATCCATGCTGTACACCACCGGCCTGCAGTACCGAGACTTCATCTACATCAGCTTTCACAACAAGGTACCTGGGAGGATAGTCTTCTGAGTTGACGTCCTTGAAAGAGCTGCAGAATAAGTGTTCGTAGTGATATTTCTATGTGTTCACTTTGGGATTGGGTATTTTAAAATGTATTTACCTGTTCTTTGCAGTTCTAGTGCTGTTTTCACCGTTCATGATTTCAGATCTACGAGATCCCTTTCTTTGTGGCTCTGGATCACAAGAAGGAGGCCGTGCTGGTGGCAGTCAGAGGAACGCTGTCTCTTCAGGTGAGTTCTCAGTTCACAGATTAACCCAAACAAAAAGAATACTTCTTATCAGCCAAACATGTTGGCTGTTACCAGCAACATTGTCCCCTTGCTCCAACCATCGTGCGGGTTTCAATCTTAACACGTGTATCTACAGGATGCTCTGACAGACCTGTCTGCTGATTGTGAAAACTTGCTTATTGAAGGGGTTTGTGGACCCTGCTATGCACATAAGGTAAGGTCCCTGTGGTGCAATTTATGTGAGTAATTATGTGGAATTGTACCGATTCTTTATCATATTCTCAGTTCTTCCAGAATGCAGGTTAATCTCTCTCTCTCTCTCTCTCTCTCTCTCTCTCTCTCTCTCTCTCTCTCTCTCTCTCTCTCTCTCTCTCTCTCTCTCTCTCTCTCTCTCTCTCTCTCTCTCTCTCTCTCTCTCTCTCTCTCTCCTCTAAGTTCTGACCATAACTTTCCTGAAGATTCCGTTGTCATTTTCCTGGTTCTAAAAAAAATATTTCCCCCCCACCTTCATTTCAATAGGGCATCATGCAAGCAGCGAACTACATTTACGGGAAACTTATAAACGATGGTATTTTAAACCACGTCTTCACCATTGCTCCTGTAAGTATAGTAACAGTAACCCTTTTCATTTATAAAGTTATTATTATTTTTTTTGTACAAGATTAGAAGTGTGTGATTGGTTTGTATGCTGTTAGATTACTTCATATTGTATTCTCACAACAGGTAAAATATATACTATAGCCACCAAAGGTGATTTTTTTTCAGAAGGGTTCACAATCTAGTTGCCTTAAAGTTACTATTAAATCCCCATGCATTCTAAAAGCAATATCCCAACACAACATAAACAATTGTAATTAATACAACCATGTGTAAGCCCTTATTTGCTTCGTTCCCTTCAGGAGTACAAGCTGGTTATCACTGGCCACAGTCTTGGAGCAGGGACGGCCGCAGTGCTTTCAATCTTACTCAGGAGTGCCTTCCCTGGGCTGAAATGTTATGCCTTCTCTCCACCAGGGGGCCTCCTTAGGTAAACAGACCATTAAAACACTACTAATGCTGAATTTATAGGCCTATACTAGATTTTATACTAAGATTTTGCATACTATTGTCTGATCTCAGTCTAATGCCTTGAGAGCTCTAGTATTGTTTTATGTGTCTTTCCTACAGTTCTCATAATAACGTTCTTTTGTTTGTTTTTACCCAGCAAACCCCTTGCAGATTACTCAAAGGAATTCATCGTGTCCGTTGTGCTTGGGAAGGACCTTGTTCCAAGGTAAGTCAACTTCTCTTTGAAAAACTATTTAGAAGAAGAAGAATGTGTAACGGGCGTACTGAAACTTGATAAACCTAAAATAGAATTTTCTAAGAACTATGTGTGGTTATTAGGGAAATACATTCATAGCATTTATTATTATTATTATTATTATTTTGCCTAGGTTAAGTATTCCCAATATGGAGGACCTGAAGAGAAGTATACTCCGAATGGTTGCAAACTGTAACAAACCAAAGGTATTCCATACAGTTCGCCTCCTTTTACTGGACTCTCACAAGATCAGTCCACAAAGCCTCTGAACTACACAGGGAAGCTGAGTCTGTGTGTGTTTAGAATATGAGGATATATTTTTACATATATCTAGAGCACAAGTTGATTTGTTTTTCAAAATCTATACAGAAGGAATCTTGTCTGTGTATCTATA
Source organism: Acipenser ruthenus (assembly GCF_902713425.1). Classification (NCBI taxonomy): domain Eukaryota; kingdom Metazoa; phylum Chordata; class Actinopteri; order Acipenseriformes; family Acipenseridae; genus Acipenser; species Acipenser ruthenus. The sequence continues at coordinate 5,792,528 of NC_081201.1, read as the reverse complement.
GTTACATTTTTAAATGTACATAAACCATTTTTTGTAACTAGGTACCTGTAAATCAAAGCAATCAACGGCCTTTCTTTCCTTTGTGTCTTAGTATCAGATCCTGCTGAGATGCTGTTGGTACGAGGTGTTTGGTGGAAACCCCGACGACCTCCCCACAGAGCTGGAGAGGCGGCAGCAGAGGTCACCCTCCTACCACAGCCTGGAGTCCGAGCACCCGCCTCTCTACCTGCCTGGACGAATATTGCACATAGTGGAGGAGGACACCACTGGGAGGTGAGGGCTCAGATACAGCCAGGGCTTCAGTAATTAACAGCTTCAAGAAATATGGGTTATGATGTTGTACCACAATGACCCTTAGGGAATGAGAGTGGTGAGTAGCTGCTTGATTCTCCCCAGAGGTTTATTTAATTAATTTTGAACCAATAATACAAATTCAGTTAGGTTAATGAATCTGAATAGTTTTCCTTAAATGTGAAATGCTCCTAAATTAGTCTCGCCTTGCTTTTCCTCTTGTGATGTGTAGCTTTATTGCTGATATATTAATTGGAACAAAAACTAGCGGCTTAGTGTTTTATATAAAGCAACTAGTATGTTGTTCAAAACCTGCAACAAAAAAGCTTTTCTTTTGCGTAAACAAGATGTGTTTCATTTTCCATTGAACCCCAGTGTGTCATGGTTATTATTATTTATTTTCTCTTGTTTGTTTGTAGGTCCTGTTTTTCTCAGGTGAGGTATCGTGCCATGTGGTCGAGTGAAGCGTTGTTCTGCAGTGTTCTCATCAGCTCCAAGATGATCACGGATCACATGCCCGACCATGTCCTCAAAGCTCTGAACAGCCTGACACTGGACAGAAAATGAATAGGCTGTCCTACGCCTCAAAACAATACAAGCAATTTAAATGTGATATGAACAGCAACAAAACTTTCTGCTGAATTATTTATTGTTGTGGATTCAGTATTGTGTGGTGGGTTTTTTTTTTTTTTTTAAAGTCAAAATATTTAAACTAAAAGGGTAATCATAGCCTGAAATCTGAACATGAGGTCTGCTTGTTTTTTTGTTAGTTGTTATGCTTTCATTTATACATTTTATAGTACAATTGATTGATACTAAATACTTTATAAGCTTGTTTATTTTAAAATAATGTATAGCAATTGTAAAAAAAATCTTGAGTTTTATTTTAGGTCTATTGATTTAAGCAGTGTGTATTATATTATTTATGGGATGCAGGTGTGCTTTATTAAAAAAATAAAAAATACTTAATGGAAACCAGACATTGTACATTTATATGTTATTCCTATTTTGAAGACAGGGTATACATATATTAGGTGGATAAAAACAAAACCGATGTAGATTAGTTGATAAAAAGCCAACCGCAATAAGAGCACCAAGTTTGTGTGCAAACTTTTTAAAAAGGTAATTTAATTATTTAGAATATTTGACTCATACTGGTTACCAATACTGTAGTGAGCTACCATATTAAATAATAATTTGAATCACCTTGTGTAGTGCACACATTTCAATTAGAAATTCAAACTGTGTGATAGCAAAAGTACTTGAATATATTACATGTATTGTTTACAGTCAACTATTGTTTGTGAAGTAAAACTTAGAGGATGCAACAGTTTATCCATGTCTGATGGGAAATCTCATTCATAATATCAATTACTAAAGTGAAGGCAATATATGCAATCACAGCCACACTGCAGGTATTTACATGCAGCAGGACTTGAAACTCACCTGAAAAGATCTAGACTAGATATATTGCATATTTGAAGCGATTTACCTAATAATGGACCAACACATTATGTTTAATTAGTTTATTGGCTTTGTTAAAATCCATAAGTATTAACATTTTCCACGGTGAAAAAGCTTACTCATCCATGTAGAACATTTTGCTAAAGACATCAGCAAGAATGTCAAGACACCTACCTGCCTATCCTAGGAAATGTTTTATTTGGTTCCAGTGGTTCAAAAGTTTGAAAATAAAATGCAATGTCACTATAAGAATCACATTGAAATTCTAAAACTACTACCACTCAGTAAATAGTATACAATATACAATCTGCAGCAATATTAAAAGCTTTGAAATGTAGGAACTAACATAAATCAAGAGCTATAATTTGCATTAAGTGGGATAATACACAATATGAGGCTTACAGTGATGTGAAACTTTAATAAAAAAAAAGGAAGATTAAAAATTAAAGCCATTAAAGAGTCAATTCACAGGATTCTAACCCCAAATAACACCAGCAGGTAGTTACAAACAAGATTAAAAATAGCCAAATTGGGTTTTAGTTGAACATCTTTATTAGCCAAACTGATGGTTTAAGTCTCAAACACAGGCTTTGTTACTTGGATGTAAATGTGTGATTTAAACAAAAGCAAGATAGTTGCCCCAATACCAAAAAAGGTACAGAAATCCTGAATGTAAAGGTCCAAGCCATAAAACCTGGCCAGCTGTTGCACCACTCCAACCTAGAAGTCACAGCTCAGTGTTATTTTTGACACTTTCTTCAGTAGCACAAATAATCACATTTCTGTGCCAAAACTAATCTTAGCAATACTGCGGTTTCACACAAAAAGCATCTTTAGGTTTCTGACTTTCTCAATTGACTAAAGGGGTGAGGGGGACAGAAAAATACCCTTAGCAAAAACAAGTTAGAGGCTTATTTTTGTTTTTAAATTGCTGCAAGAGCTCTTACAATAATAATGCATTTACTTGTGAATCTCAAACCACTGAATACAGTAAGTTTTATAAGCACTCATCTGACTTGATGTACATGGTTACACAGTAAACACAGGTTAGCATTCAATAGTTGCACTACAACGCCATAAATCAGCTAATATTTAAGCAATTGTTTTTGTTCATTAAAAAAAGTAAACGTTTTAGTCTCCTTTTAACCAAGCCAGATTTATATTCCTTAACAGACCTTAATAAAACTTAATATATAAATATATATATATATATATATATATATATATATATATATATATATATATATATATATATATATATATATATATATATATATTAGCTACTGCGTTTAGTGTTTGCAGGACTTGTTTCGTTAATTACAGCAGATAGTTTGGCAACACTTTGAAGACTGTACACTCTACAAAGCAAAAGGAAAAATAGGTTTGATGGACTTTTTTTTTTTTTTTAATTTCAGCAAGTTATAAAAATGTTGCAAGACAGCATTTTTTTTTTTTTTTTCAAAAACTAAATGAAAGCTAATTAGGAATATATTTAAAAAGGTAAGATTAATGGATTATAGAAACACTAATTACAACAGAAGAAAAAAATGGCATATTTGAATCTTGAGGAAAGCGAAAAAAATGGATTTGGCGTTTACAGAATCATGCACTTTCTCTTCCTCTTCTTGACGGGAGGTGGGCACAGAACTGCTCGGATAGCTTCATCAAACACCGTCTTCAGGCCTCGCTGTGTAAGTGCCGAGCATTCCAGATATTTCACTGCACCTGTACAAGGAAGAGGAAACAGCAACGTCATCCAGCTGCATTTATTTAATAGGCAGTGGCTCACATCCATATAGTTTCATTAAACATGCATCAAAGAAAGAACAATTTTGAGGTCAAGCTTGATTTATTTCATTTGCTGCATTTTAATTCAGCAAAGGTTACAAGAAACTGGCTGCAAAAATCAGCTTCTGTACGAGGTGGAACTCTTCACACTGTTATTGTTTCCATTCTAAACTTGTTTTGAATTGTTCTTCAAAATAGGTCATTTCAAATAGATCAACTGCATGGCTGTTACACGGTACATTCACATCCAATGTTTTGCAGATGTTACAATAATTCGAGACCCACCAATCTCTTTAGCCATGGCCAGTCCCTGTGGGTACGTGATGGGAGTGAGTTTCTTCTCCTTTAGTTTCTCAATCGTGTCCTTGTCATCTCTCAGATCCAGCTTGGTGCCCACAAGAATGATAGGAGTGTTTGGGCAATGGTGTCTCACCTCAGGATACCACTAAAAGAGAAACAGCAACAACCATCAAATCATGTTTCATTTCCCCCACTTTGCCAAAGCCAAGTCATTTTTCCTGGTTTTATATGCTTGAAGAAACCCTTGCACGTTTTTGTTTTTTTTTTAAATGTATTGTGCCAATACCATACATCTAAAAATAGATATTTCCATCTGCAGTTACACTAACTCAACACACGGCAGCACAAAACCCTAAGAACTTGAGTTCAGGGACTTTTTATTGTGTGGTTCCACAGAGCACTTGTCATTCAGTGATTTTAAGTCTATGAAGTTTCCTTTATGTTATTAAATTTTTTTTTAAAAAAAACCCTGTAATGCCAGCCAGCATTGATTTATTATAAACCAAAGCTTATTTTATTTTTCTGTATAGGAAACCAAAACCATATGGATTAGTTAACCCAGGATAGTCTTTTAATACAACTTTTAAAATCAACTAATTTGAAAGAGAACACACCCATTATATCACCACAACTATTTTAAAACTAGAACAATATGTCAGCAGACCTTCACATCCCTCTTCCTGACACTTCTGCAAAAGAAGCTCTAACCCATTTACACTGCAATGCACTGCTTGGTTTGTGGATTTACAGAATTCATTTTCACCTTCAACTTAAGTCTTTTTCATGCATTAATAACCAAGAAGGCTTTACTGCATAGTTATAAACAGAGATCTAAAGATATATATTTCCATTAACAACTTCCTTCTCCAGGAGACTTTGACCTGGAGAGTAACACTTCTAGACCTACCTTGGCACGGACATTTTCAAAGGATGCAGGACTCACAAGTGAAAAGCAGATTAAGAAGACATCCTACAGGAGGGGAAAAAGTTTTTAATATTATTAACTTATTAGAGAAACAAGTTTGCTTGGTTGAACAGTTATTTGTAGTGGGTAACATTTATTACTGTGCAATAGTCCCATCAAAGCACATTATACTGGTTGCTCAGCATATTTAAGTCACCCTATACCAGTAAAATACACTCCAAGTGTGAATTTCAATTTGAAACAAACCATGACCAAAATCCCCTAACGCATCTTTTTAAAAGAGGAAGAAACCAAGGAGTTTATTTTTACTTTTTTAAAAATAAAACACTTGCACTGTAGCTACAGTAAAGATCAGAGTATTTTGGTTCAAGATCTACAGATTGATAAGAATGCAACACTGACACTACATGTGGAGTACAGGTTGGAAGAAATTAAATCAGCATAACGTCTGAATCTAACCCCTGAAAGCTTTCCTCTTGCTGGCTGTCAAGTATACAAGTATATTATCCAGCCTTGTTAAGCTTTCATCAATGTACACCACACACCCATCAGTGTTCAGAGCATTCTATAAAACAAAGGTCAGTTTCACTTCAGGGATTCATTTCTAACTATGGCTCTCAACATGTATTTAAGAATTTAGGGGGAAGAAACAGAAACTTCTTTTCTTATTGTATCACATTGATTTATTTGTGATTTGACAGTATCAATTTTAACCTACAGAACCTTCAGTTACTTTATTGTAAGGAATATGAACTAAGATAGTATACCAGACCATTTTTGCATGCATAGCTTGAAACAGCTATATTTAAAATAGCTCACAATCATGCTGAACAGACAAAGGTTTGCAAGGGATAGAAAGAGAGACAGAAAACAGCTCTCCTCGTAATTCCAAGAGGCCACGTTGGCTTTAGCGTTAATTATACTTACTGTCATCACTGTTAAAAGCGCAATCCTGAAAAATGTCAATCTTTATCATTCTGCACGTCTATTTTTGTAGTGCCAATGTCGCTGAATTGATGAGAATGTTCAAATATTTCAGTTACCAGTTACCAAGAAGAAATAAAAAAAATCTGTGAATCTGATTACGTCGCAATGGTTTATATCTGGAAAAGTAGAGGTCAACTTTTGTCCTTCAGAAAATGATTATTTACATCATTGGAGTCTAACAGTTCTATAACCAGCATCAACCTTACCGTTTGGGGGTACGATAGGGGACGTAATCTGTCATAGTCTTCCTGTCCAGCTGTATCCCACAGTCCCAGGTTAACCGGTTTGCCATCAACCATTACATTTGCAGAATAGTTGTCAAAGCTGTAAGATGGAGGAACAATACCTTGTTAACATGAAACACTTAATAAAAGAATTGTAAACTCGGTTGCTTTTCTGCAAAGGAGAATCCGCCCCTAACCAACACGTCATCAGCAAGCGCATACATGCTCCGTGTGTTATTCTTTCATGTTGCTTCTTTTTGTTTCGGCTGCTCAGTCAAGCGCTGGGAGGCTGAAATGGGAGTTGACCGCTTAGAGCCTGGAGGAAGGGCTGCCCTCAGCCATGGATTCCTTGAGGTTTCCCCCTAAAAAAATTAATATGCGACTAGGGTTTTTTTTTTCCTTACCGGAGTGCTGAGCGGTTCGTATTTAGTTCTGCGGGGTGAGTGGTCGGGTTGGACAGGCTGGGCTCTCTCCCCCAGCGCAGTCATGCTCTGAGGGATGGGCCGTGTCTCAGCTGCTGATTTTCATTAAATTTAATATTTGGGGGATAGGTGGCAGGGCGCCACTGTGGAGTGTGTTAATTATTTATTATTATTCTCCTTTCATGGTTTGGTGGCCTCGTCTTTTTGGGGGGAGGTGGCCCATAGCCACTTCCTATCTGCGGCACTGGGATGCATGTAACTGTTCATGTATTTCCAGCCGGCCTCACGCAGGTAGCCATCGGACACCCACGGACGAGGCCTCCGGCCAAATTTATCTCACTCGGGCCCTGAGTGCCCACCACAGTCATCAGGCCTCGAGCGCCCTTCACAGTTTATAAAATCATCTGCAATTTCAATCATTAATTCATTGCCATTCATTCAAAGCGGATTCTCCATGCTGAATAATACGTTTCAAATTAATTCCAAGTTGCCATAAAAAGCAAAGCCACATTGACAGATGCAAAAAAGTTCTGAATCCACCTAATGTATACATTTACCTTGAGAACAATAGCTCACAAAATAAAGGCTGGAAGCTTCTTGGATTCCTAATTGTGGATGAAGTGAAAGTTCCTAAGGTCAATAAGAGTGATCTATACATTGCAGATACTTACACAGTGGGGATATACTCTCCAGGAAACGCATTGGTGGTGTAACTGATAAGCAGGCATGTTTTCCCTACAGCGCTGTAAAAAGAAAGACAAGTTGAGTTAATAGACCAAAAGACTGCACACATAAGGTGAATATTTCCTGCAGCAGCAGAATAGTCTTTCTGAAAATGACATAACAAACTTAAAACAGTGAATCCAAGCCCTGGCAATGTGTTTTACAGCATGCATGTGTGTATGCAAAACAAGTAGCTATATAAAACGAGTCAGTGTCTTTGCAAGAGGAAAACAACCAGGTTCAGTCAGCAAACTCCTTTAATATTGCAGCAGCACTACATCCAAAAAACATTTCTGTACTCAATGTTTCAAAGATCAAGTTACATTCAAATGGGAGGGATTAGCACTGTCCAAGGGATTATTCAACAAATCCTACAATAAATCAAAGTATTCCACCAGTACAGTACAAATCTACCTGCATTCCAAACAGTGTGCACAAAAAATAGCCCTGAACTGTTTACCTCAACATTCTGAGATGAAAGCCCCATGAGACACCTGAATTGCATTGCAGGGGTTCCCAAACTTTACCTGAGGCCTACCTGTTCAGCTGCATTATGTCAAATTAAAAACATGTTAAATGTTTAAACCTGTAACATTATAAATAAACCTAATCTAAACTGTCCTTTATTCATTTGAATAAATGTGAAAGATGGAAATCACATAAAATATGTACTGACTGAATTAAAAAAAATTAAACACTTTAATTGTAGTAAATCAAATAAATTACAAAAACTAAAACAGACATTTTTATTAAACCTTTAAATTAACCTTCGTATAATTTAATTTTAGAAATGCAGTTATTTTTCTTGGTCATCAAACAGGTGCATGTCTCTTATTATTCCCATTCATAAATACCTGAACAGGAATCGCTTTTGAGTAAAACCAGTACAATGTGCACAAAAACATAACTCTTAAATCTTAATTTCTGAACACTAACTAAAAACGTCCAGCCGTTACCTCACGTTGAACTGTCATGCACAAAAAAGACAAATGCACACAATACAGAAGGAAACAAGAGGCTAGCATGTGGTTGCTTTCTTCCCCACTACTCTGTACCACCAAATACAACTTGCAAAATCACATTGTTGACTTGCAACATCCCTTTATACCTGTCGCTTCCTTCAGTACATGCAAACAAGCAAAGCAGATTGTATTCTGCAAGATGTACTTTGATGTCCCAACACAGTGTACAGTACATCGGGGAATAATTCACCAGGCATTTAGTGTAAATATAACATCAGGAGGCCACTCAGTACATGTACTGATAATAGCCTGCAATACATAAAAGTACACGTTGTTTTAATGAGGTGGTGGGGGTTCAGTGCGTTTCTATTTCTTTAAAGATACAAGTTGTGCCAAAGATCTTTTTCAAAAGATACTTTATTGTAGGTGGCTCTTCAAAACAATACAATCTAGGAGTGCAGAGAAAATTACTTGGATGCACTGCTCTTTTGAAATCTAGGCCAGATTAGGGAAGGAGGAGGAGGAGGAGGAGGAGGAGGGGTAAACTTGCAAGTCTGGAGTAGAGGCCCTTTTATAAAAAGACGTTATGCAACAAGCAGGGACCTGACTGACAGCAGCAGCCACCCTCCCCCCAACTCCCTGCCAAGTAAAACACCATACACAGAACAGCGATGGAAAGCTTGGGGGAACCCAGAACACAAACAATAAATAAAAAACTGTGCTTTGTTAAAATGATCCAGTCAGATCTAGTCCTAGGTACTTGACTGTTATAGTACTGCAGGGAGTGGCATTTATATAGGTCAACAACTACTACGAGAAAGTGCACCTTGTAAGCACAATATGAATCTGGTTTTGCCAAGCAGCCCATATGAATAAACTGACAAACTTAACGAAGCAACACTTGCATATTTAAGCACAGCTGTCAAAACATCGGGAGAATGCAATTAACAAACTGTTACAATTTAAACTGATGGAATACATCTTTAAATCTTTGTATATAAACTCTTACAAAAATGACACTGTTCTAAAGATCTAAATCACTGCTTAGGGAGACCCAAGAAACACCTGAATCAGGGTACTTCATTTCAGCTCACACGCTTCAAAATTCCTTGGGGGGATAAAATGAAAATTGTCATGTCCATTCAAGATTGCATACTAATTCTAAAAATGAAAAGCTAAACTGTTGCCAATTCAATGAAGGCTGAACCATAAAAAAGGTCACAAACAGACTAGCAACACAAATTGTGTATATTGCTGTATTTAGGACAACATAAAAAGTGCTTTACTAGGGCAACAAAAGCAAGTTACAACTGTGAGGGTGATCTATTACTAAGCATTCTGCCTACAAAAGCAAATGTGTGTACAGTCAGGGAGTAACCAATCTATAATCACGTAAATAAATAAAAAAGTTACCAATGTAGTCTCCTTTATCTAAACAGCCCTTTGATCTTAACAATTACACCAGCAACAACCCTGATGGGTATGAGCACACCAAAATAAAACACCTCCCGATTCACCTCAATTACAGAAGAGGATGCCCAGATACTATTCCATTGCAATAGTATAAGGGCTTCTCTATATCCTCCACTCCAAGGATATGCATACCCTGCAGGGACTGAATAATAATGATGATGGCCTCAGTGATGCTAAAGAATTTATGGTCTAGACAAATGTTTGCATAATGACAAACATTTAGCACACAGTTATCTGGATAAGCTCAGTGGCGTTGGGGTGACTGGGCACAGTGCTCCCTCTATTACACTGCAGTTGGGAGCTTCAGTTAAGATACAGTACTGTTTGTTTTCTGCTTTAGTCAAGACAGCACAAGTGAAACAATGGTAGACTTCACCATACCACCATATAACTTGTTCTGCAGTACAAAGGGCCACTATAAGAGTGCACTGTACTCTGGGTGTGCTGGGGAGTCAAGACTAATTCAGTCATAATACTGAACTTTTCGTGTCATCATTGATTTCTCTTATCTGTACACAGTATACAGGCAAAATACTGAATCAGAACTCTCCCCAAGGGCTGCGGTTTCTCCCACTAACAGAATACAAAATCTGTGGCTAGACCACTAACACAGTAAAACATGGTTGTCTTGATTGAACGGTATCATATAATATGCATTGGATGCCAAGTGTCAAATGTGTCTAATACATAAATAACCAAGTTTAAACTTTAAGATACTGTGCTTAATGAACTTCCAAAACAAATTCCCCAGACACATACAAGGAAGTACATTTTAAAAAACACACGCATAACTTGATCCTTCAGTCTTGATAACAAAGAAACGGTTCAAAAGAACAGTTATTATCGCCACCTCAAGCTGTTCTGCATAATGTCACAAATTGCATTGAAAAAGAACATCTCCATGCTAGTAAAACTACGCTTAAATGTATGCCTATTGAAACTTTCAAATGGATTTTACACAGCCCTTCACTAACTAAACTTCACACATAGTTATTTTAAAGAAATACATTCAACAGCATTGGCGATTGGAGGACTCGTTAGTAATTAAGCAATTTCGTGTATAATTGTTCCATAATACGAATCTATATCTCACACATTTTAAACGAGATTTAATTCCAGCAAACTGAAAAATCAATGTCTGTGACCATTTTATAAAGGTGTCAGTTGTTAAGGATCCCTTTCTATTTCATTTGCCTTAATCTCAAACAGACTTAAAAAAAACTCCCTCCTTGTTGACTCATCGCAGCACAAGACTGTTGAAACAGGGTGGATGGTGGAGAACCGATTGAAAAAAAAAAACACATTTTATTATTCAAATGACTAACAAGGAGTAATCTGAAATAAACAGTCGCGTGCAACGACTCTAACGGTTTAATATAACACACTTTATCCAAGACTGTATACACGTTAAAAGTCATGATATGTTCTCTTATAAACTTAGCGAAGATTGTTTTTTGTACAGTTTCTAGAACAGAAAGGCAGGAATAAAAATCTGTAGATATGGTTTAATATTAAAAAGGACCTTCTAAGTTAATTTTCATTTAAAACAGAAATGATCTAAAATGTTATATATGGAAAAACTACGTTCACCTTGTTTTATCGTCAGTATGTGCATGTACGAGTAAAGTTATAAGGTAATATTTATGTATTCATATGCCGCATTTTCACTCATACCCCTCGTAAATCACAGGAAACCAAAACTTTTTTTCTGGATAAACCACTTGAAGTAAAGAAAGAACGTTGATCTCTTTCAAACGCTTAAAAAAACCGGAAAAACGAATGTTGTAAATTCAATCCATGGCCTTACTTTGAAACCAGCAATGTGCAACGCAGCGACGGAGGGAAGTCCAGTTCAGTGAAGTACGAATCGGTTATTACTCAAAAAAAAACAACATTGTCCCATAAAACAGGAATTAAAACTTACCCGTCTCCGACAACCACACACTTAATGGCCTGCATTGCTCCTAGTGATTTCTACCTTCTCTGCTCTCCGTGATTATAGAGATGTGGATTTTATGGGATATACGGTGATCGCTAAAATAACATTACTGTTCTCCGTCCTGCATTTACATCAACAATCTGGCCTCCTTCCACTCTTAACTAGAAGTTGAGTCGCAAACAGCCACCACCCTAAATAAAAAAAAAAAAAAAGCCTACAGCTCAGAAAACGGAAACTGCAGCTCCCTGTTCACTATTGAGTCATTTCCGGCCTCTCCTACGAATTTAGGGATCGAGCCCTGTCGGAGCGCGCACGTCAGTCTATTCCCGCATGCATCGGCGCGCACGTCCGTCTATTCCCGCATGCATCGGCGCGCACGTCTGTCTATTCCCAAGCAGCACAAAGGCAGATCCACGAGAAACTGTCTTCAGGGCATCAGGTGGTTCTTAAGGGTTAGATTTAGGGTTTAGGGTTTAGGGCTTGGATTGCTTAAGGTCTGGGTTGATGTCGGAGAGGTGGCGAGCTCTGGAAGTGAAATGTGGGTGTGCTTGGCAAATGCACTAGAATCACCTGATGCCCCGAGGACAGTTTCTAGTGGATATTGCTTTTAGCTGCCTATTCCAGCATACATCGGCGCGCACGTCAATCTTTTACAAAGTGCACAAAGGTGCTCAGGACAGAGACGCTGAGTCACGGCTCTCGTAACCACAAGCGCATTCCTGGTACTTTTACTGTAGAAAACAGTACAGTAGCAGGATTAGCTGTTAATATAGAGCAACCTAACTGTTTTCATTTCCAATATGCACCGTATCTTTGGAGATCTGCGCTACAGCATTACTTTCAAAGTTAAGGTTCCTCTCACTGACTAACAGAAAACTAATATTCTGAATAGGATTCTTTGAAAATATTATTGTTGTTTCGTTTTTTTTTTAATATATTTTTTTCTAAATGGTTGTTATATAAAAAAATCTTCCTAATGCAAACTAAAAGCAAGTCATTCAAGGCTAGCTGTATGCAGATACCAGAATACCTTAGGGATCTATTTAATGACTTAAAGATGGATCTTAATACTACTGCCCTAAAATGTATAAAACCTGTCTTGAGTAAAACCGGATTCCAGTGGCTGGGAAGTGAAAAGATTTTGGTCAGATGTCCTTGTTGATTAATAATGACGAATACACATATAAAAGCGAACACTGTTGTGTTGAAAAATGACATTTGCAACCATACACAGTGCACAGGCACATTAGGTAATTATAATTTTATGAAAGCCAAGACTTTTACTAAGTAACCACTGGAGTGCGCCGCATACACACAGATTTATTAATGCAACACGGCCAGCTGTCCGCTGTTACTTGCTTTTATTTGAGATGACATTCTGACAAACGTAGGGACAATTCATCATGCGACTGAACATGATTAAAAATGTCCGATCCATTTCTACATTATTCTGATAGAGACGCTCTGGGAGCTGTGTAGTTCATGTGATGGTGGAGAGGTTGTGTAGCATCTCTGTGGAATCGGCACATGTTTGAAGAGAAGGGACCTTAGCACACATATACTCTTGTTGTGATAAAGGTCAGTTGATAAAAAAAAAAAAAACCATGTTGTTCCGAGCAGACATGGTTGAGATTCCTGCAAAAGTAAGTTAATTGTGCCTGGGTGGTTCATGTCCATGAAGTGACACATCCATGAACGACAAGTCGCTGTAATTTGATTACTACTGTAAACACGTATACAAATCCGTTGTTTAAAACAATTTATTTTGGACAAAAGCAAGACATCGTGAATTTAGCTAGCTTTATTATTATCATCAACTTCCACGACGCTGTCAGGCACAGGAAGTGAATCTGCATCGCTTCCGCCGAGTCGCCCATCCTCACAGATACGGGTCACTAAAAAAAAAAAGTAAACACGAGTCGGCAGCCTTGAAAAGCATTTTTAAAACGCCTGTGAATAATCGACTGAAAAAGAAATTGCCGAAATGATCAGGATACACAGCAGGGTGTTAACTGACTGTACGAAACGCGGTAGTTAGTAAATCTCGGATTCTGTTACAATCCAAGGCGTTGTTTATGTATGGCGGCCCTGTCAGATTTGGTGGTTAGGTTTTTGGGATCTGCTGGCAGCTCTTATGTGTTGTTTTCCAAGGGGCTGTCAAGAGCTTTGCTGATTTCCTTCGACCTGGCCTGGAGGCTAAGAATACAATTTCCCTATCTCTACCTCATTGCGTCCATGATATTCAATGTGAGAGTACAGGTTAGTGCATGATCAGTATTTACTTACTGCAGAGTATATATATATATACACACACACACGGTAGAGGGCGCTCATCTCCATTTAGATTGCATGCACCAACAACCCCTAAAGGTTAGTGACTGTAGATGTACTGTAATTAATGTAAAGTAACGACCAGACGTTTGATCACGCATAGTACAATATTGTTAATTGAACGCAATTAGACGGAACGATTGGGTTGCAGTTATATTATACATTTTTGTAGATGTATCATCATTTTGAACGTAACCGATGCAGCAACTTGAATCTGGTTCAAGTCAAAGTGAGTCTATCACGTCACGCCCTTCCCTTACCTGTGGTATTCCAGTAGTTTCCAACAGATTGTCTCAAGGAAAACTACTGTAGATCTAGACTAGACAATCTAACCATTCAACTATGTCATCATATATATATATATATATATATATATATATAAAAATTATTTTTTTTCTTGTTTTGATTTTGAAATCCCTAGTAATTTATTTACTCATGGTATTTAGTCATTTTCTCCCTGGATTTCAAAAAGAACAATATTTATTAAGGAGATATGTTCTGCAGGCTTAATTCTGAATTAGTAAAAAGCTTAAACAGTTTTTTTTTTTTTTTTAATTGCAGGTCCACATTGAAATTCACTAATTTATTTAAGATGGACTCATTAGATTATTTTTTTCTGCTATCATATTGACAGCTGTGCATTTACCTCGTGAAATTGAATCAGAAAGAGAATGCCAAAGGACCTTGGGGACTTGTCTGTTCTCTCACAACCCACAGCACAGGGGAGTGAGGGGGAATGTGAGCCCAGTACCAGCTCTGGAAGCTTCCCAGTGCCTTAGGTGGCAGAGAAGACACCATCCCTGGATTCCATGTGGGAATCCATCCCTTTCCCATGGAGAAGGGATCGCAGGGATACCTTAGAGCTTCCACAGCAAGCTAACCGATGGGGGCCCGGGAGGGCTCAAGAGAATGCACAGATGACACGCCTTCATCGTGAATTCAAAAGAGAAACTTGGAGGAAGCCTTCAAATATATTGACAGCACGGTTCTCTCAGACCGGCTACAAGGAGCACAGGAAACGGTCGCTGACCTCAGAGTGTGGTGGCACGCTGAAGAAAACGTTGTGTTTGTATGAGTTCACTCACCTCCATAAAGTATATTTGCTGTGTTTAGAGACTGGAATAATCTGAGATGGATTGCGCTTTGCCTTTGTGAGGGATGTGGGTTGTGTAAGGCCTTCTGCCGTCTATCGTGTCCTGAATGCAGTGCTCCCAGAACACCCCAGTGATCTACTAGAGCGGTGTAGGCAGTTCCTCTTTCTTCACTGTCTTGACCTCATGCCTTCAGAAAGAACCAGGCACATGCTTTCTGGTTTTAGATGTTCAGTGTGAAATGTAGAGATACAGTGGTTGCTTGTCATAAGAGTGTTTGCACAAGCTAATGTCTGGCCCACTGTAACAGCCTACTCCATGACAGTAAATTAAAGTGTTTTTACTGTTTTTTACATTTTACTTTAAAATTTTTTGTGTTGCGTTTTTGTCCCTCACAAAATAAACTTCAATGAAAAAGTCCATGGTAAATTTACAAAGAGTTTGTCTTAATTATTTTGATTTTATTGTTCTATTGAGTTGTTCCCTTAAGAGTAAAGGACCTTTTATTTATGTGATATGTTTATTATTTTTAACTGAAAAGGAATTAAGAAATTGAACTCACAGTCAATAACATCTGTCAAATGGTGCAGATTTGTAAAAAGAAACCGATTGTTTTAGTCATGTGACACACCAAGGTGCTTTCTTCTTAGGGGAACTTGCCATTACCTGTTTTATAAGCTCATCACACAAGCATTTCCTGGTTTGTGGAACTATGGTAACAAAATGTTTTGTTGTAAATCACGTCTAAATCAGGAATGGTAACCACAATCAGAAAGATCTTGATGAAAATGTATCTCCTGCACAATGTTATATCCTGAATAAAACAAAGGTGGTTTGGTTTGGAATATGTTAGAAAATAACAAATTATTGCTGTGCTGGAAAGCCAAGTGAGTTGCAGGGTTTCCTCAGTCAGTAATATTCTTAAAAGAGCATTGCTCTTTTTAGCCACTAGGGTGTAGTCTGGTGTCTTTAATAAAATACAGTCTTATGTCTTATTTTCAGTGTCCATATGTGCCTGAGAGCCTCTGGGAGTGTATTCCTGTATGTCTGTAAATATGTACAGATGATGGCGGTAGATCAGCCATCGCTTTGATCAATACAATTTAAAGTGAAGTAAAAACTTAAACAACACAATGATTAGGTGAACAGTGACAAGAGTATTGAAACTAATAAAGGGCAAGGAAAATAATAAAAACCCTCCAAGGATTATTGTCAGGGCTTCTGTTTTTTGTTTTTTATTAATTACATTTTTCGGTGCTTATTCTTAGCTATTTTCGAGTATTATGAAAATCGTTTGTTTTGGGGCTTTTGCTTACTGAAATTATTGTTTTCAGTTACTTTCCAAAATTTTTAGTAGTTTTTTTCTGTCACAATATGTATAGTAACTCGACAGTACTTGCACCCTTCAATTGTACCCTCTTTCCTTTGCTGTCTTCCACAACTAAATCCTTATGGTCACGGGCATATTCTTCTGGGGTTTCTGTGTTTAGGCATTTTTTTTTACATTTCGCCCCAATTTGCAATTCTCTTTTAAATCCCATGAGCGTGTAAATACTCCCTCTCGAACTGTAATATAGCTTTAAATCTCACGAGCAATCCTCTGTTTCTAATTGTAATCTCGTTTTAAATCTTGCAAGCATGTTACAGTCCTTCAATAGAAATATAGGAATTTGCTGCCACTGTAGTTGGGAAGGGTTTGGGTATTCATAACGAATCAATGCAAGATTCAAGTCAAGAAGGATAAGCATTGCCAAACTGCACTGGGAAAGGTTTTTTTTTGGTTATTTTATTTTTTCATGGTGAAAGGGGTCAAGTCAATGTGAATTGAGTAACTATTTCCAGTGTTTTTCCAGTGTTTATTGGACACCCCATTTAATTTCATTATTTATTTATTTTTGTATCTGGAGTGTTTTATCGGTTTTTAGCAGTTAAAATCTGAAGCCCTAATTATACTGTACACTTAAGCCCGCCTTGTTCATTAGATCAATGAAGACTAACTAGGAACTGAGTCATGATATGCGATCAGCATTTTGTTTACCACATGTGGAGTAAAAAAGGTTATAGTTTGGGGATGGATGGAAATAAGACTGATATTGCACCTGTAGTAGCATTTGCTTGTAAGGTGCTGTACATGTGGATATTTTTACTTTTTGGGACATTTCTTCTGGACTCATAAATAACAACTAGTTCTAATAAAAAAAGAATGTTTTTATTAATATGAATCATTTTAATATGACCATGTTTTACAAGTTTTTAAAAAATAAATCCAAACAAATGATTTAAATAAATAACAGAAGTCATCAGGTACTGCAGCATGTAATGCACAGCCAATCCCACTAAGTGCCTTTGCATCTGGGGCTTTGGTTTGAATCCAGTATCCTGTTTCCACTTGGCAGATATATTAGCTGTTTTATGTCCAGTTCTTAAAAGCGTACTCTGACTACATGAAATGTCTAATGAAGACAGGACCCATTGGCAAGACCAACACGTGTTTCTTTGGTACTCTGTCTGGAAAACATTCTTGGTGACAAATGTGAATTTTGATAGCTGCTGGAAAGCAAAAGCCAGTTTTTGTTTTGGCGTTTCAACAGAAATGCCTCTGACTTGCTTTTGAGGGAGTTAACTATTTGCAAGCACTAAGCAGTATTGAAGTAAAGGGAAGCAAAAGCCAAAACCCTTTCTCTTGCTCTGCTCCTTTACATTGTTGCTGGCTCAACTTGACATTGATTTTTATATAGAAATCCGGAGTTTAGCCAGAACTCTTTTTTTTTTTTTTGTAAAGAAAAATATGCAGCCTCTGCTTAATAGATGAGTGCCATTAAAAGCACAGACCACCGCAAGAGAACAAATTGGCATCCAAGAGGGTTGTTTTTGGCCCTGGTCCTCCCAGCTGGAAGGAGTAAATCATAGAGCACAGACCCTGGTTTATTAATAGTCCATGCAAAGTTCTGGCACATTGCACTTAGTTAATGAAGTAACATGCCTGGGAATGAATTACTGATTGGATTAAGGTAGGACATTAACAGCCATATTCAGTAACATGTGTTGGTGCCCACTTAAGTGTGCTAAGTTAATGTTTTTTTGCATATTGAGAAAGCACACATAAGTAAGCATTAATACTGAAGTGTTGTTTCTGAAGATGCTTTTTATATAATGTACACAGGCTGCCACTGTCACTTTAATGCCTGAGAGCATTGATCCCATCAGTCGGAATTTGACAGTTGCACATCACATGTGGTTCTATTATACTGTAACAAAGAATTGAAAAGGTAATAGATATTCAAACCAAGCATGCAAACTATAATGCTTATTTATTCAGAACACTTCAAGCAAGCAATTACTTGGAAGCCAGGCTAATTATGGAAAGTCCAGGGAATATCGGATGGTATAGCAGAAAACACAGCAACCGGTTGTACTGTAAAAGGTAGTTCCTTTTTTGTTCTTTATTGAATGAACATTATGTTCAGATAAAAAAAATCAAACCTTACCTTACAGCATGAATCTATACAGATCACTACCAACTGTGATTATATAGCAAGCAACACAGGACTGCCCAGTGTTATCACTGAGAGATTTAGTTGGAACTATTTGTCTGCACTTTCATCTGTAAGTATACCTTTATTCAGCACCTCAAGCTTTTAAATGACCCTAGAATTCCATTTATGACAGCCACTTGCAGGAGTGAGAAAACAATCTCAGTAGACAGATGGGCAGTGGTTCAAAGACTGACATGATGTGATCTTACTTGTCTGTTATGCAGCCCTTCAAGAGCTTATACTTAATATTTATTTTTCCTTTTTTTCATATTATTACACAAGGACATTTGTGGTTTTTCCAGCAGTTTTATATGGAATTCAGTTTAAGCCCTGTTATCAACCTGTCCTGTTTTATTTTCTTTTTATCTTGTCATGGTTGGCATAGTGCACTGTGATAAGGTGATCAAACGGACATTGATGAGATATGAGGAAGCACACAGAAAGGGTGCTTGTATACCTTCAATAGAGTATTGTACCTGCTGTACAGTGTAGTAGGTTAAAAAGAGGAGCAACTTTTTCAAACTTCACTGAAGCAGAGCTCACAACTCATTGTTCAGCCTCATTATAAAAAAGTGAACCTTTGTGCATTGTTTAATTTGTGCCCTATTAAAAGTAAAGTCGTTTTAAATTAGGTTGAAAATAAGAATGTTGTTTTGAGTTAGAAAAGAGAATTTGGGCAGTAGGAAACAAAAACTTTGAAGAGCTAAAAAAAAAATATTTACATCTGAGGTGTAAAATGTATATTTTTGCTAGCTTTTTCTGTATGCTACTAACCTGCTTTTGTGTATTTTAACTTGAATTGCATAAACAGAGTAAGCCAAATACCCAACAGCCTGGATCTTGTTTTTATGACTCATTCTGTGTCGGATTTGGCCTCACACCCCCACATGCTGTTGGTTTCCATACTGGTTTACATTAACAATTTATTGCTAATCCAATTTTGCTCTTTTGTTACTGCCACGGTCTCGCCTCCACTAAAAGCAGATTTTAACAAGCGTACAGGCTGTCATCCCTCTGGCTATGAATCTGAGATTTGCGAGTGGCACACTTCTACACAGTAATTCATTTCATAGCCCAATATGATCAAAGCAGTTTTTGTTTTTAAAAAAAAACTGCTCTTTTAAGCATTCCAGTTTTATCTGTCGACCTATATGCTGTATATTTTTAAACATGGTGCTCCACTTCCATATTTGCACCATTGTTCTTTTAAAAAGGGTGACAACTTGAAATCTGAAGCTTATAACAACATACTTTTGCTGCCTTGTGCTTGTATAAATCTGACTCCAACAAATGTTGTGCATATATATTGATTTAGAAATATGTCATGTGTTTAAATGCACATTTGAAAACTTTGTGTACAGCCAGTATCCCAAAGTATAACATAGCAGAACTGGTTGCTTCAATACTTTGTAGACAACCCCATCAGACTCTTCATACTGTAGTGGTGAAGAAGTCCATGTATTATTTTATAGCATGCATACTCTGGTCTCCAGGGTCTTTAACATACATATGGCCTTGGTGTAGCACTGTTTAATTTGCCAGTTGAGGAAGTTATAGTTTGTAGGAAAAACAAGCATCCATGTTAAACGTATGGCCATTCTATGTGTGTGTACAGCTGTCCAGGCTGCGATTAGTCCAGATATTGTACAGCAGGCATCATGCTTATTTGTTTAACTGAAGCCAACAATGGCTGTGTGCCAAACTACTTCCCCTAAGCTGTCAATTCACTCCCCCAAGTGGAGAAACACTACCAATAACAACCTTAAAGGCTGAAGTTGGCTTTGGCAGGATACTTTGTTTTGTGCTTCCGATTAATTATGATAGAACTCTTTAGTTGTTGGTGAGTTGGGGAGCTAAGTTGCTGAGTGGGTATTACTATGAGGACCACTGCTGTGTACAAAGATACAGTAATGATTAGTGAACAAGTGAAAGATCAGACCTCATTGGTGCACTTGTGATTACTGCTTTATAAACAGCCTATTTTCCAAGGGAATTCTACTACATTATTTATTCATTTATTTCCTTGACTTGTTGTATAACAAATAGCATTTAAGATGGTTTTTATAATAGTTGTACTGATTTTGAGTTAAATGCATTCCTGGGGTAATTACAGCAGATAATTAGAGACTTTATTTTTATCTTACGCCTAATTTTATGAGCATTTATCATTGTCTCATCGTAACCCACCTAATTAATGCATTCTGGAAAGTAGTCAAATTGCTAATAACTGCACTTCTCCGCAGCTAGCACAAGAGGGGGTCAGTTGCTAACTCCGTAGTGAGATGTTGTTATTATATACGGTATCTTATTCAATTTATTAATTCTTGGCTTAATAATATTAGCGTCGTACATGATCAGCAGTTAACTCAAGATGTTTTACACAAAGACAAGTCGTCAATAATGGCAAGCCTGTCTATATGGTTATGTGAAGAATTTTTCAGCATTGCACCTTCCCCACTCTAGCTAAAAATGAAGCCCTTAACTTAAAGTTGTTGCTGTGAGTCAGATAATTGCTCAAATCTATAGGCCTACTCAGGGGAAGTCATCCACAAGTTCAGCGATCTAAGCACCACGGTTGTAGGGCTTTGGTGTATATGCTTTTTAAAATTAAAGGAAATAGACTTGTCTGTCAAGGATGGGTTTAATCTGAGGTTGTCAGGATCGACAGGAGAATTGTGTTCAGGGCTTCTGATTTTCGGTGTTCTCCGCCGACTTTTCTACTGTCCTTTAAAAATGAATTTGATGTTAAGCCATTCTCGGGTATCTCATTCATAACTGAGAAACGTGTTAATCGTAAAATTGATTTCATTTACGGGGGTTTTCTATGAAACAACTAAATATGCTTTAATACAATAAAAATACAATATATAATATACAGACCAAGGTTTTGGAGCAATGAGCAGGGAAGTAGGAAATATGGCTTTTTTTTTTTTTTTTTTTTTAATCGTCAAAATGAACTACTTCATTGTGTTGCCTTCATTGTTTATAAGTACTGTTTTCACAAAAGATCACATATATTTCCTTGCAAGTCTCCGTTTCTGAAGCTGGATTTCCAAGCAGTACTATTACAGACTTTATTTTATCTCGCCGTTCAAACCGAGTTCATTCTAGTTAATCTCAAGTGTTGTGCAACTCTGTCTGCTATTTTTTTGTTCACTTCAGCTTTATTTGGAGTTTTCCAGGCATCCGTTCAAAAGCGAATCCAGCATGAATTAGTCACAGCTGTGGCACGGGAACAGCATCACGCAGTAGTACGTCCCCACCCCAGGACTCTACTGAAACAGAGATGATTAATTTCAAAGGGATTTTTCCAAGGAATACCATTTCATTCGAAAAATAAGAAGAAAATAAAGTCAGTTTTCCATTAAGTGTGGATATAGCAGCTTGTCACCTGAAAAAATAAAGAGATTTAAAGGCTCTATATGTGTGGCTGTGTGTGTGCGTCTACTCTAATGCAGTGTGCTGATCGGGGAAGGGATTTGGGGTTTATTTATAGAGGAATCATGAAAGCCTTCAGCTCTGTGCATGGCTGTAATGAGAGAAAAAAAAATTGGAATTGGTTGAGGGATTGAATACAAAACAGTTGGCATTGCTTCCTTTTTAAAGCTGAATTTAACATAAGCGTCTTTAATCGGGAAGCAGCATACAAAAAACCAACCCCTTACTGTTGAAATACGATGCAACTCTGTATCTTGGGGGTGATTAAATCTCTGAACATGGTGTTTCACCCCCTAGATCCAGGCTGCCACTCCACATACAGACCCACACCAGACAGAACAGTCTGGTTTTAGGAGTGTGATACAGATTTTTCAGTCTGGCTGTGGCAGTGCGGTTTGAAGGTGAGAGTTTGCCGAGTCAGCATAGTGTTATCTGTACAAAATGATGGCATGCTATTCAAGACGTGCTTTGGATTCGACTGAATGCTATTGGTTTATTTATTGCATTTAGTTTGTTGATGATACTTAAACGATAATGTGTTTTTCAGTTAACCTGTCTTGCCATAGAGGAATGCGTCTGTTTGAACAGAAAAACGGTACTTCTGCTTTTATAAAATGCACTTGTTGAAGGGTTTGATGATCATGTTTATGAACATTAATGTTGTCAGTGTTTGTTTATTTATTTATTTATTTATTCATTTTAAAGGGCATGCAATTCAGATCTAGTGGAAAAAATATCTTAAATAAACATATACATTTATTAAGATTCATGTGCCTGAAAACCAGCGGATTAGTCAACACTTCTTTGTGGGAGCCCAGTGATTTGCATTTTTAATGACGCACATGTTTCAGGCGTTCAGGGGTTCTTAATCTAATAGGATTTCCTGTATAGATGAGAGACAAGGTATTGCAGCAAGCTGATATCTGAAATAGTTCTTTCAAAGCTTGCAGCTCTGAACTGAGAAGTGCCATTTGAAGCTAGTTAGCATCTGAATGCAGTTTAGCATTTCAGGCTGCTTTAGTTTAGAAATATCGGCATAATGCAAGACCAGGGTGTATATTCTACTGTCTTCCTGGGATTTTCCAGTAAAGGTCAAATGCAACTCTAATTCCCCAGCACTGACTCATTCTTCAATTCCCTACAAGTGCAGTAAATAAAGGTTCCCTTAAAATCTCTTGTTGCAGATGTATCTGATTAGAAATAAAGATGATTGCTAAAGATAAAATAAAACTTTGTACAGTGTCTATTAAATATTTAAAACAACTCATAAATTAAAACATATTATTAGAATATAACAGCATTCATTTCCTACACCACATGGGAGTAATATCTAACTACAAAGCTGTAAAAATAAAAGCCTAGGATATTCCTTATGGCACAAATTTGGACAGAAGTCAAATCTGGAACTGGCCATTACTTAATTTTATTAGAGCTGACTTTTTTTTTTTTTATCAGCTTATTAGATTACTAAGTAAAAGAAACACTGATTGCATGGAGAGGTTCTAATTTTGCCAGCATTGCAATTATATAATGGAATTGGCAGGTCACTGATCTTGGAGTATGAACTCCTTGTACTAATCCATGTATTTGAGTTCTTAACCCACCTTGTTCTTCACCTCTTTAACTGTTTCATGAACAATGCGCTGCTAATAAGGCGATTAGGCCCTGTAATGACCAAATTCTTCATCTCAAACTCCTCTGTGGCTTTGGGACTATAATTCCCACCAACCTTGTAAAGTTTCTCAAATTCTTGAGAAATGGTTTCACTTGGGTGATAATGATTGGCTGACTAATACAAGAGGAAGTTCAGTTAAATGTTGCAATATAGTTAAAACTGTTCATTCCCACATTATCAAACAAATACTCTAATCTCCTAAGATATTGTTTGCTGTGTTCTGTCATAAGCTCAGCTTTCTATGAACCCTCAGTCTCAGTTGATGACAGACCTTGTTGGTTTTCCTTTTTGTTTAGTTGCCTACATTTCCATTTTAGCCACAGACACACACGCTTCCTCCCTCCGCGATGGTAGAGAAAATCGGAGTGTTAGTTTAAGGACTCGGACTGGTGTCCATAAGTTATTTGTTACTGGTTTTGTAAAATTTAACAGTTTTATTTTCTCTTTACAAGAAGGGATGATTCGGACTGAACCGTGATAAAACAGTTGTTTAGGCTCCTTGGTTTTGGGACATGAGCACATTTAGGAGCCTGAGTCAGTCAGCTTGCACACAGGAAAATACATTTCTTTTGTGACCCAGTGGCTGACAGCTCTCTTTTATTTAGGGACAGTTCACTTCAGTCAGTTATTTTCCAGTTGAAAGATCTGTGCTCTGATTTCTGTGCATGGTTTCCAAGGCATAAGCATTTTACCAGTATTTTAAACCTGACACTGTAAAGCCGTTTGGAACAACAAATGTTGATCTAGAAAAATGCAATTATTTAAAATCAGTGGAATACTGGAGCATTAAGTGTGTGTGGTATCGTATTGCAGATAATGAAACCACTGAAGGATTTGCATCTCGGTCCAATTCTGTGAGCTGACAGTAACTCTTTATGATTGAAACCACAGTTTGCCAGACATATGTTACCCTGAAGGTACTAACTATTCCCCGAGATTAGAATACCAAATGTATTTCAGCAGCTGTTTTAGCTGACAGAACGAGGATAGCAATATTTACAGAAAGCTGCATGCTTAGAAATACAGGATATTGCTTTCATTTCAATTTTTGGATTATAACCGAAAACTCATATAAAAATGAGGTCCAAACTTTTGGATTATAACCTAATTTTTACACATGGCATACATACCGCTGTCCTATATTCCTATCAAATGGTACAATCATTGCTTTGTGTACCAAGGTTTTGAAAATCTGTATCTTTGCTTTAATGGGACTTCTTTCTTTCTGGGATTCTGGGTTTCGTTTTCATGAGGATCACGGGGAGCTACTGGTTCAAAACAATCTTAAAAACACATGAAGGCACACCATAACACAACATTGTAACACAAATATCACTACGACACAGTTGAGATCATCAGAATAGGTCCTGCCAATAGGGATGCTGCATTATTATTTTTGTTTATTTCTTAGCAGATGCCCTTATCCAGGGTGATTTACAATTGTTACAAGATATTATATTAACATACAATTACATTATTTTTTTACATACAATTTATACAGTTGGATTTTCACTGGAGCAATCTAGGTAAAGTACCTTGCTCAAGGGTACAGCAGCAGTATCCCCCACCGGGGATTGAACCCACAACCCTCTGGTCAAGGGTCCAGAGCCCTAACCACTACTCCACACTGCTGCATTGGGATAATGAATAAAAAAAAATGAGCCCATACAAGCGGACAGCTCTTCAGATGTGACCACGTTTCCAATGGGTCTGAGCTCACTTGCTTCTGTTACTGTGGGAACAGTATATAGTATTTGGCAGCTGTAGTATAAATATAACTTGTCAGCTGAGTCTGGGTGTTTCAGTGGACAGCACTGCACTGCAATGTACATACAGCTTGTTGTGTGCCCTTCCCTGCCCAGTCCAGGACTAGCACATTTCATACTGCAATGGAATGTCTGGGTTTGTGACATGTAATACTTGGGGGTGCTTAGCATTGAAACAGCTCGATTTGGTTGTTTAGGCCCCTATATATGGCATTTAATATATATATATATATATATATATATATATATATATATATATATATATATATATATATATATATATATAAAATGCTCACAATGCAAAAAAAAAGGAGAAAAAATATATTAGAGATTTTCTGACGTTCTGCAGATCCCCCCCCTTCCCCGTTTCCCATCACCAAATCACTCAAACACCACTGGCCCTTTTCCTTTCTCCTCTTTGTGATAATAACTAAGGTCTGGAGTGAATAAAAAGAGCATGGAATCAAAATAAACATTGCTCCACATTCGTTTAATTTATTATCTAATTCTAATTCCCCAAACACCCTGAAGGTTAATTGAATTAAGGCCAACCACCATCTGCTTGAAGCTCAGAAACAAAACTAAACACAAATCCTACCCTGTCTCTGGATCATTATTACTTGCCTATCCCGAGGGTCCGGCCTTCCAGCTCCACTTCCCAAACTTCATTCAAAGCTGACGTCAGGTATTGTGAATGGTGGGTCTCGAATCCGGTCTTGAGGAGGGAGCTTGCTGGGGAAAGGGCTGATCCGATCGGTCATTTTTCGGTCAGCTCCTCAGTTAAGCTTGGAATTAATTGCCAGGAAAAGTCTCCAGGTCTCCCACCCCTTTGGCTAGAATAAAAATAATAACACAAAGAACAGAACTGGATCTGTAAGTAATATGCACTAAAGCAGTAGTCTCTGATGAGAGAGATACCCCAGCAGCTTATGTTATGTCTGCTAGTACTGAATAGTTGACACAGTATCAGAGTTCTGAGGCCTCTAAAACGTAGCACTTTCTCCCAGTTGTACAACTGTAAAAGAAGCATCATGATGAAATCTAATTTAACAAACACTTGAGAAAAGTCTTAAAGAACATTACATATATTTTATGTTACAGAAGTCTGATATCCGATATAACTAGTTTGGATAATTGAACTGTTCTGGGCATTGAATTATGACAGTGACGTTTTTTACATTATTTATTTATTTATTTATTTATTTATTTATTAGTAGATACCCTTATCCAGGGCAACTTATAATTGTTACAAAATATCACAGTACAAAATATCACAGTACAAAGTATCACATTACAAAATATCACATCACAGATAAGAGCAGTCATAAAGTACAATTAAATCACAACTTTCCCAATTAAGAAACCTCCTAAAAAGGCATAATTCAGCCCTTTACCTGTGAATGTATAACCTGTAGTAGCGCACTGTCCTGGACTCACCAGAAATTGAGAGCTGAATAGCACAGATGAAGACAGGCTTACAAAGAGCTATTCGAATAATAGAGCTGTTCAGATAATTCAAAGTTTTACTGTATGTTCTTAGAAGGAACCATGAGAAATAATTCAAACACACTTAAACTGGTTTTGTTAAATGCTTCTTTTATAATGAAAAGTGCTTTTCCAGAACTGGATCGGACATCTGTTCTCCAGACAGGAAATATCACCCCAAACTGGAGGCCTCACATTGCTGTTGGATTTCAGTTTTACAGAGCTAATGACCTGTGCTGACTAAAAAAAAGTTGCATTCAGATAGATTTGTGTGTGCTGACACAGATTTGTTAATATGACCATTTTTTACCATTCTTTTTCTTAAAACATATTGCATAGGTTATCCTACAGGTAAGAGATTCACAAATCGCGGTTTGAAGCCTGAAATGATAGCCTACCTTGTCTTAGAACCTCAAACCCCAAAGCTGGAGAACTAGAACCGATGGTCACGATTAGTGGCTTTTGAGTAGTCACTTTTCTGTTTCCTCAGCAGGAGATTTAAAGTCTTATGGCTGTTGTGGGGTTTTAAAAGTCAGGGGACAGCCAGGGTTTTGCACTGTAAATTAGAACCAGCAGGATATTGAGAGAACACTGAGGAGGCTGTCTCTTGTGTTGGACTGGGGTGGCTGCGGAGGAAGCATGTAGTTCTTGGCTTGTTAAATAAGAACACACACACCCCACCCTACACCAACCTCCTATATATTTATATTTTCCGTTGCTGAAGGTTGCTCTATGTAGTGAGCTTTTTCAGAGCTGTTCTGAATTCAGCTGACTATCGTGCATAACACAGGTATCCAGAAAAGGCTACCGAATGAACATAGAAAAAAAAAAATTAATATACAGATTTTTTAAATGTTAGTATGAGCTCTATATAATGTATAGAGCTCATATCCATACCAGATTATATATACTAATATATTTACCATTGTGTCTCCATATTTTTACATGGTCAATAATATTTACCTGTACAGAGATTTTCTCAGGAACCTGGAGCTGTGATTAGAACAGTCTCAGTGTTTATATACAAATATATACTCTATTGCATACTGTAGCAAATGCAATGATGGTTTACTGTTGATTTTGTTTCCTAGTTGAAATGGTAGGTATGTTTAAATTAAATCCTTGTGGTCTGGAACATATTGCGCAACATGACTACACCATACGACATGCCAGACAGAAAGCAGAATTGAATCTCAGGCGTTTTTATTAATAAAATGCTTGTGTGCCATGTTAACATAATTACAAAAAAATGCCTAAATCCCCTGAAACCTTTTAAAGTGCTTCTGCAGTAAAGCTGTTGATGGAGAAGTGACGTCTTGGATATTTTGACATTTGTTTGACCGGTTGATATAGGAAACAGCATGTGTCACATACATTACATCAGACTGTTTAGAAATGGCACACTTACAGAGAAAACTTCAGTGCAATGTAGATCAGCATTGATTGTTGCTAGATGTTTTAGTAACAAAATAAATATCAGTGCTGTAATTAGCTAAAACACTAATTGTTTTCTATTATTTATATTGCATATGCTATGAAATACAGTTATGTTCATTGCATTAAAGATTCCACACTTATTCATGAAGGACACTAAACCTTTGTTTAAATTGTGCACTGTATTTACATTACCATATGCTCCAATAGTATCTTAATTCTTTTTGGAGGGACGCCTCATGCTTAAACAGCCTGTGAAAGAAACTCCTGAAGTTCCCAAAACGACCCTGGTTTGTTTGTGGCCAGCCACATTTGTTGTTACATCTGCATTTGTTTAAATGTGATTGTTTTGGAATCAATTAAAAGAATGGCAGATTACATCTGTGCAGGCACTCGGCTGTCAGGAAGTGAGCCAATTGCAATCGGACAAGGGGCCACGGCTAGGGGCAGAGTCATGTGCGCTATCGGAATAATTGTTCTGACAACACTGGAGGGAAAACATACTGCATTTCTCTCTGTGATAAAAAAAGCTCTTCGGCCAAAGCAATTACGCGGAACGTATTTTTATCATCAGTACGAAGGCTCAGAAACAGATCAGTCCATCCCGGTGGACTGACTCTCCATCCTGATTTACTTCAGCTTGTTCCATATAGGAGAGTGCCAGAGGTTTGAGTATGGCCATGCTGGGCTGTCACTGGAATGTGATAGGGTCACATTTAAAGGAAGGACAGGGCATACCACCGCTCATTGCATTCCAGTGATGATTTGAATTCAACTTCCTCTAAAAACAGCATCTTGTTTCACTAAGTTATACAAATGCCTGATGATTGAGTGGTTTATGAATGAAGCACATACACTAACTCCTCGTGATTCACCTTGGCTTGTCCTTGGAGGTCCTCAAAGCCAGGCAGGCCTCGTCTTTGCAGTGGTGGCTAAGCAAGATTCTAGCTACCTTTCGCTGCTTTGGCAAAAGCAGAAGCAGAAGAACTCTAGGTAACATTCAGGGGAACCAATCTACCCTCCAACATCCAAACGCGAGAGTGAATTTGATAGTTTCTCTGGCCCCAAATCCCAGTATGAGTGGTCGAAACAGTCCTCAATTGTGTGCCCCATGCATTCATCTTCTTATCATACTGTTTTATATAGTAGCCCAACCTCAACCCTAATGTTGTTTAATAACTTGGTCATGCGTGTGTGTTTATCCTGCAGTCCTGCAGTGTGTACGGTTGGGTTATATTGAAGTCCTGCACTGTTTGATCAGCCAGCAAGCCCTCAGCACCTGTCTAGAGGACAAACACAAGCTGCATTATTTTTATTCGCTCAAAAGAATCCGATTTTGTGACATTAACGTCAGTAAAAGAGCTCATCATACTGTAACTTATTCATCTTATTCTTTTTACTGTTCGAAAAGGGAGCTCAATGCAAGAAAAGCCTAGTTTATCTGTAAAAAAAAACCCCTCTGTAGTAGGTTTACAAGACACAGACAAAAATGTTCCAGAACATTGGCTCAACACACTAAAGTTTGCATTATTAGCGTGGGTCAAAGCAGGTTGCCAAATCTTGATGTCTTGCAGTCGGTGGTCAGGGATTGTCTCCTTTTTGGGGGATGAGGCCGGTGACTTTGCAGTGTTTGTCAGTGGAGGGGGCTGATGGAAATGTTCATCCCCTCTGGCTGCAAATCAGTAGCTGGCCCTGGCAAGCATGGGACACATGGAAGCTCGTGTGCATGCCATCCTCCCCGCACAAAGTAGACCAGAAAACTGGGGAGCAAGAGTGATGCAGCACACAGATAAAGATTTCCAGATGGACAAGGAATAGCAGATAGATTGACTAAAACAAGAACACATTGAGACAAAAGATGATCTGATCCATTTGAAAAGATCTGATGGATGACAAATAGACATTTCTCTTAAAAAATGTGCCTAAACTGCCCAGCCACTGGATGATTAGATATCAACAGGTGATTAGAAGGTAAACAATAAATTAAATAGTGGATTGATAGTTTTTTAACTCCTTGGATGCAAAGTCATAACTCATTTGCTTTGTGTCCCTCTTGATAAAATGCAAACTAATGTACTGTGCATCAGTTTGACTCCAAGGTGATAATCTATGAATATGTTTGCCGTTGCTTTCAGATTTTTGTTCCTGTTGTCTTGGCAGGTGGTTAATAAACCCATTGTGAACCAGGCTGCTGACTTGGGGAACACCGCTCTCAATGCTGCACACTTAATGTTGGGAGTTGGAGTCTCATGTCAATGCAGCCAATGGAGCGAGTGAGGGGCCACTGCTCTGCATATCTCTATCCTGGACGGTAGCGACTAGTTTCCATCTCTTATCTTACTTTCAATGTATTTAGGAAAGCATAACAGAAGTCTTACCTGTACAGTAAACTCAGTTGAACTAGTTCTCTGTTTCTCTTTAATTGAGTTTGCATTGCACAAAGACTTTTTAACAACCGTTGTCTATGTGCACTGGAAAACAATAAAATAAATATTTAGTTTCTGGTTGAAACAAAAACCTGCTCTGTTGGGAGTACTTGAGGAGCAGGGTTGAAAGGCCCTGCTGTACTGGGATTAGGCCAGGACACCTTGGTTACCACTTCCACTTTTCTCCTTTGAAATAGTGCTATGGAATCTATAATGTACACAAAGTAGATAAGGCCATGTATTCTCTGGAGGCCTCCTTTTAATGTACTGACCAAGGCCCAAGGCATACTCTGCTAGCTTCTTAGGTCTGACCAGATGCAAGGTGATGTGGTGACAGGAAGATATATACAAATAAAAGGACACACAGCGTGCAGGATAATTGGATAATGTTCAGGAGAATGAACAATATGTCTGGCTTTCAGTAAATACAGAAACATCAGATCACACCCTAGTGTAAATTCTATGAACTGAAAAATAAATAATTCCTTTATATCATAGCTGTTGGCTTAGGTGTGCTGACTGGTTGCCTCTTTCCTTTTCTCCTAAATTGTAACAGTGATTTATAAACAAACAAGCATAACAGATACACTTGTTTAATTATGAGTTTAATAGCACAGAATTGTAGAACCGAAAATGAATTGCTAAAGGGCAAACTTGCCTGGCTTGCTGGTACTGTTGCAATCCTCGTTGACATTGCCAAAGTCCTTGCTGCTTTAGATTTGCAGGAAGAATATCTGCTGTGCGGAACAGTGTCCGGGCCTTGGGGGTGCTCCTGGTATTGGGGGTGCTCCTGGTATGCAAGCCCCAGGCGCTTGCCTTGATCTGTTTATGTCTCGTCCAGCGAAAGGTTGTGGGCTTCTGCCTTTATTAAATTGTGATTT
The DNA here is from genome assembly GCF_902713425.1 of Acipenser ruthenus. Classification (NCBI taxonomy): domain Eukaryota; kingdom Metazoa; phylum Chordata; class Actinopteri; order Acipenseriformes; family Acipenseridae; genus Acipenser; species Acipenser ruthenus. The sequence continues at coordinate 5,760,967 of NC_081201.1, read as the reverse complement.
CTTGCAGCGATCACATGCTACCTGGTTTTAAGCGTTAGGGGAGGACTAATTCTGCTAGCATATGCCCAGATTGCATTCAGATACCCAGAAAGATCATGGCACTTTTTGTATCATTAATAATATCATTTTCTACAGCTGGGGAGACCACTGGCTGCTGTAGATTTAAACTTGTTTTCTTTCTTCCCGTTTTAGGAATTCTTTGGAAGTTTTTTTTATATTGAATGAAATCTTGTCCATGTTCCTGGTGATTTTATTTTTGTTTGCCTCCAGTGTTTCGCAGAAGAGCCAGGCCTGGGAGTTAAAGAATCACAAGAATTACTCAAACATATGGTAAAGGGTTTAGAAATGCAATATTTTCATTTTGTTATTTTGTGGTTGGAATAGAAAGCATTCCAACAATGTGACCACAAATCTAGCATCAGAAAATATAGCATGAGTGTATACCACAGTGCTTTAAAAATACGCTACAGGCTTTATCTTTGTACATCTATAACAACAAAAGTAGTCATTTATTTAGTTAACACCATGTAGTTACAAAATAATACCATAGTAACACAGAGTAATACCGTGGAACAGCTTGAACATTAGTGCTAATTAACAAGCTTCCTGTTTTTCCACAATAACTATTGGTACGTTTTCTCTACAGCTAAGGTCAAAAGAGTTGCATCATTTAATCAAAGAAACTACTAAATGGTATCACAAAAGTCTACTGGAAGCCATAACAGTATTTCATGTTAGATTTCAAAATGTCATATTTTGCCATTTTTGTCAGTTTTTCTTAAGTATATGGAACTCTACAAAGCGGTATGTAATTCAATATGTTAACATAACATTATTCAGCAGGTTTCATTGGACTAAGAATTAATTACTTAATTAATTACCTCTGGTGCAACTAAGAGCTAAAATAAGAGCTTTTTTTAAAATAATTTTTAAACCTCAGTTATCTTCTGGACAAAGCTAGCGTGTTTTTAAAACCATGTTAATGCAGCATATTAGATGTAGAGATATTGCAGGATGTTGTCTTTTTTTGGTGGGTTTTTTTGGCACTGCAAATGAACTTTTTTTTTTTTTTGTTAAACTCCCTAACCTTTATTTTAGTCTTATGCTACTGTGCACAAAATAATGTAAGCACTTTAGTAATATATAAATGGATACAAAATAATAAAGCAAGCGTTATTCTACAAGGGAGCTTTCATTCTAAATCAGTGTTTGGGTGTATAACCACGTCTACAGAGATTTTTCGTTCTGGAAAATACTGTAGGGGTCTCAGTTTATCTCCCTATATGTCCTTCTCAAAATTAGACATTTAATGGCTATATGCTAAAAACAATTAAATGATATTGAGCCATATTTTCAAAGGTAAAAGGTCAAAGGAGGTAAAAGACCTGTTGAAACAAAAACCTGGTCAGGTGGGAATACCTCAGGATTCATTTTGTAACAGCAATGTGATTTTTTCTCTTAATTAAAGAATGGAGGAGACACTTTGAAAATACGGTCCATTGTATTTTATTAAAAAGCATAAGTATTCTTACTAGTTATCATACAAAAATACTTATATATACCACAATACTTACAAAACACATACAAAAATAATTCAAAACACATCTAAAGAATCAATACAACGTCAGGAAGTGGTAACTGTTAATGTTTAATGAAAGATTCATACTGAATGACCTCCTGCATGCCTGACTAGCCAGCCAACCAGCTGTCATACAAAATGTTCATTTTAGTTTTATTTAAATGACAACAGTGGAACAAATCGATTTTGAATGTTTATTTGAGGTTGTTCAGTATTGCATGAACCATCTCAGATTGAAGGTTTGAATCTTCAATGAGTACAGTACATGTTTTTTTTTTTTTTTTTAAGTGGCAATGTAATTATACTGTGTGTGTGTTTAGGGATATTTAGTCCCTACTATTTATATTTTGATTACTATGAATCAGTCAACTACTTTTTCTTAATGAAATAGTCAATTGAATATGTTCAGAAAGTCTTACAAACATAATTGTGAGTTACATGGTATTTACCCACACATAAAAAAAATATAATTAAGGTTGAAAGAATATGTATATAGTTGTGTCAATACTTAACTAAAATACGGAGATCAGGTTTTTAAGCTACAGGTCTGTTTTTATATAAATAGTGGGAAGATGAGAACTAAAAAAAGATTTAATGGATGTGTGCAATTATGTCTCCACTGAATTTGTAATAGGATTGTAATGGATTATTCTACAGGCAAATTAATGAGGTCCTAATGTGGAGGTAATGTTTTGAATAAATTGCAATTCTCCTAGGAGTTTTTGAACAGCAGCAGACCCAAGACACTTGCTTTACGATTTTAACAACAGTTTCATGTGCCTTGATGTGGTTTGCAGTTACAAGTAGTGGTAAACCTACAGAACCAGTACTCTTTGACTCTGCATTACAGCCTGTAATAAGTTCAGTGGACCTCTCATAATACCAGGAGAGTTGATATGAATGTGAGCCTGGGATTGTGAGAAGCAGGCTTGCTTAGTAAGTATTGTGTTTCAAAGCTCCCTCTCTAAGTCCCACAAAACACAACTCTACATCATTACGGTCAATCCCAGCTTTAGTGCAGTGTTGTCCACCTAATTATTCAGCTGAGTCTAGCAGGTTCGATTCAATAATTACAGACTTGGTTGGAAGGCCACAAACTCGAATGGACTGAAAGAACCCTAGACCGGTTGCATTTACAGTCCTTTGTTTTTAGTAAACTTGTCTTATCATGGGCTCAAGAGGCTTATCCAAGTTGTTAGTCAACAAGAAACCAGATTTCTTTCCACGAGTCAATGCTGAACTGAACTTCAAATGCAAATTGGATATGGGTGGGGTCTTCTTCTTCGTATGGCTGATGTTGATGTAAAGCAACAACTATAATTTTCCATTTAGGTGGTTGAGCCAGATAATTGCATGAGGAGTAGCGGAGTGTATCAGGGTGGGGTGATGAGATCAGAGACTGATCCAGTCTTGCCTTTCTGTGAATTTCTGGATATCCCCCCCAGCGTTATTTATAGGAAACATCCGTGTGCATTGAGACACTACAAATGTGTTGCTATGTTTCTCTGTATTCCAGGAAAGGAAACTAGGAAAGAGTGAACTAGATTTTCCTGTAAAAAAAGGAACAATGTTTTGAACTATACAGAGGACACCCTTCCCGTTCTGGGGATTTTGCCAGCACACGATCCAATTTTTAAAAGTATATGAAAAGTATAGGAATGAAAGTGATTAGGTAATATTTAAAATTATAAATAGGATTGGATGAGAAGTCCGGAAAATTGAAAATGTTGGGTGTAGTCCCTTACTAATGGCCTTTGAACTGCTGAATTATGTAACATCCGTCCTTCGGATGAGACGTAAAACCGAGGTCTATTGTAAGTGACTGTGCAGCAGCAGTAGTGATGCATAGTTCACCCCTAGTCTCTAAATCGCTTTGGATAAAAGCATCTGCAAAATGACTAATTCATAATAATAATATACACAAATGTTGTTATTTAAAGTAACAGTCCCTTATGTGTATTCATTGCCATTATTTGCAATCTTGCAAACTCATTAGTATTTTAAACTGTTTTTTAAGTCTATTTAAATTAATTAAATATTGTTTTAAATAAGCCAGCAACAGTTTTGAACATTTTCACTCATATCATACTGCATGCAACACTTTGAAACCACTTTACTGGAAACACCCCTGTCATCGTGCACAATGGCGGTTTCCTTTCTCCCAGACCTCCCCTTTGACATGGACTGTTCCGGCACATGAGTTACTTAAACACACAGCTCCTGTGTACTTGGATACACAGTGGTTGGATATTTGCACAGATCTCATAAATGTAGCATTCATATGTCTAGCGAAGCAACATATTTAACATGCATGATGCACACATTGTCCCAATGCTCATTGAAGGGTTGTACATTATACACACAACAACTATTGAAAATGTATTTATTCCATATGGGCAGCCAACAGTGCAGTGAACCACAGCAACCATTATCCATTATACAGTACCTGAGCACAAGAAATTGCCCAGGCACTGCTGATATCAAATGGAGGAACCACTTGGGACTGTGTCACTTCTGTCTAGGTGGCTATTGGAGGATGCTCTCAGGTGGCAGTGTGCAGCATGGTACACACACACACACACACACACACAAGAGGAACACTGATATATTCTGATATGTTGAACAAGCAGAACACTGATTTATTCTGATACATGGCTTGGATTACACTCCCTCATATGCGGTATGCTGATAAGCTCCTTGGCAATGTTATCCCACATTATTACCATGCAGTATGCAACCTTCTTTGTGCTGCAGTCACAGTGATTCACGACCCCTTGTGTTATGGCCCCTGATTCTTGTAGGTGGAAGGAAATGGAGAGTAAGCTCTATGCATTGTCAGAATGTTACATTAGAAGTTTAGGGACAGTGAAAAGCCCATTCAGGAATGCTTTCCTCTTTTATTACACCGTTTTCCTCCATGGTGGTGACGAATTGCTTCTTGAATGACCCCAATAAGAGTCTATGACCTAATTTCCATTAGACTGTAAAACATCGTTACTGCTGTGCAAATAGTGTCTCTCTCAAAGTACAGCTGACTTCAGGATTGGTATTCAGTATACTGTATAGTACTGTACAAAGTAAGAATTTGACCATTGCACAGGGCTGTGCAAATAGCAACACTGTACCATCCTTTTTGCATTCATAAGAAAATCTCTATATTTGCAATAATCCACTATTCCCACTGCAGCATACAGAGAAGTGCCCTTATTATTATTATTATTATTATTATTATTATTATTATTATTATTTATTTATTTATTTCTTAGCAGACGCCCTTATCCAGGGCGACTTACAGTCGTAAACAAAAATACATTTCAAGAATCACATTACAAATAATACAATTAAGAGCAAGATAAATACAATGACTTTGGTTCTAGCAAGTACAAGTATGACAAAATATATCAGTATAATGCAGTACGACACAAGAAACTTGACAAAAAGAACATGGACTGCTATGTGGATTTTATATCAGGTACTGTAGCCATATTTAAGACTTGTAAAATACACAGTAACACTGAAGCAGGTTGAAAAAACAAGCATTTGAAAAAACTGTATTCTCATATTTAATGTAGATACTGAATTAAATCTTTCCATGTATTTGTAGAAGTAGCTCAGAAAGTGTGCGGTATATCCTCTGACAGTATGTTAATTAGATCATGGGGGCTAGTGAAGAGATCTATTTACTGTTGAGAAAACTGCTAAACAGGCATGAACGACCCTTTATCAGGACTGGTGTGTCTTTCTGTAACCTCATTCAGACTTCATGTTAGTCAGAACAGACTGTGAACAGACCAATCCTGCTCCTGTTTACCTGAGACAAGCCCTAAATGACAACTGCTAATTTATTAGGGTTGGCTGGAAGTAAAGCATTGCTGCTCAACAAAAAGGTGTTTGATGATGAAACAGAACAGGAATCACAGAGTCCTGTTAGTTTTGCTTAAAGGAATTCATTTTCGTTCAGGAGGAAAAAAAAAAAAGCCTGAAAGACATGGGATTTTCTATGAAATAATATTTCAAGTTGGCAAGTTTTCATAACATTCCAAATTCTTTAGTGCTCTTTTCACTCAATCAGTATAAATCAACCTGTCAATCACAGATGAGTACTTTACATGGATCTAAACAATCATATTCAATCATAACATTTCATCCAAGACTGTAATTCACCAGCAGCTAACTGAAAGAGTTAACTAGGTCTCTAACACACGAGGTGCTAACAGTGTCTCTCGCTCAGTTCTGAGGTAATGTTTCCATTGGAACAGGACGTTATGGTGCCTGCAGTGTTATCAATCATTTTGAGCCCAAAAGTGTTTCCTTATGGGTGGTTACTTCCTTCTCTGCCCCTGATTCCTAATGAGCCCTCCCACTGTGCTGGGGTGCTAACGGACAAAGAGTGTATGCCTGCTAAACGGAGCTGCACTGGGTGCACTAGATGTTGCTCTGTGTCTATGTATAGTTTTATGGTCATCTTAACCCATTTTGGGGGAGGAAAGAGGCAACATTGCCATGCATATGACATCTAAAACCATTGTTTTATATTTATTAAACTGAGCAATTTTTGCTGCAAATCAAATACAATTACATAAAAAATAGTAATTGGTGTGGTATTGCTCATCACGTGCTGGTAGGTCAGGGCTTGTCTGCTGTCAGTCATGCAGTGGGAGGAGCGGTCTGGTGACGCATTGTGAAGATGTCGAAGCAGCCGATCGGTTGTATCAGTTGGCAGTCTGCGCTTGTGTGAACGGCAAAGGAGATACCAAATAATAGCTTAGCGAAGGATAGACACACAATGAAAAAACCCTAGTATTATAAGGAACGTGTGTTTAAAAATACAATTAAACCGCATTAAGATATCCCAGAATCTTCACCTACAAAAAACAAACAAACACAATTAAAATAAAACCGTGTTCTATATTACCTCGTCTTATTTGAAGTTGTAACCTATTAATTATCGGGTATTTGGGGGACTGTTCCTTCCACTGGCAAACATGGACGAAGAGAGTCACGGTAAGGATTTTGTTCTGTTAATAATTCTAGGGTTTGTTTGTTTGTTTGTTTGTGGGTGTTGCCAAGGACGGCGATACAAGACCTTTGTTGTGGAACAACATCAACAAGAGTACGTGTTGTTTTTAAAAAGACAGGGGTTCGTTGTTTGTTTATTCTATTATTTTACAATGTAATGGAAACTTGGCATTTTGATCATAACTGCGGGAAATTGATCAAACGTATATCTACAGAAACAGTCGTTTGTAGTTTCACCCACACTAGCTGGGTTGAGCAAGTAGACCGCGCATCTTTGGAATTTATACCAGCCGGTTCGATCTCGACCCCTTTTTTATGCAGTGTGTGCTCCATGAATCAGTACGGCTGTTTATTCAGTACACTTCTGTTCAGCATCTCTCTGTGCACCCAGAACTAATCTAAATGTCTATTTTCACGTTTGTACAGCAACAGAGTTAAAGTGCGTTTTTAGGATGAATTTGTTCGCGGAGGTTTAGCATCTGTATTTAATTAATATCGGGGGGGACTTGTGTTTTTTCACATTTGGTATTAATGATTTCGTCATCGTAGACATTGCTAAACATCGAGATTAATACATTATTTTTGTAGCAAGTAGTAGATTATGCGCTCATAAATGTTATGCGCTTTTTTCGATTCTTTATGTTGCATTATAAATTATACTGTAGTACTTATAATGCAGTACGGTAATGTTATTGTATGTGGCAATAATACGCACAAGGCACCATTGCTAAATACAGATTCATGTTTTTATATATTTACTTTAATTGATGCATAATGGGTTACAATAGTCCGTTTGAAAACCTAAGGTTAGTAATCATTATTGCTTTTCTTAACAATAGTATATTTAGACACAAGTATCTGTGCCCAAAATGAAAACACAATGAGATACAAGTAATAATAATAATAATAATAATAATAATAATAATACCAGGCAGAGCTGCAACAATGCTACACTATAATTTGTTCCCCTTAACAGATTTTAAAAAATTAAAAAATAATGCCAGTTCTTCAGTGACATGGCAGGCTCACAAAAGCTGAAATGCATGCTTATCAGAAAGGTTATAGTACCTCAGTTGAAAACAATCCGTTACAAAAACTGCACCAGAAAAGTAACACTGTGTTTGTGTTTAATTGACACTAAACAGAAGTCAGGCATACACTTTGATCTTGTGAGGCATGGAGAGATTTCTGTGAGAGATTGGGTTTCCTGTGTGATCTGAATGGTTCTACTGAAATATAAAGACCTCTCTTTTTACTGGAAGTGTTAAGTTATGGATGAGTTTTATCATAATTAGTCAGCCATGCCATTAAAAGTAAAGATTCCCCTATAGAAGATAATGTACTGCAAGCTGTTATCAGAGCTATGTGACTCACCATAGGGAAGTCACAAACAAAATACTTTCCCCGAATGGTCAGCTCAGCTGGAGACGGATTCAGATGCGAAAATAATGAACACTTTTGAATATTCATTTAGTTTTGGATTTGCATTTCTCCAACACACGGTGATGGAAGTTTTTTGTAAAGCGTCATTTAGGATATTCAAGGCCAGGGACATACTTTCTGTGAGATGTTATTGATTTTAAAACCGCTGATGATGTTTAGTAGTAGTGACTTGTGCTGTGGATTTTTGTGATGTACAGTAATCTTTGGCGTATCCGCCCTGACTGTTCCTCTGCCATTATCAACCTCTTCAGCAATGTTACTTTTATTATTGAACAGAGAAGATTAGTTCAGATATTGTAGGTCTTGCTGAAGTTTTCATACACTGTGTTGTATGTGCTCTGTGCGCTGCCGTTGCTGTTAGTGTCACGTGAGCTGTTCAGTGTGTTGACTTCATATGTAAATAAATCCTCTTCAGGGATGGAAATAAGGCTCCCATTGCATAGCAGTTTGATTCATTCCTGCTTTTACTGGGCGTTTAAGACACACCTGAGCTTGCTACATACACACTGGGGCTAATCAGGCTCATTTTAAAACCTGGAATGGGTGAAACTGCTATGCAATAGGAGTCTTATTTCCATCCTTGCTGATCGCCGGGGGGGCGTATCAACTTCAACCTCCGTCTCGATCTCCTGTCTGTCACTCAGCAGCGAATGCACGCACCCACACGGCAGACAGCTACCCTGTCACAAGCATTAATACCCTTTATCTTTCTAAACAAGGGATTTAGGGGAGCTCCCTAATAAAAGCTGAATCTCAAAACAATAATTGTGTGAATATAGTCATTTTTACAGCTGTGTATAATGGTATTTAAAACAGGATTAATTCGTCCGACTTTTTATAAATCTGCCCTTACTCTGGTCCCACCACAGTTGGACACGCGACAGATTGCTGTATTTAGCATCCCATTTCATCATCTGTGCAAAGACTAGCGGTTTTTTGTTGCTTTAAAAGAAAGGCAAATTGTGCAGCTTTACAGTGCTTCATGCTTTTACTATATGCTAAGTGTGTTCTCTGTGGTATCAATAACCCTTATTGTTTCTTTCAGGGAACAAAATCTATTGCTCACAGAACCATGGCAAAGAGTGTAAATGAGGCTGTACAGTATAGACACAGCTACTGTAGCATTCAATGTTGTACTATTTACAGCCTTATTCAATTGCATTGTGAATATCTTTTGATTTTATATACAATATCAAAATGAATTTAATAGAATACATTTATAATTTCGTCACCATACAGTAACCATAAACTTTTCTAATCCTTAAAAATGACAGTATGACTGCATGACTACAGGATAGTATATAGAAATAAAAGCCTTGGATCAAGTTGCAAGTGAACATATGGTAAAATCAGTGCAGTGGTTCAGTAGGTTACTTGCCAATGGCATAGAACATATCTGTAAAAGTAGCATGGATTAAGTACACATTCTACAGTTCTCCTGCATCAAATAATATATCTTGGCAACATGCAGCTATTTAACATACTGTATGTAGCTGACCGTCATATTTAATGTGAATGATAATAAAAATAAAAGGCTAGGTTTGATTTTTAAAACAGTCTCTCTTTCACAGTAATCCAAGTAGTTCAAGGAATCTGTAATACATTTGATCTATTGCTAAGAATTCTATTAATAGGGCAATTATCCCATTCTCTTGGCAGAAGGAAAAGGAAAAGCCTTTTTTGTTTTGCTAATATAAATTGTGCGGCGAGCATGATTTCCAGATTCGACATGTGATTCTTATTTGGTTACATCAGAAGTTGTTTTACATAGTTGTGTATCTTAAGGTATTTTGTGATGCACACTGTGAATACTGTACTGTTGGTTATGGTTCCATGCCCAGACAGATTCAAATCTAAATGAAAACCAGGAAGAGATACTAGTGAGTGATACCTTTTTTTTTTTTTTTTTTTTAGTAGTATTTGTGAAACCAAGCCCTAGTTTCTCCTCTTCACAGTACCCGTCATTCTGTGTTATGTTTGCTGTTGATGGGCGACTGCTTTGCATTCCTCTTATTTTCTTTACCGTAAACCTTCATCTTACTGTAGTCAGCTGATGTGCTGCATTCCTCTCTATAGGGGACAAGTTCAGCTCCCCTATTCCTTGCCTGCCTGCTTTGGATTGCAGAGGTGTGAGAAGTATCTTGCTTTCAATTACGCTTGATGAACTGGTAATATGCAATGTCTTGAAGTATTGTGTGTCGTCCAGCTTCTGATCCCATACCATGCCGTTTTGAAGCTGGGTATTTGCTACCCATGTATTTCATTGCATGTCCATATCCTGTATAATTTGAATTTGGATCATTTGAAAATGGTACGTTTTGTTGCATTGGTGATGTATTGTTTGGTCTGGGGAGCTTATTGCACAGAAGACTGATCGTGAAAAAGTCTCGCCAGTTATTTGATATTGATGATTTATCAGATGCAAGATGCTTTTTGCCTTGTCATTTTTTTTGTGGAATAGTTTTGTTAATAGGGTAAACAACCGATTGATGTGACACTCCATGGTCTCATGGTTTAAACTGACCGTGACATCTCTCACAAGCTGCAGGTTCTGAGTTTGAAAACTGAGCGTTTTGTATAAATGCATAGATGTTTTTAGAAGCCTGCTGTGACCTTTTCCAAAGAAAGTCTGGAACAGGACAAGCTTCATCAATCCAAAAAGTTCAGGGAACAAAAAGTTTTCCCTGAACCTAAACTAGCTTTGATTGAACAAAGTGTAGCTTTAGGGTATTTCACAGACAGTAGACAAATATGCAATAACATTATTTATTTATTTATTTTTTATATAAAAAGCAGTCTGAGCCAGACCAAACCTTAACTGTGTGTGTGTATATATATATATATATATATATAATATATATATATATATATATATATATATATATATATATATATATATATATATTTTTTTTTTTTACAACTTTATCGGTGGGTAGTTCCGGGTTGGCGACACTGACACTAATTCTTTGCAGATTGTAAGAAAGGAAAAAGCCGGGGGGGGGGGGGGGGGGAGTACTTAACATGTCCTGCTGAAGCTGCAGGAAATAGGTGTATCCCAAAATTCTGGAACATGCAGGACCAAGTTAGACTGACCATGAACCGCAGCACTTTGAAAAATAAAGGCTATATTTCATAGAAATCAAACTGGTTTAAAGGGGTTACAGTGTTATTGTATGTTTGATGGTTTTTGTACCTGGGTTTTGCTACACAGGGTAGTTGTAAGTCTTTGTTGTGTAGACGCTGCCCACCAACACGCAGGGTTCAAAGCTTCAATATTTAAAGGCTGTTAATAGCTTAATACTTGTACTTTTAACACCCTTGGTACCCCCTTACCCATGCTTTAAAATCACACACACGCTACATTTACAATTAAAAAATAATTAAAAAAATAAAAAAATAAAAATTCTCGCTCTCTGCACATATGCTCTTTCGACCCGCACAGATTAGACAGATTGGCTGTACTGCATTATTTGTGCATTGCTGCCAGTTCTGTTGATAATGCATTTAATTTTAAATCTAGTGATACTCCCAGAGCCAGATATTTACAATCCAATAACATATTAATCAAGTAATGCAGAAACAGATTACAACAGGCAATCGTCACATCACTTTAAAAGGCAGAAAAGAATCCCTACTGTAGCAAGCAGCTTTGTAAATAAATAGCCGGAACAGGAGAGAGGATCCCTTTGGGCTCTTCCATTCTAACAATAAATACTTAAAGGTCAAAATAAAATGGTTGCCCAACACATGTGTGGCTTCTTTTGGCTTGTATTTGTTTTTTGTAGCCACCTGCTAACATTGTAGCAGGAGGAGTTCAGGGTATGCATGCAGTTGTAAAGAGCAGTGCTGAAGGTTGCAGACAGGACCTGCTTGCTGGTGAGTTTAATCCTTGCTTTTCAATTTCTTTTTCATCCGTACTATAGATTTGTGTGTATTGATGGCTGCAGCCTTTAATTAACTCATTACAGGGACTACAGTATGTGTGCTGACATAAGATACAATTATAAATCAGCAGCTGTTTTTCGCTGGATTTTTTCTTCAGGTACATTTTGTGGGAATAGAGGGAAAACAAATTTGCAATTGCAGATAATACTGTTCCTGTAAAAACTCTTTACTGTAGGCAGCCTGTTGTCCTTGCTAATATTTAATGTACTGGTATAGAATAGTGGCGATAAAAAAAACACTACAAAATCAAAATTATGCAAATTTATAGAACAGGCTAAAAAGTTGCTATAGTGCAAAAAGTGCTCAGTGCAAACGTTTTGGTCACATGACCATCCTTTGCTAGCGAATGATGAACACCTGAGTATTTAAGATCTTAACGCAGTTAAAGATAAATATCAGGTGTTCAATTAAAGACAAAACAACATGTACACAGACCAATTAATATGTTAATATATTGTTATAGTTACTTTACTGATGCTGTGACTTCCTTAAACGAAGTGAACCCAGCGTGTGAATCTCACAGTTCGGACAGGAAGAGGATTTCCTCATCAGCTTAACAGCAGCTTGCTGATGCAGAAATAACATCAGTGCAAAAGTGGAAAAGATCTGGGATGATTGCAAGGAAGCGCCTGTTTCCGACTGTTGTAATGTTCTCAAACATGTTTTAACATTTGGACCCCTTTTCTTTCTTTTACTTTTTTTTTCAATTTTTCTACTTTTGTGGGCACTTGCAGTGGTCCGTAATTCAGTGAATCTATGTGCCCTCCACATTTTACCACTGAATAATGGATGCCTGTTTATTTAGTTTCTGGTTCTGTGTCAATGTATGTGTAGTTGGAGCCATTTGTTCATGGCACCAAAGCGAGTTCATGACGGTACAGATGTACACTACAGTTAGAAAACCACCCACGATTGAATTTCCTGAGCTGGGGTAATCTACAGCTGAAACCTTATTCTAAGATAAAAAAAAAAAAAAAGTGTACGTGTGTTGTCCCATTTGCACTGCAGTGGGACCAAATTTCCCTGGCCTCTGCATTGGGTTTGGGGGAGTATTTAATATAAATGTGTTTATTATTGTACTACAAAAATGATATTTATAATACAATACAGTTAATAAATAGAAAATTCCATATAGGCAATGCGATATGTTTAGTGGCACTAAACCGGTAGTTCCTTTATCAAGAGTCAAAAATACTGAGGTGCCAATATGTGTAACATTGCAGTTATGCTGTGGCTTGTTAACTCATTCTCTGTAATAACGCTACTTGGACAAAGATGATTTTCTAATTTCCTGAATGACCCAGATAAGACCATGGGGTTGTTTCTATGGCTAAACTGTATCTATATTTCAGTTTATCAATGCTCTAAACCAAATGTTTCCTTGTAAAACATTGTTCTGTTTATTTTCAAGGGACCCTTTCACCAGACCTCAAATATGCAGCCTGGAGGGGCAGTTTGGGACACTAGCTGTCTGCATTTTAGCCACATTTTTGGATAAATTAAGAAATAAATCTGTTCAACCCATCAGATACTTTTTTATATTTATTATTATTATTATTATTATTATTATTATTATTATTATTATTATTTTTACTCTGAAATAAATGGATCTGTATTGACCAAAATTCATCAAGTTTTCTTTGTTCTCTTTAAAAACAAACAAAAAAAATCATAGCATTGTATGAGAACAAGCAAAGAAAGAGATACAGTACATCTCTCATTAACCAGCTGGTACTGTCTGTGTTTGAGTGTGTGGTTTGCAAAGTGTCTGTTTACATTGGAGGAAGAACTTGTGTTGAAAATGTCCACTGTCTTTCTGTGGAAATGAAAGCAGAATATCAATTAATGATTTGAAAAATTATGAAATATGGAAGTACAGAAAAACTGGAAAATGTGTACAGTAACTTTAGCTAAAATGCTCATAAATAGTAGAAAATGTCAGTAGTTTCAGGAGAACACTGACCCTTTTTGTAACCACAGAAAACTGACAGTAATGACTTCCTCTCGAGTCCTGTGCTTTATGTTATAAAGTTTATTAGGTTTTCTGCATTACAGTAAATTAAGATTTTCTCAGTTACAGTAAATTGTTAGCACATGGAACCACATACTACAGCATTAGTTTTCACAAACTATATAGTATGTATATAAAAAACATATAGCCTAAATTGTTTGTAATTTAATGTAATATATTCATATGATTTCATTAGCAATAACAATACCCTGTGTACTTGCTAAGATGTATCAGCACTTGCTTACCAGTTTGTGGCTGTTATTAAAACAATTGGCAAATTTAATTCCCAAAAATGTAAGAACATTGAGGAGTAACTGAGGAGCTAGTCTGGTAGCCACTGGTGCTTTTCACCTGTGCTGTGCCCCATTGTGCGTGATCAGGTGTTTATCAGCTACTTGCCAAGCAGCTGCAACAGTAAAGGTCTGTTTATGATGAAACCATTTATTTCCTGGAAGAGAAGACTGGTATTACCAGACAGAGTGGTTTTTAGGAATGAAGGCTTTTCTACATATTTTCATAACCCTATCTGTAAAGAAAGATGCTTTTGTTCTAGGTTGTGTGAGACTCTGAAACTGGAATTGAAAAAAAAGGAATTGACCCCAACCCTGTAACCATATTTAGACATTGATTAAGCGTATGGGGAAATAGCAGACGTGTCGCATGTCAGTTTCAAACAACACCCTGGGCAAAATTCCATCGCTACAGTATGTCTAGTGCAGGGCTTCTCAAACTCGGTCCTGGTCATTTGCTTAATTAGACCTTTTTACTTTTTTTCAGCTCTTAAACAGTTGCAGATTTTTTGTTAGTTATAACATTTTATAAGTAACTTGAACTCTGCAACTGTTTAAGAGCTAAAAACAATTAAAGGTCTAATTAAGCAAATTATTAGTTTAATGAAGGGTTTAGTTAAGTCATTGAGAGCTCAGTTGGAATGAAAACCAGCAGACACAGGGGTCCCCAGGACCAGGTTTATTATTATTATTATTATTATTATTATTATTATTATTATTATTATTATTATTTATTTATTTATTTCTTAGCAGACGCCCTTATCCAGGGCGACTTACAATTGTTACAAGATATTACATTATTTTTTTTTTACATACAATTACCCATTTATACAGTTGGATTTTTACTGGAGCAATCTAGGTAAAGTACCTTGCTCAAGGGTACAGCAGCAGTGTCCCCAACCGGGGATTGAACCCACAACCCTCCAGTCAAGAGTCCAGAGCCCTAACCACTACTCCACACTGCTGCCCTATCCCATTTCTAAATCCCATTTTTCCACTTCATTATGGAATGTATTCTGCAGACTTCCATCAAGAGGTGAAATTAAATATTCAATCATAAGCCGCTGCAAAGTGTTTTTTACATCAATTATTCCTCTTCAGAGGACATGCCCTGCTTAAATAATCAACTGCAGTATCAACAGACAGCTGGCCAAATTGAAGTTCTTTGTTGTGAAGCTTCTTTTAACTTTCTGCTCTCAAGTCCAGTGGAAATGGCTATTTATATAGTACTGAACCTGGGTTTTCAAATAACCACACAAGTGTCTTTCTGTTGTACCTACTAATATTACCAGCTTTGGATTGCGTAGTCTCAAGGCAATATATTAACTTTTGAGTTTGTTTTTCATCATTACAGCCTATCCAGTGATATTTAACCTGGTATTTTATTCATGCCTACATCTGTCACTTTGCTCAACCTCGAGGCTTCCCTTATCAAATTGAAGCAATCACAGCAGTCATTTACTGTGTAATAATTTGGATGATCAAGAGTCAGTCTCATTCATGTAGTTAATTAACGTTTTTATGGGCTACAGTAACTGGCTGTTTTAAATCCAAGCAGTTTTAAAATGAAGACTTCCACAATGATAAGCTTTTGGCACAGGAAATAACATTTTTAAATCCATTGTCATAAACGAAGGTTTCAAGTGACTTTTCAGTCTGTTGCTTTTAATGCAAGTTACGTTCTGAACAAATGTAAGCTACAGCCCCCGGTAGTCTTCCATTTTAGAGTAAACGAATGGAACAACAATGAGCACATTATTGGTATCCTTCATGTTTGTAATTGTTGGCCATTTCTAGTGAAGCTGGCAGTACAAGTGAGAGGGATTTATTTAAAATTGAAAGGCTTTTTAGCCTGCACTATTATAAACTATAGTTTTAATACAGACTGCAGGGCAGTACAATAAGTAATAATGTATCTTTTATTTTATCTGCTGTTAAGTTATAGTAAAATCATACTGTAGCACCCACAACGTGTATCTGACCACAATGTTTTATCATTGCATGAAATGTGCATTGAACTTCTGTGACCACAAAGCTTAAGGTAAATCTTTAAATATAGAGGAAGCTATCCCAGACACGCTCAGTAAGAATGAATGAGCAGGAGGATGGTAGTGTCTGTAGGCACGAATTTTAAAATCTTCAACTGCTGTAGTGTTTGAAAATGACCCGCCACAACTGTGTATGCCATTTCAATTAAAAAAAAAAAAAATGCAAATAGATTTAAAGAAACAAGCTACAGTATAGTGCATACAGTAACTGGCAGCAGACATTTCAGTTTTATATAAAGGCTATGGTTTGTGTGTCAGTTTGATGGTTTCATGTTGGCAGTCACTATAAACGTTTTAACTAGGACTGAGTGATAAAACTGATCTTTTTTTTTTAATTTACTGAAATGCTTTTACTGCAAGAGATGCAATCATTATTTCTAGCGTTTAGATTAGTTGTAGCATGTACTCCAGCAGTCAGGAAGGGGTCACCACAGCACAATGCCGTGTACTGTAATGCTGCAGTAAACTTTCCATACACACAATATGTTTTTATGTATTGTACAAAACTGCGCATTAAACGATCATGATCTCAAATTACCCAGTGTTTCTGATGTCTATCTTAAAAGCACAAGCCTTTCTTTGTGATGGCTTTTAACACATAGCATGGATTGTTTTGTGTTGTGTCCAGATCAGTGAAGCTGTTTTTCTTGTTGGCTAAGTGTAGGAGGATTTCTATTGAGTGCACTTCTAGCATAATGTATGAGGCCGGTTGTACCAAAGGGGCATGCTTCACAATAAATCTATTATATACAGAAGAAATACCCCATACCATTGTTTGAAACTGCAGAATACAGTCATCTAAATAGAAAGAATGTTACTGTGCAGTAAGTCGAGGAAGTGAACATACACTAGTGGTCATAAAACAATTACATTTTGAAATAGATGCATTTGTCTAGTGGCCGGGATAGTTCAGTTAATTGTACAGACATTAGTATTCAGGAGTTAATGGTATGTATTGCTTTTTTTGTTCTGAAATGGCTTTGTTAAATTTGAAT
Source organism: Acipenser ruthenus (assembly GCF_902713425.1). NCBI lineage: Eukaryota > Metazoa > Chordata > Actinopteri > Acipenseriformes > Acipenseridae > Acipenser > Acipenser ruthenus. Next base: position 5,743,637 of record NC_081201.1, on the reverse strand, counting down.
GCTAAAGTGTTTGTAACAAAAATGTAACATGATTTTAAAAGGTTATCAGGCAGCTGCACTATAACACTTCACACAGCAAAAGATACGGAAAACATGACCACCTAGGATGTAGAAAATGCATTAATATGCTTCAACAAAATTTCAACATGACCTAGTTCACCTGCCTGGTTTTAATGCTTAATGTAATTGTCTGAACAATTTCTAAATTAGAATTCGCAGGACTGCCAGACAGGCTGAGCATGTGAGCAAAGTGCTGGTGGTGTTTTGGGGTTGGTGAAAACAATTCATGGCTGGATGGTTTACATTAAGCATAAGATATCCTTTTCTTAAAGACTTTAAACATAGATGTACATTGTAAAGTGAATGGAAAGCTGTCTGGAATCAACGAATAGAAATGTCTAACGTTCATTTTTCCAGATGCTTGCTTGCATTTTTGGCTCCAGGTCCCTGCTGTAATTTTTTAAGAGGACTTGAAATTCAATTTTGGAGTAAAAAAAGAAACGCAAGTCCTGGAACTAAATTTAATGTTGTTTTAACTAGGGGCTTCCATCAGTTTTACAGATTAAAAAGTTTGAGGCTAAATTAAGTTTTACTGTGAAATGTCTGACTGTTTTTTTTTTTTTTTTTTTTTTTTTTTAATTTATTTATTTTTATTATTTAAGATATTTTTTTAATATTCTGATACAGTAAATATTTTGTTTTCATTTTTAGTGCCTGAAGATCTCTCTATAGTAGAGAGGGAAGAACTGACAAATATACGACGTCGAAAGAAGGAGCTTTTGGATGATATTGAGGTAGGTATAGAACGGTAAAACTGAAAGTGTATTTTTGCTTGTATCTTTTTAAGTGATTAGAAAAGTTTTCAAGAACATTTCAGTGGCCATGTGATCAATTATGGGCTTGTTGATTATTTTTGGTAATCAATTTAAGAAGATGAAAAGGATACAGGCACCAATGGCCATTCTAGAATCTAAAGTGCCAAGTGGGGTTGGCAGTGTTGCTTATTGTATAACTAACGACTGTGTAAGGAAATAAGTTTGGGTGTTTTCCCCTTTTAGCGTTCTGATTCACATCATAGTACAGTGCTGAAGAATGAAGTGTATTTTTAATTCCTTTGCAGAGGCTGAAGTTTGAGATTACTGAAGTTATGACTGAAATTGAGCACTTGACTTGTGTGGGGGAAAGGTGAGTATTCAGAAAAGAATATATTTTGAACTTCAGATACAATACTCTCTGTCATTGTAATCTTTAATATCATTTTAGATGCATGCACACACCCATTCATGTTTATCCTTGCACAAACATGCACAAACCATCTGCCTGTTTGGATAAAGCCACTATGAGTAAAATGTATATTGTTTTAATTTTTAAAGTTGTGTTTGAACAGATGCGTCTAAATATTTGCTTCATATATTATAATTTGCTCGTTTGGTAACAATGGGTACTGTATTTGACTGCTTCAGCACCTGCTCAGACATTGTAACCCTAGTGCACCTGGCTCTAGCCAAGGCAAGTTGTGTTTGAATTACAGTTTTCAAGCTCAGGTGAGTTATTGTGCTCCTGGATTGCTATTGAGAGGCAAATTGTTTTACTGTTACTCTTCTTTGAGAACCTTCAGCTGCTCTGATCTGCAATCAGTAAATGGACCATGGTCTGCAGATGTGAAAGTCTACCAGCTACTGGAGAGCTACATTTAAAAAACTATACACAACGTTTTAATTTCAAACCAGATGTTGAATTATCCCAGCAGGTCAATACTGACTGATATTTTATCAATACATTTAAAAATGTTGATCTTTTGAGGGGCAGCATTGTAGATCAATATGAACCTTTTATAACTTCCGTGGTGCAGTTTTAAACAGGTCAGACTTCTTTAATCTGCAATGCCTGCTGGCTTGAGTACAGGAGGGATTGTTTTAATCTGCTGGGTCTGCCAGAAGAGAACCGTGTCTTTACTAAGGGTTTTATTCTCATCATTCTCTACAGCAAAACCACACAGAGAAATAAACAAATTGCAATGGGAAGGAAGAAGTTTAACATGGATCATAAAAAGGTAGATACGTACACTGTTCAACAATTGCACTTTTAAACTTGGTCAGCGGCTGTGAAACCTAATTCCATGTATTGTTTTTGCTTTGATGGGAAGTTTAAATTGAATTTATGAAATGACATTCAGCACCAGAATGAAGTAATGACATTTCACGTTTGATAGATATTGTGCCACGTGTGGGGAAAAATGAAAGTGCGATTATCTGACACCATACCAAGTGTTGCAGAAGCAGTTCTTTGACACAGTTATTTTATGATCAACTCATTTCATGACCTTTCAGAGCATGCATGTTCACAGAACATATCTAGCATCTTAAGCAGGCAGTTTTGGTTTCAATTGATTCATGAGATATGACCTTTGATTACTATACTGCCATAAGGATGGATAAGGATCTCCTACCCACTGGGGAAAATCAAATTGAGAATTTTTTTGAGATGAAGCAAGCATGGAATGTCCCAACCTCAGTTTAAGGTTATGTTGTTTTTTTTTTTGCTATATGGAAACGATATGATAAATAATAAAATTGTCCAGCTTGTTTATGATCTATGAAATATAAACATGCAATCCTGCCAGGCCTCTCCCCTAGCCACTCCTCTGAGCTCTCCAGTGGCACCTACTGGTAGAGATGGGTAGAGCAGCCTGTTCAGTAATACTGAGGGCATCTATGGCCTAACTATTTCCACTCAAGTCATGGGATTGGCTATTAAACTGGTGTCGCAGGACGCTCTTCTAAATGAGATGATTCAACTCAATGAACTTTTCCTGGCTACATTTTTATTGCTGAGCTCCTAATCAGCTTGATCGTTGTCTGGTAGAAAGTAGTTTTTTTTTTTTTAAATATATAAAACAAAAAAGTAGACTGTCATTAATCCTGTACAGTACCTTCAACAGTGCATGTCCTATCTTGTAAATGTTCCCAATTATATACCCCTCCCCTGGGAAGATGTGTTTTTCTGATTATGATGTTATTGAGTCAACATCACATTTTAAAACTTTCCATCTTCACTGTTTACATAGATCTTTTTTTTTTCCCCCAGGGAATCAAGTTTCTTCTTGAAAATGACCTTTTGCAAAACACAGCAGAAGATATAGCCCAGTTCTTGTATAAAGGGGAAGGGCTGAACAAAACGGTTATCGGGGATTATTTGGGGGAGCGGTGAGTAAGAGGCTCTTCATTATACGCAGTATAGACCTTTTCTCTTACTTTTAGGTGGTGTATGACACACGTCCAGCTCCATGAATTTTGTTAATGGCTTCAGGAACTGAATTGTCTGGATTCATTGAGCAAATTGCTGAACAGTTTCCACAGCTGTTCAGATCTTTCAAAGAGAAGATGTTTCTTTGGAAAGAAAATGAGCCACCTCTGGAGACAGCAGCTTATAAACACCCCCCCCCCTTTTTTTTTCCTCCACAAAATTGGTTAATTGTAATACAATTTAAATGATATTCCTGGTTTTATTTTTAGTTTAAATTAGGCAGAAAGGGCACTGCCACCATTATAACTGTGTCCACGTGCGTGCGCGTGCGCGCACGCACACACACACACACACACTCTGAAACCTAAGACTACCTTAAGCAGATTTTGATCTGAATCTGATAAAAACACCAATAATTCTAAAATAGTAATGCATTGTTTACCAGATAATGTCACTGGTTCAATTTTACTGGACTGGTATATGTGGAGTGATAATATTCTCTACCAATTGAACATGTAAAGACCTGTGCCTCTTACATTATGCTATAAGTAGATGAGGTTTGGTTGTGTTTATGTAATTACTGTAAACACAATAATAATAATTGTACTGGTCATACAGGAGGTATTGAAGCATGTCATTGTGTGTAATTAGGAGGTTATTGTGGAAGGCAGTAGAGGCGAATTGAGTTAAGTGATTTCATGAACGATGTTGAAGTGAATTTGTCCTTCCTTTCCTTGCTATTATTGTTTTTTAATGCATATCAGGATGTATTGATTAAAGGATCATCCAGTGGTGATAGAAGGATTTTCTTCCCTTGAATTCAATTTACTCTGCCTGTCCAACATTGATTTAAGTAATTTAGAGTTCCCATGGGAACCAGTTCTACTTAACATATTTCACAAAGTTGCTATTTAATAAGCGTGTCAAAAGCTAAAATATGTACAGTAAAATATATATAATGTTAGATGTGTTTTTTTTTTTTTTTTTTTAATAGAGACGACTTTAACATTAAAGTTCTACAAGCTTTCGTGGAGCTTCATGAGTTTGCTGACCTCAATCTTGTACAAGCCTTAAGGTATGCCATGACATTTAAGTTTTAGAGCTTTGACAGTGTAAGGGAAACTCAACTTAACAATGTTCTTTAGCACCTGCTGTACAACAGTCGTTAACAGTGGTGACCTCACTGACGCGGTTTCTCGGTAGAACTAGATGTTTTAAAGACTACTGCAATAATCTTTTCTACACAGTCTGGTAAAAAAAAGAAAAAAAAATGTGGCTTAAGACCTCAAATTTAAAAGTTGTAAGTCTCATCTATTAATACAAAGAGACCAGGATTAAAATTGAATCTCACTGTTTTAAAAATTGTTAGAACTGAGAAATCTGTGTTCACACACTCAGCGTGCAGCGCTCACAGCGTTGCTTTCTGTGGAGTATAATTAGCAGTGTGAAAAAGGCTCATGAATTTGAAGCGGGAGCAAGCAGCAGGAAGCAGAGCTGTATTTAATAGTCGGGTGGGGAAAGCTTCATTCTTAACATGTTGTTTCTGCAACAGACAGTTTCTGTGGAGCTTCAGACTTCCTGGAGAAGCACAGAAGATTGATCGTATGATGGAGGCATTTGCCTCCCGGTACTGCCAGTGTAACCCTGGTGTCTTCCAGTCTACAGGTGTGTAAAACACATGCTGTATGGTAACTCATCTGCTGTGCTGGGTTCAGCCTACAGTATCTCTACATCACATAAAACTTTCTTTTAAGTATTGAAAGCTGAAGACAGTAATTTCTGTGACTTCCATCCCTTGGCTTGGGATAGTTTTAAAACAACAAGAGCACAGCTCAGATTGTTAAACTTTGATTTACAGCCCATCACTAGTGTTCGGCATATGAGCAAAGCAATGGAACAAATCACTTGTGGTTCTATTAAAGACCAAGCTTTATTGAATAGAATTGGTCCTGACGTCTGCAGGCTTTAATGGGACTGGAGCTGTCTGCATGAATTGACTGAGTAAGATAAAACTATGCAGGCACAGTTGATAGCTCGGTGGTGCTGGAAAAAAGTATGTCAGCAACAAACAATAATGATTTCTTTAGGGCAGGGGGTTTATGGGTTTGTATACATAGGGCTTGAGTTTCTAAGCTTTAGCTCCATTGCAAAAGGATATGGATGCCCGTAGGAATACTAGAAATATTCAGCTATTATACAAGCGATCCCAATGTTTCTTTACTTTTGAGAAAGCTTAGAAACTGAGCTCTAAATATCTGTTCGTTCTTCCATCTGTTTCAGACACATGCTATGTCCTTTCCTTTGCCATTATTATGCTGAATACGAGTTTACACAATCCCAATGTAAGGGATAAACCAGCAGTGGAGAGGTTCATTTCTATGAATCGTGGGATTAATGAAGGAGGGGACCTCCCAGAAGAGCTACTCAGGGTGAGTACAGCACCTATCACCTCCTTCTTAAACTACAATTATGAGTTTTTACTTCAGTTGTGCTCCTGTTTGAACAGCCAAGCATTTGTGGAAAACAATCATAAATATTTCAGACACAAATGTTCTGTTTGACGTGTGGGTTTGTGACTTGTTCCTCTCTTTTTTTTTTTTTTTTTTTGCAGAACTTGTATGATAGTATTAAAAATGAGCCATTCAAAATCCCAGAAGATGATGGAAATGACTTAACGCACACATTTTTCAACCCCGATAGGGAAGGTTGGCTGTTGAAACTAGGTTAGTAATTAAATCAATAAAAACATTTAAATGAAAAGCCTGATGGTATTGCTGTAATAAGTATATCTACCAAAAATACCCAAATCAAGTCGACTTGCTGAAATCAATAGTTATGCAATACGGAATCTATTTTTTATGCTTTATACAATACTACAGTGCAATGCTTTTTTATTTTAAGTAAAAAAAAAAAAATCTGCTTCATCTGAGTGACGGGGAAGACTTCGATAAAAAAATATATATAATATTTATGTAAGGAATTTGAAATGTGATTCAATACCTGTGTGTACTCAATAGCTGTGTGTACTCTACTTATAATAAGGTTTACAGATTCAGTCTAGAGACCCAAGCTCACAATTGGTGCAGAAGCAGCCTACAGTATACAGTCTATGCAATGAACTGCAGAACAGATAGCAGGGAAGCATACACTGTATACAGGCGCTACAGCATGCTGAGAAACTATGTACCATCCTTTTTGATGTCTTGTATTTATTTATTTTTAAACTTTCTTCAAAAGAAGCAATGCATTTATCTTTTCACCACATTTGTTTTTCGTGACCTTTCTATTTGTCTGTGTTTTTTTGTTTTTGCTCGTTTTTTTTATGAAGTGGTTTAAATGTGACTTCTTGTTTTCCTTATGGCCTATGACCTATCACCTTTCTGTTCTATGACTGGCTGTCTCTGCTTATTCTGCGCTAGGAGGTACGTACTGGGATGGCTTCCAGCCCCTCTCATCCTGTTTCTTTTCCCTCTTCATTTTGATCTTTTGTTAGTGTTGGTTTCTTTAATAAACATTGTAAATGCAGTACAGAGCCTTGCACTTAACTGCTAGGTTACAGTAGGTTCAGAGGCAACCATGAAGAGCTTAGCTGACTCAAGCCAGCACATTCCTGCAGCCACATGTAATGTCTATTGCCTAATTTTAAAATCACTGTTAACTAGTTAGTATATTATTGCCTCTTATTAATTAAGTAATTATTATTAATTGGTCATTTAGCAGATGCTTTTATCCAAAGCAACTTACAGAGACTAGGAGTCGAACTATGCATCACAACTGCTGCTGTAGAGTCACTTACAATAAGACCTTGGTTTTACGTCTCATCTGAGGAAATGGTTTGGTTTTACTGTGTTTCGTATTTTCAATTATTTTAGTTTTTCACATTTTTTTTAGGGGGGGGGGTGGTAATAAAATAAAACTTGATTTCCCTTTCAAATTGTTCAGATTCTCATAGTTTTTAACATACATTTAAACATGCTTATCATGTGTTTTGTTCACACAACTCTTTAAAGATGTCTCTGGTGGTTTTGTGAAGTTACAAAAGCATTTTGTGGCAGCTCCACCCTCAGACCCTAAAACCACATATAGTTATGTTCCATGTATTCATGACTGGACCATCCTTGACTCATTTGGGCTTCCTGGGGTGTCTGTCAAGCAATGCTTACCCTCAAGGCCTGGCAAGCCCATACCTGTGGTGCTAAAAAAGGTTGCATTGTGCTATTATACAGCATGTCACAATAGTTTGTGTCAAAAGGCTAAGTGCTTAATTGGGTTTCAGATCAATATGTTCTGTGAAATCACAGAATACAGTAACTTCAAGAGACTTTTTGTGGCAATGTTGAAATTAGGTCTGTCACACAGTTTTTCCAGGCTGGCTCAGGTCTTAGTAATTAAGTGGAAGGCATTGTACTATACAATGTATATTGCCCTTTTCAATTTTATGTATTGTTACTCCCTTCAGTAGACAACAAATTAGATAATATGTCACACTGACATTTCAAATAACCCACAACAACTGTCTAAAATATGTGTTCTTGGAAAAGGAAAACTTGATAGTGCCTTGTGATCTCCAGATTGGTGCTTTGAACTTTGGAAACATATTTATAGTTAAGTTAACAAATTGGCTCTTGGGTGCTTTCTGCATGAGAGCTGTGTGACAGCTAGAACATGAATCTCTCTAAGAAATCTGGGACAGATCTCCAAGGCCAGAGCTCATTATGATTTGAAGCTCTCTTTAATTTTATTCAAGGAATGTCTGGAAACTGTTCTTGATATTGGCCTAACTGCAAAATGAACACATATCATCTTTCTGGGAACCTACCATTATTCCTATATCCAAGAAAAACATTGGATTCCATGTGACTTCAAAATAGTTCATGCTGATAAGTAACATGATACATGGTTAAAAAGAAAAGGGTTTGGATTTTGTTTTGTTGAATGCATCACTGCTTCTAGCAAGAAAGGGATCTATGTATATTTATGTTTAATCTTAGTTTATGTGATTTTGCGAAAGACCAGATTCATCATCACCATAAGGATAATAACACTAAGCTGCTTTTTTTTTTTTTTTTTTTTTTTTTTTTTTTTGCCTGGAATAGAGTATTAGGATGGGTGTGGAATTAATAACATATTTTTAATGTTAATGATGTTATTATGGTTTAGTGCATGCAATCACTCATGAATATCTGCATTTTTTTAATATGTGTTATATGCACATTCCTTCTGCTAACATAAAAGGTTTACTAGCAACATTTGGCCATTTTTAAAAAAAAAAAAAGCTTTTATAAGGGGAGTGGAGGGGGGCATAGGAAAAAAAAATCATCAGGACCACCCCGTCCCGTCCCGTCCCCACCCCAAAAAATAAAATTTCACTATTTTGTTCAGACAGTACTACATTGTATCCTGTTTTGACGTCTCGTATCATTTCAAATGACCTGGCTATAGATTTTGTCATGTCTAAATTAATCCTGATGGGCTTTTCATGAAAATTAACTTTTTTTGAAAATACTGTACCTAGATGAATCCTCTTCCACACATGCAACATTTTTGTTCATCCTAATGCTAATAAATGTTTTTCAGGGGGAAGAGTGAAAACCTGGAAACGAAGATGGTTCATTCTGACCGATAATTGCCTCTATTACTTTGAATATACAACAGTAAGTTTTTTGTGTTGTTTTAAATTGGTATAAATATCATTGTAAAATAAAATGTATTGTTGTATTGACACACTGTACCTTTTATATATAACAGGACAAAGAACCAAGAGGAATCATACCTTTGGAGAATCTCAGTATTCGTGAAGTGGAGGACCCTAGAAAGCCGGTAAGTTCATTCTTCGTTATAGTTGTTTAACAATATGGTAGAACACACATTTCTCCACGGATTGTGTAAGATAACTGGCTGATAGTTCTTGGAACATTCTACTGCGGGACCAATTAGGTGCAAATAACTTGTTTTCAAGTATGTCCCAGGAGGTATCATAAATACTATAGTGGCTTGGAGAATACTTTACTGCTCTATAAAGTCGCCCACAAAACTTGTTTCTTAGGCTAATCTAATACATGTACATTTAATTTACAGAGTTGTGTAATACCATGTGTCCCCAACATGGATATGTAAGGAAACTCTCATTAATACAGAAGTTTAGTCATTTTTAATATTTTCTGTATCGTTGTTCTACATGCTGTTTTTATCATACTGCATTCCATTGCGTTACAGCGGTGAATTCTGGCTCTGAGAAACAACCAAAACTAAAATTGATTAGCAGATTTTTAAGATAATCCAAGTTGACATTGAGCTTTAAAGAGGTTTTCTTTTTAGAACTGCTTTGAGCTCTACAATCCTAACCACAAAGGCCAGGTGATCAAGGCGTGCAAGACAGAAGCCGATGGCAGAGTGGTGGAGGGGAACCATGTGGTGTACCGGATATCCGCACCAACTCCTGAAGAAAAAGAGGAGTGGACCAAATCCATCAAGTAAGAAGACGGTTTTCATGAAAACCGCTCTCGGCAGTCCTGGGAGTGAAATGTTCTATAATTTTAAAACGTGTAAAACTGCGGGTAAAGCAGCAGGCGATATCTTAATGGTCAAGGGGAATAATTATGTTTTGGGAAATGTAATAAACTCCCCACAATTCTAAACCTTGGGATGTTGGGATTAATATTAATTTGTATTTATTTAATGACTTTATTTTCTCATGTTTCTCCTTTTCAGGGCAAGCATCAGCAAGGACCCTTTCTATGACATGCTGGCCACCAGGAAAAGGAGAATCGCCAACAAAAAGTAAAGTGAACTGAAGAGGACAGTTCAGCAGTATTTACAGTTAGGTTTCAGAAGTGAATGGATTTGTTAAGGTAACTGGGAGAGGGAGCTGCATGTTCATACCAGACTGATTCTGGCAAGTGGGGGACAAAACAAACAAAAAAATAGCCCCTCAATTGTGGTGTGTTCTGCAAATATAAACCCGTGAAATAGGGTCTTTGTACTTTGAAGAATATCTGGCCCTTTTTTTATTTTGAAAAGGCAAAGAAAAAAAAAATGACTACATTGAAGACAAACACTGTTGAGCAGTGATTGAATCTTCTGTTTAAGAAAAAGAAAAGTGCTTTTAAATAACTTATGCTGTAACAAAAACAAAACAAACAAAAAAGATGCCAATATAGGTTAGCAAATGTCAAGATGTCTTGGGGACAGCCAGGATATGAACTGCAGATAGCTGTGTAATCACCCTTGTTAGTGGCAACGTTTAGTTACACAGTAATTGACACCTAATTTGCATTGTCACTGGTGGCAAAAGGTGTTTTTTTTTTTGTTTTGTTTTTACACACCAGTACTTCAGGTGCTGTTTCATCTGTTTTTTACTTATGTTTAAAATGTAACATTAAAAATTCAAGACAAAACTCAATAGTGCTTTCAGTCAGCTGGCCTGACTTTCCATTATTTAAGGAAAAAATAGCCTGTTTAACACACTACATAGTTCAACACGGTACCAAACAGTAAATTAAGCTTTTCATGAATCCCATCTGTAAATGGCAGCATGAGTAGTAGTCAAAGTATCAAGGCAATGCATATGCAATCTAGTATTTTCATAATGTATTACTGTACTGTGTATAAAATGTGCTTGCTGCCAGAATTTGTGTATTTTCGATCAACAGCTACAGTAATATTTAATCAGTGCTTATTTCTTTTTTATATTTATTTTTTAGTGCAATTGCAAAAATATTTCTATTTGTAACTGTTAAAAAATGTAGATTAAGTTATGTGTAAATACTGTACAGATTTGTGTTTTGGATTTCTGTGTTTTAATGCATGTGAAATCGCAACAGTAGCTTGCATCAGTAAATAGCAAGGGGACTACATGATGCAAGCTTTGTACAGAATCTTTTTTTTTTTTTTTGGAAGGGGTGTTAATATTTATAAAAATACAAAACACACTGACATATGTTCAGTGCATGCAGTTTTACATAAACAAATACACATGTCCTCAAATGTAACACATATATATATTGCACTTCCTGAACTGTTTTTGATGGCTTTTTTGTTTGTTACAATGATTCAATCTTGCTATGTAAGTGTGTAAAGTCTGACATATGATAATTAAAAGCCATCGAATGAGATTGCTGAAAACAAAAACTTTTGGTTTGTGTTGACTTTCTCTGATACAAGAATGGAAATATACATATAATATGTATATTTCCAATTTATATTAAAGGCTTAATTACAATTTAGAAACCAAACTAAATACATGTCAAAACCATACTTTTAACAGAGGACTAGAATATTGCTTGAAAAATACCAAATGCTCATTTATTTAATTTTCTATTAGTAAAGATTCTTTGACAGAGTTTCTTTCAACATTTATACTGCTGTGAATACATTAAAGGCAGCTGTCTAAAACAAGTGTGAAATTGTTTTTGACTTTTCTGTACAGTGGCAAACCTTTTATGGACCATTCTGCTTTCTGTTTCCTGTTTCCTGGATTAGGAGCAGGGGTGTCAAACCCAATTCTCTGCCACAAATGCCTTTTTGCTATCACCTTAAAAAATGCTTTAAGTGATCGATGAAGTTTTCTGAAGACATTAAGTGCTGTCTTGATCAACACTAAAACCAAATCAATACACATGGCAAGCTCTGCTTTGGAGGGCTGGATCAAACTGCCCAAGGCTTTGTGTTTGGCACCCCTGAGTTAAACAGCTATAGAATTAACTCCTCTGGTAGGAGCATGTGATTTGAACCAGTAACACTACTGTGCATTAAGTTTATATATATATATATTTTACATTTTATATAAATGTTACATGCTACAGTACAATAAAGGGTAGAAGGTGATTTTTTTTTCTTTACAACTAGAAAATAGGCTAATCAGACCCATTTAAATAAGCACACTGTAGTACAGCTGTGAACCATATTGTTGAATAATAAAAAAAAATCTGTTTTTCCTGATACAGGACCATTTTATAGTAAAACATAACTCAATACAGTATGGTAGTATTCTGAAAATAAATTCACAGTATCATTTTTATCTGCAACTATAAACTTAAATATGGAGTTTTAATAAACCTACCAACAGAAATCCCACAGCATTACCACATACACCCATTCCATTTTAAAAGTGTGCGTGAACAAATAAAAATGTAATGCATGATTATTTTAGTCATTTGTATAACATTATTGGTAACATATATATATATATATTTTTTTTAATTAGAAAACGTGAAACTAGTTAGATTTTCTCGAACTGCTAAGATCAAAAAGGTTTGTTATTTCGGCGAAACAAAGCACCCAACCAGATTAGTCTCTAGTTCAAGATCTAGACAGAAAAATATCTCGACTGACCTATAACAATTTTCTTTAAGGGATTACTGCCACAAGTTACATTTGTTTGGATACTTCGTGTAATGAAACAAAGCATTGTTTCAACAATTCCACAATGAAGATTGTGGTTTCTTTTCATTCTCCTTTTCTTATACATTTAAACACAAGTAGAAATTAATCCTGAGTCTGTAGTTGAGCAGCAATTGAGATGTTAAATTCCAGGGCATCATTCTTTTATACACAATACAGTAATCCTATTTAAATTTTACAGTGTTCCAAGTATGAAAATGAATTTAACACCACTAAAGTGTAAATTAAAAATAAGTCCCAAAGATACAGTTGTAAAATTCTTCTGGGGTAAGTCAGTGCAGTATTTCCAAGGATTAAAAGCACCGCTTTAAGGATCCGATCCATTAGTCAGTCTTTAAATATGTACGCTATGTCGGGATGGCTTCTGTGACACTGCAAAGCTTAAAAAAAAGAAAGGTAGACTGATCTCACCATTTATCCATTTAAACTTGTAGTCTCTGCCAGCTCAAAAAAAGAAAAACACAACAACTTAATTTGACACGTTTTGTTAGATAGATGAAATATGCTGTGCAAGGCCTGTTGTAGTGTAGAACTGACAGTTCCCAACTGTCTTTTCAGTTTAAAAAATAATAATAAAAAAGACTGGATCATTCAGACTGACACATCAGTGAGCAGTTTCCTCTATGTCAGATGTTTTGTCGCTCACCTGCAAAAGAAATTAGAGAAAAACACATTGAGTTTGTACTGTTGCCATGCAATTTACACAGACTTGTGAAAGACAAAATGTGTTGCTCACAAAAAGGATCAGAAATATGATTTTATTTTAAAAAGACTAGGATTTAAATGCAGTTTACAAATATCTATCCATCTATCTATATATCTTACTGTCCTCAACCAAACCTGGATTGTTATGTAGTTTTTGATTCACTAGAACTGTACTAACATATAAGAATTTCCTGAAACTAACTATATACACAGCACAATTAATGTAGTTCACCTATTATATCAGTGGAGGCTTTCTTAATGAGCAACCTACTGTATGCTGAACTCTTTCAGCACTACGTACTGGTAACTTTGCAGAAATACCAAGATATTAGGAGTCCTGTACTGAAATATGGACATACGTATATTTACTGGTCTTCTATAGTACAAAAACGGTCTGCAGTGTTACAGTCACATTTTTACTAAAAAACAAGAAAGTTCAGGTCAGTCTTGGGGGTGATCTAAATGGCTACAACATACTTTGCACCTGGCCGTGTCTCTGTAAGAGGAATCATTTTCAGACTGCATTCTGTTCTCCTTGCATCCAGAGTGACTACCTGTTCTATTTATAAAAAAAAAAAAGGAATCAAACATGCTTGCTAGCTACTAATGGCTAATCTGTTTAGTAGGGAAATTCCAATACAAACAATAAAATGTTTAACCTATTCCTGTTGTATCTACAGTGCTGGTTAAATTAGTTTCTGTTTCGGTAGGATCTTTCGATCTGCCAAAGTCATTTCACATCTCTGTTTTGACTCAAAATATGTAGACAAAAATTAAAGAAAAAAAAAAAACGCCTTTCAAAATTCTGACTGATATATTAAACTACATTACGCAAAACATCTGCCCACAGTATTATGCTGATTAGTCATGAGTTGGCTTTTTAACGGAAATGTTCTGCAGTGTGCAACTTTCTTCAAGTGTAATGAGAAACTTAGCGAGGTGTACAACCTACCTGTTTCAATCTCCAGACTGAGAGAAGATTGACAGTATGCTCCATTTTCAGATTTTTTCTTTGCTTCCAAGTCAACTCCATTTAATGGATACCTGTTCATTTCAGCATCTGATCTAGGGGACCTGTAACCTACGCAAACATAAAAAAAACAGCTTCACTGTTTTGCAGACACATTACCTAATTGGAACCTGTAATAATATTTTCTAAAGTACATCATATATATGTTTTTGTTAATAACCCATGAATTGAGCTAGACTGAGTCATGTTTATGTATGTTAGTCATTCTGTCAAGCCAGGCAAACCAAAAAACAAAAGTTGTAGTAATTTTGACAAATGCCTGAGTTAACAGAATGTGTAACACGCACAGTATAAACACTGAGTCAAGGAAATGTGTTTCAGAACCCATTCTTTTAGTTATAAGAAACCAATGAACCAGCACCACCTGCTGGTTAAGTACTGTATTACATTCAATAGATAAATTACAACACACACAAAAACCCCACTATAAAGCTACAATTACAATGGATAATGATGTAGCATTTAAAAACAAAAAAGAGTTATAACATTTATAATCTTATAGTTCAAAAGAAAAACACACGATTATATTCGCGCCCCACCTCTGTGATGTTCACTGCTTATGTAATGGTCACTCTCAGTTCGGGAATTCTTTTCTTTATGGGATAGTTCTTCCTTCTCCTCTGAATACGGTTTCTGACCGTCTCTCCTGCCGTCCATTCCTTTGAAGTTGTTGCTCTTGGATGCCTTGTTGCTGCTGCTGTCTGACTCATCCCCAGACCTGGAGTCCTGCTTCCTGTACTGGGAGTGCTGGGTTTTCTCCTGATCCGAATCATCTCTCCTGTGTTTTTTCTTTTTCTTCTTTTTCTTGTGTTTCAATGAATCACTGTCAGAGTTTGCTTCAGAAGAATCCTGGTGACTTCTGTATGAAACCAAGTAAATCATTTTCAATTAGCTGCACACTTGTACTTGTTCTGTATAAAGAAAAAGGTTGTTCAAAGAAAAGAGAACAGAAGCCCTATATACATTTTAGAATGATATCAGCTTTGTTTCACAGTATGTTTTCATTATTCATGATTATTCTTAAATCTTCAATCCACAGTGTCTTTTTCCATGTCAATGACACCTTGCTGTAATGCTGGTTTATAAAAGAATAGGAACTTAAACCCAATTTTGCATACCTTTAAAATATACTATACAAGGCTTTGGTATAGCTTTTTGTAACGCTGTGAAGCTTTGATGTGTGAGTACCATCTTTCTTTTTGAGCAAGCTCATTTTAGCTACATATCCTTAAGAAAAAACAAAGAATTTGCTGCTAAGTAGAACTGACACTTACCTGTGGTCCCTGTCTCTGTATTTATCTTTGGACTTCTTTTTCTTTTTTGACTTTTTGTGTTTCCTCTCCTCTGAAGACTCGTCCCGCGGCTGTCTCCTCCGCTTCCTCTCCAAGCCGCTATCCTCAGTGTCATGGTCGTTGTAGTGCCGTCTGCTCTCGTGTCTTGGACGCTCGCTATTGTGTTCTGAGCTCTTCCCACTAGAGCCCGAGGTGCGTTTGTCCTTGACATGCTCGGAATAGTGGGAGGAGGAGGAGGAAGGTGGTACATGGTTGGAATCTAATCTGCCCCTATTGTAATCATGGGGCTGTTTACCAAAGTCTTCATAGCAGTTCTCTTTGCTTGTAGTTCTGTCCACCCATCGAGGCTTGGAGTAAGGCTCTTCCTTGTGAAGCCAGTCCCTGTTATAGTGACTGGATGACTTCTCATAATCTCTATCGCTTTGAGGGAACCTCCAGTCCAGGTCCTCTTTGGACCTGTAGTAAGAGTCCCTGCTGTGGTAAGTGTGTCTTTCCCACCTCCAGCCCTTTTCTCTGTCTCTATAATACCCATCCCTACTACGGGACCTATCTCTGCTACGGGATCGATGTTTACGGGGATAATAATCTTTATCGTGCAGCCTACTCTTTTTGTGGTTAGTTCTTTCCCTACTTCTAGATCGAGCATCATGATACCTGTGCTTCTCAGAAAGCTTACGTTTATCTTGACTATATCTCTCGTTATAAAGACAGGATGATTTGTTTATATGATTTTCCCTGTCAGATATTCTAGGTTTGTCTTCCTCTGTGCTACGCGAATGGACTTCTGTGATTTTGCTTCTCTCCTCCCTTTCTGCTTCCTTGCTACCAGACTGAGCTGAGGTACTCGGCTGTTCATATGTCCGAGATGTCAGCTTCCTGTTATCAGCACACCTGTCTTTCCCTGGGGACTGTCTGCATTCTAATATGGCTTCTTGACTTTCTTCCTTTATAGTCTCAAGACATGTCTTCATCTGATCCTTGGCTTTGTCCCTAACAGGAGATATATTAGAATTAGTAGTGTTTAAGATCACATGTTTGCCAACATTTTCACAGCTAACAGGACTTTTCAAGCCAGTGAAGTTATCTGAATGCCTCGTTTGAAGCTGGACAGGATCCTCTGTACTTGCAACAGATTGTTTGAGGGTCATCGGAACCTCTTCTGGAGGTTGCTTACTTTCACTCTTTATCTGGAACATTTGAGTTTCCCTATTAGGGTTTGGTTTGTTATCAGTATTACAATTCGCAGGAACGCCAGGGTCAAGGGGAAAGATTTTGCTGTTCATGGTAGTATTGCCAGCCCTTTCTTCTTGAACAAGAAGAGTTTTATCACACAGTTCAGGGGCTGGAGACCTGACTGCATCTACACGAGAGGCAGGTGAACAACTTTCCAGATTTTGAACCCTGTCCACACAGGGATTGACAACAGTAGCAGCTGCTGGAAAAGTTGTCCCCCTTGAGGGCAAACGAGGACTTTTTTCTTCTTCACTGTAAGGAGAAACATATATATATATTGAAAAATATCTCCTGTAAATTATGTCATTTTAAAATAAATTGCTAGTTGCCTGATAATACAAGGATTGCGCATAACGAATAAAAAAAACACCATGACAGATACACCTGTCTGAAGCTGTAGTTCTCAAGCCAAGTCCTACATCACTGAATTAAATCTGCATAGCAGTTATCATTTTATAGCAAGGTTGATTATAAGAGGTTCTGCCATGGCTGCATAAAATCCCCCCAGAGGCTACATTTTTTGAAGACACTCTAAAATGACCCAGAATCTACATGCTCTTGGGTTCAATAATGCATGGGACAAAGTGCCATCATCGCCCAGTTAGATCATTCCAATTTATGGAGCTTTCATGCATCATTGATTCTCAAATCCTCCTTACCTCTGTTCAAGATGAGAAGTTAGCTTTTGCCTTTTAGTGGGTTCTGGTCCATTTGTAGGACTGGTACCAATGCTTTCCAGTGTGTTAGAAGCATCAGAAGGTAGCTGCAAAATACAGTAGACAGACTACATTTTAAACTCTAGGTATTCTCAAAATCTGAATGTAATCTAAATCTATAGATATAGAACTATGTGGGGAAAAAACTATGTTAAATTAACTGGATGCATAAAAAAGGGAGATCTTCACTCTTAAATAAAGCACCTCCTCCAATGATTTTCCAAACCAATTATTTATCTATTTATTTAATTTATTAAAACAGGATGAAAAATCCCCCAGCTCACCTTATCACTGTGTTTAAAACCGTTGGTTTTTAGCAAGCCATTCTGAATGGGTTTACTATGCTTCAATGGGCAGCTCACTGTTTCAACCTTGAGCCTTGTATCTTCAGACTCCACTGCCATAGTGGTCAGGCCGTTCAACTCTGCCTTGCAATGAGGTACACCCAAACGATTTTTTCCGAGGTCTGGATGTGGACGAGTAGCACTTGAGGTCGGGAATGTGCCCAATCTATTTCCGTTAACAGTTCCATTGAGGGGCTTTGCATGCCCATTCTCTGTAACTGGACCGGGTTCCTCGTCCGATTCTTCCGAGGATTCCTCTGCATACGGAACGAGGCAGCTGGCGCTATGCTTAGGAGCGCCATTCACCCTGGAACGAGGGGGCTCAGGGGGTGTATCGGCTCGCGGTACTGTGCCAGGAGCCGTACAGCTGGGTGCTCCGGAGGTAGACTGTGCAGTAGAGGAAGAGGAGGACGCGATGGATGAGTAGGTGACGGTGGATGTGGAAGTGCTGGGTTTGTACAGGTTGTCCAGGGGGCTGCTGTGAAAGTTGGGCTGGGAATGGGAAGGACGTGCTAACTTGCTCTGTCCAATCTGGAAGGTCAGCTTTGGCCTTTTAGCGGGTTCTGGGATAATGGTTGGCCTGTTGAGTGCGCGGTTCTTGAAAGAAGTGGAAGGCTGGCTTGACCCCATCCTGTTTATACCAGTGTTGCTGGCACTCGCCTTGGAACTGCAGGGAACCTCCTTCATGGAGCCGTTTCCATTGATGTGGTTGGAACTCTGCAAGAAAACAAAAAATATATTTACCTCCAATGTAAAAGGATAAAACCAACAGGTTTCAATACTAAAGCAACAACGGCTTTCAGGTCTTTGTAAAAGAGATTTAATTTCAATATGACCTTGCATAAATAAAAAGTTTACTACATAAATAATAAATAGCCTAATTCTACAGACATTTTGTTTTACTTTTGTACTATAAAAATGAAAATGTTACTGTTTTGGTCAGATGATCCGATTTACCAGCCACACTTGGAAGTTTTACAGTAAAAAAGGAATTCATCACTAAGGAAAGTACAATAAAAATGCCCTTTCACTTTCAGACCCTACACATCGTATTGAAAAGAATTACTTTAGACTATGATAGGTGTCAACATACCTTAGTCATGTGAGGGGGGAGCTGCGGTCCAATGAAGCCTGTTGTCTGCTGCTTGGTGCCACCCAGGCGCTGACTCACTATGGGACGAGGGGAGGACTGTCCTGGGGGGCGTGCGGAATGATTATAATCTCCTCCGTTCTTCATATCTGGAGACCTGAAATACACCAAAACAAAGCTTATTACTATTACAGTAATATATGTAACAAAGCTCTTAACATGTCAAACTACTTCAATGGTTGCCTGGATTTATTTCACCACTTGATGAACTGCATACTAACTCATTAACTGCAATTAAAAAAAAGACTGGATGACTGATATATATATATATAAAATAAATAAATAAATAAAAAGGTCAGACTCCTGACTTACCTGATGTAAAACAGTACATAAGCCTGCTGATTGAGTACTGACCGGATGTCGCTAGTGGATACTATAGAATCGTTCATCTGGTACCACTGTCCATTACTGGCCTGAGGTAATAAAAATAAACAGATTGTCTTGTTGACATCAAGAATTTGAGTTGTAAAACTTGCTGTCATGCAAACACTTACATATGGATACAAATCTGTATATTACCTTTATGTAACAATAGTAGTGTCCAGCATGGCAGCTAAACCCAGAATGCACTAAAACTGCATACAGGCCATATAGAATTGGTTCCCCATTGTACTGTGACATGAACGGACGAATATCCAGAAATTCTGGATACCTCACATCCTAAGAAACAAAAACGGTTTAATGAAAACACATTGAACATTTGGTATATGAATTATACTGTGCTAAAAAAAACCACTCATTGCAGAACAATTTCATAAAAAACGAAATACAGTTAAACCGATTTAAGTCCAGATCAATTGATAAATCAAGAAACAAATAAATATATAAAATACATTTGCTGGTACCTTTGTGATCTTGCCCCCATTGTAGTTGGCAAAGCGCTTCAAGGAGATGGTAAGCACATTGGATCCCCGGTGTATTGTAAACCTTTTTGATGCTGGAACCATTTTCTTGCACCTTAATGACACAAAGTTTAAATTAAACAACAGAATTAATATTAAAAAAAGAAACCACTTCTGAGTGTCGTGCTTTGTTATTAGTTCTACCCTCACCGCTTGTACGATTTCAGTGCTAAAACATAACTTTTGTTTCTTTGTACAAGTCATCACTAGCAAGCCCATGCCTTAGGATAGACCTACCACCACACGAATCTAAGGCTGGCCATTAAATCACATCGACATCTCAACATGTAACATTTGCATTGAATGGCCCATTCAGTCTTGGTATTTCAAGTGTCACCAGATACGCACGACTTGGTTTTGGTTTTGTTAAACCCTTATCCCCCAACCTTTCCTCTCCTACTGTAGGTCAAAATCAAAATAGCTTTATCCCCTTACTTGGTGCATTTGTAAGCATTTTCTCCATCCAGCTGTTCAGGTTTTACAAACTGTTCAAGTGCTTTGGTGATGCTTTGCGCAGTCTGGAAATAGAAAAAACGCCAACAACTTACTAGTAGTGCTACACAGATTTATTTGGAAAAATACAATTTAGAAAATATTGTTATTTGGGGGAGAAAAAAGTGTGCTTCTCTAAAGAGTTAATATAAAACAAGGATTAATTTAATTTTTTTGTTTACTACATTGCTGAACTGGGAACGTATTGAGTTCAGAAGAAAGGCGCGCAACACTTTCCCTTCCACAAAAATGAGCATACCTTAATATCCAAAGCAACATCCAGGTATGGATCAAAGGTGTCAGAAACCGCTTTGCAATTCAGACATTTTACTGAAATAGAAACACGAATTATTAAATATCAAATTAAGTATTTATTTTTAAAAAATATATAAAAATATGCAGCTATGCATTTATTGCTCATGTAATGTACCTCTGGACCGCAAATAGCCCCCAAAGATCTGATGTATTAATGTGGTGGCCTGTGTTTGTCTGTCCAACCTGTACAATTAAAAAACAGTTACTATTCACACTCTTTGTAGTAGACAACATTAATATTAAACCACTAAGACTGAAACATGACAAGTAAATTACAATACATTAAAGCTCTTTGTCCAAGGACCACCTCTAAAAATGTGAATTAATAAGGGACTTGTATATTATACAGAGTAAATAAAGCACTGGACAATTTTCCATTGCAATTTAATTTGATAAGATTTTGTAAAAATATACTGGCTGGGGTATGATTGGCCTAAGTACAATATTCTGACCACAGACTTTTTTTTTTTTTTTTTTGAAAACCCAATGTGGGTTGAAAATAGCCGAAAAACAAAAAAGGAGCAAAGCCATAGGAAGGTTAACAAAAATGATTAAATTGGCCCTCTGCTTATACCAGTACTTTAAACCTACTTGTTTCCAGGGAGGCATGATTTTTGCATAGCATCAATAGTGTAGCGGAGAAATTCATGTGCATCCTCTTGGCTCCCAAATCTAAAATGTTTGGCGATACCTAAAAATCAGAACGACGTTAAAACTGTTTCAAGGACGGCTTATTACAAATTCCATTGCCTGATGCCAAACCCAGTTACTACTTGTTATATACAGGTTAGTACATTTAGCCTCATATTAGTGCTAAAAACATGCTAACAAACATGTTATGTTCATGATCGGTCAACTTCAATATAAATGATCACAAGTACTATAATGAAACAAGTTGGTAGATCTATTCTGCTTTTTCCGTGCCCAAACATTCCATCAGTCTCCAAATGAATACATACATATTGAGAAAAAGGTCAAGAATACCAAACAAGGATTGAATATTACTTACGTTTTAGGTCATTTATGACAGACATGGGCTTTATGACATTTCCAGAGTTGGCAAAGGCCTGGGTGATATGATTCTGCATTGTGCACATCATACAGAATCCAGCCTCGTGGCCTTAAAGAAAAAAACAAATAAACAATGTGTCTGTTGGTATAAAAGGCAAAAATGACATGGGTATCATAATTCGAAAGGTTATTCATGGCCAATGCCAAAAAAGTACATTTCTTTGACCATTTTAAAGCCCAGACACCTACATGTTTTGGAGTGCTCACGGGACAGCATGTAGCTGGCGAGGGGGGCTGTGTAGGTGAGACACTGCAGAGCCGAGTTCAAGAAGCAAGTGTTGCCCAGATTTTGGAGTCCCGCTCCAATCCGATGCATCTGATGCCACTTTAGACAGAGTTTCTCCACTGGAAACAGAACTTTCTGTGGAGAAGCGATCCCATCTCCGCCGCCTGCCAAGTGTGGAACAAGGATACGCATACAGTAAGTGCCAGACAATGTGGGATGCTTGTTAATAATGATCATTTATTGCAATTACTCATTTGTAGAGCTTCCTCCAGCCAATCTATACTGTAAGTGCCATTATAAATAAGTGTAATAAATTAAGTCAGTTGTATGCATCTACAGAGTTTTCATTGCAGGTTTTTGATAATATATGCCATACACAGCTGTTTATGTAATGAGATTTTGTCCCAAGTAGGTCCTTGTACAAATAAAAGAGCGGTAATACATCAGATTAATTCACTGTTGTGCCACTTGAACAGTGACACAATTCTACTTATGTGCCCACACACTGTTCCCATCAAATTTCGAAACCTACTTTGATCCTTGTGTATGGTGGGTTTTGGTTTCTCTTGCCCAGGTGCTGTACTACTGGAATAAACAGCAGCTCCCGGGGTCGGTCCTACAGAAGAGGCTTTGCTTTTAGGGGCGTCCAAGGCAGAAGATACAGTGCCCCAACTCGCTGAGCTTGAGTCCATGTCTCCAGAGGAGGAGGGGGTCAGGGAGCCAGAGGGCTCAGACTGACCAGACTCAGAAGTCTCTCTTGGTTTGTCAACTATTGTCATTGTTCATTGCTGGTGAAAAAAACAAACAAACATTAACAACAACTCTCAAACAAAGTCCTGAATAGTTTATTTATTTATTTAAAGAACTACTCAGCGGTTTCCTGAATGACACAGTCAACCCTATTGACTATAGTATGAAATACCAGTAATTTCAGCCAGTTTGGATACAAATGCACTTTTCAACCAACACATCTCTTCCCTGACATGCACTGCCACTTTTTTCTTAGAAACATCTACTGAATCTGTCCTTTACTCACTACTTACTCCACTCAACTCCTAGTCGAAGCTCTTATACTCTCCAGATTGGACTACTGTAACTCTCTCCTTGTTGGTATCTCTGCTTCTGCTATCCTCCCCCTTCAGCTCTTTTGCTCGCCTTGTATTCTTCCAACCTCGCTCTTCTCGTGCTACCCTTCTGCTGCGCACCCTTCACTGGCAACCTATCTCTGCTCGCATTCAATTCAAGACCCTTGGTTCTTGCCTACCACTCTTCACCACACCGCCCCCTCCTACCTCCAATCCCTCGTGTCTCCCTACACCCCGTCACCCTGTTCGCTCCTCCTCTACTGGCCGACTGGTCATGCCTTCCCTCCACTCTCCCGTGCCCGCTCCTTCTCTTCCCTAGCCCCTCTGTGGTGTAACCAGTTACCAGAGAACTCCAGGACTGCCCCATCTCTTACAGCCTTCCGCCACCTCCTCAAGACTCACCTGTTTAGACTGCACTTGTAGATCTCTTGATCCTCCTACTACATACTATATTAGCATGACCTATGCACCATGTTACTGGATCCTCAGCTGATGCACTATCCTTGCACTATTATTATGTAATTGTAGGTATAACTTGTTGCATCTTATTTCATATTGTACTTTAGTGGTATAATTTGCACTTACTGTAAACTATACTGTATTTAAATATTCATTTTGCATTGTAACCCTGTACTGTCCAAGGTGACTGCCAAATAATAATAATAATAATAATAATAATAATAATAATAATAATAGGACAAGCAGGAATGGTACACACATCAGGTATTTCTATTTTTGATCAAACCACTGCATATCCCCATGCATGACATTCTTTTAACAAATCATGTTTAAATATATAATAGTAACATATCATCATAATGTGATTTTTATTTTTTTAGACATCTTTTAAACTACATCTTCAAGTTGGGTTTTTGTTTTCGTCAAACGAGTATTCCCACCAAAAAAATACGAACATACAACCTCCCTATGTTACAACAGCAGACGCAATACATTGGCAACAGAAACAAGAACAAATAGTGAGGGGAAATTCTATAGCGATCTACCACCGCAACCTACTGTGCATGTTGTGTACTGCACTACCGACATTGAGGTAATCGAAAATACGAGGGAAATGTGTATCACTATACTACAAAATGAACCAAGCTCGAAATATTAAGGGCGTTCCCTATTAAGAGAAACGTATAAAGACCGAAAAATAACATTAACAATAACTGATATCATTACATTCTCAACAGCTCATTAAAAAGCACAAAAACTCACACTGTACCGCATCGTTTGAATGTGTCAGTGTTATTTACTGTAAATGAATCAACACACACCAATAGCTGACAATTATTCAAATACAATGCACCTTTTATTACGGAAGAGATACACGCTGTTATTATTTATTGATATTATTATGAATTGTTATTTTGTCGTTTTTACTACTTGATACTGCATACTTCTTTTCTGTTTTAACCGACGTGCTTTGAGATATGAAAGGCGCGATATAAATAAATTTGAATTGAATTGAAAATTTGAAACCTGCTTAAAACCGTGGTACCTTGACACGTACGACAGAAACAGCAATCATAAAACTACCGTATAGGTACCAAGAAAAATGTAAACACAAATGGATCTGGCGAGGTCAACCATTGTTATCAAGCACCTGTACACGCCTACCAACAAGGCCCAGTACAGTAAACAATAAAAAGGAAGAAAGAAATAAACTTGCAACACTGAAACGATCGAGAACCTCACAGTTAAGCTAGTGGCAGAAGTGACTTGTTTATACGAGGAACCGCCGTGATACTAGAGACGCCATGGCAACGCAAAACGTAACAATAAAACTAAAACAAGGACTTCATTCAATATGGTCTAGATCTGCCGACTGATTTAGTGTTGTTCGCCGTGGGTTAGAGAGCCGAGCTAAAATCACCAATATCGTTTAAAAGTGTGGGACAGCAGTCGGTGGATAGTTACATTCAGCTCACATCTATTAAAAAACGGGTTTTAAATCAAGGAAGCCTAGGAATTTTAAATTCACCGGTGTTCCGTGTTCTCCACACAAGACCCGGCACCGCACTGAGACTAACGTAACGCGAAGAAAGGGTGTAAAGGAAAAAGGATTATGGTTTAAAATCCATCTATGCTCCCGCTACACAGTTGGTGGATGAAGCAAGTGTTAAAAAAAATATATATAATCTCCCTCACCTATTTTATTGTGCTGGTGTCAAAACCCATCCCGACACACCGCGACAGTCCGGCGGTGAACAATGACGTACATGCGCTACGAGTACATCCGGGTATTCACGAGGTTAGACAGGCAGGGGAAAGGAAAACGTTCCTCCGCGCCTGTAGGGGTGCTATTGGCAAGACTCCTACCGACATCTTCTCCATTCTTTACTGTGAATATTCATTTTATATTACAGTAAATGAATGCTCGCTGCCTCTCAACAGTATTCTCTTTGCACTGTTAGTACCAGGCGAGACAGTTTAACGACCCAATCGGTAACCACGTGTCAATTTCTTTTTTTTTTTTTAGACCTTGCTTCAGATACATTTAGGGACCAGAGGATAAACTGTAATCTGCTCCTGTCAAAAAACGTTTTTAGAATGGTTGTACCAATATAAAACGTATTGTTATTGGACAAAGACATCTGCCAAATAAGTTAATAATAATAATAATAATAATAATAATAATAATAATAATAATAATTTACTGTCAATCGGCGACAGTTTAATCAGATTTACTCGACAAACCAATTGTATAATTTGTAGATGATCCCTAGCAGAGATCATGCAGTTACAGTACTGAATTGAATTTGAGTTGTTGTTCCGGTTTTCCAAATGGAACCGTAAAGGTGAAAGGTTGTTTTCGGGTCTGTTGAATTATTATATATATATATTTTTTCATCAGAAGTACGTTAGATCTGCGCGGAGTATTATGACTACCACTACAACTAAGGTGTTATGTTTTTATTTTATGTATAGTCACTAAAAGTTATCGCGTCCGTGCAGTACAGTAGACGCCTGGTCTGCAAGTTAACAGAAACTGAGGCGAGTTATATATTTAGAAATGTTTAATGGAAGAGGTTCTCCCTTAGGAGAAGGTGGTGCGAGCGGTCTGTCGTTAATCTACGGGACTCAACTGTCTGGCAGAAGAAATCATCACAAATTGTGCTTGGATTTTCCCGAAGAAGATGAAGTTCAGTTTGACAGTTAAGTAAACTGTGCCACATGTTGGTTTGGTTGTTTTGTGCAAGGCTACAGGTACTAATACCGGGCAGATTCTGTAACACTGACACGTTTCACTGTACGAGCAAAGACGTCGACATTGGTGACAGCAGTCTTTGTAATGATCATGTTTAAAAAATGTCACTTAGTAAATGGAATAACAGTTGCGGTGTATGCTCGGTTATACGGGTACTGTGTAGCTGGAATATGTGGTAATCTGATCCAGCCCCTCAAACCAGAATTCCTCATATGCTCATTTACATAAAGTAGCTTGTCTCATTTCCAAAATTCTTTGGCATACAGGGTTACATCATTTTAATATAATCCAAAAAGACGCTGATTTTACACAATTATTTTATAAAATGTGTCAACATTGGAAATACAAGCGTGGAAAAATAAATCAATCAATAAATAGGTTGCATTAAATCTCTTAAGCAAATATTGACTTTGTTATTTTTTGTTACACATATCCGCATTAAGGCTTTTGTGTTTCAAAGCATCGCTAACTAGTTTTTGTTGTTGTTGTTTTGTTTTTTGTTAGCGCCCAAGGGCGGCTGTGTGTTGCAATGTAGATACGGCATACACCCATACACGCCCTCCCTTAAACAAGACAGAATGATGAATTAACCTTAGTTGGTATTTCCATATATTTTTTTAAACTCATGAAGTGCTATTGTCCTCATTTGAGAACAGGCTAATCTGTAATTGTTTGGAGTATTTGTAACTGGAATCTATTTATTATTTTAATTTCCTTTTGTTATTTTGTTAAGAGCAAAAGTTGAGTCAAAATGTAATTGATCAAATGACATAAATATAGTAAATATTAAACTTTTTTCAAAGAAAAATAAATTTGGTACTTTAATGGATTAAAATGAGCATGTGATTGTTGTAAACTTTGCTGTAGGGTGAAAACCTTAAAAACAGCCCCAGAATATTTAACTTTGCAGTGGCCCCTGGTTTTAAAAAGAAGTTGAGAAACACTAATATAGATTATTCACAGTGCATTGTATGGGTTTGTAGTTTTCAGCTTTTCAAATGCTGCAGTTCTTTCATGTTTTTTTTATCATTTTTTTTTTTTTTTTGCAGCATCGGACTCACCTGACGAGTGTGAAGTTGTGATGGGCACCAAGAAATCCCCCTTGCTGGCGGAGCTCACTGCAGCGATTCCAAACCAGCTCCTCCTGGGGTCTCTGCTGGAACACCTGTGCAGCATCTATGAGAAAGACCCACAGCGCTCACGAGCCCTGTTTAAAGGTCGCTAAATACACAGCATGAGCTAACCACGCTCACTCTTTGTTTCCCCATGCAGGGTGTTCTTAAAGAAGACTATAACATCGACGACTAACACATTCCCTGATAAATCTAGCCCAACTCCCTTTGCAGCCTGTTAGCAGACATTATTAAGATCAACAATTTGACAGTTATTTTGTTTTATTTATTTATTACTCTTTGTTTGTTTGTTTATAGAAATGCATTGCCTTGTAGTGGATATCCCAGTAATTTTCCTTTGCATTTACCTCTTTCCAGTGATATGTCAGAAAATGGCTGCCATGAACTTGATTTCTCCATTTGCATTCAGTGATGAGTTCAGCACCGTAAGGCTGCAGCACAACCAAGCTTTTGCTGAGCTACTCCAAGCAGCAAGCCGCACACTACATCCACAGGTAGGGAAGCAGCCAGAACACAAGAGACTGTAGGAATGACCGAAGACTTTTCATGTTTTGCTATATGAAATATATACAGGCTTTGTAGGTGCTGTATATACAATCACTGCTTCATCCTCCCCTGTTGGAGTTGGATATCTCAGACAAAGGGAAGTTCTTAAATACAGCTCTTTATAGTACACTTTCAGCTTTAGCTTGAGAGCCAAACATTTGATCCTTATGTTTTCATGGTACTGACACTTCATAGCCTGATATGGCTTGTATTTATTTACACTAACTTTGAGGTAGCATTTTAATACCAACTTGTCTTTCCTTGATTTTAGGAACTGAGACTTACTGAGGCAGATATGCTCAGGTATTGAGCTTCTTTTTTTTAAATTTAATTAATTGTTTTACTGATGTGTCGCCAATTGAGTGAATATAACATCCCCATGACCCAGGAATCATTCACAAAAAGTCTCTTTCTGGCAATTTCTTTTTTCTTTGTCGTCATAGGAATAGAGACAGACTTGTCAAAGCACAGACGTCTCGATACCTCAGTGAGTTTGAAGAGATTGTCAAGCTTGGGAAAGGAAGCTATGGGAAAGTATTTAAGGTATTGCAGCTTGCTTCCAGTACTATATTAGAATGGTCATTCTCTCAGAGTTCTTGAGTTCATGTTGGGAAAGCAGAATGCTCCGCTTGCTGCTATCTAACAACAGCTACTTGGTTGATGGAAGTAATGCACAGCAAGTGGGTCTTACTACTAAACCTACCATTAAGATGAGTGTGACCTGACAGTCTTACTGTGAAGTAAGAAGGACTATTTCCCTTCCAGGTAAAAAACAAGCTGGACGGTCAGTTTTATGCTGTGAAGAAAATTATTATCAGGAAAGCTACAAGGGACGACTGTTTAAAGGTGGGTTATTATTCAAACTGTTCTGGAGGATTGATTCCCTCCTGTGTGGTCAGTGTTCAATCAATCCATCTTTAATTTATATATACTGTATGGACCACCATCACAAAGCGCTTTACAAGATGCAGTAACAAGAAAATCCATAATACTTTAAATACAGAGAAATGCATAATACATGATATACAGTAAAAACAATGCATAATACAATACAGTGACAAATGCATAATACATAATGTTATAGTGTTGACCTCTGATAAGTGACGACAGCATGTATTTATTTATTTTCTGGCGCAGGTCCTCAGAGAAGTTAAAGTACTGGCTGGTCTTCAACATGCTAATATTGTGGGGTATCATACAGCCTGGATGGAGCATGTGCAGCCACTGCTGGTAACAAGTACGTTTCTGTGTAGACTTACCAGTGCACCCAGCACACTTTATCAAGGGTTTTGTGTAACATTTTATTTTAAATGTTAGCCATGTATGTATGTGTCTTTGTGTTGATTCTATTATAAAGTGTTATGGCATAAAAATGTCCCTCTTGCTACAGAATGTATTTACACAACAGTTTACACAAACTCTTTTCCTCAGTTATAGTGTAGCAGCCACATTTATTGCTGGTTTGACATTTAGAAGTTGCTATGGAAGATTTTGTCTGCATTACTAAGGGTTGCAGATGTATTTGCCGACAGTAACAAAGACTGATTTGTAAGTAGGTCTGCCATGATATATATATGCATTATTGTTGAAGACTGAACTGGTACTTGATCCCATCTTTGTGAATCTGTTCTTAAATGACCCTCTCTGTTCTCAATCTTTAGCCTCATCGCCCTTTTTTCGTAATTTGCCAGCACTGGAGAATCCTTCAATGCAAGAAGGGTTTGTAAAGAGTTTTTTTTTTAATTGAACACTCTCAATAAATCTTAGCTTTTCATGCAAAATTGGCTAATGTGGTACATTGTTATAGTCGTTATATGGGTTTTTTGGTGGTCAAAAACATAACCTAAAAGTTATGTTTGTTAAAACATTAATAGCAAAAAACAAGATATTTTTGGAAATGACAGTAAAGAGGCGTTATTGAGCTGACACATTTTCTCCTTCCCTCTGTACAGTGTGGAAAGCAGCAGCTCTTCTGTAGTCTTTGCCAACTCCAGTGCTTCAGCCATCAATAAAGAAGAACTGCCCAAACTAGACTGGACAAGGGACAGTTCACAGGGTACCTCAGCATCTCAGAGGGTCGATGGGCCCCTAGAGGAGAAGCATGGCCTCCGGGGTTTATCTGGACACTGTCGTAAAGCAGCTTTGGAGTCCGAGGAGGTGATTCCCTGTGCATACATTGGATCCCCCAGGACTGAAGCTTTCGATGCACACAGGAGCTCGGGTGGGTCTGCGCACACAGACTGGGGGGACTGGATCAATAACAGCTCCTGCACAGGGAGCGACAGCCAGCTCTGGAGTGAGCAGTGCCCACAGAAGGACAGGCGTGTACACAGATACTCGGAGGTATGGGTCTCCACACATGCACAGCAGTACGGTTTTCTATCAAATACAAAGTGTACTATTTAGTCTGTCAGAGTGAAGATTTAGTCACTCGGACCAAGGCTCTGTATCACCTTAAATGTCTCAGAAAGGCTTAAATTGTAAGTAATACTACATCAACCGCTCCCAAGAAAAGGAAATGGCAGTTCCACAAGTGTGCTTTTCTTTTTCTAGTGGTTTAGAGAAAAAGAGGACCTTGCTAAATATATATATATATATTTTGTTTTTAGGTGCAGTTC
The DNA here is from genome assembly GCF_902713425.1 of Acipenser ruthenus. Lineage (NCBI taxonomy): Eukaryota > Metazoa > Chordata > Actinopteri > Acipenseriformes > Acipenseridae > Acipenser > Acipenser ruthenus. Next base: position 5,712,917 of record NC_081201.1, on the reverse strand, counting down.
CACCTCATGCTGTACATGCAGATGCAGCTCTGTGAGATCTCTCTGCGGGACTGGATTTTAAAAAGAAACACAGGGCCAACAGAAAACTCGGCTGCTAATGGTGAGGGATATAAAATTGATTTCGGGTGACTTTATTGTTATTGATTGAAGCAGCAGAACAACCCTTTTTTTAATCAAAAGCATTGCTTTAAAGTTTTTTCAAGTATTTTTGTTTGTGACAAGTAACAGACACACGTGTTTCCACTTGAGCTATGCAATCCTTTGCATATTTTAGGCCGTTCTCTAATCTTTGGGCCAGGGAGGTACATGGTTCTACCCATTATTAAGACAATTTTCTTATTTATTTTTTGTTTAGTTAGATCAATATATTTCCATTGGCACATATGCATGCTAATTAGATTGTATACATAATAAACTATTAATATTCAATGTATTTAATTACCAGGTCCCTACTGCCTTGTTGATGCTGAACGTACAATAAGCATCTTTCAACAAATACTGAAAGGTGTAGATTACATTCACTCCAGGGGAGTCATGCACAGGGACTTAAAGGTGAGTTATTACTGTAGATTCTTAGGTATAAAACAATTATAATAGAAAACTAGCAAACACAGCTTAGTTGTGGGAAGCAGTGGTTGAAATGTTTCTCTCCTTAGGTTCTTGCTTGTTTTCTTACTGGTAAAATTATTTTATTCTTCTATATGCAGAATTGATTCTGACTCAGCACCTGTATTGCGTTGGAATCTACCGGTAATTCTACAGGTCATAAAGATTCAATCTATCTGTGTCGCTGTTTTCATCCCTAAATTTTCTCATTTTATTCTGTTGTCTCAGCCTTGAATTCACAGCGATGTCTACAGTATTCATGGATAAATGGTACCCTGCCAAAACAAATTGAAGGAGAAACTCCAGTTTAGTAAATCTCCTGGTTTAAATTAGTCAACTATTGAATGTAAATTCATGGTGGATGGAACTTGGTCCGAGGCTCTGTCCAAATAGCAGTGATGGTCGGCCAGTGTGCGATCACCAGGTGCAGGGCTGTTCTCCCCCTTTAGATCCCAGTGGGCAGCAAACATGCATTGATCCATACATATACATATACAGGTATGTACAGTCCCAGCACAAATTATGGACAACCGATGATTTACAGCAAGATTAGGAGTTTGGGTTGTATTTCCTATTTTTCCTTACTCAGACACCTTAAATACCCTGGTATCTCTGAATAGATTGTCTCCTTTTTTTAAATCTGCAAAAGATTTAATGAGCAATCCATCTCACAAGTATAATATAGTAGTACCCCAAAATGTTCTCCTTTTTCTTGGTTAGCAGTAAAACAGGGGATAGTGAGTTTGTTGCCGGATAACTATCGTCTCCTCTAAAAATATGCAAAAGATTTTAATGAGCAGTCTGTCCCACAAGTGCTGTGGTACCCTAAATATGATCCACTTGCTACCAGTGCAGAATGTTGAAAAACGTATTTAACCAAATCCTGACTGATAATACTTGACAAGTTTAAATAACAAAATCTAAAAGAACAAAGAACAATAAAAATCCATTGTAAGATGGTTTAGCTGAGCCTACCTGACTTCTGGATCAGCCCGACTGAGGCAAGCATTGTAAACTCCTTTCTTTCTGGTGTATGGCAGCCAGATGGATCAGGAGCACTGCCAAGCCCTAAAGTTTGCATTTCAATTGGTCCTAAATTGTATCTTTTATACAGGAAGTACATTCCTTATTTCATTACAGTGTACAAAAAACAAAACAAGCAAAATAAAAACACAGATCTACTTTGAAACGTGCTGACACCTCAAACCTAAATTAAGTCTGGGTTTAAATTTCTATATGTTCTTTGAGGACCAGGACAAGAAGAAAAAAAACTAAACAAAAACTGACCTGGACTAGTACTGTAAGTTAGCTCTATACTGTGTTGTATCAGGTGTTTGAAGCACCAGGAACGAGGTGCAGTTTTTCCAAATATTGAATGGTTCATTCACCGATGCAACCTGACTCCCCTTTCACTATCGCCTCGTGAAGCTTGGCATGAACATTATTGGAATTCATTTGGCAATCGCACAACTTTTCCGACAGTCTTTACTCTTTCAGAAGTTAACGCCACGTTTGTTTAACAATGACGTTCGGAAGCGTGATGCACGTCTTGTAAAGATCCTGAAATCCCATGCCTTTATATGGTGAAGGTTCCCTATAGTAGCCAATAGTGGCAGTTGCGTGAAAGATTCGATCCCAGTCACTTAATTAATGTGAGCTACTAAAAATCTTTTTTAATTAGTTTATAAAGTACCGGATTTGATTTTAATAAGGCAATAAAAAATAATTAAAAAAACGTACTTCCCCTTTTCAGCCAAGAAACATTTTCCTTCATGGACCCGACTGCCATGTCCGAATAGGTGATTTCGGGCTCGCTTGCAGAGATATGATCATTGAAGATAACGAACAGCTGTCTCCAACTACAGAGACCAGTGGTGAGTAACTAAAACGTAATATTCTTGCGAGTGCTATAAAATGAACTCCACTAGAAAACATAAATACAATGATGCATTTTACTAAAGAAATGACTCCACAAAACGTCCACAAACTTTGTGTGTGTAATTGTATTTTTGATCATATATTTGTGTTTTATTCAAAAGCGTTGTTTCTGGACTGCACTTTCATTCTCTGGTTGAATCCCCTGGAGCATTTAGTGCGTTCGGAGTGGATTGTTTAAATGTGGTATTCAGTACCACGCCTGAATCGGAGTAATTATTCATTACATTTTAATTTTGATAACTGCAGGAATATTTTCAAGAAATGACCCACTAAAAAGGAAAACAAGCATGGGTTGTGATTTCTATATTTATCTTCATTCAGGTTCAGCACATACCTCAGGAGTCGGAACCTATGCTTATGCTGCACCTGAACAGCTTGAAGGATCCTATTACGACTCAAAGGTGCCCCCTTGAATCTGGATATTAAATGGGAAATGTATTTCATGTATACAAATAAAAAATATAACACTGCTCAATAGAACTGTACAAACTGACCAGGCTTCTGCCAGTATTTACACTTTCAAACTCAGATCAGTAATATTTTCCTCATGAGTAATTCTTATTGAAGTTTGTGTTTTGCAACTAATGGGCAAATGAGTCTAAAAATAAAACGAATCAGCAGCTCCATATACTGGTATATAGTTTTGTATGTACATATATTTTTTTAAATCAAACCTTTCCAAAATTTATCAACGATAAAATCTACATTCCTTTTCTGATACGTTACTGAGTGCCACACCTGTGTGTCTTGCTTTGCAGTCTGATATGTACAGCGTGGGCATTCTGGCTCTGGAACTGTTCCTTCCTTTTGGAACGGAGATGGAGCGGGTGAAGACCCTGACTGCACTGCGGGAGGGGATGATTCCTGGCTCCTTCACTCAGCAGTGGCCTGTTCTCACTAAACACATCAAGCTGCTGATCAGCGAGGCGCCTTCCTGCAGACCAAGTGCAGCACAGCTACTGCAGAGCGAGCTCTTTCAACACACAGAAGAGGTGAGGATTGTCAGGGTGTGGCTGCACCCTCGCATTCCACCGTGTTTGTTGCATGTATTGCAACCGAGAATGATGTCTTAACACATTTGCTTTTGTAAATATTTCATTTTAATACTGATTTATCATTCATCGTGAATTCATCAAAGAATGTTCTTGGCTTGGGTTGGAGGACGCGCACTGAATCTTCAGTTCTCCTGGGCTGTGTGGGGGAATTGCTGTGGTGAGGGAAAATAATCATTGGGCACATAATTCTTGGTGGAACAAATTATAATTAAAATTGCTTTGTATTTGTTTTCTTGGCAGGTTATTCACAGTTTGAAAAGGAAAGTGGATGAACAGGGCGAAGAAATTGTAAAACTGAAAGAACAGATCAGTCTGCTTCAGAAAGGCTTTGGAGACGGGACTACGTCTCCACTGCGTGAATCAAATGTATGAAACAAAATTAAGACAGAACCAAGAGTGAATTTGTGACTATTCAAAGCAGTCAAAATCTGTTGTAAAGTATTTCATTAATATATTCTTTTTTTTATGCTTGTACAGTATTCCTAGTTGTAAACAACTTCAAATAAACATACACGGGTATTCAGAACTCCCTTTAGTACATCTGTATTCATTTAGACCACTCAATACAAAATGTTCATTTTTCAAAAGAATTCATAGGTAATATGATAGTGGTCCTTGGCACCGACAACATTTATTTCACCTGGATCTTTGTATTAAAAAATACACCGTTTCTGAGAAAGCCAGAATCAACAAGTCCAAATCTCACAACAAGCGTACAGTGAAAGTGAAATCAGCTTGAAGAAAGAAGCACAGCACAAATGATTTGCTTGTAAACACTGTTGGAAGTTTTTTATTACAGAAGTTAACATTATACCTATTAGACCCAAACAATTCTAAACAGGTTATTAAAACAGCACGCCGATATTGTATAGGCACAAGGTTTGGGGTTCAACACCTCTTCTTCTTTTGTGTGAGACTAACCTACCACGTCAGGTTTAAACAGCATAGTGCATCAGTACAAACAGTACATCGCTAACTCAACTCACTTCAGCAGCTTGTAAGCTGATCTGAAATGCGGCAGATTCTCACAGCACTTCATCCACTTCTGGACGTTGGCGGGGACGGCTGCGGCACTGCCGGACTGCAGCACAGCGCACCAGGTCACGATGTCGGCCAGCGTGAGGTCACTGCCCACCAGCCAGGGCGTCCTGCCCAGGGCCCCGTTGAGGGAGCGCAGCGCTGTCGCCTTCTCCTTGTTGCTGCCCTCCACGAGCTGGAACATGGCCGCGTCCACCCAGCTGTCCACCAGCGTGGCGGTCAGCACGTCCTGCGCCTGGCCCAGCAGCGAGAAGAGGAAGCGAGCGATGTTGCCTTCTCCTTCGATAGGGCACATGTTCTGGATGTTGAACTTCATCTGAGGCTTGGGCACTGAAAAATAGAGGCAGGACCAGAGTCTTGTGAAACAGTGCTAAATACAGTAATACGTGTAACTTTTCTGTATATGTACAAGACAGACACACAATGATCTAATACATAGGATTAACCAAGTTTGTTGCCATACCTAAAGGAAAGAAAGGTGAGCCTGTTCCTTCAGCTACAAACTTTGATGTGATTGTGTGTGGAGTCTTCTGCAGTATCTAAAGCCTAACATCAGGCAAAATGTTTTAGGTTATAGCTGTTGTTCTACATGCTGTTGAAGTATTTCATAATGACAAAATAAAACAGTAGTCACCTTGTTAGCTGAGCTATCAGAAGCTATATGTTGTGAACCGCTTGTCCGATGTTGCAGAACCTGTACCCAATAAAGGTAATAGTGGCCTACATTTTCATTGTACCAACCCCATTTTATTTTTTGTCAATTTGAGACAGACACAAACTATTGTGTTTCCTCTCTTACCGTCTTTCCATATGAGGGTGAAGCCCAGCTGGAAGTCGTGACGTGAGTAGTTGTGGTTGACCTGCTCCCCGAAGCATTTGAGGAGGTGCGCGGGTACACTGGACACAGAGGAGTGCACATGGACTGCAGACAGCACCTTGTAGCGCTCACACAGCAGACTGTACAGGACGAGCAGGGAGAGGGGCGGCTGGGAGGGGTTGGCATTGATCACAATATCCCTTAGGGCACCATAATCCTGGAGGATGATCAGTCAAAACAACAAAAAATCAGCTCTGGGGACAGTGCAGATTTTTATAATAAATATCATGAAGTGCATCTTGTAAATAAAGGACCCATTGAATTAGTGTATGGATACTTAAAAATAGGCATTACAGAGGCTCCAAGAGGTGGGGTTTGAGGATGTGCTGATAAGGTAGAGAGAATGTAAGCTTGCCTTTCCCAACAATGAATCCAGACTTGCAGTGCCAGTCAATGCCATGCTGGGTGTGTCCTGCACCATGCTGGTCACATCAATATCTGCATCTGGGGTTGTGATGGTCTTGCTGAGCCCGTCAACAGTTGCTTTTAATTCGTACAGCCGCTTCATGATGTCATCTTGACGTGCTTCCAGCGCCTTCAATGCTGGATCAACCTTTCCAGACTTACAAGATAAAATCATAGATTTTAATAGAAGCCCACGGTGGGTTTAAGAATCTTCACTTTAACTCGGACAAGTCTTTAATGGAATGAGAAACGTGCAAGGACAACAAACATAGTACTGTGGCAAAACCTGCAAAATAATGTGTCAAGGTTTGTAAACATCAGCAGTTTATTTTTTTTTGCAAGACAGAATACACAATTCAACAGTAGAAACGTTCATTGTTTTCTTGTGATCACCTGTGATCAAATCAGCCACATTCATTGCAGTCAGTGACATTTAAAACAGTCGGAGAGAGTACTGTATGACACTGCCTTGAGGGGGATAATTAAGTAGGCTATCCCCTCCCATCAAAAATATGCATTGTTTTTGCCACGCATTGAATCTGCGTGCATCGGCTAGTCAAGCCGGTTATTTATTAATATTATTATTATTATTATTATTATGATTAGTCACGTAATCAGTCACCTGTGCATTTACACCAGTTGTCAAAATACTTAAATAACCATAATATTATTGGCATTAAATCTAAAACCATATAACAGAGGTGTAATTTGGGTGACAGTTGTTGTCAGGAGTTTTCATTAGCAATAAAAAAACAAAATATCTATATATATATTTCCAACTAACAAACATAGTGTACATCGACTACAATAATTGAAATGTCAATCAAAGAATAAAAGTTAGTTAAGAAATAGAAAGACCTGGATCATTCGTCTAATGACAGGAGTTTTTAAAGTCGATTCATGTCCACGATTGCCTTACCTGATCTTGCGCATGGTCAGACCCGCTTCTGTGACAGTGGATATCCGGTAACTTGTACATGCAGGTGGGCAAATCAATCTGAATCTCTCCCCCGCTAATCGGCTTTATCTTGTACATCGACATGATTTCTGGTCTTTAACAGAAGAATAAAACTGTAAAAAAAACCCCTCTGGTTTCCAGTGACCCCTGCTGTACCCTGATCCCCCTCAAGCCGCTCTCTCCTTTTCTTCTGAGGGGAAAAAGAAAGGAAGTCCCGCCTTATGTTTTCCGTTACAGCGCGGTGATGTCGCTTCTACTTCTCCTTCTTCACTGGCTGTTCGCGTGTCAATCATTTTCCCAGAAGCCGCTAGTTCTTTTATGACGTTCGTGGGCAGAGCGTGATTAATTTGGACTGGTGCAGTTTACGAGCATGATAGCGTGAAATTACAAATAACTTTTAAATATGTTTTATATTTAGTGCAACTACGCGCTCTGCAATTATTGAACCTTACAATGAGATCAAAGTTAACAGAAAAAAGGACTTGCTGACTGTAGGTAGAGTTTACCTCCTCTCAGGTGTCGAAACCTGTTTACGTTATATTATTTTACCAGTATATTTATTTTGCTTTTCGCTGCAATGCAGTTTACCTGTAGATGACGCGTGGTGAGTTACTATGCAATATTCTAACAGAGTACACATGGGATATAACTCATGTTTAGTTAGTATTTTTAATTCAATGAGTGTGCAATTCTCTCATTAGAAATTTGGGTTGTGGTACACTTAACAGTAGCTCGTTAAGCTTGAATAGTTGATTTGAAGACAGTGTGGAAAATACAGAAATGATTCATGTGTTTGTGAAATGTAGGTTAAAACGTTCCTGCGTTTTACCTTTCAGTTCAGGTGAGGGTCGGATGTAGTAGCCACTAGTGGCCACTAGAGGGTGCAAAAGAAACGGTGTCAGAGTCCTGCGCGGTGCCAATATTTACGACCCACTTCCGACCCCGACCCACAACCCGCTGCCAGAGCCTCTTTAATAAGACCTGCAACCCGACCCAAACCCGCAAGTGTCCTTTACCTACTGCCTACGTCAACTGACTCTCCCGCTGTCACATTCACACACAGATATCTCTACCATTCTCCACAGATTGAGTTTATACAACAGGCTATATATACAGTGTGGTGGCTTTCTCTAGTGGTCTGGATATATTTTAACATTGTAACATATGAACTAAGGTTTAGGGGTTAGATATAGGGGGTTAACTTTAGGGGTGTTAGTAATTCTAAATGAAGTAAGGTGAATGATGGAGTAACAAGTTTAGTTCAATTAGTTCTTAAGTGGGAAAAAGAAGGTTTTAAAAATATGATTTGCCAAAGATATTTGGTTTAAGGTTAGTTGTTTGGGTGCCAAAAAAAAAAAAAGGAGCGCAAGCGCAAGTTTGACTATTTTTGTAAAAAGTTTAGAATTGTTAATTTTCTGCATTTTTTTTTTCCTTCTTTATATTAATATAACAGGCCAAGGATGAAAGATTTGGTAGAATTGTGTTCGAGTGTGTTAAATGTTAGTTTTTTTTGCACCCTCTAGCGGCCTCTAGTGGCTACTACACCCGACGCTCATCTCTCTGAATTGAAAGGTAATACGCAGTAATGTTTTCACCAATATTTCATGAATACATGAATCATTTCTGTATTTAAAAACGTTTTTTCAAATCATGGACAGAGGTGCAGTGTTGTATTTTTACATCACTGCATTGTTTTAACCCTCTGGGTACTAAGGCATGCCACTGCACTGTACCCTACAGCAGGGTTTTCCAACTGAGTTTTCAATTAAGAGAACCCTTAATTTAACTTTTTACTCGGCTCCTAAAAAGTTCAATTAAGGGTTTGATTAAGTAATTGAGAACTGGAATGAAAACCAGCAGACACAGGGGGTCACTGCCCTACAGGACTCAAATTAACACGCTTGTGATAGTGCAGCAAATTACTTTCACACCAAAAATACAAATTATTGTATGAAACCTCACAAGAAACGAGACATTAATTTCTGGACTGAATATAGAAATATATTTTTTTAGCAAAGAAACGCTTGTTACACATGTTATTTTTCTCCTCAAAACATCCATTTATTTTCAGGCTCAACCATGCAAATAAACACTTAAACACTATGCACGCAGCAGGGTCGACTCCCAGGTATATTCGGAATGCGCATGGAAACATGATGTTGAATTGCAGTGGGTTTGCCCTACAGTGCAGTAATCATTTCACACTATTAAAATGAAAATTACATTCAATCATATTCAACTACAAACTGTGAATATGCTGTAATGGGTTTTACAGCCTGGGCTGAAATTCTCATGCAAAATGAATTTTATTTGACTGTAGTTACAGCTTAATTCCACAAGAGGGCAATGTTTGTCATAGATTTCATGTATGACATCTGATAGAAAATATGAATGATAGCCGATACAAAATTCGAGTTACACCCAATACAAATGACACATGATATAAATTCCAGAGACGCCTCTGATACAAAGTGGAGGAGGGTGTAGAACGAACTAAAGGTATGACAACTGTCGTCAAGAGGTTTGATGTCTGTCTGGTGATGTCTTAATAATACACCATATGTTAGTACTGATGTCACTCAGTTTCCAGAACAGGTAATTTTGAATCAAAATCACTCATTCATGATGACAGCTGGTAAACCACCAAGCTCTTTCTACCAGTGATAACTCAAACAGTGGAAGATATTGTTGTTTAGTCAAGGATGTAGTGTTTAAAATGATTGACAGGTAGAACGGAGTCACAAAAATTAGTACTTCTCATTTTATTCAAAGTGCTTGGCAGTTTACAAGCCATGAAGTGTGAACATGATGCATACTATCTAACAAAGGGCTGTTGAAGTAATAAATAGAAGTGTCCTGACTTTAATGAAGCTACAGAATGTCTTGAGCTTTAGAAAACCCTTCAAAAACATTTTATTGCAGCCTTTACGATTAAAATAAATGCAGTTTCATATTTGTTTTACAGTAAAATCTTTATTACAGACATGGAATGAAAGCCAATTAGCTATTAGTTAACTTAAATAAAAATCTAAAAATTGTTTGTGAAAAATTACACTTAAGTTCATTTTTACAATGCAATTATTGCATTACTAATATTGGCATTTTAGTAATCAGCATAGCTGATATAATTTTTTTAATACTAGAAATTTAGTCAGCAATGCATTCAAGTCATCTGCTTCAATATATTTCTGTTCTTTAGTCCAAGAAGAAAATATTATTGAATTGTGTAGCACAAAGTTTCTTCACTTCCTCTGTAAAACAAAAATAAAACGTTACAATTTAGAAAACAGTTTATTAAAACAATTCTGTTCTTCATCTTGATTTATTTTTTTTACTGAATCTTGAATATTCAAGTCAAATGACAACAAGTTTAGTTTAACATCAATAATTCATTATCAGACAGTCACCAAAATTTGCATACATTGTCAGTCTTTGATCACTGGTAAGGTTAAGATCTGGTTGCATCACCAGGATCTTAAGCAGAAACTAAACCTGTTGATATATTGCCAGCAGATTAATGCCACTTCTGCTGTTGGCCTCTTTTGTTCACACGTCTCGCATGACACAACAGATTTAGGGACATTGAGCAAAGATGATTTCATGCAACTACTAATTCCTTATAAGGACTGTCCAGTAAAGAAAAGTATGCATCATAAACATAAATAAAGTTGAAAATAACAGCAGTGGGTGGAATCAAAAAGGCTACCTTCATAACAGTGCAAAACACAGATCATTTGAACACAAGGATAAAATGCACATTTTCTAAGATATATACCAGGAATTAAATGAACACATTATGTAGTTGTGCTGATTACCATGGATCAACCTTGTGCATATCGCATACATATACCTGTCTAAAATAACAGAACTACTATTTTGTGACAAACTTACCATTCACTTCTATTAGGTTTGCATTTTTCTGATTAAGAATGACGTACAGTTCCCTCTGGTCTGACTTCTTGCCAACAATCCAGTAATCAGTCATTGCCTTTACTATAATTTCTTCATCATCATCAACCCTATTGAAAGAATTCAATCAATAATTAATATCTACAGGTGCCAGGAACATTATTTTGGGATATCATTAGACTTTAAATGATTCACCAACAAATCAAGGATATTCATGTAAGTTTACTAGATTAAGTATTTAGAATGATTGTGTAAATGTACTATTTATAGTATTATTTTAAATTGTGTATTTTATTTTAAAATGTATACTGATAGTTTATAATGTATCAAGATACACTAACAATTAAGAAAAAAAAATCTTGGTTTGCTATTTAGGATCTACCAGTGTGATGTATCAATACTCAATACATTGTGAAAGTAAAATAAAAACGACTTGCCTTGAAAAATCACTGTTAATATCCCCTAGGATCTTCATAAGTTCTGGATGGACAGAGGTTAGGGAGACACTGGCTGTTTTCCGCATGTGGATGGTGCTCTTCTCAGCCAGGTTCATGTGGTTAAAATAGATGAACTTGAATTGAGGCTCCTTTTCTGGCCTGCAAATAGGTTTTTATTAAACAATTAGTACAGGCTGTGGAGTAGGGTGATCATACGTTGAGAAGCCAGACAGCCTTCCCATAGAAGAGTGTCAGCCAGTGCTGAAAGGCTAAAAGGATGGGAGCAGAGTGTGTTTACACTAGCAGGAGTCAGCTGTGTTCTAAAAAGAAGTGATGAAAGTATTAACCATGTTCGTTTTTTGGTAGGTCACAATTTATTTTATGATTATTTAATAATATACACAACGTCTTTTTTAAAGCGTTTTCCAAGAAATTAAAAATTTTACGTTTTTTATGTTATCTAATGCACACAGGCCAAACTATGGCCAAAAGTTTTGCATCACCCTATATAATAAACTAATTTTGCTTCATAAAGTTGAATGAAACCTGCTGAATAATGTTAACATATTGAATTACATACCGTTCTGTAGTTTTCCATATACTTAACGAAAAACTGACAATTTAAAAATGTGACATTTCGAAATCTAACATGAAATACTGTACTATTATGGCTTCTGGTAGACTTTTGTGATATGATTTTGTAGTTTCTTTGATTACATGATGTTTATAAAAATTATGTTCATATATTATTTTTTTTTTTTAATTGTCTCAATCCTAAAATTCTAGGTGATGCAAAACATAGCTATAGCCTATTGGTTCATTATCAATGGAAGACTCTGTACATTAAAATTTAAGTCAGACTTAATCAGTAAGATGAGCCTTGCACTACTCTAACTTCTCTAGTTTTAGTGACAAAGAAACAACACCATTAATAATTTAGCCTCCTGGAACAATTACAAAACTGATATTGCTGTGTCTCCTTGCAATCCATGCAGAAAGATAATTGGGTCCATAACAAAAAAGTATTAGAAAACATTACTTATTTAGCCTATTCTTAGCGTAGAAGATTAAAAATGTCTAAAATCTTCTGGGTCTGAGGCTTAAGTTACATTCTCATAAGCTAGCAATGTATTAAAATCTCAAGTGAAAAGCACATCATTGTGGTCTTAAGTGTCACAGCGTTGCAATCTGTGTATGTAATGCCTGCAGAACTACTTAACATATCACAAATGCAAATGGATCCAGACATGCTCTACATGTAAGGATTGTGGTAAATGTTCCATTTTTCAAACAGTACCCCTGATTTGCGTGTATTTTCACTGCAGCTTGACAAACTGGAATAACTGGCATCACAGACACCGGTGCTAACTGCTATGGCTGATAGTTAGATTCTGATGGTGACTGGTGCAGAGCAGTCGCTCACCCCGATATCCTCCTGTTGATGCTGTACTGCTCACAGATGTCTGAGGCTAGCAGAGTGAGCTGAGGTCCGACCAGGCTGTCGAGCTGCTCACAGAACTCTCTCGTCAGCTCCACAGAGGCTGCAGCAAACAAGAACAGGTCAAGCAGTCGATCGCAGAATCAGCACCTCCGTGCAGCAGCAACCTGCCCTCTGCCTAACCCCTTCTCACTTAGTAACTGATGGGTATTACCAGAATATCAAAAGTCACCACTATACAGTGGTTAATGGAGCAGTAATCCCCACTAACTGGCATGCTTCTGAATAGCAAACAGCAGTTCTCAGTTTTAAAAGTAAGTGCCGGATGTCGTGGTATTAGCATTACAAATGTATTTTTGCATTTCGGTGAACATGTCTTTTTCCCTACTGCACATGTCAATTTACAGGCGATGAAAAGATGATTAAAGTATGACAGAACTTACTGTTGATCATAAAACACACTGCCGCACTCATTGCCTGAAACAGATGTGTAAGAGACACTGTTAATGGATTACAAAGATCTGCTGTCTCCGTATTTACACAAAACAGGAGGACAGCTAAGCATTGGGGAATCCTAGAGGCTTGTTTCTTATTTAGCACAAAGTAAATTTACAGAAAGTAACTTGAAAAATAAATAAAAATGGTTATAGAAGTACATAGTTTACTGGTCTGCTTATTTTGAGCAGAGGGGCTTTTCTATACTATTTGAGTGATCTGTGACTTCTCCTAGACTTATATACTGTACAGCGACTGGCACGGAACAGTTAAGACTGTACAGAGTCCCCCTCCATGTTTGCATATGCTTACCTTATATACAATCAAATGAAGTTCTTCATAAGTGTTTTCTGTGTTCACAAATATTTTGGGGAATCTAAATTTTGCTTCGGGATCCTTTAGATTAGAGGGACCTGTAAGAAACCTACAGTATATAAAAGAAAAACTTATTCTGATATCCTGTAGACTCCACATCTGAAATCATCCAGTAGGTGGCAGCAAGGTAACAAGGTCTAAGAACTTTAACAAGATATATTACTGCAATAATTTTAACATCGTATTTCTACACACACTAACGTGCTGAAGACGCTCAGTAATATCTCATTTTCATCAGTCATCAAATAGTCACCAAAAAAACTTGCAAAAACTATTAGTGTCCCTCATACCTCCCGTAGTGCAAAAGATTTCCAGCCATTTCCAGTCTCATTGGGGAATCTCTTCCAGCCAACTTGGACAAAAATAGATAGAGGTAGGAGGAATTAGACACCATTTACTTTTAAAACTCCAACATCAACATTTAAATTGCCACTGTCAAAAAGTTACAACTTTTTGGTATTCCTGTCCTTAAACGAATACCAAAAAGTACCAAGAGGAACGAGAGAAACCAACACTATTCAAGTGGTTTAAATCTAGACGCACATGCTTGATTCGATTGCTCTTCGTCACATTCTTGGGTCTATTGCCAAACCCACGGCAACATTCGCTGTCTTCAGGCATTTGCTCATGAAAGGTGCTATACAGCCTCAAAATTAGATTTTCTCCTTTGAAGCTTCAGTGCCCCTTCAGCGTGATTCCTGGGTGACTGTTTATTATATTATTTTTAACTGGATCAATATAGATGAAGGCTGGAGTTTGCTCCCCTACCTCAGGCTCTGAATGGCGTGGAAACAGAGATGTTGTCAGATATTTGTACAGGATCCTCATGTCATCTTGTTCCAAACCACTCCTTTAGGGGGGAAAAAATAAAAAATATATTATATATATATATATATATATATATATATATATATATATATATATAACTAAACATACACATAGACTGGGAATCATGGAAGGCATTTTTATATTGATTAGCTGTTTAGACATATCAAGCTTCTTGACCCGTGGTGAGGTGTTAACTTATTTTGTGCTTAATAAAAAAATAACAGCTTAACAGCTGATTGATTGGTTATCTACAGGGTTTAAACACCCCACTGAAAACTTTAAAACGGTCAGATGTTTCAGTTTTTCTGAGTGTGTCTGATGGCTTGTGTCCAGAAAATTATTAGCAATACAAACGGTACAGGATATGGATCTGAAACCAAATAAACATGATTCACATAATCAGGTTCATGGAAAGGGGTTTCATTACAGAGACTCAGTTTAACATGTACTGCACAGAGATCACCAGGCTTGTTTTCACTAGACCATGCACTTAAAGGTATAATGTAACCCTGTACTAGCAGCAAGTGTGGTATAACCCTCCAATAAAATAACAAACAGACAGACACTTTGAAGTAGCATGCTTGTCAGTATCAGCTGATACTGCTCCTGTGACTTCTGTTGCTTCCCAGTTCAACACAAAAATGAACAAAACTATTTCCAGGGCACCAAAATCCACAGTCAAAGCCTGATAAACCACAACTTGAATTGCTATATCTGGATCATTTACATAGTTATTAAAACCAAAAATGTGTCCAAGCACATAAATGCACACTCTTGCTTTTCTGAACTAGTTGGGATCAGATCCTTCTTATAATCTTTACCAGACTAAAAATGCCTTGTCCAGTGTTTGTTTTACATTTTTAATTTTCTCCAAAATGACAGTTAAAAATCAAATACTAAACATTTCTGGGGAAAAAATACAGTCTACAATGTTTTACAAAGTTATGATAGAACTATGATATTGAAACATTGATTTCATTTTGGTTCGGTCTGGATTATACGTCAATTAGGACTACTGGGGTCCAGATTAATGAGAGTCTTTTATATATAAATAAACATGCCGATAGTAAAACATATAGGATTGTTAAAGTAACACACCACAACCTCTCATCTATTTCTACCTTTAAAAGGGGAAGTTGGTCTTAAGGGAAACTGTATGCCAACGGACAGCTGTGACGTGTCCATAAACACTACTAACAATCAAACACATCTGAGAAACTGTTGCCAGGTTTAAATTACAGTGATTCTGCATAATCTGTGCTCTTATTTTTCTGGTGATAAATATTATATGGCGCTGATCTTATCCAGAGCGCATTCAGATGAACTGTTGAAAAAGCGATCAAGCCGGTAATATGATTCACAGTGGCATTAAGGGGATTTGAGAGGCTCTGCTGCACACAGTATCTAGGGACAGCAAAGTCTTACTGTGCTGCACCTGCAATGGGGATTCAAACCTCTATAAATATTGATTTGTATCCTATAAAGGGATCAATGCAAGTGTAAACAGCTTGATTTTAATTAAGCTACTTGGATAGCCCTAACCCTTAACATGAAAGTGCCTTTAACACCTATAACTGCATTTCTTATGCTTGTATTGGTAAGCTTCATCTTTGTGTATCAATACTCATAACCCATGTTCTCTGAATAATAACATTCAATTCAACAAACAAACAAAACACTCAGTAATGGTGATAACGCTTAATGTATTAAGTAAACTGAGCCAGTAGCCTCAAATGAGAATGCAAAGTAATAATCTTTGACACTCTTCCTATGCCAGCCAGAGATTACTGAGGCATCTGTAACACTCCAGGTTGCGAGGATTGATCCCTACGGATTCTGTGAGATTCCTATTTGTAGCTATTCATAGAGGCTTGCATGCATACTCATTTCCAAAGAGGTCCTTTCCCCAAGCTTTACTGGTAGAATGCATCCTTATCCAGTGGGGAAGGGAAAAACTCTCCAACTCACTGCATAGCAGTTAGATCAACTTCAAGTACAGGCTGATGTACTAAAACTTCTTATTTACACAAGCAACACTGTCACTGGTCCCCGCTTCTTATTTACAAAAGCAAAACTGTCACTGGTCCCTGCTTCTTTTGGTTCTTTCAAAGACATGAGTCCAGATTTAATCTGAAATACACCAAGGTCCAGACGTTGTAGAAGTGAAAATTGCCGATGCCCCCTGGTGCCAAGTCACTTCCTGAACAGTAGCTGAATTTCTCTCAATGGTCTAGATACAACAGCACAGAAAGCGATTTGCTGTATATGTGTTTTTTTATTATCTATAAATAAAAGTATTAGAAAAAACAATCAAATAAAGACAAGGTTGTCAACACAAGGAAAAGGGATTCCAGTGATAATGCTGTTCATGCAGAGAAGAAATGTTTTTTTAAGCTTTGCACGGTGTAATTTTTGTTCAGCGTACCATATTAGCTGATCATTGTAGAGGAAAGCTGTGTATTTGACCAGGTTCAAGCTCTCCTCCATCCTGTTCACAAAGGACTGGATTTTCAAGTATGTCATCTTGTCCAGAGGGAAGAAGCTGATTCCACTAAAAATGTCCAGCAGATCACAGGACTGTAAATGTAGAGTTTGCAGGTACTGGAGAAAGAATAAACAATACTGACTATTCTTTTAAAATAGATGGCATTTCTACTGCTTTTTATTAAATCCCTGGTCGGTACAACTTTAATAAATTCAAATAAAACTGCTCTACATTTAAAAAGAAATAAACTGTTGGGCATTAAATGGCGCTAGGTTTTTCTGTTCAGCAAGTTTCTAAATCTCTACACCGCTTGTAAAATGTGTTTTCTGCTTCTCAGCTGGAAACTAGTGTCTGCTTTTATATATATATATAAAAAAAAAAAACCTCAGAGACAGATGTAGAATCCACAAGACTTCAGTAACATGACATTTACTAACTACACTACTTTGCCATATATTCTCAACAGGATCAAACCACTCAAGGCTTTCATTCTAAAAGCCAGATCTATGACTGGATGGAATACTTCATTGTGTTTGTAATATGGTGTGCACATGTACTAAAAACAGACCTGACTGTAGGAGACTGGGTTTCCCCTTCATTAGCAATAAATTATTTAAAACAGTAATTACATCTCCAAGAACAGCTGCTGCAGACGTTGTTCTGCTTGACAAGGATTAATGCTGACACACATTAATGGAAACTCTAACCAATCGATTAATTAGAGGTGTCCACACTAACCAAGTGATCACATAAACCAGCACCTTCATCTTAAAAAGTTCCAAAATTGACACCTTGCTATAAATCAGTTATTCCAGCTCTTTTATTAGCTGTATTGATGGCGATTTCGTAGATAACTATATAAGCACACCTGTCACTTACCCTGTAGAAGAACTTCTCAAGTCTCTGTTTGAGCAGGTCCACACCTCCTGCCTCCATAGTCCTAGCAAAGGTGCCGTTAAAAAGCTAATAAAACAAACAGGAACCCAGTTCAGACAGTTTATAATGGAAGGCTTTTCTAGTATTTTATAATATATGGTTTTCTCTAAATGTGAGATATTCCTCTACACTTTGCTGTTATTATTGACTATGGTTATCTTGCGGTTCACCTAGTTAGCGCATCACAAATAATAATTGAAAGAACAACATCAAAAACTGACATACGATTTTAAATGCCAACCGTTCAGCATGGACACTTTTAAAAAAAGAGAAAAGTAGACAAAAGGCATTCGTAGACTTACCTTGTACATGTTGTAGCACTGCTGAAGTACCGAGCTGTAGACGGAATCCTTAAAACAATGAAATAATGTGTTAGCAAAGCTCTTTTATATCTGTCATGGAAAGACTACTGGAAGTCAAGCATTGGTGATGTATGTATTATATCAGTTTAAATAAACCACTTACCAGTATTTCTTCTTCTTGGTATTCCACAACAGGTTTCCCATCCTTGTTGTTTTTTTCTATCATGGGGTTTCGTACAACCTACAAGTGATTGCACAACAACAACAAAAAAAAGAAAAAAGTTTGTTATGAGTACACCACTGATAGCATGTGTAGTTATACTGGGTATTTGGATCCACCCTGAACCTAAGTTTCAAAACTCAACTGCACAAATGTTTACAGGACCCCATGGGACAGATTTATCAAGATCTCAAGACTTGTATTTGTGCCATGTTTTATGAAACAGGAAAAAATAATAACAATAATCAAACCAACTGTTAATCTAAAACTAAAATTAAGACACAAGTTTCAGTTGCACTTTGGAGGCTGTGTGGTCCAGTGGTTAAAGAAAAGGGCTGGTAACCATGAGGTCCCCGGTTCAAATCCCACCTCAGCTCCTGACTCATTGTGTGACCCTGAACAAGTCACTTCACCTTCTTGTGCTCCGTCTTTCGGGTGAGACGTAATTGTAATTGACTGTGCAGCTGATGCATAGTTCACGCACCCTAGTCTCTGTAAGTTGCCTTGGATAAAGGCGTCTGCTAAATAAACAAATAATAATAATAATAAATGTGGATCACAAAATTTCACATTTTATAAATTCCACAGTGAAGCAGCAGAGGAGCAGCCACTAACATGCTTCTCCGGTGCCTCCGAATCCTCAAAGTTCCTGAGACTCTGAGAAGCATACAGCCAGTGGAAAGGAGATGAAAGGCTGCAGAAAGAGTTCCTACCATAAATCATGCAGGCAAGGCATGGGAGAAAATGAACAGCCAGTCTCTAATTTAATAATTTTTCTCATAATTTTGGAAAAGCTCTGATGTGGACATCATTTTAAAATAAATAAATAAATAAATAAAAATGAGCATGAATTGCTGTTATTTTGATTAATAAATAAAACTAGTAAAAAGTTTGTAACAGTACCATAACCATCCAAAAATTCTCCTCTGGTTCGCAGAAAAACTGTCTGTTCTTCTGAGTATGTAAAGATTTGGCAGGCTTTGTTGGACAGAAGGTTCTGCAAATGAAGAAAGATTGTTCATTTAATCAGGAGATCATGGGCTGCTTCTGTACAGAAAGTGCACTGTTTATACATAGGAAAAGAAAGAAAGAAAGAAAGACAGAAAAAGAAAGAAACAAGTAAACACCACTTTGAGTAGACTGAATACCTAGTGAACTGTATAATCGCTTCACACAGCCCTACATTCCTGATTTTTTCATTCTTCTCTACCTCGTTCGGGTGGTAAAAGAGAATTTTCTTTTCTTCCTAAAAGAAACAGGCACAGGTCCAGTTTAAAGTGACAGAAATATCAACTATGAGAATTTAAGCAACAATTCAAAATCACAACTGCATTTAATCCTTACCAAGCCAGGACTTAATTATTGAACTGAACACATGGGTTTGGAAGAAAGCTCCGAACAGTTCAATTTAATCAATAAAACCATATTTGGAACAATGAAAGATATAATATGCGAACATTTATATTACTGCATTATAGAATGGAAATTAACATTAAATTATTATACCGTTTTTTTTTTAATGTGATGGACTATTACCGCATGCAGAATAATACCAACCGATTTGTAACTGTATGGCAGAGAAACAAAATATAAAAACAGCTTATACCCAAAAATACCCCAAACCTCTGTATGCCTTGATATTTACAGACTGACTTTTCATACAGTATTAATACTGTATATATTGTTAAACTGAGTAGTAATAAAACAAAGACAGCCCGTAGGTTATAACCACTTTGTTTGATTTCTGCACACATACCTCGCCTTCTTTTGGTCCAAATTTGGGATTATAGACGAAAAAATTCAACAACGATGGAGGATACTGTTTCTCTTGTGCTCCTGTTGCCATTCTCGGACTAGGATTGAAAAAAAAAAAAAACACACACACACACATATAATATTATTTTTAAACCAACATTTGTATGCCAGGTGCTTTCATTTCTGATAATGAGAATTTATTATTTTTTTTGCAGACTGCTCTGCACTCTCCTGATGCCATACTATACACATTTATTTCTAATTCTAAGTTGGCCGAGTCACTAGACTCTGGTGAGTCCACAGACACGTCTCACCTGATCATTAACATTAGTCTGGCCTGGTTATGTTGTCTTTACTTGTGGTTATCCTGGTTGGCATACCTTGTTTCTATGTTCAGAGAGAGAGAGAGAGAGAGAGAGAGAGAGGAGAGGAGAGGGAGAGAGAGGAGAGGAGAGAGAGAGAGAGAAAGAAAGAAGAGAGAAAGAAAGAAATATGTCAGAATAAAACAGTCTTCCTCTTAAAATGATTTTATATTCAATACACTAGACAGAATAATAATGTGCTGCTTTGACTGCAAAGCTGCCCAGGAGATTTGCTATGTTGACAGAAGGGATGTTAATAAGGATCACATGGCTTGCACTCTGATCCATCCCATGTTGTTCTCCCCTTATTTTTACTACAATGTAATCAGATGTGACCAATTTAAAAAGGTTGTGTGTGCCAGTGTATCTACTGTAATTTGTGACTGAACTCTTGAAAGTTTTCCATCAAACAGGAGCCAACGACTAAACCCGCATGCGTTTCTAACACGTACACGACTGCACCACCAACCACCATTCTCCAAAACTGAACCACCACCCAGACCAGTGTTTACCAAAATATCAGTCTGTATGAATATGAATAAAAACATGATAAATAAAACAACCAAAAAATTGAGATGTATGTAACATGACAAAAATGATGTAACATGTACAAACATTTGGGGATTATCTCACTCTCTCACTCACTCTCTCTCTCTCTCTCTCTCTCTCTCTCTCTCTCTCTCTCTATATATATATATATATATATATAGATATAGATATGTCTATCTCTATCTATATCTATATCATATATATGACCGGCAATGTAAAAAAAGAAACCACAAAAAAAACAAAAAGCGTTTATATATATATATATATATATATATATATATATATATATACATAAACAAACATTTTCTACCACCAATCATACAATTGCACATTCAAAGGTCAGATATATTCTCAATTTGTTATGTTACTGTTTGATTTATTTAAAAGATAGGGAGACTGACGACCAAATCCCTCCCATTACCCGGTCAAGCTCAACATAGTGTATTACTATATACCTTTTTAAGATTTAAGCTTGTGACAGTTCGTGCGAGTCTTAGTCACGTCAAACGTACATTATTACACATGCAAGTAAGTAATGTGAACCTACCTCTTTGGTTAAATTAAGTAAACAAACCTGCCTTAAAAACACAAGTGCAACAAAACAATACACATTCTTCCTGTTTTTTGACAGCGGAGTAATCGAGTGCAGCTACATCAATGGCACGTTCTGCTCTAACAGCCTCTGAAAGAAACGTTCCTACCAGCGACGTGCGTTTGTCGGTTGCGTTCTGCTGTTCTGTTCTGTACATTTCAATTAAGACTTGTTGCTAAATAACATTTTGAGATTTAAGATTTGTATATAAAATAAAAGAAAACAATACTGGAGTCTAATGGATTTGCTCTGAATAATAATCTGAATTTATATAGTATTGTAGTGGGAAATGAAAGACGCAAAACTTGTTTTTATTAATTTATTTTATTTGATTTATTTATGTTCTTGAGGAAAACACATGACAAATCAGTTGCGTTGTTCTGGAGGTGTGCCATACCATAAAGTATGCCCCACGGAGTCATGACATATAAATACATTTTAATACAAGATTAAATAAACTAAAGCTCATGGAAACAAAAGACTCTCACTTACGGAGGTAATGTTGCTCTGTGTGGAGACTGCATCCTCCAGGCTAATTCTCTATCCCTGTGAAATGCCCTGGGAACTGGAAAACAGGTTGAACCTGTTTTTATTCTGCCCTGTAAGCAGAGATGAGGGACGTCATCTAGCTTGAGAGATAAGTGAGGTTGTTTTCTGATGATATCATTTCTGTAACTTCATGTTTGTGTCTTTGCAGTGTAGTTCTGGGTAGAGATTATGCATAAAGCCAAGACCCCTGTTTTTTATTTATTTATTTATTTTTTTTACCATGCTTTACTGTACATCCCTCTGCCTCAACATGCTTGCCTGTACATCACAGTCAGTGATTTCACAAAACTTTCTATACGTTGTTATGCATTTACCGTGCCCTTGAAATCTTTTTCATTGCTGTTATTTTTAATTCTGACTAGGCACATAGATTTTTGTCCTTAACAAGCACCAACAACAACAATGGGATGGCCACAGAGTGGATATCTAGATATGAGATATAAGATAAGACTGATAAACCAGGCTCTATTCAGGATTTAATTTATTTAAAAAATAAATTTAAAGTCATCCCCTATAAATGCAAATCACCTTTTCACACCTTCTCTAGGTGACCATAGCTTCCATATTTGGCAGGAACATGGTCTTACATTTCTTAATTCACTTTATATTAATAATAATTTTGCATCATTTGAACATATCTCACAGAAATGTAATCTGCCTTACACACACTTTTACGGTTACCGCAGGTATGGGAATTTGTACGTAAGGGAATAATTTATTTTCTCCTCTTGCCTCTTCAGTCTCACAAAGACTCATTACTCAAATTGAAGCCTGCTTCTGAGGGATTGATATCAGAAATTTATAAGACTATTCTCTCTCTGCATGTCCCTTCATTATCCACCTTAAGAGGCATGTGGGAGCTGGATTTGGGTTTGGAACTTGAGGATGACGAGTGGAAGTCTATTCTCGGGTACAGTCATCCTCCATCTGCACAAGGCATGGATTGATACAATTTAAGATTCTCCATCGTATTCATTGGTCAAAGCTTAAATTGTCTAAGATCTTCCCGGATTTGGACGCATCCAGTCACAGATGTAAACAGGCCCCTGCCTCTCTTATTCATATGCTTTGGTCTTCTCCCAGGCTGACCCCTTTTTGGAGCTCTATTTTTGAGATCCTCTCTCAGACTGGGTATCCCCCTTGACCCCGCGCCTCACTCTGCTCTTTTTGGGGTGATATTGGATGTATCAATGCCTAAAATAAAATATGACACCCTAGCCTTTGCCACCTTGTTAGCGAGGCGATTAATCCTGCAGAACTGGAAACATACTGTCCCACCCTCACATCTCCACTGGATCAGGGATATTATGTACTTTCTACATTAGAAAAAATTACATATACTATTCGGGGATCCTTGGAGAAATATTACACAGCATGCCAACCTTTTTTTTTTTTTATCATACTTCAAATTCCCTCTGTGGCCTAACTACTAATAGTAATTATGTATTACTCTCAATTAATACAAAACAAATTAAACCTCCCCAGCCTTCTCTGTCTGGAATGGTAGCAGGTGACCTTCCTCCCTTATTTCTTTTAACTGCTAATTTATCTTATTTTATTTCTGTTAGTTTATTAGGTTCTTTCTTTCTTTCTTTCTTTCTTTCTTTCTTTCTTTCTTTCTTTGTTTGTCTTTGTTGGGAGAGGGTTAGGGTTATAACATAATTAGGGTTTCAGTAGATATTTTCAACATGGATGTTAGAAAGAATTGTAATAAAGTTGAATATTCATTAAACTGTTTCAGAACAAATACCAAACTTTATGTAATCAAAAATGAAAACATTTACAGCATGATTTACATTGAAGTGTCACTAGCACCAATTTTTTCTTACAGTACTTGCAATATTTCTGTCTGCAATACCTGTCAGTGGAAATAGATAATGATCTAACATAAATTGCTTCCATCATAGCCAAGCTTCAGTCAGCATGGCATTGATAAACTGCCATTTAATTGTTCAATAAAGACCTACACACTCAAGTAAAGTAGCCTCACGCCTTCTAAATAAACATGCGTCACACAAGAAAGGGGCCAGTAATTTCAATTGTGCAAACGTCTTACATAAATAGAGAAGCAGGACAGGTGGCAAACTAACAGTGAGCTCCCAGTTTCATTCCCATCCTCTTAATTGTCTTTATGGTAACCCTACCCATGAAACTGTGCTTCGCAGGCATCGGGTGGCTTATCCGGAGGTAACCCTAGTCCCTGTCCATTGTGCGATATCATTGTGACCACTTGGCAATGGCTTTAAATATTTAACGCCAAGCAGCACATCCACTATTTCTAGGAATTCTGGGAACAGGCAGCTGTTTTTTCACTCTTTTGAGATCGTGGGTAAAACAAGGGTATCTACTGTGCCAATGTCTTGACAGATTCTCAAGGAACCTTTGGTCAGGCTGAAGGCTATGGGCTGAGATCTGTGTTGCACTCCTTGTGATAAAAAACACAGCATGTTGCACATAATGGGTCATTCAATCCCATGTCTATTCATGATATAGGTCTGTGGCAAAGTGGTTAACAGTGTGCAGGTGCAGGTGATCAGTAAACAGTCAGACTATGATAATCCAGGTGCAATGGTGTTTTATTTTATAATCCAATTGCCTCATGGAAAAACATAATAACAATGATAAGCAATACAGCACCGAAATAATAAACAGTCCGAATCTTTTATACTCACACATAACACAAACACAAACACAAATACACAATGCGTGCTCTAGTGCTCATAGTGCAAATACAGTTTATTGTGCAAACAAGTTGTCTGGGTTAAGTGCTGGTCTTTGGCAACAGCTCCAGATTGTGTTAGCCGTCTGAATAACAAACAAGTACACTTTAGACACGACAAACAAAACAAACAAAACACTCACGGTTCACAACACAGGTCTCCTTTGGGTTTCGCTTTAACCATTTACAAAGGAACAGATCAAATTGCTCCATCCCCTTTTGTACCATCTATCATGATCCCTTGGTTAACGAGTGCAACAGCTCCTTTAATCTGCGGCTGCCACATCGTTTCCCTTCCGAGTCAATGCTTTAGTGTACTGGAGCTCTTCCACCTTTCTAGATGACCAACTCTCACCTAACTCTGAGAATGAATTGTCTGGCCATCCAGTCCAGGGTACTCTGTTCCTTTTACACAGCGCCCTCACAGGTCAGGAGGGAAATGTATCACCAAGAATCACTTTGTCTCTGTCACAGGGCCCTATTCACAAAGTGTTACAAGTTTTATTATAAACCTTGAGGATTGTCTCTGAGACTGAGTAGAGATAGTTACTAAGTGACCCAGTCCAAAATATAACCTAAAAATGCTTAAAAACATATTCTTCCTACACGAAACCATTTGTTATAACACCATCAATATCTCCGTAGCAGTACCTGTAGATACTTGACGTTGATTGACACCCAACTGTTGCTGCTGTCACTTATCTTGAAGGTACTGCATCAGACATTAATGTTTAATGAGGTTAGTTGGGGATTTCTGCCTTCTCTTGTTAAGATCAGGGATAGGATAAATTAATCTTTTATACCTCTCAAGGTACATTCTCCTCAACGCAGGTCTGTGCCTATTAGACACCAATGCTTTTGTTAGAATTTGCAGGCTGTAATGCATTACCTGTGGGACACCATGAAGAGTAGAACTAGTCAATGTTATGAAATCTAGAGGAATACATTAAACGTGTTTACACCAGTCTTGGTTCTAGACTTGTACAATTTACAAATACATTAATAAAAAGTTCATTAAAAAAGCAGTTTGTTATTGCACTTACTGTTTCCTTAGCCAACTGTATGAGTTGAGTTAACAAATGAGTTGACAAACTCTTCAAAAGTCAATGCAGTAAGTTCCTATGGTGTCTAGAAAACAGTGCAATCTTTACTTGGTAGCTTGATTATATATATACAGTATGAACAGGGCATTACTTAAGACAGCGATTATAAGCATACTGCAAGAGTTCATATGTTAATTAAAAAGATCATTTTAAAATACC
The DNA here is from genome assembly GCF_902713425.1 of Acipenser ruthenus. Taxonomy (NCBI): domain Eukaryota; kingdom Metazoa; phylum Chordata; class Actinopteri; order Acipenseriformes; family Acipenseridae; genus Acipenser; species Acipenser ruthenus. Next base: position 5,686,827 of record NC_081201.1, on the reverse strand, counting down.
CAATGGCCTAATTTTATGTTGATTCTAAAGAGTCACAACGTAAATACGATCTAACATAGTACAATATAAAGTAGTTACTGTTTAATTCAAGTCTTCACTATTAGGCGCTAAATACAGTTAAATAGCCAGTAGAATAACGAGTAGAATCCCTGTGAAGCACGTGGTACTAATTACAATTATTTCTCAGTGGCTACGTTAACTAGGTCATTATTAAGCATATAATTGCACATTAATATCTGTTTGTGAGCTTTATAAGTCATGTCTGTTGGGTTCATGGTTGAGATAAGTTACCAATGAGCTTCAGTAGAGGACCCCAGTGAACAAGTTAACCAACTGACAGAATCACAAACAAATAATCACTGTGAAAAGAGTTTGTTTCTGATCATTGCCATTCTCCACTGAAAGGCTACGTAGTAACTTTAGCATTCTTCTTTACCCTTTGACCCTTGAGGCTCTGAGCACATGAGGCATGGGGTTTTGATTCGGCAAGCAAGACCATGCTTATATAAATCGATGTTTAGATTTTAATATATGTATATGAAGTAGAAAACTGACACATTAAAAAACTGTAATACACTGAAATGGAACCCATTGTAGAAACCTATATTGAAGTTGACCATAAAGTGTTCACGACACTTTTATTAGGGTGAATTCAGATTCTATTTGATCATACTGGCACCAGAGCCTTGATTTTCAGCACACCCACCAATTTTCTAATACAGTTATCTTTAATATACTGTACACACAATTTTAACACTTGTGTCAAAATGGCAAACTATACTATACTAAGGAGGCTGTGTGGTCCAGTGGTTAAAGAAAAGGGCTTGTAACCAGGAGGTCCCCAGTTCAAATCCCACCTCAGCCACTGACTCATTGTGCGACCCTGAGCAAGTCACTTAACCTCCTTGTGCTCCGTCTTTCGGGTGAGACGTAATTGTAAGTGACTCTGCAGCTGATGCATAGTTCACACACCCTAGTCTCTGTAAGTCGCCTTGGATAAAGGCGTCTGCTAAATAAACAAATAATAATAATAATAATAATAATAATAATAATAATAGTAACAATTTGTAAAGGGAATTAAAAAAGCAGAATTACACTTGATGTGTGTAGCTGTATTCTGTAGCATGGTAAAGAAGGAAACTGCCTAATGTTTCTGTCCCTGCTCATAAATGTAGATGCAGCTTGCATTGTGCTTAGCTGCCTATGTTTCATAATACAGACGTACTTGATCTATTGATGTCTGGATGTTGGAAAACATTAAGAAAATACATTTCTTGTTAACCTGATAATTTGGATCATCAAACGGTCTTGAGCATGTTTGATAATGGTGATTCGTAATCTAATGCAGTAAACAACCCAGATAAGCTATTGTTAAGAGATTGTGACTGCATTCACAATGACTTACTTTTCAATTGTACTCACAACTTACAATGTATTTTACATGCTATGCACAAGGTATACTGTGGATATTATTATTATTATTAGTTTATTTAGCAGACGTCTTTATCCAAGGCAACTTACAGAGACTAGGGTGTGTGAACTATGCATCAGCTGCAGAGTCACTTACAATTAAGTCTCACCCGAAAGACGGAGCACAAGGAGGTTAAGTGACTTGCTCAGGGTCACACAAAGAGTCAGTGGCTGAGCCATTATTTGAACCAGGGACCTTCTGGTTACAAGCCCTTTTCTTTAACCACTGGACCACACAGCCTCCATATGGAAGCATTGTGTGTCCATGTGAGAATGCTCCATTCTGCTGCTTCAATGTTATCTTATTTACAGAACCTTGAGATGCATGGGGGCTGTATGAAATTGCAGAACCCGGTATTGGAGCACTGGAACCATTGTTTGATACCTGATAAGTATCTACATGGCTTTTTTCATCCACAGCACTGGAGAGTAGCCTTGTAACTATAATCACCTTCTTCTTTAAGCAAATTATTCCTAGCAAAAGCAATTAAGAAATGAATACCTGATTTTTGCTCCTCTTTCTCGTTATTCTTATGTATTGGTGTAACACATTTAATATAAATATTACTGTCAATGTTGGCTCTCTCTTTGTTTAGTATTCAATCCCTCGGCTATATAACATTCAACTAAGACCCTGTTAAACCCAAGCTAGAAGCCAGTTCAGAAGGTCACCAGGTTATTTTAACTCCTCATAAACACAAGCATCAGACACAATGTTAAAATTAAGATATTTTTTATTGTGGTTTTAATATATTTAAATACATTTTCTGAGGAAGGTTGGTGTATACAACATATGCAATCACACTTTTCAGCAATATATTCCAAAGGTTGTATAACGTGCTATGGTGGGCAAGTCTTCCAAAAGAAAATCCAGCTCAGGAAAGGACCATAACCTGGAATTCTAACAGGAGAAACGGAGAGGAAATGTTAATATAATAATGACATGCTTACAGGAACACATTGATCACACATTAATCTTATATTTATAATGGGAATTAAACCCAGTAACTACAAGTAGCACAGCCTCCTGTCTTGAAATCAATCAATCAATTAATCAATCAACTTGAAATGTTTTTGCTTACGATTGTAAGTCGCCCTGGATAAGATAAATAATAATAATAATAATAATAACAACTGAAAATCACCTTCAGCTCCGATCTTGCCATCGTCATCGTCGTCTGCAGCTTTAAGGAATGCCTTGGTCTCAGCTGCAGTCAGCACTCGTGCAGAAGGGGAGAACCTCTGAAGAAAAAACCTGCAAGGCACAGAATCACACATGATTTCACATGCAGCGCACAGGAAACACTTTCTGAACAAGCTATTTACACCCGGGCATTTACTGGAATACGTCACATTTCAATTACAGTGTTGCAGTAACACAACTTGTGTCAGGTCAATAGCTTATGAGCTGCCCTGTAGACAAACTAATAAAGCTTGTGTGTGTTCTAAAAAACAAATGTGTGTTTTTAACAGTAACTAGCGTGTCATGTAGAACTTATGATTACAGATCATGAATAGTTGTGTAATTATATTGTTATAAATGGGCAATGGTTTGTGCTCTGTATGCTTACAGGATAACTATCATGTACCAGTGTGTGTGTGTGTGTGTGTGTGTGTGTGTGTGTGTGTTCAATCTAAACAGAAATCTACTAATACTGCTCTAAGTTTTTGAGCATTTCATATATAATTTGGAGCGGCAATTACACACATGAGATCCTATAGATCATACTCCTGTTGCACTGATGCTGTTAATTCCATAGGACTATAGGATCTTAATCACAGTTTTTTTTAATTGCTATAAGGAGGCTGATTGAACTCTATAGTCTGAATCAGTACGATGTCTTGGTGAAAGTTTACTTCAATTCATCTTCCTCGATGAAGCCACTCTGGTCGTTGTCCAGGATATAGAAGACTTCTGTCACCTCTTTGGGGGTTTTCTTGCGCAGCCCGCAGAGCTGGAAGAATTTTTTTGGACTGAAGCTGTCTGGAGCTGCACAGGAAAAAGAAAAATCTGTATAATAAATACTACAAGAACACAGTCTTCATATATTATTGATTATTCCAACCCCATCTTTCCCGCCACACAGGACTGCCAAATGTTTAAGACTTGAAGAATATACTTATAACAAAATAAATGTGTTTAACACCTAAACATTTGGGTCTTGCAGTGACCCCAAGAGGATATTGTCAAAGCTGTCCGTAGTTATCTCTGTTTGTAGTTTACTACTATTATTTGAATAGCATAAAAAATGTTAATGCTAGTAGTACAACAAAATAACGAATACAAATAAATTACAGACAAGAGTGAAAAAGGTTGATTATTATAAGTGTAAATGAACACAGGAACACTACAATATTAAGTTATTGGTACAGCAATTCTATATGTACTGGTATGGATGATGTAGCATGGATGACAGAAGTCATCTAGATTATACAGGCTTCACATCCTACTGTTACCTGAACAGAATGGATTTTCAAAACACTAGAATCTAATCTGTGATCCAATTTTCTTTTCTGTCTCTTATCCATCCATCCATCCATCCATCCATCTGTTTTCATTCATTCATTCATTCATTCATCCATCTACTCATCCACAAATCAAACAAAATCAAATAAAAATCAAATATCATAGTCTGAACATCTGTCAATATATTATTTTGCATTTAAATAGTTATAACATGGGCGTGTGATACCTTGACAGTCTTTCAGGGCATTAGCGATGTCAGCAGCAGAGAGAATGGAAGTGAGAGTCATTTTAATCCTGTTGAAGGAAGGGACAGTTTATTGTAGTTTTTACTTCTTTTTTATAGTATATTTAGAACATGTATCAACTTTCTTTTCTTAGTAGATAACGAAGCAACTTTTCAGATTGGTATAGTCTACCTGTGTTACAAAACCAACAGGTCTATATAGAACAGTCCTTATTTACAGTAAAATAGTGAAGAGAGGTCAGGTGTGGTGGGTCCACAAATGAAAATATTTCATAAAGCAGCAGCAACTACAATGACATTATATTCACCTCTAATTTTTTTGCACATACAATGCAAATAACCCAAACTTGACTATACATACACAAAGAAAACTAGCGGTAGCATATTTGTAACTGCTTTAATATTGCATATAAAACACATTATACAGGAAACGTTCCTCGGATACCTGACTGAAGACACAAAATGAAGAAAGAATGCTCCAACACTCCAGTGCACAGGGGCAATACAGATAAAAAGACACCGCACAATATCAGAACTTACCTGCTCTGGGGGTTTTGCTGAGTGTAAATGGCAGAGGAGCACCGATAAGTCTTTGTGGTGCCTATTCGTTTTCAACCTTGGTTTATATAGGTTTGATTGTAATGACAATAGGCAATACTCGAGTTACCTTTCTGTGTATCAAATGCTTGCTCCGAGACCGGACTCAGATTTCTTATCTAACTAATTAACCTGTACTATTTATATCACCGTTGAGCTGTATAGCTTGGTACAGTAATACGCTTGTTGCATGTATATTAAGTAGCAGGATTTTTTTTGTTTGTTTCGTAATAATAATAATAATAATAATAATAATAATAATAATAATAATAATAATAATAATAATAATAATAATAATAACTATGATGATGACTATTATTTTAAAATCTTAATTGTTTTATAACGGTGTTAAGGAATACATGAAAATATTATTTTGACAACGTACTTTTATTTCGAACAAACATCTCACAAAGTAAAAGTATACACAGAGTATATAATCGCAACTAAGCAAGTAATACTAAGCGCCCCGTGATGAGTTGAACCAGCCTAAAGCATAAATGCATGTATCTCTAACTTCACTGGGTTGGTTTCCAGGAAAGCTGGTTTCACAGACCCCAATTAGCATTAACCTTGCACTACTTTAGCTTAATTAACATTAGGTAGTCCAAGGTTAGAGCTAATATGGGCCCGTGAAACCAAGCATTAATGTAGATATTTTTGTGACCGCAAGAAGCGCTACTGTCAGTACCAAGCTTGATCGCGTTTAGCCGATGATGTAATCAAACCTTTGGAACACTACAATAGTTTGAATTAGCAATGGTACTGACGTTAGTTCAAGCAAATGGGTCAAGCTTGGACTCACGCATCAATTGGACTGAATTTGGCACTGCACGCTGCAGTTGAGCCTGGGAGCCAAGTGCTTATTATGAATGTATATTAATTTGAATAACAACCGCTAAGGTCTCACCGGCTTTTTTTTTCACTTTTATTGCCCAACAAGCTATTGTCTGATTTTAATTTGATATCCAAAGTGTTCCCCTTTTTGATATGCCTATGCTCTGTAAAATGAAAACTGGGTTTCAGTTTCTGGTTTGTGAGTTTTAAAAAGTGTTAAAAAGACACGAGCATCAAGATAACCACATTTGAGGTGTTTGCTGATACAAACCTTCTGCGTTTTTTTTTAAATTTTGTATTTTGTATTTTGTTATTTTATTTACCGTGCATAGTTACAGCGAGACTGGGTCTGGCTGCCTGGAAAAGATGCGCACTTGCGAGACGCGAGTCAAAAATTGAACAGGTCACTAATCCTGTTTGACAGCAGGGTCACGAAATCCTGCAGATAGCGTTTTCACAGCGAAGCGATGACGTTGCGCGTGGTAATACTTCGAGCGCTCTCCTGTTACACAGATTACTTATTCATTCGCATTTGATCGCTGCATTAGATCATTGCATCATTGCAGGCTTGCCGTGGTTACTGGGCATTTCAAGACAGCAAACGGGAATCATAAGCAATGATCTTATTGAGAGGCTAAGGCATTACGCTCATTTAACATTGTGGGTCCTATTATTAACTGACTGAATTGACGATTTCAAGGTGGGTTATAAGATAGCAAAAGCGTTTTGAAACGAGAATAAAATACTCTTTAAAAACTAGTCAAATGAAAAGTAGAGAGTCCAATCCAACTGAAATGGCATAATATGGGGTTTATTTCAAAGACATTCCCAGGAAAGGAGTTGGTATAAGGGCCTGCATGAAGCACATATAAACACGTTATTAAAGATATCTATGCTTATTAACACTATCAAAAAATAGCTCTGAACTAACCCTTATACGCTACATAAGAGCCAAATAGTGTGAGCTGGCAATGCTCCAATTACACCAAAGGGGTTAAACGAGGAGTGCTATGAATTGAGTTTTAAACCATTTAATTAAGAGTGTCCTTAAACAGCTCTGCTAGAAGCACATCCCAATCAAACAGGTTCACACTGGCTTTTATTACAGTTACTAGTTTGGTTTGTTTCTGTAGGCTAGTAGGTTATACAGTTTATAATATAGTAGGTTATACAGTTTATAACAAAAATGTTTGCCATTTGTGTTACTTGCACCTGTAACATCTTATATGAGTTGTGTGGTTTGTATTGTACGGAACCCTGAAGAGACATGCTGTGGCTTAGAAAGCGGGAAGCATGTTACTTTCTAGAGATACAAGCGCCCTCTAGAGAAATAAACAGATATAACACCAGCTTACAGAAGTTAATATCCAGTTAATCCAGTCTCCAGTTTTAAAATAAGACTGGATCAAGAGGCAAAACCGTAACTATATGCTTTACAATTCAATTTTTATTCCACAAGAACCACTGTTAGCCACATTTTGAAAATGCGTGCCTGTTTTAGCATACTTGTCTGTTTATTTTCAATATTGATTTTTTCAAGAAAGGGATGTTACTTTGATTTAGAACATTTTATTTAGGAGCCCCATTCTTCTTTCGAGGCATTTTTTTAGCACAGTTGAGCTCAGTGGAAGATTACTGTATAACGGGGTTGTATGTGTTTTGACCATTATCGAGTCCATGATCCACAATGAACTCTATACTCTTTCAAATGCGTGTTTGATGAGCCAGGAAATAAATCATAGAAATAGGAAGACACAAAATACATTTTCTTTTCCAAAAGAATATTTATTTATTTATTATCGTTCTTTCTGAAAAGTGCATCAAATGATTTTACAAATTAGCAAAATGCATAATTAAGACATGAAACACAACTCAGCAAGATTTACAATTGCACATTGTGCTGCAAAGGGAGACGCAGTCGGCAGGCATTTTATAAAGCAAATGTATAAAAATTATTTATAATTCGGATGAGAGAAGCAGTTTTTGAAAAATGTTGTTCCTTGATGGCAGGAGGTGTTGGGTTTGGTCGATTGGTATTTATGCCTTAACGAGGGAAGCGAACTCTGTAAAATAAAATTTAAAAATAAATAAATAAATAAACGTAGCTTATAAAAAAACAATGATATCTGAAAATCAGTACCATTTGAAAATCCTTGTTGACCACTATTTTAAACAAAGGGTATTGAAAAACTCAACATCTGAAGAAATATTCAAAACTGCTCTTGAGTCAAATGCTCACTCATTCTTTGTTTCTGTCTCTTACCATCAACTCCGATTTTGCCGTCACCGTCGGAGTCACCAGCGTTCAGGAAGGCCTTGGTCTCAGCGTCAGTAAGAACTCTGGCTCCAGCGGCGAAGTTCTGCAGAAACAGCCTATAACAAAATAAACAGCACCACCGTTAGTGGCTATTCAGCAAACTGTCGTGTGCTTATTTTAAAAGTTAGATTAACTGTAAGAATATGTACGTTGCAATAACTAGCGGCAGCAGACCACGAGTTATTTTGGAGACCACTTTCATTCAAGGGTGGTTTTCTGAAATAATGTTCCTATACTACATAGTGCCATATTCTGTATCTTACTTGAGTTAAGGTCATTCTGACTCGATAGACTAGGAAGTTTGGAACTACCATCGCAGGTGTAATGTATATATGGGTTAAGCAGCATATTGAACACAGTGCAGTCAGAAGTGAGACTTACTTCAGTTCATCCTCCTCAATGAAACCGCTCCGGTCCTGATCCAGGATTTCGAAGGCTTTCTTCACGTCATCAGCAGACTTGCCGCTCAGGCCGACGTTGGCAAAGAAGACCTTGTAGTTGAAGGAGTCAGCGGCTGTAAAATACATCGTACAAAACGCAACATGGTCAACAGGTTTGTGCTTCTGCCTCAAAACAAGTCAAGTCGCCCTGTGTGCCACTAAGACGTGTTGTACCCATTCCAACACCCGCATTGCATTGGGAAGACATTCACATCGTCACAGCACAGCACTAAAGGCTCAGGCTGTATAAATTGTGACACACAGTTCAGTAATAATGTCACAAGTGTAAGATTTAGTTGGTAATACCTTGGCATGCCTGCAGTGCTGCAGTAATATCTTCATTCTTAAGAAAACCGACGAAGGCCATTTTAGCTGCATAAAAAAAAGCGGCGTTAAAATACATTGTAATATAAGTGAACAATTGTATGACAGTGCCACGCTACTGTTCACGGTTTCTATGCATATTGCTTTTTGGTATTAACCTACTGAAGCCTATAAATTACACATCCGTAGTACAAGAAGAAATCAATTGCTATGACACGTTGTGTCTCTTCTAAAGACAGACTTGAAGGAGTTGCCTGCATTGGCCGCAGACCCCTATGAAAGTGGTATTAAAACTCCATTGCAACTGCTCGGTGTTCTGGTCTCAGTTCCATAGCCCCTTGCAGTTGTGTGGGTCGCAGTCCCATGTCACTGGTTATTCCAATATCTGAATTCACAGGATGAACATGCAGTAGGTTGGCATCTGCCATTCCATCCGTGGAAGTTCCCAAGTTCATTTCATTTCTAGGCCGCCGCATTCAGAGCATTGACACATTTCATTAGACCTAGATCACCCAGAGACTGTATTCAGCAAGCTCCAGATCTGAAGCCTCTTGCCTTTACTCACCTGGATTCTCCTAAAGGCTAGGGAACAATCTGAGGGAATGAGTCGAGCAAACTTCAGTGCTCAGTAAACCTGTGCACCGTGTTTATATACTATTCTCCCGACTCGAAATCTGAGGCATAGTGTAATAGACACCATATGCAGCGTGGCTGGTTTAAAAATGTGTCCAGTAGTCAAACTGGTCTATTTTTACCTACATAGCCGAAGATGCTTGAAAGGTGCTACTTAGCAAAAGTCCTTAATATTCGGTAACGCTAAGAATACACGATGCTGATTGAGATGAAACATTAGTTGTTGCACTCAGTGACTCTGTATAGACACATTGGACAGTGCCATTACCAGAACGCTCGGGCAACGATGTGAAGGGTTCTCCACGTTTCTCGATGACAACAATTTCCTGAGCTCCCAGTAGTCTGTACTGGTCGACCAAAAGTATATGAAATGACAACAAAGCAAAATTCCATCACGGGTAAAATACGTTTTCTCTCTTATTTAAAATGTTAACAGTTTTGTTTCATTGGAAAATTTCAGCTGATCAAAAGGATTTTCTATGCGTATTTGTGCTATACGGATTGTGTATAGTGTACAGTTTAAATGGAAGATCAAAGGTGTTTGAAGAATTAACATCTAATTTTAAACTCCACCACAAGGTAGCAGCACTAACGCCTGACAAGCCAACTTTTTTTTTAGTTAAATATTACATGGACAGCACACAGTGCTGAAACTAGAACCTTAATTTTATGGCAAGTGATCATTTAGAGATATCTCAAATTACATATCTTGAAATATTTCGAGATATCTGTAAATCATTTGCAGATATCTTTAAATTAATATGATATATCTGGAAATAAACCCTTTTGAAGATATGTCATTTTGAGATATCTAGAAGAAAATAAAGATATCTCAAATTGATTTACAGATATCTTTAAATAATGTTTTGCTAGCATTGTATGCAAACTGTGGAAATAACTTCCTGTTAATTTAGATTTCTCTAAATCATTTAGATATATATTTAAATAACTTCCTGTTCATTTAGAGATTTAAGAATACATTATGTTTTCTACAATATGGGATCTATCCTCAAGCACACAGCTAATATTTCCCTGGTGGGTTGGGTTGAGTAATGGTGTGCTCTATTCAAATTTGTGGCATGTGGGCTAATATGCAACAATACATGCAATTCTAAAGACCAAAACTGCTAGTTAACATCAGGTTTCAAACACAATAAAAGACAGATATCCACAAAGATGTTTTTCTGTGTTCTTCTGTGATGCCACAGTCCCTTCAGCATTCTTTAATTAAACCCACAAATATCTTATCTTACATACATATGAAGCACAACTGCAAAATTCAACACATTGTTAATATTGGCTTTAATGCCATTGTTAATACACTGCAACTGCATGTAGTTACATAGTAATTACATTGTAAAAAAACAACCAATGTCTGCAAAGACAGTACAACATTTAAAAGGACAATGTTGTAGATAGGCATGTTATTACATTGTTACTACACATGTTCCTTTATGTTTAGCGTGTTCAATCTAGGGTTTCCATTTGCAAATTCTGCATGAAAAGATACAGCACCCTCATAATTAAACAGGGTTACTAAAATATATTAGAAAATGAATTGGAGATTTCCTTTAACCTGATTGGCCAATAAGAGGGCTTACATCTCTGATAAGAGATTGTGAATGTTTCAAACTATGTTTAATCACTGTTCCAAATCAATCCACTCAGAGATACTTACATACAGTATTGTGTATTTTACTTTATTTCTGATTGTTGAAAGAAAATCTCCATTCTTAAATTGTACACTCTGCTTGTTGACTGTCAATGTAGACTACTCTGCTTCCTCACTGTCCTATCTATCTGTTTACATTTAGTACAGCCAATAAATTACAAAATACATAAATCATCGATAATAGTGTTTGCTGTCAGCGGCAATAATATCACAATAGCAACTGGTCTCGGTTTGAATAATGAGTTGAAATCAAAGAACTTGAAGCAGTCTGATTACTTTCAGCAACTTTATTTAAGCATGCCACAGTAACAACACAGGCACGTCGCATCTCTTCTAAAGCCAGGAGAAGGAGGCTTTGACTTTATGAACACACACTGTGAACAAGTAACTGAACAAACAGCATGATCAGGATTAACACACGCTCTGATGAAGCCCAACTGAAGGCTTAAGAGACAGATGGAATTCTACGAATATAGAGCTCTTCTTTGGGTTCTATTGCTTAATTAATACAATATTAAATAAATAAACACACACACACACACACACACAGACACACACTCACATACACTCCCCCCTACAATCCCCCCCACACACACTCATATACATACACACACACTCCCCCCCCAACACACACACTCATATACACACGCTCTCACAAACACACACACAATGTTCATGGAATTCCAGGTGTAGTTCTTATGGAATGGTAAAAAAGACAAGCATGTTTCAGTTAGGCTATATGGGCTGCATTGTCATATGATAATAAACGTGTTCATTTGTGTACATTGTTTTTATATAAACCCCAATGAAATCATATCATGAAATAGTTTGTGTGTGAACCCTAGCTCTAGCCCACCCATGAGGGAAACAGGCTGGTATTCCAAATAAAAAGAAAATGACAGAACAGTGTGTTCCAAAAGAAGATGTATTCTTTTGTCATTTACCCTTTCTGAAAGTGCATCCAAGATGTTACGTCAGCACAATGCATATTTAAGATATAAAACACAACCGAGCTACATTTACAATGGTTATTATGTGGGGCAATGTTGCTGCAAAGGGAGAAACAATGTCCAGGCATTTCATAAAACAAATGTATAAAAATTCTGTGTAATATGGATGAGAAAGGCAGGTCTTGGACAACGTGGTTACTGGTTCCTTCAAGGTAAGAGGGTTGGACTTGGTCTGTTTATGCCTTAACGAGGGCAGCGAACTCTGTAAAAGAAAAGAAAAGAAAAAAAAGCTTTATAATTAAGAAAAACATATTACCACTCAAAATGCAGGTACTTTGCAGTTTTAAAATTATATATATATATATATATATATATATATATATGTGTGTGTGTGTGTGTGTGTGTGTGTGTGTGTGTGTGTGTATGTGTGTGTGTGTGTGTATGTGTGTGTGTGTGTGTGTGTGTGTGTGTGTGCGTGTGTGTGTGTGTATGTGTGTGTGTGTGTGTGTGTGTGTATAAATGTAAGAATGGGCTGGATTTGAGTTTGTGGGGTTCAGCAGATTACATAAAGAACTATACAACAGGTATTTAACACTAGCGCTGCTCTCACGCAGTAAAGGCACCTCCTTAGGGACTTTAATCTATTTAAAAGAGATCTCTTACCATCAACTCCGATTTTGCCGTCACCGTCGGAGTCACCAGCGGCAAGGAATGCCTTGGTCTCAGCATCAGTAAGAACTCTGGCGCCTGCAGCGAAGTTCTGCAGAAACAGTCTGCCAAAAACAAAGTGAATGAAAATGATTAGCTTGAGACTATCATACTGCCCGTTTTAGAGCTTTTATGGCACACCATAGCTTCCCAAGAGGTGTCAAAAGCAATAAAATAATAGCTGGTACATCCCATTTATAGCCTAATTCTATCCAGCAACCAGATGTAGTGGCTATTCCAGCGAATGTATAGGCTACTGGTCCAAATGTTAGTTATGATATTGGGTAGAAGTTCTAAGATGTTTACACTGCTGATGATATTGGGCATATGGTTGTGCAGTTGAACGTGAGACTTACTTCAGTTCATCCTCCTCAATGAAACCGCTCCTGTCCTGATCCAGGATTTCGAAGGCTTTCTTCACGTCATCAGCAGACTTGCCGCTCAGACCGACCTTAGCAAAGAAGGCCTTGTAGTTGAAGGAGTCAGCGGCTGTAAAAGGCATTATTATTATTATTATTATTATTATTATTATTTGTAAAATTGTACGTTATGATATGAAATAGCAGGCAAGTGATATATTTTAGTGAAAAAATGTAATACAAACTTTAACATCTGGTCATTAAAAGAAAGTATCCAAATGATTACAAAAAATCATATCGACGTTGACAAAAAAAAATCAATAAAGTTTACATCAAAATAAGTCTTGCTGGGGTGATTATATACACCTTTATGTAACTGTCGTTCTGAAGGTGTAATTTCCAAAAATACTTTCTACCAGTAACCCTAATGAAGTGCTGTAGTTGGTAATACCTTGACACTCCTGCAGAGCTGCAGTGACGTTTTCGTCCTTAAGGACACCCTTGAAGGCCATTCTTAGCTGCATGACAAAAGAAAACAAAAAACAACACAAACATGAATATATTTAAACAGCATAATGCGTTCTTGTAATGTCTGCCTACATTCACAAAATCTATTACAATAAAAAGAACAATAACAAACTGTTTTCGACACTGTTTTCTAAGGATACTGTGTGGTCCAGTGGTTAAAGAAAAGGGGCTTGTAACCAGAAGGTCCCCGGTTCAAACCCTGGCTCAGCCGCTGACTCACTGTGTAACCCTACGCAAGTCACTTAATCTCCTTGTCTTCCGTCTTTCGGGTGAGACGTAGTTGTAAGTAACTCTGCAGCTGATGCATAGTTCACACACCCTAGTCTCTGTAAGTCGCCTTGGATAAAGGCGTCTGCTAAATAAATAATAATAATACACTTTTGATTTATGAAAGATTCATTTTATAAACCAACACAGGTCTGCTTTTTAAAAACGAGGTAAAACTTAAACTTTGCCTTCATCAGTAAAAAAATAAAATAAAAATAAAAATAAGAAAAAAAAATAACTGCAAAAGCAAAAATGTTGGTTCCACATTGTTCAACAAAAACCTCTCCTAATGTCATCAATCTCCAGTCCAGATTGCATTTGTTCGGAGTTTCAGCGCAAGGGTGCCTCTCAGTTCGGTAGCAGTCTCATTCCACTGGTTAGTTATTCCAATAATAAACTGAATAACCAGGAAACAAAGTTGTAGGTTGACAGCATGCCTTCCCATCCGGGGTACTTTTCTTTTTCTGACGAGATTTACATTTCAAAAGACAAACGGTTCTGAAGCCTCTTCAAACCACAAGTCTTGAGTTCATGTTAACTCACCTTGGTTTCTACTGAAGGCAAAGGGAAAATCTGAGAAAATGAGTCTGCAGTGAGACTGTAAGACTGCGCCCTCCTTATATACTTTCCCTCCGAACCATTTACAGCAATCGGAGAAACGGTGTAATAGACACCATACGCATTGGATACGATTGCCTTCTCAAAAATGTGTCCAGTAGTCAAATAGATATATATTTTTATCTGTATAAATGAAGATGCTAATAAGCATGTGCCATGTATTTAAAAGAAATGTTCTGAATATTGGAACCTCGATATTCTGCAACCTAATGGTAAAATTAATTGTTTGATTTATCGTATCTGTGTGTGCGTGTGCGTGTGCCAGAGTGTGAGGGGAGGGGTCTGCTAAAATAGATTTTTGATACAAAGTAATGACTACATCTTCGTAAACATTTCTAGAAGTTTTGCTAATCTCGCACATTCAGTAATCCATAAGCCTTGCTGCACACTACCACCCTCATTCCGCGTACTGTTGTCTGCAAGAGGTACAATAAACGCTCCCTCAAACCGATGAACTAACTGTATTGGTATTTAAAAAAAAAGTCTGCTAAGTAGCAGCGACACCCCAATAAGGATAGCAGGGCAGCTATAGTGGGAAGTGGCGCTGCAGTTTTAGCCTTGAGTTACAAACGAATTCCTGTTATCGCAGAAGCAGATGCAATGCTTTGCCTTTAGGGTAAAAAAACAACCTAACCCAAACCTAAACACTATATGCAGCGGTAACGGTTTATCCAGTCCCTAACACTGATAGTACTGTCTGTGGATGAGACTTTTGGCTGTTCAAGTACAATAAGTGAAGTTTTTCCTTTTTTCAAAAAATACATTAAATACAGTTTCTCGATTGCTTAAACACATTTCCTGAAACAATAGCCCACGTTACCAAAACAGTTAACACACAAATCAAAACGGTCTTGTGGTTTGCAAAACTTTAAATGCTTTGCAAAATGCAATAATGCTTTCAAACCTCAAAATACATGTCTCCAAATCAAATATTCACAATGAAAAGTTCACATGATCAACCATTTCACAAAAGTGCAATAAATTCAAAATATTAACCCTTTTTATTAATTTTTTCCTCATACCATTTCTGCTCTTTCACTCTTACATACATGTTACCTATAAGTGTATATCTTTTTTTTTTCAGTAGACTTAGCCCCAGATGACCTAGACATCACTGAAAACTTGTATATAAAATCATAGTTTGCTATAATTACAACAGAAAAGAAACTTTTTTTAAAACAAAAAAAGGGATTTTACAGGTATTCAACATCCAGCCTCTGATTTCAGTCAGGCCACATGGTCTTATCAACATCACAGAGAATCTTTTCTCTGGCCATACACCGAGAAAAAAGCTTCTTGCATGGCGGAGCCACCCTTGACAAGTATCTGCAGTGATGTCTTGACATGCCTTCTCCATGACCTGGAGAAGTGTTGCCTGCTCATGCAGATTACGATCATACACTTTCCAGCGCCAGGCAGAAAAACACTCCTCTATGGAACACCATTGAGAAGCGTGCATGAGCTTCAAACCACCCTCGGACAAGCACAGAGTGGTGGAAGCTGACATTGTCCCATACAATGACAAAGTTTTTTTCTGCATACTTTATCAAACTATTTATTAAGCACTGTTTAAAATCTGTTTCAAAAGTTGTATATTCAATACTTAACGCCCAGTTTTACTTATGTTTAATCCCCCAGCTGCGCACACTTGGACACCTGGCCTTGGGTATCTAAACACACCAAGGTTTGCCAGAGAAAACGTTTACAGTGTTTTTATATTGCCAGTAGGCTACTAGCGAGTCTTTTGAATCTACCACTGGCTCCAGGTTTATATGCTCCAATCTGATAACTCCAAGACATTAAACATAAACGTCCGTTATTATTTAAATATTGTACAGATATTGCACAGTCTAAAACTAATTATTATGGGGTTGTATTATTATCATATCTGTCACGTCAACACAGAGGATCATGGAATATACATTGGGTTTAGAGTAAGAGGAGGAGCAAATGAATTGTTTTATAACTGGGTGTAGTTGGCAAATTACAACCTGCAGCACGTGACAAATAACGACAGGTTGGATGGTGCAAAGGGTGGATTTGCACAATGGCCTATGCAAATGTGCCTCTTTGCATCTCTTCTTGGAATATTTTGTTTTGATAATAAGCAGAACATGCATAACATACCCTTTAAATGTATATTTTTAAGAATTAAGCATACATCTTATGCAACAGATTATAAACGTATTTTAGTATTTAAATAGGAGCACTGCATTATTTTTTTCTTTAGGTTGTGCGTCTAACAAAAACAATTAGACTAACACGGGGGTCTCACCTGTTAAAAAGCACAGCTGCATGTTGTGCAGGGTAAGTCAGGGTTCACGTCCTGGCTGTGGAAGTCGTTGCTGTTCCCCGGAGATTCTGGAGAGTGCCTCGTATTGGCTCTGGGGGCAGGGTAAAGGAATATCCCGTAGAAAGTGTCCTGAGAGCATCAGATGATCTGGGGCTTTTGCCAAGAACTCCCACCTTTCACTTCCAGAACTTGGCAACTGTGCGAAATCAACTCACCCTGAGCCTAACCCAAACCCAACCCTAACCTTAAGCAACCCCAGCCCTAAAACCTAACCCTAACCCAATACCACCCGATCTGATTGAGATCAGTCGATCGAATGGGACGTTTTTCAAGCAAAAATCATGCCATAGGAATGGGCCAGTAGGTACCTACTAGCCTCCCAAGCGCTTTAGTGGATGTCAGATGTAGTAGCCGCTTGAGGGTGCTAAAAAGCAGTGTTGAAATAATAGTAAAAATGACTTTAATAGTAACACAGTTAGGTTTAGGGGTTGAGATTAGGGTTAGGGGTAGACATTAGGTTAGTTGTAGACATTAGGTTTAGGTGTAGGGGATAGATTTAGGGGTTAGTAGGCTAGTAGGTACCTACTGCCTACTAACTAATGGGCTGATTTTTGCTTGATAACGTCCCATTCAATCGACTGATCTCAATCAGATCGGCTGCAATGCCTAACCCTAGAACCATTAAGAATCATCTGATGCCCTCAGGACACCTTCTAGCGGATATTCCTTTGTGCTGCGCTCTGGAGCTCCGGCGGGTTAGGGATTCAAAACCGGCAGGGACTGCTTGTCGTTAACGCGCTTCAGCGAACCCTGCTGGCCAGGCTCAGGCGGACACCTGCAGGCTGGCATCGCGATGACATCCGAGTCCCTGGGTGTAGAAGAGGAGGCTTGGTCGTATCAGAAAGGGGCCCACTAAACCCTCAACTCTCCTGAGACGTGTGGGGAGAAAATCGGGGTCAAATAATTGGGCACACTACATTTATAATTATATATGTATTTAAAAAACAAACAAAAAAAAACCAAAAAAATGTGTTTAGAATCCTATTATCTATGCTTAATTTAATCATGTATGTTTTTTTGTACTCAACTTGAACGTAACAGCATAACTTACTTAACAGTTACCTAAACCAATGTCTGTCGTGTAGGCTTCTAAACGTAATAACATGAGCATATGTTGGTATCCATTTACATACTGGTATTTACTGGTAGAAATGTTGAATATGTTTTTATATCAATGTACAAAACAAAACCCTGCATAATTGGGAAGCATAGTTTCTATACCATTACCCTGCCTTAGCTATGGCTGTATACTGCATTTAGATCATATCTGCTCCAAGTATACATTGTTTATAAAATTGTGCAGCCAGCCTTTGTCTTTCAAACATGTATTTTAAAATGCTTTAAGTTGTGTTGTTTAATGTTCTGTAGCCTAATTATGTTTTCCTATCTTATTAAATGATGTAATTTGCCCTTATCAAATAAAACATATATTTACAAAAATAATAGGCAATATGTTTGTAGTTGTAAATTGTGCCCCGGCAATCTATAGCACCGTATGTGACCACAACCATGCGGTCCAATAATGTCCAGAATAAATAAGAGAAAACAACTTCATTGTTTTTAATTTTTAATTGTAAAGGATATCACAAGAGAAAAACAAGGCACTAACGTTTACAAATGCCATTAACTGTACAGAGTATTGCATAATACAAAGTTTCTATTGGCTGCTGGCTGTGCCTTTACTTCACCAAGGACTGGAATTCTGAAAAGAAAAATAGAAACGATTCGATCAATTGAACGTCATGTCGTCTCTTCATTCATAGCTGTATGCCTATGCGATTCTAATGGAATATTCCGGTGCTTGTAGATTTGCAGAGTCGTATACCAACCAGAAGTAAGGACTAAGATTCTAAATTGCCCTTGCATCAGAATCGAAACAGTCTATAGTCGAGAAATCAGCGTGTTCCAATACTTTACTCTATAATAGTATATTTAGTTCCTTAAATACCATCAACTCCGATTTTGCCGTCACCGTCGGAGTCACCAGCTGCGAGGAACACAGCGGTCTCTTTATCAGTCAGAGCTCTGGCGCCAGCAGAGAAATTCTGCAGAAACAGCCTAAATAAAGAAAAACAATTGAGATGAACAACCCAAAGCTGCATTTAGTTGAGATATTGGTGCTTTCGCCATTCCTCGAGTAATTTATTTTAATGTTAAGACAATGTTTACTGGACAAAGGTTCATTTCATTAATAATGAATACAGTTAGCAGCAGAATATTGTTCAGTTCATTTGATGCACAGTATATATATATATATATATATATATATATATATATATATATATATATATATATGTGTGTGTGTGTGTGTGTGTGTGTGTGTGTGTGTGTGTGTGTGTGTGTATCCCACTTACTTCAGCTCTTCTTCCTCAATGAATCCGCTCTGGTCCTGGTCAATGATTTTGAAAACTTTTTCTGTATCTGCAGCAGACTTACTAGCCAGACCAACCTTGGCAAAGAATGCCTTGTGATTGAAGGATTCCGGAGCTGTTATAGAAGTACATCTTTATGAATCATGTACAGTAAAGCCAGCGTCCCTGTCCACTCCACCCCTACAGACATGTCCACTCAACTTTAATATGCTATTCCTCATTATCAGTTTACACGCTTTCTATGAAAGATGGAAACGTTAAATTATACCCCTCACTAAGAATATCCCATTCATAAGCTGCGTGTATCACTATCATACAGTGCACGTGTCATATATAGACATGACTTAAGTGTAGTTGCCTAATCTGAAACTAAAATGACCCATACTTGTTTCCATATATACGCCTTCATACAATTAATGTCAGTTCTATTTTCTGTTTCTAAAGAAAACATACTGTGTTTAACACATCTCTCCTCATCTGCTACCTTGCCTGCGGTTTCCTGGGGCCGTCTTGTAAACGGCGTGCTGTGCGTCCTCGAGGGCTTAGCACTGTGAGTAAAAGTTTACCTTGGCAGTCCTTGATGGCTGCGGCGATATCCTCGTCTTTCAGCAGTCCGGCGAAGGCCATTTTCAAACTACGAGGAAAAGAGACAGGTGTGTTGCATTACCTGGCACACTCAAAACACTCATCGGTCGAGAACATTGGGCGAACAGTGAATATTTGTAATTTATTGCCTGACTATACGCCGAGGGATTTACTGTTGTTTTAAAGAAAGAACAACAAGAACAGCAATTATAAAAAAACAAAACAAAAAAAACCTTTAGGTTATACCACTGCCCATCAAAACTTTCCTGCGTAGGCCTACTTCATGTGCCCATTTGAAAACAATAATTGTTGAATAAATAAACAAATACAAAATAAACAATCAAACAATTGGTAGATAGTTTGACTTTCATCCAAAAGAACAATAATCCATACACAAATCTTCTATTAGTAAAAGACCTCAATGTCGATAGATAAAGGAAAGCCCAACGTGTGCGCTTGACTTGCTTTGAGTTCCAGTGTGGCTACACTCCATTACGATACAGCGGTCGCGCATCAATAACACCCATGTTGGTAGAGAAGACTTGACAGTTTTGCTCCCCTCACGACATCAGTTTTAGAACTCACCTCTTGGTAGTTTCTGGATTGAATGCAAAGTGAAAACGAAGACGCTGCTGTGCAGTGTCTATCCCTAGACGGGACCGGCTTATGTAGGCTAGAACCCTGCCAGCTAAACAAATTGTTCAACTAATATCACGTGTCCAATAGGAATGTGCGTATGCCTCCGCAAACACATGGTAACACATGTATGTAAAATTATATTGCCTATTATTTATCACATATCTTGGCGAGCAATTCAAAATAGCATCCCGCGTATGCAAAAAAAAAAGTTAACTGCCTGCTTATGGATTGTCTGACCCCCCACGATGCGTTCAAATTCTGCTCACTGCGCAACTTTAAGAAGACGATGACATGATTGTCGGGGCATAATGACTTTGCAAATAATCCATCAATACAAGTTGTCATATTGTAATTGATCATTAAGGCAATGCAGTTTAAAGGGAGCTGACGTATTTGATAATGTATGCTTTTTACAGAAAGGGGAATTAACTAGATAATAATAAAATATATTATTATTGTTCAGTTCATTATCATCCAGTTAATATTATTTAAGAAATAAATAATACTGCAACTTGTCATAACAACTCATATCTATGTTACCTAACTAAATAATAAGAGATAAGGGCGTCGAAATGGGTAATTACGGCAGTTTGCAGTATATAATTTATTTATTAATATGCAGTTATTAATTAATTACTACTACTACGACTACTACTACTACTACTACTACTACTACTACTACTACTACTACTACTGCTGCTAATAATAATAATAATAATAATAATAATAATAATAATAATAATAATAATAATAATAATAATAATAATAATTGTTGTATAAGGTCAATGGTTGAATTCATTTTGTGGCTTCAGAGACCGTCTACTCTAAAGGATAACTGCTTTACATGCCAGGAGCCCTATATTTGCATTTTAAATAAAACATTTCCGACCTTGCGGGTTGTCGTTGACCCGACCTTTGTACTAAATAAACACGCTACTACCTGAATGTCACTGTTGAATAACTCTTTGTCTTTGAGAAGCGATTCATATTAATGTACTCTTTATTTTGTAAGGTTAAAAAAACGTTTTAGTCGCCCTACAACGTAGTTATACATACATGCATACCTAACGCTTGAGGTGTCTTTCGAGCATTTATAAAATGCGTCCCCATTAAATATATCATTTATGTTATTATTTTTCCTGCAGTAAATAATCTTTATATCCCTGTGACGATAGGCTTCATGTACAGTAAATGATCTGTGGGTTGACTTCTATTCTCCACAAGTACAGGCGCCACTACATTGAAGCCTAAATACCCATTTATTTAATATTTATACACATGGTTTATATTTATGCATTCTCATTATGAGACAGAAAGAAAGAAAAAAAGAAAGAAAGAAAGAAAGAAAGAAAGAAAGAAAGAACGAAAGAAAGAAAGAAAGAAAGAAAGAAAGAAAGAAAGAAAGAAAGAAAGAAAGAAAGAAATACATTTTAAAGAATGAGTTAATATATTTAGGAGGCAGTGTGGTCCAGTGGTTAAAGTTCAGGGCTTGTAACCAGAAAATCACCGGCTCAAATCCCACCTCTACCAGTGACGGTGACAGATTCAAATCCCACCGCTGCCACTGACTGACTCACTGTGTGACCCTGAGCAAGTCACTTCACCTCCTTGTGCTCCGTCCTGTGGATGAGATGTTAAATCAATGTCCTATTGTAATGACTGCATATACAGTTCAAGGCCTACCTCTGTAAAGCGCTTTGTGATGGTGGTCCACTATGAAAGGCGCTATATAAAGATATTATTGTATTTAATTTATTTCCGCAAATATACAGTACGAATGGAAAATTACAGTTATTAAATATTTTTCACACTATAAGAAACATAATATAGGCTATGTGTTTGATTAAAAACAGCACGGTATATTTTTAATGACACCGTGTACATTCAGCGCAAAGGGAAATATTAGCGCTTACTTATTTTATTTTGTCATTCTTAATTATTTAGCATTTAAAACCTATTGGTCTTTATCTTTCTTTGCGTATCTTGTTGTGCTTACTTAAACATAAAAAAACATTATAAAAAAGTATGCAACGAATTTAAATACACTGTATTTATAGGCTATACAGTGTAATGTATTCTATTAAAAATAACATTTAGATGTGTTGCATGAGATTTATTTTGTTTTTACAGGATACGCTTACAACATGCAATTTAAAATTAAAATATAACTTTAAGAAAAACAAAACAATGAGAAACCCGTCAATCATGCGTCAATGATTGGGTTGCTAACTCTGTTAATGTGGCAATTTGTTTGAGCAAAATAATCATATAAACTGTATACGACTACATTTCAGTCTTTTTTGGAAAAAATATCCTTAATATGGATGATAGAGAAGAAATAAACCATGTAACATTACTATTTAAGCTGGATAATCAATCGTACTGTTTCGGTGAGTGTGTGGTCTTTATCACCTAATATTGACTCGATGATCTATTAAACCAACTTCTGTTAATTCCAAGATATCGTTGCTATTTTAAATCTGTTTTTTTTAAATCTTATTTTATGTGAATTTCATATGTTTGTAGCATCTTTTGTTTTTGTACTCATCTGCTTGGGAGAAATGTCATTTCGTTTTCATTCAAGCAAATTAGATTGCTGTTGGCATAATTTCCATGTTATGAAAACAGATGGCTCAATTTACGCTGATAGACTTTAAAGAATAGATAGATAGATAGATAGATAGATAGATAGATAGATAGATAGATAGATAGACTGATTGGTTGTCATAATGTTAGGCTGTGTACACTAAAACAAAAATAAGAAGTCAGAGAATCTTTTTTTTGTTGCAAAAGTATTTATTTTTTTCCCTCTTCCAGCCACAATTGAAACATTATGTTTGGACGATATCACAGAGCACCTTCCATATTAGGACTTGAAACAATATGGGCTAAAATACCTGCACACAGGTGGAAAGCTGAAATGGTTCCAACAATGTAGCTAACATACAGGGATTTTAGGAATGACATTGGTCTATAAAAACATACAAATATGTGCCTTTAAGACTGCGAGGTTTGTGGGGGACGTGACGAACATGAAGAGTCAGTTCATCTTGGTCTTCAGTGATTTATGCCTTGACCAGGGCGGAGAACTCTGTAAATAAAAGAAGTATTAGCTTTTTTAATCCTTTGAAATACATTTGTTTGCAGTAAAAGAAGAAGATGATGAAGAAGAAGAAGAAGAAGAAGAAGAAGAAGAAGAAGAAGAAGAAGAAGAAGAAGAAGAAGACAATATATGTAATATTTCTTTTTATATTATTAAAAATAATCTGAATATACTTGTTGCCCAATTTTGGCTTTGAAACAGGTCCCCCTTATAGTCATGTAATATTAGCAGCACATATTCTGACATTGCCGTTTATTACCTGGAATGTTGTACATGTACTAAAAATAAGTGAAAGTGATTATAGCGTCAGGGGTACCCTATCGAACTCTTCTGACGTCACAACCCTAGTATTTAGGCTTTACAATGTGCTAAATGAGGTTCTGATGGTTTTGTGGAAAGGCCTTTATAGTTCTTTCCTGCCTCTTACCATCAACTCCGATTTTGCCGTCACCGTCGGCATCACCAGCGCTAAGGAAGGCCTTGGTCTCAGCAGCTGTCAGGGCTCTGGCGCCTTTGGAGAAATTCTGCAGAAACAGTCTACAAAACATAATACAGGAACATCACATCTGAATTTCCATGTACCAGAAGAAATTAAAAAGATGTCATTTGGAAATTAGCCTGTCTGCTCACTCATTGAGTGCAATAATCAATCAATGTGTTCAGCTTTTCTCAAAGGATATATGACTGGTATGTTGGTTGCGAGATATCTACTTACTGGAGTTCTTCCTCTTCAATGAAGCCGCTGTTATCCTGGTCAATGATTCCGAAAACCTTAGAAATATCTCCCGCGGACTTCTTGGCAAGACCAACGGCAGCGAAGAAGGTCTTGTAGTTGAAGGAGTCAGCAGCTGAAAACAGAAAATAAATTAAAATTAATCAAACAAACTTTTTTTAATCAAACAAACTTTTTTTTATAGCACCTTTTTCGACAATAACCAATCAATCAATTTTATAAACAGGTGCCATAAATTGTTTGTCAATAATTACATGCATTGAAATAAGACGTTGGCACACATCGACGTGTACATAACTATAATTTAATTTAATTTAATTAATTCCCTTAATCCACACTTCCAGAAAGCACAGTAAGATAAGAGGTTCTCACCCTGGCAGCCGCTCAGAGCAGCGCTGATGTCAGCAGCGGCGAGCACGTCAGTAATGGCCATTGTGATGCTGTACAGAGAAAAAGGAGTAAAAGGACGATTCCAATTTTTAATTCCTTGGCCTGTTACTAGACTACCAGGGGTGGGTCTAGGAACAGCAAACTGCTAAAGAATGGTTCTTCTCTACACTGATCTCGTTTTGTAGGCTTTGCACAGAAACAGCTGTCATTAGCAGGTGCCTGTGCTTCAACCACTTAAACGTGGCCATCTCGTCACAAGGTAGAAATACAGGCTATTGTCCAAAAGCTTTTATGATCATCATTTATTACTTTATTTCATTATTGCATTGTCAATATGTACATAAAAAAGCCAATACCAGAATACAAGATACATATTCACACCTTTATCTACTCCTCACCCCCCCCCTTTACCAATACATAAAATACTATTTGTATTATCGAATATTATGTGCAGCACTGCGTTGACTGATCAGTGCACTGAAATATTGATCTGAGAACATTAGTTGTAGCTTACGTTTTTTGAGGTCTTGTTGACTGCACAGGAGGAAAGCTTGCTGTGTTCAGAGAAGTCGCTGTGCCAAAACTGCAAGCCCTCATTGCTTATATACGTTTCGTTGGGCGGATCATATACAGATTTTGAGTTTGGTCGTCATGAGGGAAGATTGGTGTCCAATTTCGTTGCCTAACTGAATAACCTGAACTATTTTTATCTCCTGGGAAAACATTTGATATTTTAAAATGAAAGGGAATAAGGAGCGAAGATATATGAAATGGGCTAGTACTGAATAACTTACTCATTTTGCTTGGAGAAAATTGCGTATTATAATATTTTTGATGAGTAAATATTGTATACCACATGCTGAGAATGATATATATATATATATATATATATATATATATATATATATATATATATATATATATATATATATATATATTTAAAAGGTCATTGGGCTACTACTAGTACTACTACTACTACTACTACTACTACTACTACTACTACTAATAATAATAATAATAATAATAATAATAATTACTCACTACTACTAATAATAATTACTCACAGCAAACCATATTGGATTAATTTGATGGATGTGTAATGGGGCCTCTCCTGGCATAACACGGGGTTTGTAGAAGTGCGAGACTGTATTCAACAGATGTTTGCACCAGTATTACTCCGTTGCTTTTGTTTGGGAGCATTAATTAATTGCAGTGAAGCACAATAACAAACAGTAAACCACTCGGATTTGTTTTGCTTGCCTTAATCGTAAGACAATATTACATTCATACATGGCATACCGCAATGCTTCCATTGATCAGCATGGGCAGACATTCAGTGAGATGGCCATGGTAAAGCCTATACTTTTGGGATAAAATTGGCTGTTTTCAGCAAACGGAAACCTACACATTGCTTATGTAAATGCAACACAATTTGCTTAAATTATAATGTAATAAAACCCCACATGGCCATTTGTAGTGTAATTTCGTGAAAAAGATAGCAATCTGAATGCGCCGTTAAGTTCAGTGCTGACATGAATACCATCCCATTGCACCTGATTATAAAGTTATTCAAAAACATGTTTGTCTAATATTATGGCATGCGCGTATAGTGTGATTGGCATACGCTGTATTATGTTGGTTTCAGGCGCTCATCTTGGTATAGTACAACACATACTGAATTGAATT
Organism: Acipenser ruthenus; assembly: GCF_902713425.1. NCBI lineage: Eukaryota > Metazoa > Chordata > Actinopteri > Acipenseriformes > Acipenseridae > Acipenser > Acipenser ruthenus. The sequence continues at coordinate 5,660,538 of NC_081201.1, read as the reverse complement.
ATGCGTTACTTGGTGTTAGCATGGAGTGATTTTTCACGAAAACAAATGGTATATAGAAATTCGTTTTCCTCCCCAAAATGAAAACTGTTACGAGTGCACTTACAAATTCTGCACACACACGCCACAGGCAGACGGAACTTATTTGGGAACATTTTAAATTTATCAACGAATGTGAGTGTTCAGCTTCTCTGCTGGTGTTTTTGCTATTAAAGGGCATTCCATTCCAAACTCTGGATCAAATGTCCTTCCCCGCAGCTGCGCCATATCCCCAATGTACTCTTCAGCACCATGCTCAGCAAAATATATTACAAACTGCATTACGGAGGCATTGCGTGAATAAGCTTTAACATATATGTGTTTAGATCTTTGCAGTGGACGTTTGCTTCAGAACTGGTGTGTTAGGGGACACACCGGGCATAGTGTAATATTTCATGCAGGAAAATGCCATAATAATATGTTGATTGGTTACTAAAGCTGGATAATTTGCAGTCTTAGGCTGAATCCAAATTGGCGCCTTACTCAACCTTGACCATCCTTACAAGACTGGGGTTTTCCTTCAGTTTGGCACTAAATGACAAGCGTAGTTCCAGAAGACGAAAGGATCGCTGATGGTATTAGATTACTGGCTTGTGCAATAGTCTGGTGCCAGTCGAAAATGAACCAATCTGGGAATAAAGGCTATCCTGTGTTGGCGGACTGACACAGAAATGAAAGAAAGAAAGAAAAAAATAAAACATCAGTGACTACAAAAAAACCTTTTTAAAACTAGACGTTATTCAGATATATAGCATTTAGGGTTAGGCTTTAGTCCACAGCTGTTTCTGTCACGGCGCTCGAGATGGCACGGTGCAGCGCATGAGTAGAGGCTCGAGCTGTAGAGACACAGTCAACCAGAACTGGGGCTTTAGAGCGTTCTTCTTCGGGAGCCTACTTGTTTATTTCTGTTTAATTAAAGGGCATTGTAAAGACAGCACTGCATGCTTTGAACAAGGCTGTTATTAACCAACTTTGGTTGGGATTGGTTTTACAGTTAATAACCAAAGTACTGCGTGTTAATAAAACATTAAAAAAAAAAAAAGAATGCAACAGATTATTTTTTGTTAATTAAAAAAAAGGTTTTCAACTTTCTTTCTTTCTTTGACTCTTTTGGGCACTTTTTCAGGTTTGTTTTAATCGGGCTTCATTTGGCTCGAGCACAATGCCTCGAGTAAAATTAGAACACACATGGACACTCGCCCATTATCGTTAAAGATGCTGTCACGCGTGTAATGACTTTTTCATTAGACTCCGCCGTGTAGCTGTAAACAGTGGCATTGATGCGTTCTGGAAGATTGTATCCGTGCTTTCAGCATCAGGTTTAATAATGAACCCTAGGGAGCGAATGCATGGGAAAGAGATAAGAATATGCACTACATAAGAACCCGGGTTCTATTATGACTAAGCATAGCATCCCAGGGCTGAGTTCAGCACCCTCGACTCTTGAAGCTTGACTGCAATTTCACTTCCAAAGTTCATAGACTCGATTGATGTCTGGAGTCTCAGATTATTCAACAATAAGCAACACATCCTGGTGTTAAAATACTTTTGTGTACAATCGACAGGTGTGCATCATAAACTCTAATGTACATACATAAGATACATTTGCATATGTACAACAGCTCGGTAGTAAACTGATAAAAAAAAAAAAAACACATTCAAGGTCACTTTTATCTTCAACTTTTTTTGATCATTGTTCCACAAACAAGTACATTCTCTTATCTTGCATACAAAGGCAGCCCACCTATACATAAACCCTAAACCTATTTTCACCACCATATTGTAAAACTCATATTTGTAAATGCTTAATGACTTACAAACATATAGACAAACTTACTAACACAGCTCTTACTTAATATGGTGTTTTGGAGTGCACATTATTATTTAACCCTTTTGCTGCCTCACTGTGGCAGACGATGTTCTTTGCTTGGAAGTGATACTGAAGGCAAAAGACCATTTTTTTGCATTTACCTGGGGACAAAAGAAGAGGCTTATACCTGCAGTTGTCTAAAAGATGATTGTAAAGGAAATGTTTTAGAAAAGGCAGTGAATTGATTTCCTTGCAGGGGTATGGAGATCACAGAAAGTTATCAGTTGTCACTTAGAATGACGGTGCTTGGGCATTGCATTGCATTGGGCTCATATTTAAGTAACACATGTTTTCTGCAAGCAGTAAGGTAAGAAGGTAAGTGCATGAAAAATCTCTCTCACACATGTAATTCACTAATGAAGTTAAAAAAATGTTGTGCTCACTCATTCTTATTGATTTGTTTACAGAAGCAGTTCAGTATTCTTGTATTTGGTGCATACCTTATATATGTAGAATGTGTAAATAATCTAACACATTTCCATTTGAGCCATGTACTAAGAAAAGTGCTCATATGATTTTGTTTTAAGTTATAAAGCCCTCCTTAATGGTTAACTGCACTTAAATACTCATTACTCATGATCTGCAGTTGATTTAATAGGCAAGTCCATAGTCCAGTAGTGTTAACGTTTGCCTTGAGGCATTTGTACTTCCTCATTCCCTGCTACAAAGTACACAAGCCAGGAAAAAGCTGACTACTATGCATTGAAGAAGCCTTTGACAACTTGTTTTTTTTCCCAGTTCCTTAATGACAATGTTGTCTTTTAACAAAGTTTAGACATGTTTAAAAAACACATCCTTCATGGAAACTTTTTAGATACCACTTCTGTTAATTTGAATGTGTACGTGTTGTGACACAAAGGGGGTGATGTAAGTATAGGCGCAGTGCAAATAATTGCGGATGCAAAATTCAAATTGCATTGTGGCCAGGCAATTATTTTGCACTGTGACCTGTAAGCTTAAGAGCGATGCAAATTACTCAACACACACACAAAAAATGTCAGAGGAATGGCAGCACAGTCCTCTTGGTGCATGGAAAAGAAAAGTTTTCAGAGAATCTGAGAGTCCTTACGGCTGAGGTCACTCAGTATGAAACTGAGTTGTTTGAAAAAGCCTCAGCCAACATTATGCTAGAACATTATATAAAGAGGGCCCAAGATGTAGCCAACCCTCTAGTGGAGTGTGCGGCTACCCTACCAGGTGGGGGCAAGCTAGCACCACCATTATACGCAGTCGAGACTGTGCCCACAATCCAATGTGACAGACGCTGCTTATAGAGGGGCTGTCCTAGGGTCCGTGTCCTGTGGTCAGATTGATGCTTTTGTCCTATGCACTTAGCATCTCAATGCCCGCACTGGGCAGAGGACATTCAATCTCTCATCCTCCGTTGAAGTAAACAGAGGCGGATGGAAGGACTCTAGTTCCACAGACTGATTGACTTGGAAGGCTGTGATCACACAGGGCAGGCTGTGTAACAGCTGGCGCAGGGTCGAAAACCAGATTCTCCTGGGCCACTTGGGGGCCACTAGGAGAACTAACACTTCCTCTAACCAGACCTTTTCGAGAAAGGCGGAGAGCAGCAGTATAGGCGGGAAAGCAAATAAAAATGCTTTGGGCCATTCGTGCGCTAGGGCATCTATGCCGAGCGGACCGCCTAAGCTGTGGAGGGAGTACCACAGGGAGCAATGCGTCGTCTCTGCCGAGGCGAAGAGATCGACCTGCGCCTTCCCGAACCATTCCCAAATGCGCTCCACTATCTGAGGGTGGAGTCGCCACTCTGACGGATACGGACCCTTCCTGGAGAGGAGGTCCGCTGCCCAGTTCACCGCTCCGGCAATGTGTGTTGCCCGTAGGGACAGCAAGTTCCTCTGAGCCCATGTCAACAGCCTGAAGGCCATGTGATGCAACCCCAGGGACCGTAGACCACCCTGGTGGTTGACATACGCCACCACTGTCGTGTTGTCCATGTGTACTGCTCAGCACCAGGAGGAATTGGTGGAGAGAAAGGGAGACTGCTTGCAACTCCAATATGTTTATGTGCAGGAATGTCCAGCGGTCCGGCCAGGATCCGCATACTCCTCTGCCTTCCCAGACCACCCCCCAACCAAAGTTGGAGGCGTCTGTCGTCACCACTTGGCGGTTTAACACTACTCCCATTCGCACACCTTCGCGCAGGTGAGAGGTTGTCCTCCACCAGCGTAGGGCTGCCGAGCACACGTGAGACACAGTCAGCCGATGGTCTCTGTCGAGTTTGGTGTTGAGGTGGAATGCATTGAGCCACGCTTGTAGCGGGGGCATGTGAAGCAGACCCAACTGAATGGCCAATATGGCTGCAGCCATCAGACGCAATAGTTTCTGGCACAATAGGAGGGTGATCTGCGATTCCTGTTGAAACAGGGAGAGGCAACCCTGGACAGCTGCAACTCTGTCGTCTAACAGGTATGCGCGCATCGTACTGGAGTCCAGCCGGAGCCCCAAGTACGTTGTGCACTGCACCGGTGTAAGCCTACTCTTTGCATGGTTGAGTTGAAGCAGACAGCAAAACCACAGTAGATAGTATAGGGGAGAGCACACTGTTTGTTTACAAGGCCCGACTCACCAAGATGGGCGGGCCTACGCAGCCGGCGAGGTCTACTTGACAGCAGGGATGCGGCAAGGCCTAGCCCCGTCGAGAAGAGCACGGCTGGAAAAGTCACTCAACAGCGGGGATACGGCAAGCCCTAGCCCCGTGGAGGAAATGTGTACTCTCAGAAAGAAATAGCCTGCCAGTTGCGGGTGACACAGGCAGCCACACACACACGACAGACAAATAACAAAAAGCGGCCTACCACGCAAGCGAGGAGGCTGCTGAAAGACGCTCCAGCTTTCAGCACGAATGCAAGGGAAATACAATCGACTCGAGGAGCTCTTTTCTATCAATACGCTCAGCTCAACACAGAGGTCTTACCGTACCATTTTGAGAAGGATAAAGGGAAATGGCTTCCTCGGGATGACAGTTTTATTCCCTCGGTGGGCGGGACCGAGTGTATTATCCCAGGAAGGGGCCTATCGGCAGCTCTGGTATAGAGAGCTCAGCGATACCTACCCAATGGGCACGCATATCCCATACTTAATGTCATTGGTGGTCGTCTTCGAATTGAAAGGGAACTAAATGAGTCGTTTTGCTATTGAAAATGTTCTGGCTCAACAACTTGACGGCATTAAAAATTCCTGCAACAGGTTGTTAAAACTGAGAGGTTAAAGTCAGTAATGTCAGATGGTGTCTTATATTCTTTTTTTGGGGTTTTATTAATTGTATTTTTCGGTGCTTATTTTTAGCTATTTTCGAGTTTTATGTAAATCGTTTTTTTTTTTTTTTTCTGGGCTTTCGTTTTTGATATACTGTATGAAATTGGTGTTTTCGGTTACTTTCCAAAATGCTCGAGCGTTTTTTTTTGTGTGTCAAAATATGTATAGTAACTTGACAGTACTTGCACACTTAAGTTGTACCTTCTTTCCTTTGCTGTCTTCCACAACGAAATCCCTATGGTCACGGCCATGTTCTTCTGGGGGTTTTGTGTGTAGGCATTTTTGTACATTTCGCCACAATTCTATTTTAAATCCTCCGTGTTTTAACTGTAATACAGTTTTAAATCCCGCCAACACATGATTGTAATCTCGTTTTAAATCTTGCAAGCGGAGTCTCCAATAGAAATGTAGGAATGCCCGTTTATCATATGGTTTACCACACATAATTAACTGAACTCAGGACAAATTTATATTTTTGTTTTGTTTTGTTTTGAGTTAATTGTCATTGTGATTAAGAGTGAAAGAATAAAAATATGGGATTTTGTTCCAAATATAAAAGTTTGTGAAGTAGACAGGTAGCCCGATCTAAGGGAATGCACATGAAGAAACAGCAAGTGAAAGGATTGTTGTGTTTGTAGGTTTTCTTCCAAAGCAAAGGGTTCAAAAGAAAATACTTTTTTTTTATACCCAGAAAAAACGACATAGATGAGCCACAAAATAGACAGGTTCTATCAGTATTACAATATTAATTAAACACATAAATTAAACACATTTCATTAAAAAAAAGTTTTATTAAACAAGATAACATATTCAGAACACGTTGTAGAGCGAACACGTGTAATCCCTAGAGAATGACTGTTGTTTTTGGAGCAAAATAATGTAAACCAGTATGCTTGAAAGAAGATCATCCGTTATCCATATATTCCAATTGTGTGTGTGTGGAAAGGTTTATAGTGTTGCTGGGTCAAAAAAGTCTCCACAAGGAAGGAAAGTCTGACAAAACCTACCTTATGAGGACAAGTCCTTAATTGTAATTATTGTTTTTTAAAACAAACTAAAAATGTCCAGATATTTTGTTTGTTGATGACTTTCACCCTGTGTGGAGTTTTGTTTGACTGGAGTTAGGAATAGTAAATAAAAATATAGTGACAGTCAATGCAAAGTCCTCATAAACTATAAACAAACGTGTGTGTGTGTGTGTGTGTGTGTGTGTGTGTGTGTGTGTGTGTGTGTGTGTGTGTGTGTGGTTGCAGTACTGTGTTTTTTTCTTTCATGTGTATAAGCTATAGTTAATTTTGGTCTTAGAAGTAGAGTGTTGTGAACGTGACTTGAGTGCTAGTAGTAGAGTATTTTGCACGTACACTGTTTTTTCTTGCTTGAGTTTTTTTTAAGCTTACTACACTGGTAACCAGATGACATCCTGGGAACAATGATGACTTAAATATATGAATTACCTCATTAATATATTCACAACAATAATAATAACGCAATTCCTGTACCACAATTCTAAATATAGGGCTCTGGACTCTTGACCGTAGGGTCGTGGGTTCAATCCCCGGTTGGGGACACTGTTGCTGTACCCTTGAGCATGGTACTTTACCTAGATTGCTCCAGTAAAAACCCAACTGTATAAATGGGCAATTGTATGTAAAAAATAATGTGTTAAAAAATAATGTAATTGTATGTAAAAATAATGTGATATCTTGTAACAATTGGAAGTCGCCCTGGATAAGGGCGTCTGCTAAGAAACAAATAATAATAATAATAATTAAGTTTTTTTTAAAAAGCTGGGTACACCTCTCCTGACGAAGCTAACCTTTCGTGTTGTGTTGCACACACGCACTGTTTGCATACCTCACATGGTTGTCAAGTGACTGACTCTCCCGGCATGTAGCGTTACTAACAGCGTCACCAAGCCCCGAACCTGGCAGTAAAATAAGCCCCCTCCCCTCCACCGTCCTTAGAGTACTGATTGGGTGGTTTTAGCTGGCGGATGTACCTCATTCGTCCACACTGCTTCACTCTGATGCGCTTGAGCCGCACTGGTGTTGTTGTTTAGTTCCTCCTCTCAAAATGACGTAGTAACAACATGGCGTTGTTGGGGGAATGCTGGTGTTTGATTGTGTTACACAGTTGATTTAAATGTTAGCTTTCACGTCGACCATTTGGTTTTTGCTTAGCGATGACTGTAATCCTTATTTTTATCAAATATGTTAGTCCAGGAAAGGTAACAAGCCTTTCTTTCATCAGAAGCATGATGAGACACGGTAGTGAGTGAGCGAGTGAAGGATATATATATATATATATATATATATATATATATATATATATATATATATATATATATATATATATATATATAATTACCTACAGAACGCAAAAAGCAGACCTAAAACATAAAGAATGCGTCTTTGTTGATCTGATTTGACATTTGTAACTACGTTTATAAATCCTGTATATATTTGTAGATGCGGTAGTTCTATTCGCAAGAGAAGAGACGAAGTGGAATAAAACAAGATTAAGAATGGAGAATCGACATGGATTTTTTGTGTTGCTGATGATTGGTTTTCTGCACTGGGCATTGTTGACCGTTGAAGGGGCTCCACTTCCAGAGTCAGGTGTAGGTAAGAAACCACAATTGCATTTCGAAACAGTAAGTTGGTTAACGAACCGCCACTGTACTGAGTCAGTATTTTAACAACCAGCTAGTATCCCATTAGGCAGTGAATACTATCGATTTAGTCTGAATGGTTGTCAAGGAAACATTATACTACCACAGTAAATTCTAAAGATAGCTGTCTTGTTTTTGAACCGAAAGCCCATAATTTAAACGCTGACAGTCAAGTTGTATTGTCACCCACGTATTTGTCTCAATGGTACAGTATATTGTAATTTATATTGACAGATACTGTGCCGGTATTTAATCAGTGAACTCATGGAAATCAAGTTTTGTGTACAGCGAAGTACTGTGGGCCGATCTTACAGCTTTTTGTTAAATAAATAACACCTTAAGAAACTTAAAATTTATGTGAAAGTCAGTGTCTCAATTTGTCAATTTTTAGCAAGTGTGTTTACACTGTATCAGTAAAATCAGGGAAGCGTTTCTGGACGTCATTGCTCATCAGTGACGTCACTCACTTTGTCAGGTACAGTTAAATCATGACATGCTTTCAAATGTCCGTGTTGGTGTTCAGTTTATTAAAATGCTCATAGGCATACTTAGTGGTAACTGGGCATTTTGCATACACAATCTATTAAGACATGTCCTTGAGTTGACATTAAAATTAATATTAAACACCCCCATCCCTTCACCGTGAAAAAGCAAGTGCTGGAGTGTTTGCAATTTCTTTGCTAGTGTTCCTGCAAGATATAGCAGTATAGCAAAGACGTTGAAAACACAAACAAACTTAATTTGGTTTTGGTTGCTTTTTCAAGCTAGAGGGATGGGGTAATTTAATATTAATTTGCATTAGCATTGTTGCACTGTTTTTCAGCTTGGATTTTGCACTATAGATACAATGTAGACTTTTTGGGGGGAATTGCATCTTTGGGGAGAGCTGTCATTTTTGATGGTGAAGACAAAGCTTTGTTTTGTTTAAGAGAACAGTTAGGGTAGATAACAGGAATGGTGATTGCTTGTACAGTAAGGGCTGCTTGTGGACACCCTTTCTGTTTTAAAATGTAAAACTACAGTCAATGTCATCCATAAACCTAGACCAGATGTAAACAACTCCAATCCTGAAGTGTCTTCAACACATGTGTAATTGGTATAATTTAGTTTTTATTGGTTCAATATATTCATTAGCTAGACAGTTGGAACAAATACCTAGATTATAAGTGTAGATTGCCTAGAACAGTTTCCTAATCCTGCTCTTTTAATTGTTCTCAGCTCCTAAAAAGCTGCCGATTTTCAAGTTACTTATAGAATTGTATAGTTAAATTAATCAGCAACTGTTTAAAAGCTGAAAACAATTAAATCTAATGAATAGTTTAATTAAGGGTTCAATTAAGTAACCGAGAGCTCAGTTGGAATGAAATCCAGCAGATACAGGGGGTCCCCAGGACCAAGATTGGGAAACTCTGGCCTAAAAGACCATATGTGGGAAGTGGTCCCCAGGGTGGAAAGGTGGTCAGAAAATAACTTTACCAGTATTGTAGTGACTGTAGTGAATATTCATCAGACATCTACAAACATGAAATACTTTGACTGTCTACTCCCACAGTGGCACATCTGTTTAAATGCCATCTGGGTTTTTTTTTATGTGTTTGAGGCTGTGAAAATGTCAGATCAAAAATAATTCTGGAATAGAGAGAGGCGCTATGTTTTAATTGGCACATTTATTAATACGTTTTTTGACCCAACGGGAGGGTAGCGATACAAAAGCAAGGCCCCCCCCCCCCCCCCCCCCCCCCCCAAAGTTCTTGTGTAGTCGCAACAAAGGGGATGAAACACTGCTGTTTTCCTGTGGTGCTTTGTTAGAGGGGGCTTAAGGATTAAAATAAGAACAAAATCTCAGCAAAAAGGTGATAAATCACTGCTCCGTACTGCCAGGCTTCTTGATCTCGCTGTATTGTGATTGTTGAAGAGATTTGCTGTGAGATTGTCCATGCTCGCTTTGTAATGAAATGCCACTTAATTTATAGGTTATAAGGTTCAGAGATCACTTCACAAATATCCCCATGGCCCAGCTGTCCAGTCATTATAGAGAGCTATAAAGGAGAGAAATGTCTAGATTGGTTTATTGACTGGTCACTCAAGCTTCTGAGATTGGTAGTGCTTATTACTGTTGTTGCACAGTTTGTACACAAAGATGGCTGTCATGGTGTATTGGGCTGTAACCGAGAGCCATTTTAAATGTATTGATGTTTTATCAAAGGCTGCTCATAGTGAATAGTAAAAACTTCACTCCAGAATTTGTAAATCAGTTTAGTTTTAAAACCTTTATATTAATGTGAAAATGTCAATTATTCATCCCAGGAGGATGTTGCATTGAATTTGGTAATAAAGGCTGATCCAGTAGCTGATAAGCATTTTGAACATTCAGTACTGAACATATTAAAACATATCTCCCTCTACCCTGATGTTTCTCAAGTGAAACTTCTTTGATAAGCATCATTTATTTAGTTGCATCCTAAGATCTTACTTTACATGCAAATGGTTTAGTGCTGTTGAGATTCACACCAGTCTTAAGCAGCTTCTAAGCAGTTAAAGTATGATTTCAGACTAAAAGACGTCCTAATGCTGGTGAAATTCACTTCTGTTTTATCAACAAATAGGAAAGTCCTGGAGTTCTGGTTTTATACTGCACAGTGCTGACTTGACAAGTCAGTTGTCTTGGGCAATGTTGAGAAATACTCTCATTAATTATTAGTGTCTCTATCCAGTCAATGGGGATATACATTTTGTTTCTGTCAGCCAATTTCTGCTTCTCCTAAGTCTTTATTTTGCACTCAATAACTTGAACGTGCTGATGGAATGCAGTGTGTTTTGACTTGTGGTTGGTGGCTGTGCTGCTGTAGACACCTGTGGATTTTTGGGCTTGCCTCAGGGGTAAGGTCAGTTATGCACTCAATATTTTGAATACAGGAGGACAGTGTACTTTGTTGCTGCAGATAGAAGTGACCAAGCTCTCCTGTAAACTGTGTAAAGAAATCCATGTTCATTTCTGTGAGTAGAGGGATGTCATAGCAGTAAAAATAAAAGGGTAACGTAGGTCTTTTGTTCACATTTGTATTTGATTAATATTGTTATTAGCAAAACAGATTACGGGATCTGGCTATTTGGCAATTGTATGCTGTATTCGGACTGTAGGGGAAAGGTTATATTGATAGGAAAGCATGTGAAATGATTATAATGTAGGTTAATACCTTTCTCAAGGGGCAGCTTTTCGCTAGACTTTAACAGAGTTTTAAATTAAATGATATTTCCTATGAAAGACAAACCTGCCTACAAACACACCACTGTTGTTTTCCCAGGGCCCTTGAGTAGCCTAAGTATCCAGTGGCATTTTGCCCCTCAGATTGATGTAAGCCTTGAACTACTAAAGGTCTTCCTGCCAACCCCCAAATGGTGTGATTTAAGTTGAAACACTAAATACAAAATGTGTTATTTTCATATTCCCATGTGGTGCAGGGCACTTTAATGCTGTTATTAATGTTTGTCTATACATGGCATTGTAATACAGTGTTATATATTTCTAGGGTTGTGTTTATGCTGTAGCATTCATGGAAAATGAATTGTCAACCCTCCCACATGTGCGTCTAACCTTCAGTAAGATCATATAGTACTGGCTCTTGTAGTTTGCACAGGAAGCTTGTATTTTTCAATCATTGAAGCAGTTCAGCAGTTATCTATTCTTTTAATTAAATATTAACTACCCTTTCTCTTCAGAAGACTGCTTATCTTAAGCAGTCTTCTGAAGACTGCTAAAGTAGTGCCCCAGTAAAGATAGTGCTTACATCCTCTAAATATATATCCAGCCTGTTGCTTGGGCCCATTGCATCTGCATTTCCTGCCTTTCAGCTGGAACAGTTAGACTCGTATAACTAGGGTTACCTTGTTTTAAGATCTGTTTTAGAAAGTTGGTGCATATTAAGTGCACTATGTTGCGTTTGGTTCAGAAAGAACTGAACTGAAACGTAATAAGAAAAATAATCCTTTTCCATCTCCAGTTTGTTGCACGTGTAGGCACTGCAGTGAAGTGTGTCCTGCCGAGCCTTTCTGTGACAGGCTTTCTGAATATTCATTAGGTGTCATTTCCATCGACTTTCCTTTGGTGAAGACATGGCTTTGGAAAGCACTCAGCATGGCATCCCTTCAGCTTTCACTGCAGGATACATGACCAGAAAATGCAAGTGACCCACATCAGGCTGTCTACAGAAAAGGCACTGGCTTGCTTTTTTCACTGAAACCTTTTTGCTGACAAAAGAAGAAAGGTTTATTTTGACCTTGTGTCGGGGGAGAGAAGTCATGCTAGGAAGTGGATTATTTTTAAGAAGAGCCCAACCAGTTATTGTAGAATTGGAACACCATGGTTACAGGAGACTGGCATTATAATCTTTACCAGATCATCACATACTGATAGAGTGTTTTTTGTTTTAGTTTCTCACTTGTTGCTTTCCATTGTATAATGAGAGAATCACATGTTGGAAATAGACTTTGGTTCATAGTTTAGAATTAGAAAACCTCACCATAATAATAACCTTCATTACTACCCAGTAAATCTGTCAGGGACATGCATTATACAGTATTAAATGAGGACAACTAGTCGTGGTCACTAAAGGTTAAATAAAGTGAATCTAAAGCCATTCCTTCATAGAACAAATTCTGTTAGTCCCGATTTATGTGGTTTTACTGTTTAAGGGAACATGTGGTAAAACAGCTGTGACATTTTTTAATCTTGCATCCCTGTTTATTTGTCTCGCTGCATCATTAGTATGCCAGGCTGTGCTCAGTAGGGGTATTATTGTTTTGAAAGTAGAGGTTTTAGCTGATTGACCTATTTGAATAATTGTATTATCTGCAATCATCCAAGCGTGTAGTTTCAGAGTTGCTAGAACAATAGAATGCTGTAGAACAGCATTTTACTTGTAAGCAGATGCAGAGCTTGATCTAAGGAAAGCAATGCTCCCAATTCTGCTGTTAAGTATACATCTTTTCCCCGTACATTACAGTCGTTCTATATTTATGAATGCTCATTTATAGAGCAATGTGTTTTTCTCGCCAATTGGGATAAATGTAAACAAACTATGAACCCTTATCATTTGTGAACTAGTCTTTTATGGTCTTTTTTTAACTAGTCTTTCTTAGTTCCTACTGTAGGCTATCGTCTACACATCCTCATTGGACTCAAGCTTAACCACGTCACTGCTGTAGTTGTTAAGGTGATTTCAAACTATAATCAGGTATGGAGAACTACTGTATATGTCATAGCTTTCTACTGATAGATTTATAAAGTGAATAAACCAAAATAGGCCCCCATGGTCACAAATTTGTAAAGCAGGCATGCTAATATACTGTATATTAGGGGTAAGGAAATACAATTTCAGGGTCCTCTATTTTTCATGACAGACCCCTTCCCAGGGAAATGAATAAAAAAAAAAATGGATATACAGTATCTGCCAGAGGTTTGATTTTCGCAGTAATGGCTATGCTGAATTTTAGTCTCATTAATCAAGTTCAAATACAGTACACCAATGTAGCTTTTCATCAGAATGCAGCAGGCAATTCATTTTGGGTGGCTATACTGCATTGTTAATTTATTACTGTATCTGACCTGAATAAAAGTGAAAAAAGTCAAACTTACATTCGTCTGGCCTTGCAGCTAGAAGGCAATGAGACCTGCATCAACTCAGTCATGTTTGCTGTTTTACCTTGCCTCCTTGCTCATGCACTGTCTAATATCATTGTATGATGGCTAATATTTTTGATTAGTTTCCGCGAGATCTGCAAACCACTTTTTTTTTTTTTTTTGTGCACAAAACGCACACGTATATTTAAAAAGAATTTGGTGATTGTGCTTAAGTAAGCATGGATGATGCGTTTTTGTTTTGCATCATTTGATTCGTGAGTCAAGGGAGAGATTGGATATTGTACATGGGAGGTAATCACAGTTCAGCACTCATTGATAGTCCCCTTTGTGTCACTGGGGCTCTGGGCTATGTTGACAGTTAAAGAAAGGATAAGTAACAGCTGCTATGTCGTAAATGTGCTCCTGAAAGCTATTAGCAGGGCTTCTTCTCTATCTTTTCAAAGCATTGTCACTGTTGCAGCATCGGTGTCCCATTTCACAACTAGTGACCTGACACAGTCCTCTCCCCCACTTCTTGCATTTAACTTTTTTAGTTTAAAAGTGTGTGCTATTCAACATTGGCATACCTTTCTAAAGTTGGTGAAACAAGCAAACGTTATCCTTGTTGCATAATGATAACCATGGTGGAAGTTTAGCTATTGGCTTCAATTGCTCAGTATTTTGTTTACATTTTTTTTTTATTTTATTTTTATAAATAAGCAAATAAAATACAATTATAAAGACTGGCCGTACTTGTTTATCAAAGGACCATGAATTGTTTTTACGTATATAATTTAACGTCAAGGGTGACGTGCTCCAGCCCACTGCAAAACACACTCTCACTGTTATCACACTTGGTTTTTCTAGTACACAAGCTATGCTTTCTTGTGCCACCTGTTTCTTTCCTCCACACGCTGGCTGGTTACCAGCAAGTGAGTTTGGAACTTGGCAAATCTTTCATTACGTCACCCGAATGGCACAATTCCCAGCAGCACGGCGCAGAAACTCTTCCAATATCTGCATGCAGGGGGTTTGTCCCGACCTGACTGACTTCATAACTGGAATGCATGCTGTGCTCACATTGCACTTGTCCACTCGCAGTGGTTTGTGGTTGGATCAATGGCTTTGCTGTATTTCCTGCATGGTAATGTAATGAGAATGTCTTCCCACACAAACACACACACACACACACACACACACACACACACACAATATCCTTTACTGACATATATGACTGCACATTTTCCATGACTCTTACAGTATGTCTCTCTGCTGCTGCCTTATAAAAAAATGCATAAAACTGGAGTTGGTGGAGTGAGTCAACCTTCCCTTAGGCATGTTGGTGATCTTCATTCCAGGACTTCATTCAATCCTTACTGAATGCCCCCTTGTCAGCTTTGAGCTCAATTTAATTGTTATATCAAATTTATGCTTCAAATCTAGGTAACACTTTTTATAAGTGAACCATACATCATGGAGGCATCTTAAAGAGATGTATTAATAGAGTAGATCACACCTTCCTATAACAGGTTTCTTTTTCTGACTTTACCACCTGAATTTATTTCCTAGCGGTTTGGAGATTTTTATAGCGATCGCTGGCAAGAAGAGCAATTCTAACACATGGTAAAATGATCTGTGAGCTTCAGTGCCTAGAAATAGTGCAGACTGAGAAGTGTTAATTAGCAATTTATCTGAGATTCCTAGATGCCCACAATGTGTCTGGTTTTAAACATGAATTAGCTTAAAATGAACTTAAAATACTGTTGTTACAGTGAATGGAAATAACATTGTGACACTATTTGCATGAAAAAAGCCGAACGTGCAATTCATTTTGCTAGGCAACCTTTAGCAAACAATCTGGACCCCTTAAATTAATATCAAATACAATAAATCTGTGTTTTTATGTCTTGCAGAAGATTCCCAGATTGCAGCCACAATAAACAGTGTTGACTGTCAGCGTGGGGTAAACCGTGACATTTTAAAATGTCTTTATAAAGCACATTGCGCATTTAACAGACTTTTCCTATATTCTGTGTTGCATCGATTCATCTTTTTATGGTAGTGTCAGTGGAACACACGTCACCCACACGTTCAAAGAAACCCAGATCCACAGGGAAACAGCGTTGAAAATGAGATGGAAACAGGAGGACGTGATGGAGCATGAAGAAAAAATACGTGCCTATTGGAAACATTTGGAAAAGAAATGGAGGTCAAGTGAAGTGTGCATTACATTTATTTTTTCCAGATATTTTCCAGGTATGTTACTTGAAATCACAAAGTCCTAAATGAAATGGAAAATAAAGGACTCCCAATGCATAGTAGGTTGGTCCAGTCCTGGTTTTACTTTGAGATTAATAAGACACACCTGAGCTTGTTACCTATACACTGTGGCTAATCAAGTTCGTAGTAAAACCTGGAATGGGTGAAACTGCCATGCAATAAGAGTCTTATTTCCATCCCTTTAATTCCCTGCCATCTCGTTATGGAGCCTTTGGGCTCCTGCATACAGTACAGTATAACTCTCCCACTCTGTGGCCCCACAGTACTTTCAAGCTTCCTATTTAGTTGTGACAAGGGACAGCTGACCTATCCAATAAAAGACACAAAGTAAATGATACTCATAAAAAAAACAGCAGCTTGGCAGAAATAGCCAGCCAATCGGAACATCCTCAGCGTGCAGCATATCAACATGTAAGCTGATGCTTTCAGTCTTATTTTTTTAATTCTTATTTTTGTATTAATGTTTTATTTTGTGTGAAAATGTAAACCGACATTCCCAACATGTTTGTTGCTTGCCTGGCTATTGAACCAGAGTATAGTGGAGGGGGCTCAGGGGAGCTTTGAACTGTAGCACTCCAGTGTAATCTGATGAACCCACTATCTGGTGACTCTACAGGCATACTTATTCTGCAGGACCCATTTTAAATATTGCACTGCTGGCATCGTACATAAAATGAAAGCCCCTGTTTCTAAACATGCTTTAGGTTAAATTGTTCACTGATTTACAGAATCTGTTAAGGGTCCACCAGGATTGGAGTTGTTCCACAAAAACACATCAAATTACTGCACTAAAACCAGTGAGTGCCACAGAAGGATTGTGGTGTTGACTCCTGCAATGATATCAGAGCTTGTAGTTCACTGTTTTTATCACTGAAATCAAATCCAAAAAAAGTCTTTCCTTGTTGCCTCCTCATTTGTTTCTGTTCAGTACGTTACTATATCAGTCAATCAATCGTCAATCAGTCCTTTATGTACAGTAACCAATTTGTTTTGCAATTTCTTTGAATCCCAAGGGTAATGTCATGATTTAGATTGAACCCCAGCCTCTGTGCTCTTCGTAGTACAGAACCTGTGAACTTCCAGGCTGGAAAAACTCTGCATGTGACCACAGCCTTTAAATCTTTGATTCACTTTATCAATGTTTTAATGACACTTTGCTTGTTTCTTGCGTTATGTAATCCTGTAAAAAAATAAATAAATTTACTGTATTTTTACATGCCACTTTCTAAATATATATTGTTGTAAGTAAAACCTCTATCAGCCTGTTGAATTAGTTCACATCCAGCA
Organism: Acipenser ruthenus; assembly: GCF_902713425.1. Lineage (NCBI taxonomy): Eukaryota > Metazoa > Chordata > Actinopteri > Acipenseriformes > Acipenseridae > Acipenser > Acipenser ruthenus. The sequence goes on along the minus strand of NC_081201.1, from coordinate 5,643,489 downwards.
CAGTATTGTATATCCGCAATAACCAGAGAAGGATCACTCCCAAATACAATAAATGTCACATTTAATTTCATTCCTGAATCTCCCTGGGAGGATGTTAGCAACCTTAAAAGTGCAGCATTGCATATTCCAGTGGAAAGCATTTAACATTCAGCAGTCAGGCATTCTGGCTTGATTTTTAAGGGTTAAGGTTATTGGTTATTTTGTATAGTTTTCTGTTTACAGGTCGGTTTATGAGCTAGGATGTGGTTCCATTGTCACCACTTTGATTTTCAGAAGTGATGTGGATTGGAGTTACAAGCAAATGGCTAGAATGCAGAAGACCCTAGTTTCCAAATCCTAAAATAGCCACTCTGTGAACTGAATCTAGGTCAAGTTACTTGTGCCTCAGATGAAAGAGTGCATTTCGTAAAGGAACTCTAGTACCCTTCCAAATGGAAAGGAATAACCTCTTTCCTGTCATTTTTTAGTATGGTAATAAACCCGAGAAACGATCTTGCTACATTAAAAAGTAATTTGTGACCAAGGTCTTTGTACCTTATCCCTTTGTTCCTGAAATTTGATTAATAGTACTGCAGCACAATAAAAGCTATTAACTGGACAGTATGGTACTTGCTAATCTCTGATGCTATTTCTTTCATGTTTCTGACAAACCCACATTTATCAGGAATACAATCAGTTAAAGAAATTAACTTATTTTATGCTTTACTACTAGTGTTCGTTTGCCAAACATGAAGATATGAAATTAAGAACCAGAAGAAGCTGGGAAGATAGTGCCCCCTGTTGATAAGTTACAGTAATGCAAGCAACTTGCAGTATGATACTGTAAGCGTCTTAGTATTTGAAGTGGAATCCAAATATAGGACGATAAACTACACACACGCTATTCTAAATCTCTAAAAGTCATTCATTAAAAGTTATGAAAATCTAGTTCGAAAGACTCTCAAGTCGGAGTTGTCTTAGTAAGCTTGCTGGATAAATGTTTATATTTGTGAAATTCCTCCAGACCCCATTTTAAAGTACTGACTGCCATTAACAGGTTAACATTTTAAAACAGCCCATCAGTTAACTGACAGATTGCTTTATTGTGCTTAAGAATGAAATGTCTAGACTAGAACAGTGTTGCTCCTGGCAATCGGTTATGAATTGATCAGTCTGTGGTTTACAGTATGTGCTAAGGTTCTCCTTGAGGACAACAGGCAGGGATCAGAATTAAGGATGCCATTGATCTCTGAATATCCTTCCTTGTTATATACAATTGCTTGCATTTTGGAATGTTTGTGGAAGGAAAAGGAACCATTCCTTAAATAACTACAGAACAGCAAATGTTTTCTTATGATGCATTGGAGAATTGGGTATGGAGCATGTACTAAAACATTGAGTGCATAATGATGCATTTTAAACCATAGTTTCTCCTTTTACTTCAAAAGCACTTCAAATGTATTACAGTTTGTTTGCAATCAAAACTCATTTCAACTGGCACTTGTATTCTTCAGTATAGACTCTTGAACGCAGTAAATGGTTGAGAGCTCTTCTGTAATCTGGAGTAATATTAGTTTTTGATGACCATGTTGTTCAGCTCTGTATGATTCAAACACCTTAAGGACATAAAGCACTGTATCATTAATTAGTTTCCCATCGCCAGAGGCTGCTGATGTTTCTTCTGGTTAGGGAATTGTTACTCAGACGTAAGAGAAATAATTGGATGGTTTTTTGGCATTTCTGTTTAATATCTAAACATAATTGGGAATCTTTTGCTCCTGTTAAGATTTTCTCATTTTTGTTTTCTTGTTTGTCAGCCTGTAGGTTTTTACAGGTGCCCTAGTTGCGGTAAAGTAGAATATGTTATCTCTGTATTTACATTTCATTTTATCTTTCCCGTCTGCTGTTTTTTTATGTTATGTTATAGAAGTAGCAATGAAATAATATAGCATATTTTGATAATTTGTTAGGTTCAACTCAAAGTTTTGTTTTGACTAGCTTGTAAAAAATAGAAGGGTGCATTTGTCTTTTCCAGGTGTAGCAGCTGCAGGTGAAGTTCCCATATCCTCTCTGGCTCTGTCTGTGTCTGGATTGCTTCTGTTGATAATCCTGGTTGCAAATTGTGTTTCCTGCTGCAAGGAGCAGGAAATCGATTTCAAGGTAAGGATCAACTGAAAACACAATCTCATGATTTTAAATAATGTGATGCATTTCATTATTGGAAGCTAGAGGATGGGCAAGACTTGGGGTACTTGGAAACAAACCTACCCAAGAAAATAGTGTTGATTACAGTAATACATTATTATCCTTTGAAACCAAGCTGAATGCTGCACATATAGATTTAAAGCACCTAATTAAATGTCCAGTGAAGCCATGTTATAAGACTTGCCTGTTTTGAGGTATCCCAAGAAAAAGCTGTAGTAAGATTGTTCCCATTTTAAATAGCATTAGTTTGCACAATTATGTATAAAAAGCAACTCATCTTAACATGTAAAAAGCAGGACTTCTCTGTATGGTCATAGCTCCTAGTGTATCCAGGTGGCTGGGAATGGCATAGTTTTCTTTAATCACTAATCTGAATTTTCAGCCCATCTAGAACCTCACTCTCCTCCTTGTCTGTCTTATAGGAGTTTGAAGATCACTTTGAGGATGAGATTGATTTCACCCCCCCAGCCGAAGACACTCCTTCGATTCAGTCACATGCTGAGGTTTACACACTCGCTGTCCCCCCTGTACTTCTGCCTGGACCCCCTCACCTTCAACCACCCAGGATAGCAGGTACGCACAGACACGCATGACTGACTTTCACTATGTGTAATGCGTCTGCACAGAGGGATATGCCAAGTTCTGTGATAGGCTGTCTAAGCAACTGAAAAACATGGGAGTCCTTATAGTTTCCTATCAAACTGAGAATCTTGGAACGAGTGGTAACCAAGCACCCTCCCAATGTTGTTGCAAAAGTTTGAAATGCATATATGGCACTGTAACAGGGTGATGTGTGGGTAGTCACTGGAAATACTGACACAGACACAGAGCACTGGTGTTGATACGCCGCACAGGCGCGCAGATGTATTTTTCAACACATGCTGACACTTGAGAAACTGACTTTCTGCATTTCATTCATGGAAGATTTTAATTCTAAAGCTGAATGTCAAGTGACTGCCCCTGAGAACCATACTAAATCAGTGAGTGGGCTAGGGATCTCAAAAGCAGTATTGCCTGCCTCCTCGTCCTTGGGTCAAAAGACTTCACTGCATCTAGGGGTGCAGTCTGATTTGAATTGGGCTTTGGAAACTACTGTACCCTCTTCTCTAAGCCACACGTGGCCCAAGACAGGTTTTGATTTGTGCTGTAGAACTTATACAATTGTGGTGCAATATTTAAACATTAAAATTAATTTGTATTTAGGGAGTTCAAAACTGACAGAGGCAGCTAAGAGTAGCAGTGCCAAGCACTGTGTTCCTGTGGAGATTGCATTTGTGTTCATGTTTTAATTCCGTGTTGAGAGAACAGCTAATACTTTTAGTGCTTGCTGATGTATTTCAGTCAAGCACGCACTGCTGCAGGGAGGTGCAGGGTGGGGGTGTAAAATGACAAGTTTGGTGCCAAGTGTACAGGGAGCAGCAGGTTATATTTGGTTTGGACAGATGTCCGTTTCTTCCTTTTACAGCCCTTCTTCATTTCAGGGACTTCCTTACTGGGATGTGAAGTTGGCGCTGCGCTCACCAACGTGACCTTTGGCATGGTTTTGTTGTAAACATCCTGTTTTGCACGTCTGTCACTTTTGGGGTTTCCTGCACTGTAAATAGGATGTAGCAGAGTGGATACTTGCTGGGTAACAAACTTCCAACAGCATGGGTGCAGATTGATATTTAACAATACCAGCGAGGTATCTTGCTCTTAAATGCAGAGCAGAGATTAGAAATGAGAACGATGACGTCTCGATCCTTAGACAAGCACAAGAAGTCCCCAGTGAAGCCGCTACCTTTGGCTTTTAGTGATCTGCACATAAATATCTGCAAAATGAAACTACAAACCCGACTGCACTAAACAAATTTATTATATACCTCATATGGGGATGGATAAAAAAAAAAAAAAAAAAAATTCTCCTCTTTCTATGGGGACATAGGGAAGACGCAAATGCGTGACCAACTTGTATGAGGATGCCATTTGTCCCCATATAACAATGAATTTTTTTTTTTAATGAAAACTACTTTCATACATGAAAAGGTTAAAGCTAATCACCCTAATTTCAGAGATTAGTAACTGTGCACACTCATGCCAGTGCATTATAGAATACGGCGCAGATTTTACATTAATCTAATCTCTCACTGTTAGATTCCAATAGTTTGATTACTGTATTATGTTTTGGTGACTTGGAGGGATGGAAATAAGACTCCTATTGCATAGCAGTTTTACCCATTGCAGGTGTTACTATGAGCTTGATTAGCCACAGTGTGTATAGGAAGCTCAAGTGTGTCTTATTAAACCTATAGTAAAACCAGGAGTGAATGAAACTGCTATGCAATGTGGGTCTTATTTTCATCCCTGACTTGTGTGTTTTGTTTGTCATTTTGTTTAGTTCAGCCTTTTATAATTTTCAGACCCTTGTTATCTTGCCTCTCTAGCTAATATGTGCTAGTTCAGTAAATTACCTGCTGTTGTCTGTGATGAAGTACCAAACATGTTATCCCCCTGGCCCCCACCAGGCAGAACTCTTGGCAGAAAAAGGATTTTAAATGAGTACTTCTGGCACAAACAAAAAGTCCCCAGAGTGGTACAGTATTATGCTCAGCCACTACATCAGTTTCTTACCCACATTTATACCTCTGTAGAATTTGTTTGGGTCACTCTGGGTACCTTGCATAACCTTTTCAAGAAGATTTTTTTTTTTTTTTTTTTTTTTGTTAAGAATACACTGTTTTGAAAAATGACGACCCATATCTTGCTACAGTAAAACTATAATCTTGTGTTTTTTACATGTCTTAAAATAGGCCATAGCTAAAGTGAAAATGGTTGTAAATGCAGGGATGGAAATAAGACTCCTAATGTAGTTTCACTCATTCCAGGTTTTAATACAAGCTTGATTAGCCACAGTGTATAGGTAACCAGCTCAGGTTTTAGTTCTGTTTTTAAGAACCAAGTCCATTTTAAATGTTAATATTGTTTGTGATATTAAATTTTGCTTTATCTTCATTCAGTGTCAAATATTCAAACGCTTGTGTTTTTTTCCCTTTTAACGTAACAGATGGATCTCCGGCTTCGCAAGTTGCACGTCACAGTCTGAGTTATATCCAGGAAATCGGAAACGGCTGGTTTGGGAAGGTACTATTTCCTGTGTTTTGCAGTCATGTGATTAGCATGGAAAGAGTGTGTTTTTTTTTTTTTTTTGAAGCCGGAATTGAGATAGCTGTAAATATTTTCATTCAAACGTGCTGCATGAGAGAGGCATGCGTGATTCAAGTTTTTCCCTGTGACGTCGGTTTCCTCGTGTCTTTTCCTGAAGTTGGAGGGCGGATGACAACAGCCCTCTGATGTGATATTAGCGCACAAACATCCTTTGTTACCTGCCTCAGTGTCCTTGCCCTGTTTCACGTTCCATGCTGTAATCCCATTGTTTAGAGGAAGCTGCAGGTTTCCTGTGTGACCAAGGCCAGACTCTATATAGCCATGAAGTTGTGCCTACCTTGTTTTTTTCCTCTAAGGTTCTTCTTGGTGAGATCTATACAGATCCTGGAGTAGCCAGTGTCGTAGTGAAGGAGTTAAAGGCCAACGCCAGCGACAAAGAACAAAATGAGTTTCTACAAAATGGAGACCCATACAGGTACATTTCATATGAGCCATCTTTCATTTTATTTATCGATTTCTATTGATTTTTATATTTATTTATTGCAAAGAATAAAACTGATGGTCAGGAGTTGGCAACCTTTGCTCTTCTAGTTCATTACATTGATGTGATTTAATATATTTAATTGACCCCAATTAAATAGTTAAGAACCTAGTTTTAGCTGAGCCCTGCAGTGTAATGGGATGGAATGGAATGGAAAAGTGGCATAAAAATTAATAATACCTCAAAAGGTGAATAATAATGTACATTTTCTCCGCTCCTCCACCTACTGATATGGTGGGTGACAATTTGTTTTAGTTGAGTTTATTACATGGCACAATTGTTATTGCCTTATAATCTTCCAGCTTGTAATGCAATTAGGGCGTTCATTAAGACCAAATGGTGTTGAATGTTAGGGCAGGTCATGATTATCTAATATTGTTTAAAATGAATGTTAATGGGAGACTGAATTAATTAACTAGAATTGTTGTCTGTAGCTATAGGAATGAAATGTCACATTATTTTTGTACTCTTCTAAAGCTGACAAAATCCACAAAGCAGTTCTACATCACCCCCTCTCTGCAAACTGAGATACTACAACAGGTCTTCAGATTAGGTCAAGAGCTTGATATTGACTCTACATATCACTTTGTTGTTACCACTGACTACCATTACACCTTTTGTAATTCTTTTCTGCCACCTTAGATACTGAGTCAGCTCCCTCTATCCTTTAGAGGTTTTTTTTTTTTTTTTTTTACTGGAATGAGACTCTTTATCCGGCAGAGAAGCATGGGAACTCTTATTATTATTATTATTATTATTATTATTATTATTATTATTATTATTATTATTATTATTATATTATTATTATTATTTGTTTATTTAGCAGACGCCTTTATCCAAGGCGACTTACAGAGACTAGGGTGTGTGAACTATGCATCAGCTGCAGAGTCACTTACAACTACGTCTCACCCGAAAGACGGAGGACAAGGAGGTTAAGTGACTTGCTCATGGTCACACAATGAGTCAGTGGCTGAGGTGGGATTTGAACCGGGGACCTCCTGGTTACAAGCCCTTTTCTTTAACCACTGAACCACACAGCCTTCTTAATAGCTTTTGAGATAGCACGGCTGTCTGATCTATGGCGTTCAAGACTTTCTCAAGTGGATAAAAGGTTTTAGAAATGAAAATGGAACTGGAATAAGCCAAAGGGAATGTGGATTTTAAAACATTTAATGTGTGCTGCTCATATCATGCTTGCATCCACTGGAATATAAGTGAATTACAGGTCTCTTTTACCAATCTACTGTGCCACCAAAGTATGGATCAAGAATACACTTTGAAGAAGAACCTGCAGACGCTGCTGTCTGATTCTAATAGCATGCATAGTATAAATAAGATGGTTTGCTTTTTCCAATAGGGTTTTGCTGCACCCCAATATACTTCAGTGCCTGGGGCAGTGTGTGGAGGCCATCCCCTTCCTCCTGGTCTTCGAGTTCTGTGAACTGGTAAGTTGGATTTTTATTGGAAGTCTTTAATAATGTATGAGAAAGCAACCAATTGCTGTGTGTTTAGATGTCATTCCGTGCAAAGAACATAGACTAGGAGTACAGTCCTGAGTCTTTGTTTTAGTGACTTAATACGTGTATAGCGATTCTTGTATTGTAACAAAAATCATTTTGCACAGTTTGAGCGGGCCGAACTGCTCGGCTTCGATTTGCAGTCCTCTCGCCCAAACTGCAACTTGAATTTCAATACAAAATTCCAGACCAACAATATAAAAAAAAACATTTGGTTGTTGTATAGATCTACTGGTACTGAAGTTTGACTCTTGCATTGCTTATAGAACCACACCAACCAAATTCATGTAATTTATGACAAAGATGTTGTATAAGACTTCATAAGAACCTAGCACAAAATACGATTTAGTTACTCCAAGGTCAGCTGTACCTCTTGCCATGTCCGTGTTTTAATATGTTTTCCTTGTGGTTACCCAGCAGATGCCTAAGGGACTTTGTTTAGTCATCACATACTGTCGATAACCACCTTTCATCTCAGCTTTGCCTCTTTAAAAGATTTGCCTTGAGAGTTGTGAAAAAACTACTTGGCTATTTCTTTAAGTCCTTTGGCTATAGTTACACTTGAACCTGTTGGATTCTGGAAGGCAGTAATCCACCCTGAATATGGACACTGCCTAAATTGGCAATCACAGTTCATTTCAGTGCTCTCCGTGAGCCAGGTGCTAATTTCTATAATCATACAGGGAAACAAGCTGTGCAGACAGAAGACTATCCTAGTAAGCAAGTGGTTGCTGGCTGCTAGTCTAAGTGCTTTTGCTGTAAACAGTATGTGTACCATAGTATTATATTAAGATATTACTATAATAGGAGGCTTGGTGGTCCAGTGGTTAGGGGCTTCTTACCCGGAGGATTCCAGTTCTCTGCCACTGACTCGCTGTGTGTGACCCTGTGCTCCGTCCTTCGAATGAGACGTAAAACAAACAAGGTGACTGTGCAGCAGCAGTTGTGATGCATAGTTCACCCCTAGTCTCTAACTTTGGATAAAAGCATCTGCCAAATGACTAATTAATATTACGTATCCAGAATAATGCAACAATTAGTATATTGTCTCTCGAGATGAAGTTTGAGAATGCTGTACTGTAAAATATTTTGTGAAACGTTGCAGTCTGACACGGTGATATTTATTCAGAATATATTTATAGCAAATTGCAATTTCCTATTACACCACTGTGCTAATTTAAATTACACACACTGGATTTGATCTAAGCCATAATATTGGCATAGGTCAGTGATTAGTTTGTAAATTATTGAATGCAGAAATTAGTGCACAAACTTTAATCCTCATAGTAGATCTGTTATTTTATATAACACCTTTCATAGTGGACCACCATCACAAAGCGCTTTACAGAGGTAGGCTGTGAACTGTGAATCATTAGCAGGACGGAGCACAAGGAGGTTAAGTGACTTGCTCAGTGTCACACAGTGAGTCAGTCAGTGGCAGAGGTGGGATTTGAACCGGTGACCTTCTGGTTACAAGCCACTGGACCACACTGCCTCCTTGATAAGTTAATTGAGTTATGAAGCTAGAATATAGAATGAAGTTTAAGAATACCCAAAGTTACCCACTTTTGTGTATTAAAAGTAAAAACAAGGATTCATTTTATATATATTTGAGGTGCCTAGAGAGGTTTTGTGTTTTGCTCTCCATCTCAAGTGTTCTTTTGTTAGTATCTGGGATACCATTCAATTGACGGCTTTCAAAACGTATGGGCTAGATGTTTTGATTTAGGTGTTCACATGAATACTAGGTCAATAGAATTAGGTACTGTAGTTGTCTTTTTTATTGGCCTTTTATATTAAAGTTATACATATTTCATATTAAAAATAATACTGTGATGTCTAACAACTGTAAATATGATATGTAAAAACTGGGGAATTTGTGGAATGGAAGATCATTTTGACATGATTTATGAGTGTTTCCCCATGTTTGAGCTGTAACCATGAGTACCCCTGACTCATTGCATTTCATACAAATTATAAGCGCTCAGAACAACTGGAACACATTGCAGAATGCCATTTGCTGTGTTGCTGAATGACAGCTTCTCGTTTTACTAAGGGACTTGCAAATCTTCGAGGCTTCCTACTGCCATCTAGATTTGCCTGTCATGCAAAGAATTGACATTGCCTGTTTTGTGCCAAGCAGCCCTTCAGCGTAATGCAGTGCATTTCAGATCCCTTGGGTCAGCAGAGCCGTGTCATAGAATTGTAAAATGTGAGTGACTCCCTCTTTTTCCACCAGTAAATGAATATGAAGAATACAAAGTATTACTACATGCACCAGTATTGTGTGATTTTATAGTTATGGATGAAATGGAAATAAAGCACAATACAACAAAACATGTATATAGTTTCTTTCATGTCAAGCATTCCAAGGAGCTGTATATAGCTGTAGTCCGGTATAGAATTGCCTTGCTTTTTTGGAGTTAAAAGAGCTGTTTTGTGACTTTATTAGATTAGCGGATGCAGGAAAACAAATGACTAAAAATAGCACTCAGTCATTAATGTTAAATGTAAGACATACAACGTAGTTTAGTTAGCAGTTTCTCATCTGGGACTCGTTTCACTAACACAATTGTCGGCAAGGCTACTTGCTTCCAACTACATCATTCTATATGTACTATATGATGTTTTAAAAAAAAAACAAAAAAAAAACTATTACATTGATTATTTTGTTAAAGAAAATCTTCTTTGGTTGTATGACTAGGAAAGCATTTTCTTTGCCCAATTAGGTGATTATTTTGTCATCAATGCTGTCCAGCCCAGAGCTCCTGTAAACACTGCTGTGGTATTCATTCAGTCATTCAATGCATACACAGCTTTTGCTGCAATGACTGACAACTTAATGATATGGACAAGGTAAAGAAACGAAACACTGTTTAGGAACACATGCCTCAAATTTTGTCCCGATAACTAATTCTGTTGAAGTTTAGTTTTATCAAGAAGACTTTTGTGATACAATATATTTTTTTCTGTTATTGGTATTAATCCCCAAGATCCTCGGTAGCCTGATGGTGTCCCATGTTATGGATTCTAATAGTGCCTGTCTTCCTGTGATAGCAATGCTATGCCTAGTTGTATCTCTTCCTATGCCTTGTCCCTCGTTCTTGGGATGTGTTAAGACATGTGCCCAGAGGACATACAATAATCTGTTAAAGCTCTGCTAGATTCTAAATATTCATAATTGTCGAATGCTCTTTTCTCTAGAATTAAACATGCGTGTTTCCTGTGAGTCCTCCTGTGTAGTGATCAAAACAGGAAGCCAACACATTTTTGGCTCAGTCCAGCTATAACACTGAAGCCAAATGACGCATATCCTTCAAATCCCCACTTCAGAGGCGTAGTAAAAATCCTTCGGTTGAGTTTATATTGCAGCTATATTGAATAAAAAGCAGAATGGAAACTTCCAATTACTAAATGAGACATACTTTCAATGTACAGTGTAGCATAAATCCGTGTCAGGCTGTATTTGATGCCTGTGTTTTGTTTAATGTTAATTCAACGTCGGGTTAAATTTGGTAGCAGGAAATCGAACAACCATTGACATTGTACTGTATCTGTTACAAACCAGCAGCTGCTTTACTCTATTTCATATTCAGCAATTACCTAAATGTTTATCCACTGAGTGCTAGCTCCAATGAGCTAATTCTGCTTACAGCTGCTGGTTGTCATCTGGGTAATACTCCTAATATGTCCCTGCCAGCCATGGGAGATACCACCGTATACTTGGTGGTTAGTTTAACATTACAGAAGAATTAAGGGCTACAAAGTTTATTATAAAAAAAATATAATAATCTTCAACCATACTAAATTGCATTAAAGTAGAGCTGTGTACCCCACACATTATTGTAGGTTAGGAAAGAAATACAAATTTCAGCAAGTTTTTAGGATGGATTGGGCCACGTTCCCCTGCTCAGTGGGGGGGGGGGGGGGGGGGGATATGGATTGGGCCATGTTCCCCTGCTCGTAGGTGGGATATGGATTGGGCCATGTTCCCCTGCTCGGTGGGGGGGATCAAGTGCTGTGGAATATTTCTCACCTGCAGGGTCTATGTAGAGGCAGTTCACCAAAGTTGTTCGAAACAAGATTTGAATATGAGGATGAAGAGGGAGTTTGTAAGGGAACACAATTTACACTCAACAATCTTCTTTACCAGTGTCTAACCTCACTGATATGTATCCAAGTAAAAGAAGGAATATCACTTCATGAATAGAAAGGTGCCTCACCAATTTTAGACTGAAATTGAATTGTAGTATTCCATGCAAAAAAAAAGTGTTAATAAACTAGTATTATAAATGTAGGTCGGGGTGTTGACTTTAGACTAACTGTTTTAACTTCTGATTCACTGTTTCTGCATTGCCAGCTGTTTTCGTACACTCGCATGCAATCAGAATTGAAACTAACATGGGCTTCCTTTGCATGCTATACGAGTGGCACAGGCCAGACAGCGATTTTGTGAGGTTCTTCTAGAAATCTGTAGTGTGTTGATTTCCCCAAAGAACGATTTGGGCTTCAGAATAAATCCCTGCACAGGAGATTGTCTTAAATGTTTAGATGAACATGGCAGGGTGGAGGAGGGAATCGTGAAAGTGCAGTGCAGCACGTTTTAAAAACTTAAAGAAAATGGGTGCTGAGAGACAAACTAGAAGAAAAGTCAAATAGATTTACATTGCAATTGATGTTACTGGTAAATACGTTATCACTGATTCACATATATTTTTTATAATTGTTGTAACATTCCCACTGGTAATACAAGGTTAATTGATTGCTGTCTGATTTAAATATTTTCTGTTAGATTGTAATAACACAATGCTAAATTGATTCCACTTTCACATTCTTATTTGGTTCTGGTATTGTGCACACACTTCATACAGGATGCAATGAGGTAACATTGCAACATCATGCCATTTATCAGAGCTGAAAGAAAAAAAAAAAAAAAAAACTCTGCTGCCACCTACTGGAAAGATGAAATGCAAGCTTTGATTAAGTGGCCTTTCTGTATCCAACAGTAAAGCCAATGCTACACAAAACTATGAAGAGTGAAGTTGTTCGGTTTTAATGAAAATGCGTATTTTACAGTCTAAATGCAGGTGCTGGTTTTAGTAACACTCAGACTTAAGAATGTGTTTGTTAACATTTATGTATTTTGATAAATCTGGACTTTTTTGCTTAAATCTAGGAAAAAATATGCGATTTACATTAAATTCGGAATAAAACAGCAGTAAAACATTAGTGTTTTTTTTATACTTGTCACCCCATACATGGTAGCCGCCATTTCGGCTCTGTTTACTGCAGTTTCACTTCAAACATAATTTCTCCTGTCAAACAAGGCCAAGAATGACTCATTTGAAAGGTAAGAACTTGGACTAATTAGTTGTCATTTATGTATTTATTTAAAATGTTGTAGCATTTAAAAAAAAAAAAAAAAATTACAGAACTGCCCCTTTAGTCATAGTTGAGGCCCCCTTACTGACTCTCCGTGCCCCCCACTTTGCGCATCACTGCTTTAAAGAACAGAAACTGGTGAATTTTCATTGGGGATTATTACCATACAAAAGATTTATGTGGGATTTTAACTGAATAAAGTGCACTAAACTGGCTTTGCTGAATAGTAGTCCAGGTCGGGTGTATTTGTTTCCCTTGTGTTTGGGTGACACTGTAGGTGCTCTTCACTTTTGCCAGCGTCTTTGTTTTGTTTTCCAGGGTGACCTGAAGAGCTATCTGCTGAGCCAGCAGGAGCTGATCTATGGGAGCTCTGAGTTTCTCCAGCTGCAGAAGATGGCCTGCGAGATTGCTGCTGGAGTCGCCCATATGCACAAACACAACTTTGTGCACAGGTATGCCTTAAACATGGCTTTCTGTAGCAAGAGCTACATTGAGCTTGTGCTCAGGGATCAGAGAATAGTTAAATGCGCAGTTGTGATATAAAACTCCAGTATTCTAAAAATGTCTGAAGGATGCAGATGCTTCAGTTTCTTATACGTCTGAAAATCCAAATTCCCTAGTTGTTCCCCAGTTAAGCATGTCTGGTTGTGCTTAGTTTTGCTTCTACTTTTCATGCTTGATTTTCAGTTTGTTTTAAAAAGATGCCTTGTTCAGTTCATTACACTTTGAGTGTATGAGGGGAGAGTACTGGTTGCTCTGCCAGTATTTATTAAGACAATCTGCTGTATGCATCAGTTCACGTTGACAACACCCTCAAATTTGAGGTCAAGGGAGTTTAGCTCAGGTCTGCAAATGAAGACACGAGAGCATAAGTGAAATATGCGATCATCAGCACACAATGACCTGCTTCATGGCCTAATATTTTCTGTGCATTTTAACTTGTTTGCTCTTGGAATATCATCATCTTTCACCATAAGTATCATTTTGAAACCTCAAGCACCATGTTGTATTATAGTACATGTCAGTGCATTTATTCTTGATTCTAATTTAAAAAATAAATTGTTTTCATGCAAGTCCTTTTAGTTTAAAACAAAGTGCCCCAAAATATCCAAATAAGGAAACGCGATACCATTTCAGTTTTTCATTTTTACCCTGAGATATCCATGTCTGTGTAACTGGGGACGTGAGTGTAAAGTAATCTCTGGTGCTCAGCTAAACTCTTCTATTTTGCATGCTCAGAATAAGGCTAAGCGTATTGAGTTACAACTTTCATGGATTGTTGGGTGTCGTCTGTCAACTGTTGCAGGAATATGACAATTCTGCAGTTTTCATGTAAAAGGATAGTTACATGTTTGGATTTTACTGTGTTACTACTCAAAAGGTGCAGGGAAATTCTGAAGGTGTTTAAATGCCTAATGAAAATATCTGCCCACCCCCTGTTGCGTGTTGACTTGATTTACTGCTGTGCACAAAGTCCGGTGGTGTTGGGTTCCCATAGCTAACTTTCATTGCAAATGGGAAGTGTCAATGCCCATGTTGGATGCATTCAATTAAAGAACATGGTAGCTCGCGCCTGTTTTTAAAGGCACTTTTTTTTTTTTTTATTGGATTCATTTAAAATAACCACAGTGCAGGTGTAACCAGGGATGTGTATACTAAAAATACTTTGCAATAATTGCAATGCAGCGCAAGCCTCATTTTATATATGTCTATCCGATTTGATCCATGTGTAAAGGAAATCATGTTAAAACTGCGTTATTTATGGAGTGAGATGCTGGAAAAAATGTTTCTGATTAAATTGCCTTAACCCTTTTAGTCCTGGTGGGACCTCAAAATCTTAACTGTTTTAAAGAATACCAAGGCCTGTGAGTAGGAAAGAAATGTTGAGGAGCAACCAAAGTGTCTGTATTGTAGTGAGGCAAGTGAGAAAAATATTATTTCGGCTGTATTGTTATACAAGTACAAACATGTTTTGATTTGAGGCCAAAGAGTCCTCAACTGTTTACCAAAATATATGTAAAACATATTTTTTTGTCCTATTCTCGTGTATACTCAATTAAGGAATTCCTTTTTCAATGATACAACTTCATTTGGCATTCTTCAACTCGACAAACATAATGAAAGGGTTAATAATAGCTAGTTATTGTCCCTTGCCTTTATTTGCTGCTTTTCTTTTTTTGTTTCAAAGAAGAAAAATAAGCCTGGTGGTCTTTGTTTCAAAGCAGTTCTCGCAGGTACTGTATGTAGCCTATTGTATAGTAGTACTGAAGCTTGCCCACATGCTGCCCTGCCTTGGAAACCATCTTAAGGATGTGAGCGGTACAGATCAACACCCCCGGCTGTCCAATCCTCAGCCTGTTTAGAGAGACTCCCTGGAAAGGTGTCAGTTTATTTGTTGGAATTTTATTATGTGTCCCTGCTGAGACCCCAACAGCTAGAATTTCACATAGGCTCAAAAGCTGGTAGTTTGAATTTTGTATTACAAGCACGTTTGGCTGGGGAATCATGTCTTTTCTTTTTTTGTTATCTGGGATGGTTAAATGTTGGTCAAATAAAGGCATAGTGTTGCAAATAGAAAAAGGGAAGTAAAAAATAAAATGTGTGCAATTAAGTTTAACACCCCTCTCATTATAATATTTGTATGAATTACCACTGGGACACCATAAAATATTTTGTGACAAGCACTGGTGTGTGTTGGTTTTTTTTTTTTTTTTATGTAACATTTTACCTTTTAGGGAAGAAATGTCGGTGTACCCTTGCTGCACTATATAATGTACTCTGCAGATGCTACACAAATAGTTTTAAAATATCTATCCATTTGTCTTGGTAATTTTAAAGGCACTGACAGTTTCTCTCTAATTGAGAGAGACAGCTTGAAGTGGTACGTTTTGGAAGTGTCTGAAAGATTGCTGTGAGGCCTGGTTGTAACCCAGTCTCCCTGTTGGGCTGGGTGGAGAGTGATATACCATCTGTTCCCGCTCAACTATGTGAAGACCCAGTCTATCCTTTGCACTCTCCTGCTTCTTGGACCGGCTGGCTTGCCGTAAAGAGTTTTTTCCTCTCTGGCAACAATATCCTGATGCTGCCTGAGCATGTTGGGAAAAGCTCCAGCATCAGTGATTTTGTTCCTAGCGGGAGAATTGAAGCAGCTGGACTCAGTTTCCTTCACCTGTCATCTTTAACAAGGCTCTCGATTGGTTGTCCTTTATATTCTCACGTGTTCCAGAGCTTCAGGATGCACAGGAAATGTCAAGAAGTGGTGTCTGCTTGTGGGGACAAGGGGCAGGGGGAGCAGGGAAACTCAATGCTAGAAACCATTTATTCAAGGTTTTTTTTTTTAAATGCTCCTAGTCTGTAATGAAATACACAAAAATCTCAATATGAAGATTAAACGTCTGTAATAAACCTCTGTCCAACAATTTGGACTGGAAATGCAGAGCACTTTAATGTTTCTATGAAATACAATGTGCAAACATACAGTAGAATATTAGTATCCTTCAGTGCCATGACAGCCCAGAGCTGCATTAATAAGGTAATACCATGCTGAGCTCAGCCTCTTTAATGACTTTACAGGGATATTAATCATTTCCTCTTCTTAATGGCCTCCAATGTGCCATGGGGAGGGGATCATAATGCTCAATTGAATACATTTCAACATACATTTTGGAAAGCTTTGGAGACCTAGCAGAAATTGTACATTGTCCTTTGTGAATTAATGTGGTGTTTTGGATTTGGTGGAGGACAGATGAGAATTATAGAGCTACAGCAGAGTGCTGTCTGAATTGTTCTCCATCCTGTTCCATTATGAGGATTACTCTGTTACATTAGCCAAGATATCGATCGACCTTGCGCTGTCACGTCTCATTTATTTTTTATATTTTTCTCTTCCCGTCTCTCTGCTCCCTGCCCTGCCTAGGCTAGCTCGTATTAAACGCAGTTGTTTATTCTCTTATGTTTTTCAAGTGACTTGGCTTTGCGGAATTGCTACGTTACCACAGATTTGACTGTCAAAGTGGGCGACTACGGAATAGGAGCCAGTAGGTACAAGGTAAGCTGTCTGGTTTTTCAGGATTTCGAAGCTTTTGGCCATGATGTTGTTTATTTTACCATTCAAGGGTCAGCAGTTTTGATATGATGGCATGTTAGAAGAAACCATTTTTTAAATTCCAAGGTCAAACATTAAATACAGTTTGTCATTTGGAATATATATATATAATTTTTAAAAGGTTTCCATTTGAAACTTGCAGTATATATATATTTCTTTCAAATCATATTGAGAAAACTAATTGAGTATAAATGATGATGAATGATTATGAATTGAATTCTGTGTGTTGTTAAAAGTTATTTTATATCGTTCTGTACCGCTATATTATTATTTTAATTATTTTCACATGCATCACCTTCCATTGTCTACTGTTGCTAGCTGGCAAATTTAATTGATCTTCGGCACATACTTTCTCTCTGGTGTATCACTGAACTGGTCAGGACAAGGAACTTTTAGCTGTGAACATGATTTGACACATTTCTTTCCATTTACCTTTGAGTTTTGAATGGTTCAGATTCACTTCTAATGTGTTGGGTGTGTGTCAAACAGTAGTTGAAAAAATAAATAAATAAATAAATTCAATATCCTTTAGTCTACTGCCCTCTTCAGGTGGAACTTAATTTACTGATTGTCCTTTAAATGACTCATTGAAATTTCATTCTAATTGTTTTGTGTTATAAACTCTACTTCCTATAACTAAATATGAAATGTATGTTATGTGTATAGTACAACAGGGCTATTCAGGAATATCTACATGCATGTTTTACGGCCTGTTTCATGTCTTCCCCAGGAGGAGTACATTATCACTGACGAGGAACAGGTTGTGTCCCTACGCTGGACTGCCCCTGAGCTGCTGGGAGAGATCCATGGGGTGGTGGTAGCCGCAGATCAAACCAAACCTGGCAACGTGTGGTGGGTCCCCAGTATTAGAAATACAGGTCTCCAAAACTGCTATAAAACCACCTCTCTGCTGTATTCAGCAGCTTCGTACGCTGATGCTCCCCAGTGTAATGCCGTCTGAAGCTTCTGTTTAAAGGCTTTGACATTCACACTGAATTATGGTAGAGCAATAAAGTGAGTGTGCAATAAAGGGCACGCTGACATTAAGAACACAGGATGCCCGTCATCTGCCTTCCTAGAAACGGTGAAGGCGCAGGTGAACGCTGCTGTTAATACTTATTCAAACATGTGTCTGGTTCATATTTTGTGACCACAAAGCAGTCTCCAGATGGCTTTCCTGGCGTCTTTCCAGCCAAATCTATTACTGTGTGTGTGTGTGTCTGTGTGTGTGTGTGTGTGTGTGTGTGTGTGTGTGTGTGTGTAATGTGTGTATTTTATTTGCATCGGTGTCTGACTTTTTGGACAGGATCATGCAATCCATTTTAACTGTATGTGGGTGGGTGAATATAACCTGCTTACTAAAGTCTTGGCTTGAATCTCAGAAATTTTTCCAGGCCATGTAGATATACCCGATTTTTATAAAAAACCATGAACTGTACCTAAATGCTAGTTAATCCTTATGAAGTTTGTAATGAAAATCTTAAAAGCAGAGCTCAATCTTCTAAAGCCAAACTTTTCCCATGAGCAGGAAGCAAAAGGGACAGTTTACAAAGGGACAGTAGGTAACAAAGTGATGTAAAACCACTTTGATCTTAGAATTATAGTTGTCGGTATTTCTTGCAGTTTGGTTCAGATGTGATGAACAGGTGCGCCTGGTTGTTCTGTGTCCTGATTGGTTATCAGGAGGCAGTAAAGCTGGCCATTCTGTTAGCTCTGTATCAATGAGATGTGCTGATTGCCTGCTGTATAATCCTGACTGTTTCTTTAGGGCCCTGGGTGTCACGCTGTGGGAGCTGTTTGAAAACGCCACCCAACCGTACCCTCACCTTTCAGACAGGGAGGTGCTAATCCATGTCATAAAGGAACAACAAATTAAGCTCTTCCAGCCCCAGGTGGAGCTGCCTTACTCTGACAGATGGTAAGCCTTTGTTTTTACAAAGTCCTACGCATGGACTACAGAAATCAAATCCTTGCCTCTGTGCCTGCCTGCCTGCCTGCCTTGATTTTTAATGAGTCACACAAAGGGCTAATAGTGGTTGTTTGGTAACAAAAAAGTGAAATGCTTTTTCTATTGCGTACATCGTAATGTATCCATATGTATTCGTGCCTTAAATGAGGAGGACAAAATTAATCTAAAGTCACGATGACAAAGTTTGTCAAAAAAGTGTTATCAGTATATTCTTTCTATGGAATTTATAGTTTGAAATTGTATTTATAATGTAATTATAAGAGAAAAAAAATAAAATATAATATAAATAACATTAGTTACATCTGTTGACACAATGGATTCCATTTAGTCCTGTTTAATCCAGTGTACACAGTAGAATTTTTAAATTCCTTATTTATTTTGTTGGTACCTTTTCTATGTATACTTTGTATGCTGGTGGGCATTTGGCCACTAGCTTTCAAAACCTGGTGGCCAAGTTAACTTTTATGGTGGCCAACATTTTCAAACCGAGAAACAACATGAGGAGACGTGTATATGTTCCACACACATTGCTTTTGACTGCTTTGTTTTCATGTAATGGGAGGGGAACTAATGTACAATCGATGTGCCAGAGAACTAAGGGAACTATATACATTAAAAGCCAGGGAACTAGTTTCTGTGTGCATAAAATGCCAGTGAGTGGAGTATATACATACTATGGAAACAAGAAAAGGGGGCGGGTCCCATGAAAGGATTGGGTCTGCGAGATCAACAGACCGGTGCAGATTCTGACAGTTAAGCAATAAGCCTTTATTACAGAACCAAAGTTCTGTTTTACGTACTGTAAATGCTTAATCGCCAACGTGGCAACTTTACGGCAAAATCTACAGGCGACCTGATTTGAACCACCATGCACACACAGCATTAGTAGATTGCATTATTACACTCTGTAGTATATGGCTTTAATACTTGGTTTGTAAACACCATTTTTGACTTCGTGAGAGTTATTGCCTGCCTCAATTAAAAACATGTTATATATTTTTAGGAGATTTTTATGTTACTTAGAGGTGGGGGGTATGTATTATGTAACTGACATATTTTGTTTTACTTGTTGTGATTTCTTGCAGGTATGAGGCGCTGCAGTTTTGTTGGCTTTCTCCAGACAAGAGGGCCACAGCTGAAGAAGTGCACAGGTTGCTCACATACCTCCGCATGCAAGGCCAGAAGGAGTCCGAGGATGACTTTGAGCAGAGGTGGAATGCGCTCAAACCAAACCCCAGCAACAGACAATCCACCATGAGCCACTCTTCGTTCCCCATCCTGGAGCAGTTTGTGGACGACGGGCTCCACCGTGAGATGGACGAAGTCCTGACAGTGACAGAGACTAGCCGAGGCCTCAGTTTTGAGTATGTCTGGGAGGCAGCCAAGCTAGACCACTTTGAGGACCAGAGCCCCTCCAGTATGGACACGACTGTCAACTACCACAGCATGTTCTTCCCTGTGCCCCCGTACGAGAAGCCCGTCTTCTCCGAGTCTGGCACAGTGAAGGGGGGTGATGCCGGGAGCCAGGGTCCTTCTGCTGGAGTTCCTGGGGAGCTTCCTGTCTTTGACGCCCACAAACCGTCAGTGGGGAGTGAGTACTATATACAGTTAGAGGAGCAAGGAGAGAGCAGCCTGGAGGTAGATGAAAATCAGTGTCCTACAGGCCCACATGACAATGATCGAGAGGTTCACCAGGACAGGCATTCGCAACAGTATGTTGTCCTCCAGGATATACGCTTGGATGAATCCAGCACGGATGTTGATTTCTTCTACCAGAGCATAGACTCCAAGGACTCAAATTTACCAGAGAGCCAGGTTGGGTCACAAGCTTCCAGTGATCTAGAAAGCCCCTATCACACTAACATTTTTAGAGAAAGCACGAAATCGGAAGATGCATCCTGGAACAGGGGCTTCCTTGAGCTACCTGAACTGAATGTGAATCACATACAAAGGACCCCTGGCATCCAGGAGTCTGGCTTAGAGTCTGGAGCAAATAGAACAGAAAGAGACTTCAATTCCTCTTTTTTAGGAGGTGAGCAGGAGACCGTTTACATGGAAAGTATTACAGAACAACCTAATGATATGCGGTTACTGAATTCAGAAAAACTGAGAGATAACTACTTATTTCTGAAGGAGAAAAACTTAATGAAGGATCCCTCATCTTCCTCTAGAAATAGCATGGACTTAAGATCTGAACTTTTAGATGCTGATTTGAATAGCTTCCCAGATAACTGTTTTAAAATGGATTATGGGGACAGTTTAAATAACAAAGATTTGGAACTTGATGGGCCAATAAGCCCTTTGTTGTATGAGAGTGTTCCTAGTTTCTCAAAGGAAGAATGTTTGGACTTTTGTATTCCAGATTTGAATGATTTTCTGCAGCCTTTAGTTCAAGAAACACTGTTGCCTTCATGTTCACCAGTTATAGCTGAAAGCTGTAGTGACACACTACAGAGTAGTAACTCCTTCGATGAAGAGTGCGTTTTACTCAAATCCTCGAAAGCAGGGACTCATTTTCCTCTTGACTCTACCTCCGAGAGTGCTGATGTCTCATCAAGTCCCACCAACGGCCACGAATCCCCTCTGTTTCGGGAAAGTGCCACTTGTGACAATTCGTGCAATGATGCCAAAAATCACAGCCTTCTAGAAGGTTCACGACTGTCTGAAGAAAATGTACCTGAAATTGTAATCAAAGAATCTGCAATGAGCACAAGCCATGCGTCAAATTCTGCGCATATCAGCAATGCTGGCTTGGAAAATGGCCTTACAAAGAGTTACAACAATGAAAGCTTGATCAGGAACATGGTTAAAGACGTTAAGAGCAGCGGTATCCTGTCTGCAAGTTCGCTGATGGAACAAACCAATGGTTGCTCATCCGAGGAGCCTTTAATAACCTTCAAAACTAATGATGTATCAGAAGATGCATCCTCGCATTTGGCTTCTGCTCCTTTTTCGGACCAGATAAGCCAAGACAGCCTACTCGATGACAGTGAATCTACGACTCTTTTGACAATCGAGCAATCAGCTGAAACGCCTGACTCGTTGGATTCACTGGACGTACATGTCTTAGTTGGTCCATCTGAAAACCTGCATGCTGTTCCTCAGAAACTCCAGCCACCTTATAAAACTGCAGACAGTGGCTATGAAACTGAGAATCTGGAATCTCCTGAATGGAATTTCCAGTCTGTTGTAAAGGGGCCTTCCCCCATTGAAACTATGCTTAACACAAAGGTAGAACAGGTTCCTGCTTCTTTACCACCTCCGGCCATCATTGTTTCAGAGGTGGATACTCTAATGGATATGGATGTAGAGGATGCAGAGAGCAGTGAACCTCAGTCCCAGACTGGGGCTTCAGTGGAA